>NC_142686.1:36367500-37567500 GCF_056320005.1 Nelumbo lutea
GTCCAGGCCTGAAGGGTGGTGTCAAGCAAACCTGTTGTTCAATGTCGAGCAGGTAGTCTTTTCATCTCCCAGGGCTGTATCCATCGAACTGCTAATCAGTTGTATTCAGTTCGACCCAGAAGTTATAGAGACTTTTCATCTTCCAGGCCAGAAGTGGTATTCATTGTCGATTCGACTGTAGAGAGGCTATCATCTGAGGTTCGTAGAGGGAGTTCTGGTTTATAGAGAGGCTATCATCTGAAGTTAAAAGAGGTACTGTTCATTTACTGTTCGGCTGCCCTACAGATTGACTGTTTATTGATTGACTGTTCAGCTGATTGATGGACTATTGAGGGACTGTTTTTTTTTAACAAAGTAGTTGTATTCAACTTTGTTTTGTATTCCTTTACCCCTTCGATGGAGTGTTGATGTCCTAAAACAGATTTTGTATTGATCTCAGTCATTGACTGTTCGGCTACCAGACCTGCCGATTAGGGGTGTGGTGAACTTCACCTGTTTTTTCTATTCTGTTGGAGGGTCATACGACCTCTATACAACTGTAGGTCATACAGACCTGATTGTGTACTGCAACTGTAGTGTTCTTTTCTTGGATTCCTACAAGATTATGGGTTATACAGACCTGTTCCAGTACTGCAACAGTAGTGTTCAATCTTTGCTCCCAGTGAAACCGTAGGTCAGAAGGACCTGTTTCTATAATAGCCGTGTACGGAAGTACTCCTTTGGTTGCTGTTTTTTAAACCAGAAATCATGAGTAGTGAACATTCAGCCTCATCTAGAGTTTCCTCAATGCCGAATGGAATGGGTGGGGGTGACCTATCCTTTCCTATGGCTGTTGTCCCTCTTGATGGTTTAAATTACCTAGAGTGGTCAAGAGGGATCAAGTTATACATCACTGCAAGAGAGAAGATAGGCTACATTAATGGGAGGATAAAAGAACCATCCTCCGGGAGTGCTAAATATGATAGATGGAATCAGGAGAATAGTATTGTTATGTCCTGGCTCTTGGTTTCCATGCAACCTCAAATCAGGAAGAATTTCATGTGGGCTGAAACTGCGAATGAAATCTGGGAACAAGCAAAGTCTACATATTCAGAATTGAGACACTATGCCAAAATTTATCAACTGCAGGCAACATCTTCTACTTGTAGACATGGGGAGAGGTGTTTATCGGTCTATTACTCTAACTTAACATCTGCCTAGAAGGAGTTGGATCACTACCAGAGTGTGGATTGGAAGTGTGATGAGGATGCTAAGAAGTGCAAACAGATTGTCTCCCAACAAAGGGTGTTTGCATTCTTACATGGTCTGAATCCTATGTATGAATCTATCAGAGTTCAGATTCTCAGCTCTAAGGATCTCCCTTCTGTTCAGGAAGTCTATGCTCTTGTACAATCTGAAGAAAGCAGGAGAAATTTGATGAACAACCCTGGTGGGGATGCTGTTGTGTTAGTTACAAAAGGGGGTGTATCTACTGGTGGGGGATCTTCTTCCCGGAAAGAAAATCTCCAGAAAAAAACAGAAGATAAGGAAAAATTGTGGTGCACTCATTGCCAGAAACCCCGACACACCAAAAATACCTGTTGGGATCTTCATGGGAAACCAAAATGGGCTCAAGATCTGACTAAGAAGCAAAGTTCAGAGGTGAATAAGAAGTACAGGCAGAAAAATACAAAGAAGCATCACATGGCCAACATGGCTACTCGGGAGCATCAGCCTACCATTTCTACTGTGACTCAGACACATCTCACTGGACCTAACCGAAGGGAGGACATTATGAATTCCTTCCGTGACCATTTAGAGCTCTATGGTAGAGCAATTCGTCAGATGGATACTCCTCCCTCAACCTCATTTGCATCTACGTCAGGTAACCCTGCCACTGCTTTCCATGTTGCTTCTCACACCCATGACTCTCCATGGATCATTGATTCTGGAGCATCAAAACATATGACTGGTACGTCTTCTTACTTTCAAACCTATCACCCTCTTTTTGGAAGAGACAAGGTGAGACTAGCCGATGGATCATACTCTTCCATAGCTGGTCAAGGAACTCTCTCTCTCTTCCTCTTGGCCTTACCCTCTCTGATGTTCTTCATGTTCCAAACTTTCCCATTAATTTGTTCTCTGTTAGTAGTGTTACTAATTCCTTGAATTTCTCGGTGACTTTTTTCCTTTCTCATTGTGTGATTCAGGATCTGGCCTCGGGGAGGACGATTGGTAGGTGTCGTATGGCTGATGGACTTTACATGCTGGAGAATAAGGCTGGTCTTGATGTTACAGACTCTATGAGTCTGTCCTATAAGAAAAAAGTCTATTTATGGCATTGTCGTCTTGGTCATTTGTCTTTTGAGTCTTTGAAAGTTGTATTCCCAGATCTGTTTAAGTCAATGTCTGTCTCTGACTTTTCTTGTCAAACGTGTCAGTTGAGTAAACATTGTAGAACTCATTTTCTTCAAAGACAAAGTAAATCTGAATCTCCATTTCACATTATTCATTATGATGTGTGGGGCCCTGTTACTTTACCATCTGAGAGTGGCTACAAGTATTTCATTACCCTCATTGATGATTATTCTAGATTTACGTGGGTATACCCGATGCGAACCAGGGAAGTACCAAAAATCATTCAAGATTTCCAGCGAATGGTCTTCACTCAATTTCAAACTGAAATCCAAATTTTCCAATCAGATAATGCAAAAGAATTTTTTCATAGTGACCTCACGGAATTTTTTGCTTCGCATGGTTCGCTTCACCGTAGCTCTTGTGCCCGCACACCACAACAAAATGGTGTGGCCGAACGGAAGAACCGACATCTCCTTGAAGTGGCTCGAGGTTTACTACTTCATATGAATGTTCCCAAATGGTTTTGGCTTGAAGCTGTTCTTTGTTCCACTTACCTTATAAACCATATGCCCTCTCGTCGGTTAGAGTACAAAGCCTCACATCAACTTCTCTTTCCTAAGGCTCCCCTTCTCTCTATTCCTCCTCGTGTCTTTGGTTGTCGGTGTTTTGTCCAAAATTTGTCTCCCACCCGTGGGAAATTGGACTCTCGTGCTATACCTTGCATATTTCTTGGTTACACCTTCACTCAAAAGGGCTATCGTGTTTTTGATACTGTTTCTCGTAAATTCTATGTCTCCATGGATGTTTCTTTCTTTGAAGATGAGCCTTTCTATCCTGTTTCTCCTCAGGGGGAGTGTAGACATGAGGAGAAACTAGTTCAGCTTCCCTCTCTCCCTGACCCTCCACCTTTTCGTGTTTTTTCTCGTCGTCACAAAGGCCAACCAAATCCAAGAGCTGTAGAGAATCCGGAAGCTGTACCTCCAATGCCACCAGACTCCTCGAGGGAGGATCATACTCACTCAGGTATTTTAGTTCCCAATTATGTCCTTGAATCTATTGAAAATGATTCCTCTACTGCTAATGATCTTGACCGTCCTATTGCTCACAGGAAGGGTGTTAGATTGTGCACCACAAAACATCCCATTTCCAACTTTGTCTCCTATGAGAACATTTCACCCTCATTCCGTGCCTTCCTTACCTCTATTGACAGTGTCCCTATCCCTAAGAATGTGGCAGAAGCTCTTTCAGTTCCTGAATGGACAAATGCCATGAGGGAGGAAGTTAATGCCCTTCACAAAAATGACACATGGGAACTTGTTGATCTTCCTAAGGGAAAGGTTCCAGTTGGATGTAAATGGGTGTTCACAGTCAAGCATAAGGCTGATGGAACAGTGGAAAGGTATAAAGCTCGCTTAGTGGCAAAGGGATTTACTCAAGTGTATGGAGTTGATTATGCTGAAACTTTTGCCCCCGTTGCCAAGATGAATTCCATTAGAGTCATTTTCTCTCTTGCAACCAATCTGGATTGGGTTTTACACCAACCGGACATCAAGAATGCATTCTTGAATGGTGACCTTGAAGAGGAAGTGTACATGATTCAACCTCCTGGGTTTCTAGCCCAAGGCAATGAACAGAAAGTGTGCAAGTTGAAGAAGTCCTTATACGGGCTGAAACAATCACCCAGAGCTTGGTTCAGTAGATTCCATGTGGCAGTTCAGCAGAAAGGATACAGGCAATGTCAATCAGATCACACACTGTTCGTGAAAAAAGGAGAAGGTAAAATTGCTGCTCTAATTGTTTATGTGGATGACATAATTGTTACTGGTGATTGGGAGGATGAAATTCAGAAATTGAAACTTTTCCTTGCAACTCAGTTTGAAGTGAAGGATCTAGGACCTGCCAGATACTTCCTTGGAATTGAAGTTGCCCGATCAAAGAAGGGTATCTTCATTTCTCAAAGGAAATACGTCCTTGATTTACTTCAAGACACTGGAAAGATGGGGGTGAAGCCAGTTGACTCTCCCATCGACCCCAACCATAAATTAGATGACAACTGTGGTGAATCACTCAAGGATGTGAAACAGTTTCGGAGGCTTGTAGGGAGATTGTTATACCTTTCTATGACTCGCTTAGACATTGCATATGTTGTTGGTGTCCTCAGTCAATTCATGCATGCTCCTAGGTCTTCTCATCTTGAAGCAGCAGAGAGAATCCTCTGATATTTGAAGAAGTATCCGGGTACTGGTTTGATGTTTCAAAAGCACAGACATTTGAAAGTTGAAGTTTATACAGATGCAGATTGGGCTGGATTCCAAAGTGACAGAAAGTCTACCAGTGGCTACTGCACCTTTATAGGAGGGAACCTTGTTACATGGAGAAGTAAAAAGCAAAATGTGGTAGCTAGATCCAGTGCTGAAGCTGAATATCGTGCTATGGACCACGGGGTTGCTGAAGGCATGTGGATAAAGAATTTGTTGGGGGAGTTGGGTTTCCCAGTGACCAAACCTATAACTCTATTTTGTGATAACAAAGCAGCTATAAGCATTGCTGCCAATCCGGTGCTACATGATAGAATAAAACACATCGAAGTTGACAAGCATTTTTTCAGAGAGAAAGTTATCACAGGCGAAGTGTGTACCCCTATGTCACTTCTGAGAACCAGCTTGCAGACATCTTTACAAAGGGTTTAAACCTTTCCAGACATCATGATCTTTGTGACAAGTTGGGCATGATTGATATCTATGCTCCAACTTGAGGGGGAGTGTTGTCAGTTGTTTATGTATTCAGGTTTAGTACCATAAGGGTACTGTTGTAATTTCTTCTTTGATTACATTGTTCGGCTGTACTAGTATAAATAATAATAGATCATTCTTTCGCCCCCTAAGTTCAATAGGGGCTTTCAGTCCTCTCAGCTCTCCTCTCCTCTCTCCCTCTCTTCTCTCCTCTTGTCTCTCACTTGCTCTTGCTCTTGCTCAACAGATCTGATTAGGAATTGGAAGGAAATTGCAGATTCAGCCTCAGACAGGACGGTTTCAAGCTCTTACTGGACCCCTCCCCCCACCTCTTGGCTTCACCAAACTGAATTTTGATGGCAGCAGAATGGGCAATCCAAGGCCTCCTGAAATAAGGGGAGTCATGAGGGAGGAAAAAGGGAATGTGGTAGCCATGTTTTCTGGCCCAATTGGAATAGAAGACTCATTGAGGGCTGAGAAGGGGTTCAAAGGGATAAGGATTTGCACATAAACAAGCTGATCATAGGAGACTCTGATACTGTAGTGAACTGGTTAAATGAAGACAACTCAAGACTATGGAGCTACAGGAATGGAAAGGGGAAATACAAATGGTTGAGCAAGGACATGGAAGTTCGATGCGCACAAATAAAGTTAAGTGCAAATTCTTTTACAGATGGCTTAGCTAGACTAGGGGTGAGTAGGAGTTCTGTTTTTGGGCTTAGTTGTAATTGTTTTTGTATTTTGGGTGTTTTAGTGGCAGTTGTGGGGAGTTAAGATATTTTAGCTCCCCTTCTATGTATTTTCACTCCTCAATAATTTAATGAAATCTCTGTTATTGATCCAAAAAAATTGATTATTGTATTTTGTTTCAAATTTGTTGGTGTTGAAACCTGTTCAAGGATTTGAAAAGTAGAGGTAATATGGTTTGGTAGGTCTGCAACTTGGCTTTTTTTGGACTGGTAATAATGTGTTTAATATCCATGTATTTACTTTTGAAGGTGTTCTAACTTCAATAAAGAAAAGTGAAAGAAAAAAGGGAAAAAGAAGTAAAGGAAGAAGGTAGGGAGAGAGAGAGAAAAGAAAGAGAAGAAAAGAGGGAAGACAAGCAAGAAGAAATCGAACTCAACTCTCCTTACCGTCGATCCAGCTTGTATTAACATTTTACTGATTGCTAAAATAACAACAATACCCCTAGATAAGTTACAATAGATATAAGAGGGAAAAATGACATGAAAAAGACAAGAATGCCCCTGTCAACTAATTCTAACAGTTCTAATATGCCCCCTCAAGCTGGAGCATATATATCACAAAGTTCTAGCTTGTTACAAATATAATCCTTCCTTGAGCGGCCCAAACTTTAGTAAAAATATCAGCTACTTGGTTTTCATATTTAACATAGGGAGTAACAACATCTCCACTTGTTACTTTCTCTCTCACAAAATGGCAATCAACTTCAATGTGTTTAGTCTTTCCATGAAACACTAGATTAGAGACAATATGTTTTGCTGCTTGGTTGTCACAACTAATCTCCGGTTGCTAAGATCACCTCTGTCTGTGTTGTTATCTCTGAGCTACAACTAATCATTGGCCCTTATATCAGTTAGATGTTAAGAATGATTTCCTACATGGTGACTTTATGGAAGAAGCATACATGGAGCAAACACCTAGGTTTGTTGCTCAAGGGGAGTATTGGAATTTGGTTTGTAGGTTAAAGAAGGCATTGTATGGTCTAAAAAAGTCTCTACGTGCTTAGTTTGGCAAGTTAAGTGAAGTGGTTGTGGAATTTGGCTTACATAGATGTTAATCTAGCTATTATATGTTTAGTATCTAATGATGGTATCATTATCCTTGTTGTTTATGTAGATGACATTGTTATCATAGGGAGTTATTCATAAAGCATAAGTGAATTGAAGCACTATCTACAAGAGAGATTTCACGCTAAAGAACTTGGCAAACTGAGATATTTCCTCGGCATAGAAGTTATGAGGTCAGCCACAACGTAAGTATACGTTTGACCTACTTGATGATGAGGGTATGATGGGATGTAAACTGATTGCTACACCTATGGACCCTAATGCTAAACTTGTTTTAGGTTAGGGGGAGTTAGTAGATGATCCCAAACAATGTAAGAGACTTGTAGGGAAGCTGAATTACTTGATTATTACTCATCCACATATCTATTTTGCAATGGGGGTTGTAAGTCAGTTTTTGAGCTAAGTCAATTTATAAGTTCTCCATGTGTTCCACACCTTAAATCTGTGTACAAAATCATAAGGAATCTTAAGGGATCACCAGGTATGGGAATTATTTATAGAGATTATGGCCATTTGACTGTGTTTGGGTTTACAGGTGCTGATTGGGCTGGACCACCAACAGACAGGAGGTCAACAATAAGATATGTATGTTTCTAGGTAGCAATCTTATTTCCTATAAGAGCAAGAAACAGAATGTTGTGGCTAAATCAAGTGCAAAAGCTGAGTATAGAGTCATGAGTCATGCAATTGGAGAATTAGTGTGGTTTAAGAGTCTTTTCAAAAATTGGGATTCCAGTGAAGACTCCTATGCACTTACACTGTGATAATCAAGTTGCCATTCAAATTGCATCAAATCTAGTTTTCCATGAGAGGACAAAGCATATTGAGGTAGACTACCACTTTGTTAGAGAGAAGATTCAAAGTGGTGATATTAACACACCATTTGTGAAGATAGGAGATAATTAGCTGATTTATGGACCAAGGTCCTACGTCATCCTTGTATTGACTTTATCACTAACAAGCTGTGCCTATATGATATATATGCATCAGCTTGAGGGGAGTGTTGAAAGAGCATTACTTTGGGTGTACATGGGTGGTAGGGTAGTTAAGTAATTTTGTCTTAGAATAAGGATATTCCAATCCATTGTTTTTATAATTAAGGGCATACTTGTAATTCTATACTTTATCTAAATTTAATATATGGCTGGGCCAACTGCTAAGAGGAGATTAAGACATTCTAATCTCTCTTAAAGACAGTTCGGTGGTTTTTCCTCTTCTCTCTTTTCTTCTCTCCCTCTTTCTTTCTTTATTTTTTTCAGCACTGTCTTGCTGTTTAGTGTCTCTGTAATGTCATGCTTTACAATCATGATGCAGGGTCACCTTCTTATGTCATGGAGAACATTGTTCCAGAATCAATGAGGAATGTTTTGCCTCATGAAACTGAAATCTCTATTTGTGAACAAAGATCACATGAAACCAGAAGAATTCACAAGTGGGATGTCTTGAAGTGCATCATATATGGTGGTTTAATTGAATCAATTATAAGCCTTGGTGTTGTGTCATCTGCAGCAGGAAGTGATGCTACTACATGTAAGTGTCTTATAGACTCTCTTATAATGCATCAGAAATAACTCTCATTGACTTTATAATCATGAAATTAAGTTGACTTGTAATTTGTTATGTATTAATATGTGATATTTTTGGAAAATATTGAAGGATAAAACCAGAAATGGGTACATACTTGGCAGAAGTCAAGAGAAGCCATGTGATATAGTTTGGATATTCAACTTTACTCATGAAATCCATATTCCAACTATATGGGGTTGACTACTTGATTTTTGATCTACCATTTAGCTGCATTCAATATGATATCCATTGTTAAATTCTAGGCCTTCAATATGTTTTTGTCAATGTGATATCCATTGCCAAAAAGTAAAAGAAAAAAATTACCAATTCCTTGATGTGATTTGGAAAGAAACTAAAGTAGTTTCTTTTTTTTTATTTTTTTCTACTCTCTCTCTCTTACAGTAAATAAAACAAGAGCTCCACCCTTGTTCTTTTTCCCTTTTACTTACTCCCTGTCTTAAACTTTATCATATAAAATTACAACCTTCTTTAGTTTCTATAGAGAAGATGGGCCAAATGGCCCATAGACTGTCATTTCATGTTATGTTATGTTATGTTTCTCTCTGTCGTGGGCCTTATTCTGGGCCCATACTCTGTAATGTTCTGTTTTTGTATTTTCCTGCCCACTAAGGGCCTCTCTATAATTTGTCAAAGATTAACTTATTAATAAGATGTTTAGAGTGTTAGAGAGAGGTTATGTTCGAACCTCTTACTCTCTAACACTCATTGCCGCCAGCTCTCTCCTCTCTTCCTCTCTTGTTTGTTTATTTTCTGGTTTGCATCTAATCTCAAACAGTTCCATTCATCAAGTGGGCTGTTTTTCAACTTGGTATCAGAGCGGGCCATTACTTCGCGTGTCCCTCATGTGGTTCTAGTTCAGCCAACTACATGAGGAGGTTCTAGGGCTGAAAGTTTACAGTCATCCGCCTGGTTCTTGGAGGTCATTGGAGGGTGCCCAAGTTTCTATACACTTGGAGAAGGGTTCGATGACTAGGAAGAATCAGAGAGCAAGTTGTTTGGCCTAATTTGAAATCAGAGAAAAAGAATTTCGAATTTATCTCAGAGAACAAGTGTTCGACCTGGTTTATAGTTCAAACCAGGGACTCTCTTGCTGTAAGTCTTTTCTCAGTCTTTTGCTGGGTTATTTTTTGTTGTTTGGGAGGATTGTTAAAGCATTCAAAGCCCACCTCCATTCGGCCCACTGTTGCTGGACTGATTCTACTCAGAAATTTCTGGGTTGTTTTGGAAGTGCTATTCAGCTGATTATTGGACTGCCAAGCTGCTGAAACTGATCTAAAACCAAGTGGTACTAGTCTCATCTTTATCCCAGCCTCTTCTTGGACCTATACTGAACACTTTGAAGTGGTTTCTTCTAGTTAACAGTAGGATGTTAACAACTGCACACTGAGTGTTCGACAAAAGGTCTCTTAAGGACTATGGCCTTTTTTCCTCTCCTTGGACAACGGCTGTTGGAAACCTAAAATACCTTGTGATTGGGGGCAGAGGATTTCTTCCAATAATTCGTCCATGAACCTCATCGAATTCAACGTTTAAACTTGCAAGAAACTTGAAGACTCGGCCAACATTCACCATCTTCTTGTAATAATTGCAGTCGTCGGGTGACTTCCACTCGTAATCGTTGAATAAGTCCAGGTCCTGCCAAATTCTCTTAAGAGAATTAAAATACTTAGTCACAAAGTTCTCACCTTGGAAAATATCTCCGAGTTGTAGAGTTAACTCATACATCTGTGAGACATTGTCCCATAATTCCTTGGCTGTAGAATAGCAGAGACAATTTGCCCCTATCTCTTCAGTCATGGAGTTAACCAACCACGTCATCACCATGGAATTTTCAGCATTGCTGTTAGCAGAGACAATTTGCCCCTATCTCTTCAGTCATGGAGTTAACCAACCACGTCATCACCATGGAATTTTCAGCATCCCAAACAGCATAGGCTGGATCCTTCACATCAGACTTCTTTGTGTCTCCTGTGATATAGCCAATTTTCCCTCTCCCTCTAAGATACATGCGAACAGATTGTGACCACCGGAGAAAGTTGTCACCATTTAGTCGGATTGTAGTGATCTGAATAGGGTGATTTTCAGGCAGATTCCGAACAATTTGGGGCTCAGGCTGAGAAGGCTGAGGAGGCTAAAAACTGGATGTGACTTCGGACATTTTTTAGGGACAGAAACGCAGAAACAAACCCTAGGTCTTTTCTGCTCTTATACCATAAAGAAGAGACAAAAAGATAATAAGAATGGGATAATTTTTTATGCTTCTGTACATCAAAATTTATAGCTCTCTCTAGGATACAAACTAGGTAACAATCTCCCTAAATAAAGGAAAAATTAAAACTGATTTCTAAAAATAAATTTGTACAACTTACAAATCTCTCAACTACCTAAAATAGCACATAATATAATACATAATTACCGAAATCTTCCAACAGTATTAAATATTTAATCGCATTTCACAATATAAAATTCAAAATATATGATTTGTATTGTTCGATATATAAATTATACATATCAAATATTTAAGCAAGATATGCATGAGTTCCAATAGAAACTAAAGGGAAGGGTCTAAAAAATGAATGTACCCAAGTAAACATGTGGCAACCCAATAGCAGAATTGCAAAATATAGAGCCTAATGTGAAAAGTTCTTCACAATATATATTGAGACTTCAGAAAAAAAAATTGTTCTTATTTCCTATTCTCCTTGAAAGTTGAACTAAAAAAAGTTCAATGATACAAAAGAATATTTTATCTTTTCTAGGGTAGGATGTGCCCTTCACTTAAATATGTAGTGAAATTTACTTATCTTGTATAAATATTTTTATTAGGGCTCAATCATCTCATTTCTATGGAAGAGGTTAAGCTGTAACTTTACTCCTAATCCTAAGCAGTTTATTTTTGGGTATTCTAAGCAGAGACTAATGAATGAGAGCTAAAATTCCTTGATTCAATTAAAAAGAATAGATAGGACGTTGCTTGGGACGTTCATTGCTTGCCTAAATGGGATGCATAACTGCTACTGTTTTTGAAACCAAGGTTTCTCTAAACTATTTTTCCAAGGAATGCATCCTTTGATGTCTGCCTATCAACCAACTAAAATGTATAAAGCTGCAACTTTAATAATAAGTTGTGTAAACAAAAATTGATAGAAAACATGCTTGAAATAATACGAGGATTGATTTAATCATCATACAAAAGGTTTTTAACATGCACGCTCTCTCTAGTTCTTTCATTTCATATTCTATTTCTCATTTAGTGAGCTTGGATTGCACCTAGGACCTGAATACTAGTGTTATGGGCATGCACAAATTGTGCATGTTCAGACCCAATTGCCTTAACTATTTTCTCATCTTTTTCTAACAGTTATATTTATATATTCAAATCTGAATCACAGCTATGTAAAGCAAAGGGATAAGACTAGTGAACTTTTTGATAAGAAGAGCTATGGCAAAGCAGCTTGAAAAACAAAGCAACTCGGCAAATAAATCCATTATAACCATAATAAGTTTACTAGAATACATTCATCTTGTGTTCATAGTTTGAGTAAATTATTTTTTCATCAGCTAATTTGAAAAAAATAAAGATCCCAACTGTCATTCACATAAAAATGGGTTTCAGAACTAGTTTTATGTTTTCATTTGAATGTTTTAAAACTCTGATCAAATTTAGCACTTCACTCGTGTTAGGTTGAAGGTTTTGTATGTATTGATGGTTCGGCTGATAAGAGTTCTTATTAGCCTGTATTTGAGTTTAAGTTGTTATGTACTGGGCCTGTGTTAATGGGCGTAAGTCTGTTTAGTGTTTTTAAGTTGTCTGGGTGTCCTCCCATCACTAATCAGGGGCATCCCAGTCATTTCATGTAACATAGTACTGTACTTCAATATAAATTATAGTACTGTCGACTGGGTTAGTTCAGTTCGACATTCACAGTATCTCTTGGTCTTCTCCTCTCTTCTACTGCTTCAGCTACAGCACTTCAGCTTTCAACTCGTTATATAGGACATTCAGAAGACACCTTGAAGTTCAGTTTTAGCTCAATTTGGTGATTGGCAAGTCTTATGATACAGGACAAGAATTTAGTTGTTCTTGTATCTCCACCCAGAGATAAAACAGGGGATGGCCCACATTAACTATAAGTGGATCTCTCTATTTTCTCAATTTCATCTATTTACATGTTATTTTTTTTTAATTTATGAAAGAGATTCACATTCATAACACCTTATCAGGAATTATTTAACACATAAATAACAAAAGAAAGATGCATTGTCACTAGGTAACAGCTGAAATACCATTCACAAGATTGGTGGAAAGCTTAGCATTCACGAGAGCAAGCTATTTGACCTGCATACAAGAGATTAATTGGCTACTGCAGAATTCTTCTCTTTCTTTTGTTATTCATTGATTAAAAATAAACAGTTTGTAGAAGTGAAGAGACTAAACTTATAAATCCCATGCATTTCCCCATTCTGAAAGTTTTTCTTGGTTTTCCAATCTAAAATCTCTCATAAAGACCCTTGTCATCTATTCAATAATTATCCCGTTTCATGACCATGCCTACTATCTCATAATAGAGATGCTTTTTCTGATAAAGAACAAAAGGGAATAGGGGGTGAAAATGAAGACTTCTGTTGGTGTTTTGTCTTCTGTCATGGATATCCACATGAAGATGAATTCTAGAACTGATAGTTTAAGGGACAGAAAAAACCTATAATCAATTTCTTCATTGAACCATCGGAGTCATACCAACTCATGCTGCATTATATAACAGTCTTGCCACCCTTTTTTTTTTATCAGTACAGTCTTGCCACCCTTGATGAAGGAGGAGTGAACTTACAGTTAGGATGTTCAGATTTCAAGAGTTTAGATGTTCAATGGGCTTGGCTACTCATAGGGTTATATTCTCCAGTCAACAATCTCCCACATTGTTCAGCCAATCCCCTAATTCCCCCCTTGTTATGTTACACCAAATGTTCAATGTTACCTCTGAAAGATTCATATCTAACAGCAGTTTTTTATGGATCAAAATAGTGTTATGAACCCGTCCCACTCATTACAAAGCTAAAGGCAAGAGGTGTACACCTCTGACACCTTTTAAAACCATGTATCTTCTCTAGTGTGTTTGGACTTCTTACAAAAATCACTCATTAGTTCTGACTTCCCACTAGCTGTCTTTCCATTCCCTTCTAATATTTAGTAGATATCAATGTTGAAACCTCCCCTGCAGGTGTCTGTATCATTTCTGTCCTCCTACTTTCTTCCCCTTGTACCAATGAATAACCTGCTATAGGGAGAGAAACTTAGAATGTAAGGCTTAGTGAAATCAAATTCAGCATTCAGCCTTGCCAAGTAGTAAAAACAATCTATTTTGCTCAACAATTTTTTTTTTATATTGTTCAGCACCATGGGATTCTCTGCACTCCAAGGCCTCCAAGTGATCAAATTCTTCCTAGATAGCTTGTAATGAAGAAAAGTGCATCTCCACTGATCTGTTGCATATTGCAGCCACCCTTCTTAACTGATAAATCTATGTATTGTCTTTATCTAAGAATGTAGTAGTAACTCTGTCCCAAATGTCTTTGGCTGTGGACAAGAACATATAATTTCTGGTTATGTGGGGTTGCTTCAAGCATACAAGACATGACATCACCAAGAAGTTTTCCTGCTCCTATCTTGCATAAGCTGGATAGTCAACTTGTGGTCTAACTTGCCTAGGTCACCAATTGACAGTTTTTGCTGATTATGATCACTCAAGTTGTTTTCATCCAGCTTTACTGTAATTATTTGGTTATTTGAACTTTCACTAGTTCCCCCATATCTACTCACAATGCCTTTGAAATCAAACAAAGAATCCATCGTACAAAACCAATAGAAAACTACCAAGGACAATCTGATCTCACAGCAACAACACATGGACCCAACACGCATGCCTTGCTCAACGTTAACAATCCATAAACAATGCTGGTGGCAATCTCAAGGCAATAGCAATCACTTAAAACATCTTTGAAGAGGAGCAAGAATGCAACGAAGCAATGCAGAGCAGTCCCCAACTCTCAGTTGGGAATTTACACAAATACATGGCAGCAGAACAGTCCAATAGAAGAAAATTCATGCTTGGTAGCAAAACAGATTTGAGGAAAATTTCTCAAAAAATTCAATCCTCATCCAGAAATCTGAAACCACTATTAGGATGTGCCTAAATATCGTATGGATCAAGGGTAAGTTATCCCTCCACTAACACCCAGGCATGAAAGAGAATTAAAACTGCAATTAGATCTGATTTTTCTCCAATTTTCTTGTATAAGATCAATAAAAAAATCCAGAACTGCACCAACCATTCTCAAGATGTTCACCAAAATAACCTTAAAATCATTCTCTACCGGAATCTAGGGTTACCTCTTGATCTTACAAGGCATCCATACACCTGCTAGCATTAGCTATATGAACAACGGTGTCAATAGTTCCTCAGGAACAGTGATCTTTGCTCTAATACCAAGTTGTAATGTTGCAGTAGTATGTTTGTAATGGAATAGAATGAAGAAAATAGAGAAGGTTAGACCGTTAGAGAAGAGGAGAGAATCTCAACTACATCGCACACCCCTAGAATTACTATTTGTATGAGTTTAAAAACTAATTGCAATGACTGAAGTATTTTAGCCACCAATTACTAGAACATGTAACCAAAATACTCCTCACACTATAACATTACTATCTAACAAAAAGTGCAAGGGGTTGATATAGGTCCAAGCACTACAACCAAATACCCTTCCAAGCCTCTAATCAAAATGATCTTGCTCTTTGGTTTTCTTCAATTTGGGTTGAATCTCTAAGACTGCTTCTTAGGCACCAAACGAACCACAACAAGTCTCCAAAATCTTCTAAAAATCAGGTGATGAAGATAGCAACAATTATCCTCTTCAAATCCTTATGCAGTTTGCTGATTCTAGTATTGCATGAGTTTCATCCTAGAAAAACTAGAAGGGCTTTGATACCAACTTGACTTGCCTAATCAGGGAAAAGCAATGCAAAACAAACCCAATATAGAGATTGAAGAAAGTATGTTGAAGGAGAAAAAGAAGAGAAACCAATGGAGATTTGGAGAGGGAGAGAAAATTTGTCTTGGGGTGATAGCAATTCTAGAGATGGCTAGGGGAGGATTGGAGGGAGGAGATTTTATCATGGCAACAAGCTGGAGAAGGACCTTGAAGGTTGAGGCTAAGCAGTTTCATTTTGAAAGCTTTAGGGTGAAAGGGAAGAAAGCTCTGAAAATCAGAGAACTAAACAAGGCTATGGTACTACTGGTCGGAAAGAAGCTGTAGTTTGGTTTTGGACATTCTTAGAGAAAGAAGTTCAGGTGAATGGAAAGTTAGAGTGCAAAAAATCAAATGAGGTTAATGGTAGGAGATTTGTAGCAGAGAGGAGGAAGAACTCTAGAGGAAGGTTTGTGGCTTTGTTGGAGTTTTTTGGGGAAGGAAAAAAAAAAAACAAATGGTTTGTTTCCCTGAAGGAAAGTTGGGGATTGGATGGAAAGAAGTGTCAACTGTTTTGAAGGACTTCTTTGCCCGAGAGGGATTTGGAGAAGGTAGCAGCTCTGAGAAGGAAGAACAGTTACAGGTAGTGAATAGAGTTGGTGGAGCTAGGAAACAAGAGTTCCAGAAAGAGGTTGCAAGTGTACAAATTCTGGGTAAAGCAGCAAAAGATTGCAGAATAGTATGCAATGAGCTCAAGAATGAGTGGGAGAAAAAGTTTATAGTAACTTCTACAGTACCTCCGAAAAACTGGAGGACAGTTGCAGAAGAATTATTAAAGAAGTTAAGCTTGAACTGTACTGTCATCTTAACCCCTTTGAGTCTTGTAAGGCCTTGCTTGAGGTAGTTGGAGAGGAGTTACAACTTGTGTTGTAAATTGCACTCAGCTTCTGTATCTATCACAAAATGGATCCCTCATTCAAACTCTAAGGATCTGCATGCAAGGGACAAAGTAATAGTTCGGATATTGGGTCTGCTGTTTCATCTTTGGACCTCTGAGGTGTTTGGTGCTAATAGCTGCTCTGTGTAAGGCAAGACTGGAAGGTTCCTTTGTGGAAGACCTCCATTCAGCTGCAATTTGCTTGAGTAATGTGCATCTAGAAGATATCCCTCATTCAGTAAAGCTGATGGTTGATGGAGTGTTCTATGTAGCCTGGCTGGTTACAGCCATTGAAGTTGCCTTGTGGAGTGAGGGGAGAAGGAGGATGAGAAGGTTGAAGAAGAAAGGCTATGTAGAATTGAGGGATTGGTGTATTCAAATCTGGCTGACACTTACACTAAAATGGTATTCTTGGGAAAGGATAACTCAAAAGGAAAGTTATGAGCAACCAATGGGAAAGAGCATGTTTCTACTGTTGCTACAGTAGTCCGAACCAGTAAGGAGAAGAAGAAAGAGAAGGAGAAGAAGAAGAAGATGAAAGAACTGTCGAACCTGATGGCTAAACCCTATCAGTCAACTTCTTAATAGTGATTAGGCTCTAATTAAATGTACAAGGACTAAACTGCCCCTACTTAAGTATGGGACAGAGAACCTCTAATAAGACTGCCACATTAGCTCATAACTTAACTGTTTGCTGAAATAGGGCTGTCGAATGAGAGCAGAAGAGGAAGAAGAAGAGGAACAGAAATGAAATGGGCGGCAGTAATCACTTCGGCCAGCCCTAATCTATTATATATAAAGGCATTACATAATGTTACATGAATGGACAAGACTGCCCCTGATTAGTGATGGGACACCTAGTCGAAATAAACATAAAGTAAGATTAGGCCCAGTAACAAGGCCCACTAACTAATGACTTAAGACCCAACAAAAGGTAAACATACAAACTAAGACAGCCGAACCAACACTCCCCCTCAAGCTAAGCATGGATGTCAATCATGTTTAGCTTGCCAAGTAAGTCCACGAATTTCACTGTAGCTAGCCCTTTAGTCAGAACATCTGCAATCTGCATCTCGGATGGAGTATAAGGAATGCAGAGTTCTCCTGAGACAATTCTTTCTCTAACAAAGTGACGATCTATCTCAATATGTTTTGTTCTATCATGTTGCACTGGGTTATTTGCAATGTTGATGGCTGCCTTGTTGTCACAGTACAACTTGAGAGGGCACTCAATCTTTATTCCAAGTTCACCAAGCAGGATCTTTAGCCATAAGAGTTCAGCAACACCATGAGCCATAGCTCGGTACTCAGCCTCTGCACTAGATCTTGCAACCACATTTTGTTTTTTACTCCTCCATGTAACTAAATTTCCTCCAACAAAGGTACAGTACCCAGAGGTAGACTTCCTGTTCCCAACAGAGCCAGCCCAATCTGCATCAGTATATCCTTCAACTTCAATTTTACTGTTTTTTCTGAACAGAATCCCTTTCCCCGGGCAAGACTTCAAATATCTGAGGATCCTTTCCACAGCTTTCATGTGAGGGATCTTAGGAGTGTGCATGAACTGACTGACAACATGTACAGCATAAGCAATGTCAGGGCGAGTAAGGGACAGGTAAATCAACTTCCCCACCAGCTTTTGGTATCTTTCCTTATCAGGATAGTCCTCTCCTACTAACACCTGTAGACCATGATTCTGTTCTATTGGAGTATCGGCTGGCCTACACCCCATCATGCCTGTCTCTTGAAGAAGATCGAGGATGTATTTCCACTGACATATATAGATGCCCTCTTTGGATCTTGCAACTTCAATCCCAAGAAAGTACCTCAGTTGGCCTAGATCTTTGATCTCAAATTCAGCAACCAAAAACTCCTTTAGTCTTTTAATCTCTTCCTGATCATTCCTTGTAATTATCATATCATCCACATAGACAATAAGTATCGTAAGTTTGCCATTTCTCTTCCTTATGAATAGGGTATGATCTGCTCCACTTTGAGTGTAACCCCCTTTCTTCATGACTCCACATAGCTTCTCAAACCAAGCTCGAGGGGACTGCTTAAGACCGTAAAGGGCCTTTCTCAGTCTACATACCTTCTTGTCAAAGACATAACCTGGTGGAGGATCCATGAACACCTCTTCATGCAGGTCGCCATTCAAGAAAGCATTCTTCACATCCAAGTGATGCAGCTCCCATGAGAAATTTGCAGCTAAAGATAATAGAACTCGGATTGTGTTGAGTTTTGCCACTGGAGCAAAAGTTTCTTTGTAGTCAATCCCTTCTTTTTGAGTAACCCTTTTGCTACCAGTCTAGCCTTGTACCTCTCAATGGACCCATCCTCCCTGTGCTTCACAGTGAACACCCACTTGCATCCAACAGTGCCTTTCCCTTCTGGTAGATCCACTAATTCCCAAGTCCTTGCTTTCATTAAGGCTTTCATTTCTTCATCCATAGCCTCTTTCCATTTTGGGTCAGATACTGCCTCAGTATACCTGGTAGGAACATGCACAGAAGATAGAGCAGACACAAAAGAACAATAACGAGGAGACAACTGTGAGTAAGACACAAAATCAGCAATGGGGTATTTGATAGTACAAGAACGAGTAGACTTACGAAGGGCGATAGGAAGATCTAAGTCAGAGGAACTGATAGGATTACCTTGAGTTTCTGAGACAGGTTGATCCGAGTCCAATTGGTCGCTGTCATGAGTTAGAGGACCGTTCTTCCTTTTGTTGTAGGTGATTCTGATATCTCTTTGCAGCTTGCCGGAGTCTTCAGTAATATTTGCAACATCACTAGTAGTAGCTGGTACAATGGGAGCCTCACTAGATTCACCCGGGATACCACAACTAAGTGGATCAGGAGGAGAAGATGGAAGACCTGAGGTCGAGAGAGGTACAAAGAATGGGGAAATAGAAGAATCCTCTTCCATCCCACTAGTCTCCCCCTGAAGAGGATTCTGGGAAGATTGAAAATAGGATTGAGACTCAAAAAATACCACATCCTTTGTGACATATTTTTTCTTGTTGACTGGATCATAACACTTGTATCCCTTTTGAGTAGGGGAGTACCCCAAAAAAATTCCCTTTGTAGCCCTAGGATCCAATTTGGTCTTCTTCGGATCCTTGACATGTATAAAGCATACACAACCAAAGACTCTCGGTGGAAGAGAAAAGTCAGGAAGATGGGGGCAAAGAACAGAGAAAGGAGTTTTCATCCCCAGTACCTTGGATGACATTCGATTTATCAGATATGATGCAGTAAGGATTGCTTGAGACCAATAGCTTTTAGGAACTTTGTGCTGAAATAGTAAGGCTCGAGTAGTCTCCAATAGGTGACTGTTCTTGCGCTCAGCAACCCCATTCTGTTGGGGGGTACTAGCACAAGATGACTGATGAATCATTCCAGCATCCTCCATAAACAGATTCAAGGACCTTTCAAAATATTCTGCAGCATTATATGCCCTGAATTGTTTGACCTTCGTACCAAATTGTGTTTCAATAATTTTGCAAAATGTCATGGTTACCTGCGGCACTTCCTCTCGTGCCTTTAATAAGTATATCCATGTGCATCGAGAATAGTGATCAATAAAGCTGATAAAATATCAAAAGCCATCAACAGAAATAATGGGAGAAGGACCCCAAACATCAGAGTGGACTAAGTCAAAAGAAGCTCGAATTTCATTACTTGAAGTTGAATAAACAGTTCTACATTGCTTTGATAGTTGACAGACTTCACAAACTAACTCTTGACTTGAAACACTTTTTAATAGTTCTGGAAACAACACTTCCAAGGATGAAAAAGGTAAATGACCTAGCCTAGCATGCCATAGATGTAACCTAGCTATTGACTCCACATTGGACTGACTACACGTAGCAGATGTTTGCAAGGCCGAACTGATGTCTGCATTAAGGTAGTAGAGACATCCACACTCATGACCGCTCCCAATCGTTCTCTTCGCCAAACTGTCCTGAAAGACACAATGAGTAGGAAAAAAGGTTATGCTACAATTCAAATTTTTGGTAAGCTTGGAAACAGATAAGAAATTTGAAGAAAGATTGGAACATGCAAGACAGATTTTAGTGAGAGGTCCTTGCTTAGGTCAACCACTCCCTTCCCAGAGATGGTAGAGAGAGAACCATCAGCAGCCCTCATTTTATCTTGGCCAGACATTAAATGATAGGAAGAAAATAGAGAAGACATGTGTGTCATGTGGTCAGTTGCACTAGAATCAATAATCCAAGAGGCAGGATCAATAGAACTAGTAGCACTAAAGGCAAAGACAATACCTGATCTGGCAAGGGAGGAGGATGGAAGAGAATTGGTCCTTAGACGGGCTAGGGCCCGGCTAAGTACCTCTACCTCATCAGCAGTAAAACCCAAGGACTCGGTTCGAGGGGAATTAGAAGTCTATCCCAAGGAAGAGGAAGTAACCGTAGATGTGTGTTTTAAACCATCATCACTTTGACCCATAGCCAAATTCACACTTGCAGATTGACCCTTCTGATGCTTCTTATCTTTCCTCAATGTAGCTGGCTTCAGATGCGGATGGAGAACCCAACAGGTCTCTTTCACATGCCTTTCCCCTCCACAGTGGGTGCACTTCAGATGTCTCTTGTCAGAATACCTGTTTCCCCTTTGATTTGTAGAGAGTAGGGCCGAATTCTCTACAGGCTGTTCAGCTAGTTTTGTTTGAGTATCAACCTGCATCTCTTTTCTTCTCACCTCTTCATTCCTCACAAGGTAGTAGACATGATGTAAGTCTGGCATTTCATCCCTTCCCAGAATTTGGGATCTTATGCTCTCATATATAGGATCTAGGCCAGCAAGAAACTTAAATGCTCTACCCTCTTCAATTTGTTTGTCATGCTTCTCTTTGTCTCCAGCACTCTCCCAGTCAATGATAAGGTGGTGATCTAACTCTTCCCATAGTCCTTCTAGTGTAGCAAAATATGTTGCAACATTCATATCTCCTTGCCTCAAGGCAGCAATATCTTGATTCAATCTGTAAACTCTGGCATTATTCTTCTTCTGCCCATAGGTTTTAGAAACCTTTTCCCAAATCTTGGCAGCCGTGGAAAAATGTTGAACAGTCCTGGCTACTCTTGGAGTCATTGAGGCAAGTAGCCAGGACATAACTGTAGCATTCTCTTTGCGCCAAGTTCCATATTCAGCACTTCCCACTTCTGGTTCCTTCTTCTACCCGTCTAAGTAACCAGTGAGTTCACGGGATGTGATGAAAAGCATGGCTAAGACAGACCATTCCCTGAAGTTGTACTCATCCAACAACACACTTGTGATCTGTAGGCTATGCAGATTTGGATTCTCCAGATTGGGAGACCTCCCATAAGCCCTAACATCTCTAGAAGACACTTCCCCAGATATCGAAGACATCTTCTCTTACTTGTAAGTGTCAAGACTGTAATTCCAATGTAAAGAGAACGGTTTCACACATACGAAACTTGCTGCACTGTAAACTCAGTCATGAGAACCAGACACAAAGCTGAAACACTGCACACTGTGCCCAAATTACTGCTGTCACCGAGTACTACACTGCCACTGCAACTTGCTGTGTTGGCTTCTACTGCGTGCTTAACACTGCTGCCGCAGGTTATAACTTCACCCACGAACAGTTCTAGGACTGCTGAAATCAGTCCTTCCGCCTAGATCTGTTCTACACAGATCTATCTTAGCCGAATGGCTACAGTCTACTGTATCGTGTCTATTAGGGCATCAGCCTCTGGGTCTAACTCCCCTTGGGCCCTAAAACCAAGGGAAACCCTAGATGTAGGTCTAGCTGTGTTCTACGACCAACCCTAGGGTTTCTTTGCAGCAACCAACAAGAAGAATGGGAGAGTTACCTGCGAGTAGAAGAAGATGTGGCTGTTGTAACCAGTCGTAAGATCAGTGCTCTGATACCATGTTTGCTGAAATAGGGCTGTTGAATGAGAGTAGAAGAGGAAGAAGAAGAGGAACAGAAATGAAATGGGCGGCAGTAATCACTTCGGCCAACCCTAATCTATTATATATAAAGGCATTACATAATGTTACATGAATGGACAAGACTGCCCCTGATTAGTGATGGGACACCTAGTCGAAATAAACATAAAGTAAGATTAGGCCCAGTAACAAGGCCCACTAACTAATGACTTAAGACCCAACAAAAGGTAAACATACAAACTAAGACAGCCGAACCAACATTAACCAAGGTGAGTTGACTAATCTACCCTTATTCGGCTAACTCTAACACTCCCCCTCAAGCTGGAGAATATATGTCATATAATCCCAGCTTGTTACATATATAGTTCACTCTCCCTGAGCTTAAGGCTTTTGTAAACAAATCTGCCCACTGATCACCTGAGCCTACATGTTTTGTGCTTCTCTCTCCAGTAAGAACCTTCTCCCTCACAAAGTGGCAATCGATCTCTATGGGCTTTGTTCTCTCATGAAAAACAGGGTTGGATGAGATATGGAGTGCAACTTGATTGTCACAGTACAACTTCATAGGTTTATCCATGTGGAACTCGATTTCTTGTAGGAGATTCCTCAACCACACTAATTCACATGTAGTGTGGGCCAGGGCTCTGTACTCGGCTTCAGCACTGCTTCTAGCCACAACCGTCTACTTTTTACTCTTCCAAGTCACAAGATTTCCTCCAATAAATTTGCAGTAACCTGTAGTAGATCTTCTATCAGACACAGAGCCTGCCCAATCTACATTCGTGTACCCAACTACTTCCAGTTTTCCTCCTGGTTTATACAATAGCCCATGGCTCGGAGCTCCCTTCAGATATCTTACAATTCTAAGAACTGCATCCTAGTGAGATATACGAGGGTTCTGCATAAATTGGCTCACTACACTGACTGCAAAGGAGATGTCTGGTCTCGTGATAGTCAAATAGTTCAGCTTCCCCACTAGTTGTCTATACATTCCAAGATCATGAAATATTTCCCCTGTATCACTGCTAAACTTAACATTTGGTTCCATAGGAGTCTCAGCCGGTTTTGCACCTAACAGTCTTGTTTCGTCCAATAAATCGAGAACATATTTTCTTTGGCACAGGTTTACACCTTGTCTTGATCTAGCAACTTCTATACCCAAGAAATACTTCAATGTCCCAAGGTCTTTTGTTTGAAAATGATTTTGCAAAAAGACCTTTAGTTTGTCGATCCCCAATTTGTCACTGCCAGTTATGACAATATCATCCACATAGACCACTAATAAAATCTTTCCAGCTTCTGAGTAGTTGAACACTGAGTGATCAACCTGGCATTGTTTCATTCCAAAATTCTTCACCACTTCACTAAACTTCCCGAACCAAGCACGAGGCAATTGTTTCGACCCATAAATTGCCTTTTTCAGTCTGCACACCTTACCAGCCTCCCCCTGAGCAACAAACCCAGGTGGTTGCTCCATATATACCTCCTCTATAAGGTCACTATGAAGGAAGGCATTTTTTATGTCAAGTTGAAATAGGGGCCAATCATACATAACTGCTAGGGAAATTAACACATGGATAGAGCTAATCTTAGCCACTGGAGAGAGTCTCCATATAGTCCACTCCATACAACTATGAATAACCTTTAGCAACAAGTCTGGCTTTCAGACGCTCCACACTACCATCTGGCAAGTATTCAACAGTATACACCCATTTACAACCCACAACATGCTTACCAGGAGGAAGAGTAGTGAGCTCCCACGTGTGAGTATGCTGAAGAGCAAAGAGTTCCTCCTCCATTGCCTGACTCCACCCAGGAGAACTAAGAGCCTCTTGGACATTGTTAGGTATGGAAATAGATGACAATAGTGAAACAAACGGGCGATGTGAGGCGGAAAGGTGAGATACTGAAACAAAATTGGAAATGGGATGGAGAGTAGAACTACGTTTACCTTTCCGTAAGGCAATGGGTAGATCAAGTCCTGAGGGTTCAGCAACAGGAGCAACGACAGGATCCGCAGACAAGGTAAAAGCTGGAGGAGGGACCTATGTCGTTGGACGTGTATACACTTGCCGAATTGGTGGTCATTCAGTAGGGATCTGCACTGGATGAGGTGACGAGTCAACTCCAATAGGAACACCCAGAACGGGATCACTGACCGGAAGAGGAAGAGGAAGTAAAGGTGGAGACGAAGATGCTTCAGTTCCTGAGAAGAAGGGAACAGACTCAAAAAATGTGACATTAGGACAAACATAGAACTTCCGAGTAATGGGATTGTAACACTTGTACCCTTTTTGAGTCCGAGAGTAGCAAAGAAAGACACACTTAATGGAGCGTGCATCCAACTTGTCTATTCCAGGACTCAGATTGTGAACAAAGCATACACAGCCAAAGATACGAGGTGTTAATGGAACGGGAGACAAGGTGGGGAACAAGATAGAGAAGGGAGACTGACCATGAAGAATAAAGGAGGGCATCCGATTAATGAGGAAACACGCAGTAAGTACAACATCACTCCAAAACCGTTTAGGAACACTCATACGATGAAGAATAGACCGAGCCGTTTCAAGGAGATGACAGTTCTTCCGTTCAGCCACCCCATTTTGTTGAGGAGTGGATGCACATGAAGTTTGATGAATGATGCCATGTTGTTCTTGTAGAGAACACTGAAGTGGGCCCCATAGCTACGGTCCCACTGTGTTCGTAGGGTAGAAGATATTCTAGTCTGCCTAGGGTTAGCTATTGGTCATTTAGTTGTTTCAGTTGTTATTTATTTCAGTCTTTGTTTTACTCTATTTGTTATGTAAAGACTAAGGGCAGATCTGTCCTTTCCATGTAATGAGCATAACCTATAAATATTAATTAAAGTGGCGGCGGCAGAACATGAAGCTTCTGCTCCTCCTTTCAACCCTTGTGTTCTACTGCTTCTTCTCCCTCTTTCTCTTCTCTCTTTCTTTCCGCTTATCTTCAATCCTGAGATTCATTAGGGTTCAAGACTGATAACAGTCCTGAACTTCTAGTGTTCTAAATACTGTTGAAAGGAAGTAAGAAAATATTCACAACCATTATCTGAACGAAGAACTTTGATTGGAACACCAAATTGTGTACGTATTTTAGCATGGAATTTTTGAAAAATGGAAAATAATTCACTCCTTTCTTTCATTAAATAAATCCATGTCATTCTTGAACAATCATCAATAAAAGTGACAAAATACTTGTAACCATTATAAGACTCTTTTTTTATCAGGCCCCAAACATCTGAATGAACCAAAGCAAAAGGACTCAACATACGACTTTCAACTCTAGGACTAAAGGAAACACAACGATGTTTCCCAAACTGACACGACTCACACTGTAACACTGACAAATGACTCAAAGACGGAACTAATATCTTGAGTGCCTTAAGAGAAGGATGTCCCAGTTGACAATGCCACTGTAGATGAGTGAGTGAAAAACACAAGAGGAAGGGAAAAAAGTAACAGAACAGTTAAGAGTCTTGGTTAATTTACTAACAGACATAAGATTGAATGGAAACTTAGGGACATATAGAGCAAATGATAAAGAAAGAGAAGCCATGTCAACATTGACAACACCACAGATGAGAGAGGAGGAACCATTGGCAAGGGTAACATTTTGAGATGTGGAAGCTTTAGAGAGAGAAGAGAACACACCTGGAGTCCCGATCATGTGATCAGAGGCTCCATAGTCAATAATCCAAGGAGAGGTTTCAGATGATAGGCAAGCTATACTTGAGTGGGCAAGAGTAGCGGTAGTGTGCTGTGAAGTGGATTGAAGGAACCACTTATACTCATCACGCGGTACACCCACCATCTCCCTTCCGGAAACAGATGTAGATGTGAAAGGAGTTAGGTCTGCCTGTTGATTATCACTGACATCAACCCCACCAGCAACAGCATGATTGGCCCAGTTAGAGGGAGGGTGGCCATGGAGATCGTAACAGAAATTTACCGAATGTCCTTCCCTGCCACAGTGGGTACACTTCCTTGTAGAGCTGCCTTTTTCTTTGCCAAGGCCTCCCCCTGAGTCACGACCACCACCACGGCCAAATATGGAACCACCACGACCTCCTCGGGAGGCATGTCCTCCCCCTTTCGTACCACATCCACCTCCTCTGGATGTCACAAAAGCTGATCTATCAGACTGTGTGGGATTCTCTGTCTGTCCCAAAGAAATCCTGCAAAGCCGAGCAAACACTTCCTCAAGTGTAGGAAGGGTAGAGCCCCCCAATATTTGGGCCCTAACTGGTTCATACTCTGATTTCAACCCCACTAAGAACCTTGTGACATCTAGTTGTTCCCTCTGTTGTTGCTAAACCTTAACATCTGCAGTGAGAAGATGATAGACATTGAGTTCATTTCTGAGGTTCTTCATACTGGCATAGTACTCTTCTAGGGTTTTATTTCCTTGTTGCAGACCAAAGTACTCCTGATAGAGCTGATATACCCTTGTAGTATTATCTTGCCCAGAATACAACTTCTTGGCATGTTCCCATATGTCCTTAGCTGTATCTAAGAACATGAAGTTGGCACTTATTTTTGGTTCCATACTGTTCCATAGCCATGTCATGATTTGAGCATCCTCTTGTTCCCAATCATCAAACCCTGGAGAGTCAGTCGGTGGTTTATCTTCTTTCACATGCTTCACTTTTCTCTTGCCTTGAGAAAAACTTCCACCGACTTGGCCCATGGAACATAGTTCTCACCATTCAGTTTAATTGAGGTCATCTGTACACCTAGTTAGTCAGAGGAAACCACCACACTAGGTTTATGATCACTACAACCATCTCCCATTGCTGCCATGATACTCATTCAATGCTGCCTCCAATCTGACTTCCCAATCACCAACTAAGTGCTGCTGTCAAGAGTTTGATGTTCCAGAACCTACAGTAGTCCCTAAACATAATGATAGATACACATGCCTTTGTTCTTATCCACACCACTACTGATTTCACAAAAAAAATAAAACACATAGACTACACCGACATTAATTCAGCACTTACTAACCACATGCAAGCTCTCTTACAACTACTCAACAGAGTTTGTGCATCACAAACACCACCACACAGCCATAGCTGTCACACACAATACAAACCTGCTTTGACGCTTTTAAGAGGGCACCACAAGACCAACAAGAACTCAACTAGTACCATTGCATTACACCTTGCACTATTCGACCACCTACAGTAGCCCCTACACCATTCGGCCACCACCAGCAGCCCTTACACCATTTAGTCACTGTAAACACAGCCTGTTCTTGGAATTTTTCCAAGAACCAGGGCAACAACCAACCTAGTTCTCTAGGTTCTGATCAGTCCTCTCAAGTTTTTGAAGATTTTCAACCTAGAAATACCAACAGCACAAAGAGAAGAGATAACCAACCTTTGTTTGAGAGCTTCAGCCAACCATTCACTGCTGAAGTTGTTTTCTTAGGAAAGGAGGTTCTGCGCACCAGAAAAAAAGAAGAGTTGAGATGTTTCAGGCCTGGGACGAACCACATTTCTCCATTGACAGCCCAGAGAAGAAAAGGAGAGAACTGAAGCACGAACTGAAACAGGTCACGAACCTTGCTCTGATACCATGTTTCTACTGTTGCTACAGTAGTCCGAACCAGTAAGGAGAAGAAGAAAGAGAAGGAGAAGAAGAAGAAGAAGAGAAGAAGAAGAAGATGAAAGAACTGTCGAACCTGATGGCTAAACCCTATCAGTCGACCTCTTAATAGTGATTAGGCTCTAATTAAATGTACAAGGACTAAACTGCCCCTACTTAAGTATGGGACAGAGAACCTCTAATAAGACTGCCACATAAGCTCATAACTTAACCAAGGTGAGTTGACTAATCTACCCTTATTCGGCTAACTCTAACAGAGCCATTAGGAGAAGAGGAAAAGGTGGTGAGCTACAGGTCTTATGCTCAGGTTCTGATAGAAAGAGGGAGCAGGGAGAAGGCTATTCGACAAGTTTCACCAAATAAGAGTGGTTCTAGTCAAGGTGGAGAGAAAGGACTGAAACATTCTTTAAAAAAGCAAGGGGATAAGGTGGTAAGAGTAGAGGGGCACGTGGGCACAAGTAGAGAGGGAACTTGTCTTAGCCACAGGGAAAGTTGTTCTAATGGGCCTAAAGTGGACAGGTGGGGTGGGCCCACATGGGCACAAGGGATTACTGCAGCCCAGAAGAGGGCAGTTGGGGTGGGCCGAGTCATTTCAAAGGCTGATTGTCAACAGGTCCTTATAGGAGTGTTTGGGTCTGGCCCAGCCAGCCCACTTAAAATTAAGTCATGTGACCACTTAAGTTGTCACGTGGGCCAACTAAAGGGACAGATGATGGACTCTAACTTTGGTCCATCATCTTCTCCAATTCGAAGGGACGTAAGGAGGGGAGGTCCTGGGAGTTTCAGCTCGTTGCAGTGGAGACATGTGTCAGCGCTGGAGCTAGGCTCGCCGGAAAGACGTAATCCAAGAAACAAGAGAGCCGGTTTAACAGAGGGTGTAGCAAAGGAGGACTATTTTCTAGAACTCAGTGAGGAAGATTCTAAGTTTGACAAATCTGAAACTTCAAGTATTGGGAGTGTTCGGCCAGAGAGTTCCCTTGGGTTTCGAGGGGATGAAAGTTTTGACACAGAGCTGCTTTTCTTGGAGGAAGACGAAGGCAAAAATGATGACGGTGAGACTGTTATCATCACCTCTGAAGCCACCTTAGAGGTGGGTAGGGAAGAAGAGATGCCAACCAGCCTGGGTATTGGACACTGCCCGAGGGATCTGGAAGCTATCTCGAGGTCTCAACAGGTGCAGGGTGTTGTGGTTTTGGTTTCTAACTGTTCTTCTGAGCAAAGTAGGGGTGTAACCAGTAAAGGGGGCACCGATTTCTCAAGTTCAGCCGCCCATTCAACTTCAGTCTAACACCGAACCTCCGGAAACCAGTTCTTGTAGGTTTAGTCCGAAGACAAAAACTTTCTTTGGAAGTCCTTCAACAAAACCATCCTCTCCAAGTATGTAGTCTTTGATTTTAAGAATACTAATGAGCCTTCTATGAGTGCAACAGATTTTATCTAGACCCTTCCATTGTCTGCCACAATCCAGCAGGTTCTGGTTAGAGATAAGGAAGAAGGGTTTACTGGAGGGAGTATGGAAGCTGAATGGAAGGCACAAGGTGATAAAATTTGGGATTTAGTCTGTGATTCCTTTGAGGAGCTGACTAGGAGGGATGCAGAAGTTTGATACATTGAAGAAGATTTGAATCTACAGGAGGCTAGCCAGAGAAAAGGGAAGTAAAGGAATGAGGGTGAGGGATTGGGGAAGCAACCGATGAATCGAGTGGCTGAAGAGATGGGCTGGAGTAGTCGTACAAGACTACAGAGACTCTTTAGGTTTTGAACAGAAAATAAAAGAGAAGAAAAAAAAGAGAAGAGAGATAGAGAAGGAGCACTCGTGGGAGAAGCTTTGAAAGAAGAGAATGGTTGGAGTGCTTAAAACAGCCACCCCACTCCTTAATTTATATACATAGTTTCCTAATTGTAAAAGAACTTTAATGCTTACATGGCAATAAAAGGTAAGATTAAATAAAACTAATCCTAGATAAGATAGAATAAAACTTTTCCTACTAGGAAAGCTGATCCTAATCAATTAAATCTTAGTACATCTCATGGTGTCACACAACTACTCTTAATGTGGGGTCCACAGTTTCCTACATTCCCCCTCAAGTTGGGTAGTAGATATTTGTCATTCCCAACTTGCATAGATCTTCTTCTAACTTCTTTTTTGAAACAGCCTTGGTGAGAAAGTTTGCAAGCTGCATGTCGGAGGTGATGTAGGGAAGGCATACTTCTTGAGATGTAACCTTTCTCTGATAAAATTCCGATCCACTTCGATATGCTTAGTTTTGTCGTGCTATACTGGATTATGGGCTATATTGATGGCAGCCTGATTATCATAGTACAACATTAGGGGTTTCTCATAAACAATACCCAATTCCTCAAGTAATGATCTCAACCATAGAATCTCAGCCACACCATTTGCCATGGACTATATTCAGCTTCAGCATTTGAAACGAGAAACAACACTTTGTTTCTTACTCTTCCAGGAGACCAGATTACCTCCAACAAAGGCACAATATCCAGAGGTAGATCTTCGATCATCAACACTCCCAGCCCAATCAGCATCTATGTAGACTTCTATCTTCATGTAATCGTTTTTCTTGAACAAAATGCCTCTGCTTGGGGACCTCTTCAAATATGCTAATATCCTTTCAACCGCAAGGAGGTGAATAGTTCTAGAAGAGTGCATATACTGACTAACTACATTGATTGCATAATTGATGTCAGGTCTTGTGAGGCAAAGATAGAGAAACTTTCCAACTAATCGTTGAAACATAGCTTTATCTTCAATAGGCTCTCCACCCTCTGCACTAATCATGTGGTTCTGTTCAATAGGTGTGTCCGCAGGCTTAACTCCCAACTTTCCTGTTTCTTCTAGCAGATCAAGAACATACTTTCGTTGAGAGACAAAATCCCATGCTTGGATCTAGCTACCTCAATGCCCAAGAAGTATCGTAGTTCTCCCAAATCTTTTACCTCAAACTCTTGATGAAGGAGTTGCTTAAGAGACTCAATTTCAATAGTATCACTCCCGGTTACTACAATATCGTCCACATACACGACAAGCAAGGTTACGGAGGAACCCACTCTCTTAATAAACAAGGTGTAGTCAAACTGAGCTTGCACATATCCAAACCTATCAAGGGCTCGTCTGAATCTATCAAACCATTTTCTATGGGACTATTTTAGTCCATATAGAGCTTTATTCAACCGAAAAACCTTTCCTGTCTCCGTACCATAAAATCTTGGAGGCAACTACATGTAAACTTCTTCCTGCAAGTCTCCATTAAGAAAGGCGTTTTTAACATCCATCTGATACAATGGCCAAGAGTAACTAGCTGTAAGAGATAATAGTACTCTGATAGTGGTCACCTTTGCTACTGGTGCAAAAGTTTCTAAGTAGTCAATACCATATGTCTGAGTAAATCCTTTTGCAACTAATTGGGCCTTATACTTTTCAACAGACCCATCAACATTATGTTTCATAGTGAATACCCATCTACATCCAACCGGTTTCTTTCCTTTAGGTTGATCAACTATCTCCCAAGTATTGTTTTTGATGAGGGCATCCATTTCTACTTTTATTGCATCTTTCCATTCCAGTACTTCCAATGCTTCCTGTATTATTCTAGGAATGGGAATATCAGCAATGGATGCGAGAAAAAACTTGTAGGAGGGAGACAAATGATCATAGGATAGGAACTGAGAAATGCAATGAGTTGTGGTGCAACGGTGTTTGCCTTTACGAACCGCTATGGGGAGATCAAGGTCATTGAATGAAGGTGAAGGCTCCACGATTGAATGTCTCTCATTTGTAGTATCTGTGGTACTTGGATCTGGACCTGCAGAAGGAACTGGGGCTACTGTGGTACCTGGATCTGGATCTACAGAAGGAACTGGGGCTACTGTGGTACCTGGTCTGGATCTGTAGCGGGGACTGGGACTGGCCTGCACTGCTGATGTCCAAAATCGACTTGTCTCCATCGTCTATGATAGCCTCTCATATCCTTGCACCTTTGACATCCTTCTTCACTTAATGGGATTGGAAAAGGAACTTCCAATGAGTTACTCCTAGCTTCACCATTCTCCTCTTAGGAGAAACCCTTCTATAATAGGGTTTATCCTCAAAGAAGGTGACATCAATTGAGACAAATCTTTTTCCAAAAGTCGGTACATAATAGAAATATCCCTTTTGAGTTTGGGCATAACCAAGGAAAATACATTTGGAGGCCTTGGGACCAAATTTGGAACGATGAGGGCCTAGGATTTGACCGAAACAAGTGCACCCAAAGGTTTTGAGGGGAATGGTAAATAATTCTTTATCAGGGTATAAAAGGGTAAATGGAGTTTTCATGTCAAAAACCCGTGAGGGAATCCAATTGATGAAATAAACTGCTGTAAGAATAGCATCCCCCCAGAAACGTATAGGCACATTTGAGGTAAACATAATGCCTCTAGCTACCTCCAATATGTGTTTATTCTTTCTTTCAGCAACCCCATTCTGTTGTGGTGTATGTGGGCAGGGACTCTGATGGATAATCCCATGATCAAGCATGTAGGAGACTAATGGGTTTGCAAAATATTCTTTTGCATTATCTGATCTAAAAAATTTAATTTTGACCCCAAATTGGGTTAAAATCATTTGATGAAAGATCCAAGTTAATGTTGGAACCTCATCTTGAGAACGCATTAGGTAAACCCAAGAAAATCGAATGTAATCATCAACAAATAATAGGAAATATTTGTATCCCCCCATGGCAGTGGTATGATAGGGTCCCCAAACATCAATATGCACAATTTCAAAAGGAATGTTGCTTATGTTATTACTTAATGAATAGGTAGTCCTGCAATGTTTTGCAAGCTCACAACTTTCACATTTCAAACTAGTCATCTGGACAGATTCAAATATACTAGGAAACAAACTTTTCAAAGCCTGAAAGGATAAATGGCCCAATCTATTATGCCAAAGCATCACCTGATCAACAAACTGAGAAACAAAGGATTTCTTAGTTTCACTATCTTCCTGATGAGCACTTCCTCCAAGTAGGTAGATTCCATTTGTCTCACAGCCAGTCCCAATCACCTTCCTTGTTTCCAGATCCTGAAAAACACATCAATCAGGAAAAAAGGTTACTGAACAATTCTGCCCTTTTGTAATGCTACTACCTGAGAGAAAGTTAGTATTAAGCTTAGGAACATGCAGGACAGAGGATAGGGAAATTGCATTAGACAACTTGATGTCTCCTTTGCCAGAAATAGGAACAAGGGATCCATCAGCAATGGACACTTTGTCTTTACCAGAAGATAAATGATAGGTAGAGAATAGTGATGGCAAGCCAGTCATATGGTCAGATGCTCCTGAATCTATTATCCAAGAATGTCCTATATTACCTAGAGTTAAAGCATGATAAGCTGAGGCCCGGTTACCTGATTGAGCAAAAGATGAGGTTGAAGGAGCTGATGATGGCTAAGGAGATGATACAAAATTACTGACTTCACTTTCTAATTGTGTCAGAGCATCTTGGACAGCAGCTAGGGTATCAAGAGGGGTACCTCTTGAAGCCGTTGAGGCTGCACTATCAGTGTTGACAGCCATATTGGCATTACCCTTTTTGTTTCTAAGTTTTGTTGGAACTAGATGTGGATGCAACTTCCAACAAGTGTCTTTGGTGTGTTTAGGTTTCTTGCAATGTTCACAAACTAGGTCCTTTTTAGCCTCTTTCTTCATATCCCTTTCCTTATCTCCCTCTGGCTTGGGTTTAACTGCTGCCAAGGCAGATTCAAAAGGCTGCTGCTATAACATAACCTTTCTCCTAGTCTCTTCATTGTGCACTAGGGAATAGGCTTGAGATAGAGTCACACTTTCTCTTGTCAATAGTTGCTAACTTACAATATCATATTCAGAATTTAGACCAGCCAAGAACTCAAAAACTCTGTTAGTTTCAATCCGCTTTCTGTAAGTCTGTGCATCTTTCTGACTCTCTCATTCAATTGTCTCAAGGTGGGCAATCTCATGCCACAATGATTTTAGGGTTGAGAAATAAACAGAGACCTGTTTCTCCCCTTGTCTGAGATTTTTGACCTCACATTTCAGCAAGCCCTAGCAACATTAAGGGGCTGAGAGTAGGTTTCTTTCACAACATCCCAAATTTCTTTAGCTGTTTTTTCCCATAAGTAATTTCGGCTTATGTGTGGCTGCATAGAGTTGCATAGCCATGTCATCACCAAATAATTTTCTTGAATCCACTTAGCATAAGTGGGATCCTCCTTGGTTGGTTCCTTCACATCTCCCAACAAATAGTTCAGCTTTCCTCTTCCCCCAATGGCCATCATGGCTGATTGGGCACACTTTAAGTAGTTTGAACCATCAAACTTTATAGTTGTAATCTGGAAGGTGTTTTCAACCATGCTGCCTGAACCAGCCCCAAAAACACCCTCCCCTTGGCTTTTAAACTCCATTAGAATGCTTCCTAATTACTGTACCAATCGGCCTACTGGGTTTGTAGCAGATAACAGGAGGGTTCTGATTCAAAAACCCTAATTTTGTGATAGTCGGCCTATTGAGACTGAACTGTATCAATCCTGTTAAAAAAGAACTACTGGATCTTCCAAAGAGCACATGAAAAAAACAAGGGAGACAAATCTGATTACCTCCCTGAAGCAATAACAGCCCTGAAACTTGAGGGTTTTCCCTTAAACCCTAAAAGAAATGCAGAAAGGAAGGGTTTTTTTCTTAACCGTACCTCTTATATCAAGAGATCCTTGCTGCTGATTTCTGGTAAGGCTTGAAAACTTACCAGAAAATTCTAAGAAACTTTGATCTTGATAATCTGCTTCAGTCGTGAATAGAAGAAACCGATCCTGAACCAGAATTCTTTTGAAACTTTGATCACCACCTCTAGTCTTGATCAAGACTTGACTTGATCCTCTTCTCTTCCTCTGATCCTTCCTGGTTATCAAAGATCTGATCCAATCTTTGGACTGCTGCTGTAGATAACCTCCAAGAATCAGCTGAAGGGAGATTTCTCTATTCTTCCACCTCTAGGTAGTTCACATGTGGTCGACTGGATCAAACTCACATGAGAAGCCCTAAATTTGGCTCTGATACCAAGTAGTCATACAAGACTACAGAGACTCTTTAGGTTTTGAACAGAAAATAAAAGAGAAGAAAAAAAAGAGAAGAGAGATAGAGAAGGAGCACTCGTGGGAGAAGCTTTGAAAGAAGAGAATGGTTGGAGTGCTTAAAACAGCCACCCCACTCCTTAATTTATATACATAGTTTCCTAATTGTAAAAGAACTTTAATGCTTACATGGCAATAAAAGATAAGATTAAAATAAAACTAATCCTAAATAAGATAGAATAAAACTTTTCCTACTAGGAAAGCTGATCCTAATCAATTAAATCTAAGTACATCTTAGAGTATCACACAACTACTCTTAATGTGGAGTCCACAGTTTCCTACAGCCTGAAGCTGAAAGAAGTAGTGGGTGTCATAGCGTATTCCAAAAAGAAGGGGAAGAAGGAAAAAGATCGTCCAAGAAAGAGGAAGCTTTCGGAGGTAGAAAGATTAAAATCAGATGTGGCAGCAGACTTAGAATTCAGTACAAAGGGGGAAAGAAGGAAAGGAACCAAGTAAGGGATGGTGGTGTCTAGGATGGAAATTTATGTAATCCAATGAAGATACTGAACTAGAATGTCAAAGGGTTGGGTAGCGCTAGGAAAAGGAGGGTAACAAAGGATTTGATTAGAAAGGAAAACCCGGATATAGTCTTGCTTCAAGAAACAAAAGTGGTAGTTTGGGAAAGGAAATGGGTAAGAAGTGTGTGGTGTTCTAGAGGAGTAGGGTGGTCTTTTCTGCCATCCTGCGGGGCTTCAGGAGGTTTAGTGACTTTGTGGAAGAAAGAGGTAGTGGAGCCAATGGAAGAGCTAATAGGTCGGTTTATGGTTTCTTTGAAATATAAGGGTGTGGGAGAAGAGTTTACCTGGGTGATGACGAATGTCTATGGCCCGAATAGATATGGTGAGAGAGGCAAAATGTGGGAAGATCTCTATGATATAAGGGGTTTGTGGGACGGTCCGTGGTGTTTAAGTGGGGATTTTAACATGATTAGGTTTACAAATGAGACCAATAACCCCAATCAAGCGATCACAATTAGCATGAGAAGATTCAATGAGTTTATTAATGAGTGTGGTTTGTTAGAAATCCCCCTCCAACAAGCTGTCTTCACTTGGTCCAACCTACAATCTAACCTGAGATGCTCTAAGTTGGATAGGTTCATCTTTAGTTCTGATTGGGGAGAGCATTGGTTAGGTCTATCAGCTAGGGCCTTGCCAAAAGTCACTTCAGACCATTGGCCGATAAGCATTGGAATTAGGAATTTCCTGAGTGGGCCTAAACCTTTCAGATTTAAAAATATGTGGTTAACACATCCAGGCTTTACCCAAAAGGTCAAAGAGTGGTGGGTACCCTTGGGAGGGGTGTCAAATTTCATTGGAAAATTCAAAGGCTAAAATGTAAAATTAAAGAGTGGAACTGGGAGCATTTTAGGAGAGTGGAGGAGAAGAAATTAAGTGTTATTTCCCATATTGAACTTTTGGATGAAAAAGAAGGACACAACTCTCTTTCAGAAGAAGGACCTTAAGATGGAATCTGAAGAAGGAATTGGAAGAGATAGTGCTAAGGGAAGAGATGTGTTGGAGACAAAAATCAAGGCATCAATGGATTAAGGAAGGGGATGATAATACTAAATTTTTCCACGCAACCGCTAATGGAAGAAGGAGAAAAAACTTCATGGATAAGTTAGAGATTAATGGCGAAGTAGTGGATGATCAAGAGGAGATTGCTAATGTTTTCACGAATCATTTCAAGGCAGTTTACAAAAGACAGGGGGATGTGAGGCTTAGAGTGGATGGGTTAGAGTGGCCTAGATTGGACTCAGAGGTGGCACATCAGTTGGAAAAGGAGTTTGAATTGGAAGAAATAAAGGGAGTCGTGTTTTCAATGGATAGATCTAAAGCTCCTAGACTTGACGGTTTCACTATGGCTTTCTTTCAGGATTGTTGGGATATCATCAAGTTAGATATGTTGGTAGTATTTGAGAAGTTTGCGGAGACCCACTTTATAAGTCCAGGGATCAACTCCACCTTCCTAGCTTTGATCCCTAAAAAGGGAGAGGTTGTTCAACCAAAAGACTTTAGACCCATCAATCTAGTGACTAGCATTTATAAAATTTTGGCCAAAGTGTTGTCATTAAGGTTAAAATCAGCCCTGCCAACTTTAATAAGCCAATCACAAGGGGCATTCGTTCAAGATAGACAGATCATAGATCAAATCTTGATAGCAAATGAATGTGTGGAGGACTTCAAGAGAAGAGGGAAGAAAGGTTTTGTATGTAAACTAGACTTGGAGAAAGCGTATGACATGGTCAATTGGTCTTTCCTGTTGGAAGCCCTGAGGAATTTTGGGTTTGGAGAGAAATGGTGTAGTTGGATTGAGGCTTGTTTAAAAACTTGCCATTTTTCAGTTTTAGTTAACGGAGTGGTTAGAAACTTCTTTCCAACCTCTAGAGGGTTGAGGAAAGGGGATCCTCTTTCTCCTTTCCTTTTCACCTTGGTAATGTATTTAGTAGGCTCATTTTGAGAGCTGATGGGTTGGATATGTTTAGAGGATGGAGGGTAGGAAGAGAGGGTATTGTTGTGTCACACTTGCAATTTGCGGATGACACGATCATTTTTTGTGAGTTTGGAGATCCCTCAAAGGCTAGAAACTTGAGAGGAGTAATAAAGTTGTTTGAATGCGTGTCGAAGATGAAGGTCAATTTTGAAAAGAGTTGTGTAGTAGGGGTAAATTTGGAGATGGAGGAATTGAGTGAGGTAGCAGAGTCCTTAGGTTGGCTTACATCTAGCAGAGTCCTTAGGTTGGCTTACCTTCTATCTATCTTTAGAATGCCACAAAAGGTGATTTTGAAGGTAGAGAAAGTCATGAGGGATTTCTTGTGGGAGTCAGGGGAAGGGAGGAAGGATCATGTGGTTAGGTGGGAAATAGTGCGTAGGAGGAAGGAGCAGGGGGGATTGGGATTAGGCAATCTAAGGAAGAAAAATACAGCATTATTAGGTAAATGGCTATGGAGGTGGCCTCTAGAAAGGGAGAGACTTTGGCATAAAGTGGTAAGGAGTGTGCATGGTGTTGTAGACAATGGATGGGATGTTGGTGCATCTCGGCGTGCTATCCTGAAATCCCCATGGAAGGCTATTCATAGTATTCTTTCCATTTTCCTAAACCTGATCAGGTATGATGTTAATACTGGAGATAGGGTTTTGTCATGAGAGGATGTTTGGATTGGTGATTGTGCCCTTAAGGACCTCTTTCCCTCCTTGTATTCCATTTCGTGTTTTAAAAATGAGCCAATTCAAAGGTTTGTATCATCATCCTTTTCTTCTTGCATTTTAGAAGAGGTTTGAGAGATTCTGAGCTTGACCAGGCTGCTTTGCTCCTCAAAACTGTTGATTCTGTTTGCTTGGACCCTCCTTCTGTAGACTCCTGTATTTGGAAGCCATTACCTTCGGGTTCCTTTTCTTGTGCCTCCTCCTTTGCTTCCTTGTGCTCCTCTCCATTGCCTCAACCTTTTCATAACAACGAAGTTTGGTCCAAACCTGTCCCTCCTAAAGTTGGAGCCCTTTGTTGGGAAGTCTCCCTCGGGAAAATCAACACTTTGGATGTTTTGCAAAAAAGAAGACCTAGTCTTTGTATCTCTCCTAACTGGTGCACCCTATGCAAAGCTAACGAGGAAGGTTGCTACCATATACTAATCACTTGCCCTTTTGTTGTAGGCCTTTGGAAAAAGCTTTTTGATCTTTTTGGGTGCAGGTGGACAGAATCGGTGCAAATTTGCGATCTTTTTAAACCTACAACTTTCAGGTGGCCAAAGAGAAGAAGATGATGAGTTTTGTGGAGGTGTGTTAGAGCTGTTTTGGTGTGGACTGTGTGGGAGGAACAAAATGCTAGAATCTTTAATGACAAGGAGAGGGATCAAACATGTGTGTTATAAGTTGGGTAAAATCCTTGGATCTGTTTTCCACCTACACTTTCAATGACATAAGGAGAAATTGGGAACAACTAGCTAAAAGTTCTGCAATCAGAAGCAAGCCGTGGTGGATTGGAAGCCTCCTGATGCAGGCGTCATTAAACTAAAATTTGATGGCAGTAGTTTGGGCAACCGCCATCTGGAATAGGGGGAGTCTTCAGAAATGATGAGGGTTAGGTTGTAGCTCTATTTTCTGGTCCTATAGGGTGGGGAGACTCTGTAAATGCAGAACTCCAAGCTGTGTTACAAGGAGCAGAATATGCAAGAGAGTTGGCAGTGGAGCATTTAATGATTGAAGGTGATTCCAAATTGGTTATTGGATGGCTAAAAGAACCAGAGATAGCAGCCTGGCCGTACAGGGGGGCTTTGAGAAGATATAAGTGGCTGACTTCAAATATTTCAGTCACAGTTCAATGGGAAAGAAGATCAGCAAATGGGCTGGTAGACCTTCTAGCTAAACAAGGAGTACATAGGAATCAGCTCTTTTGGGCTCAATTGTAAGCTTTATAATGTAGTTTGGAGGTTGCACCTCGCGCCTCTTTGTGGGGAATTGTATGATGAATACTTGGTTCTTTATTTAATAAAATTTTTATTATCATTATCTATCAAAAACAAAAATTGTCTTGGGGTGTGTGCACCCATTGTTTTACCTATATGAAAGTGTTACAAATGAAAAGGAAAAGGTAACTATGCCCCTGAGTAGGTAGCAGCAACCTAAAAGCCTATACAAATAGCAAGAAAGCACCAATAACACAATCAACTCACTTCTCAACAGCAATCTAGTAGAATATTAAACTTACCGGCAATCACTTGAAAGTATACATAAAAATGCAGAAATAGCTCTCTCCAAAATTGAATAAGATGAATAGTGGTGCAAACAATGTTAGGGGCCTTGTAGTCTTAGTAGACCCTATAAAACATTAATGTTGATTTCATAAACTAACCCTGGTTGCTGGACACTACCAAAGACGTCAGAATCTACAAATTGTACTCCCGAAATTTCCTTTGTATTGAAGAAACAAAGAAAACAGGACAAAACTGGCCTTGTTTCCCATAACCAATAGACTAACTTTAACTCACTAACAACTGACCCAATTAATGTGTGTTTAGCTTTGACTTTGACCAACTGTTGACAGACATAGAAATCCCGCAACAGTAACCTCCCTTGATGAAAGTCTTCCTGTAGTTCAATTAGCTTTACATTTGGAAGGTCTCCTCTACAGTTCTTAAGTTTCAATATCCAAATTCAAGATCAATTCAATAGTTGGATCAAGAGAAAGTGAGTCTGCAAAATCTGCCTAGAAATTGGACTGTTGACTTTGACAGTCCCCTCCTGCAACTTTCTCTTGTGTTTCTTCTTTGATTCTTTGTCATCACTGGCTTAACCACTTAACCCATCTACTTCATTCTATCTTGCCACTAATGTACCCTTTCTTTGGATTCCAATATACATCTTTGTTAACTAATCCACATTGATTAGGCTTACTACCTGCCTTGAAGACATTTCAGCTATACTAGAACCAAAAAGAATGTCTGTCATGTCACTTTTTATTGGACATTTATCACCTTCTGGGTATCCATGCCATCCATAGAATAGAATGCAGATCTGTTGTAGACCCAAAAAGAGAAAAAAGAGTTGGGAAAACCTAGTACCATCTTCTCAATACTCAAAACAATACAAGATCGCTTTCTGCATATCCATAGTTGTGTCCTGTATCAAACATTTCTTGTCTTGTTCACCATCTACTTCTCATGTGAAAAGAACCTGGCCACAAAAAAAGATCCAGAAAAATCTGAGCCTCAAAAGTTTTTGAAAAGGTATTTTTCAAGTCTCTAAAAATTAAGGCCTATTAAACTGTAAAATTTTCAGCCATTGAAGTACATTTTGCACACCCTCTGATGTCACATGGATTGCCAGTGGCATCAGTCCCAAAGAGCACAAAGCCCCAAAGAAAAGATCTAATACCAGGTAGCTTGTTATAGAATCTGATAAAACAGAAGAAGAAAAAGCAAGAGAGAAGAGTGAGTTAGGATTCACTGTAAGAGCATTAAAGAGAAATGACAAGAATACCCTGGGCTGTTATACATGCATTCTGGTCTACAATAATAAAATAGAACAAATGATAGGAAACCGCCATATCTTAACAATTGTCCTATAGCATAATTTATATCTAAAGCCTCCATATCTACAATAGTAAAATACCTCTAATTGTTTATAAAATATTAGAATGTGGCTCTTCTAAGAATTTACAAATTGAACTCATTTCTGTTTTGTTTTAGCAACCAGAAATGAGTCCATTTCGTGTGAAAGTGGTGTAGATTCAATGCAAAACTAAAATGGCATGACTTTGTTTATAAAATATTAGAATGTGGCTCTTTGAAGACTTTACAAACTGAACTCATTTCTATTTTGTTTTAGCAACCAAAAATGAGTCCGTTTTGTGTGAAAGTGGTGTAGATTCAATGCAAAACTAAAATGCCATGACTTGGTTTTATGTACAATGGCAATCTTCTATTGTTTTATAAACTAACTTTTGGTCTATTACTTTGAAAGACTTATTCTAGAGACTCTTTGCAGTGAACATTGCAGCTCTGGGATTGGCAAATCTGATAAGTGGGTTTTTCGTTATAGTTCACAATGTGAGTTATTTTCAACTTAACCTCTTTGAATCAATATGGTGTTCATTACAATAACAGTTTTATTAATTCTGCTAAAAAATACATAAAAGTAGTCCTGTTGAATTAAATGTGGTCAAAATGCAATTTCCATCCCAATTGTCATAGATAACAAAAATTAATTGGTTGAAGCTATTTGTTAGAGGTCCTTATTTTATGTCAAATAACAAATATTTCTTCTACTATAGAATTTATAGATATTCAAATGTATACAACATAAAGAATTATACACTTTTGTCCATTCACAACCCATCCATTCCACCAATGATGGAAAAGAATCTACAAGATTAAAGGCTTATAGCTGCAGGTCTAAGAAGAAGTAGCAGGCCCAAGCCCATCACCATACTCAATCTCAAGTCCTTACCCAAGCCCAGTCTCATAGCATTGTCCATATCTAAATCCATTTTAATCCATATTCATGATCCATTATCCATATGCATTACCTGTATCAAACCCATGTCCATGACTCGTACCCAAAACTCTGATCCATGACCAGCTAACCCATTCATTAATCATGAAAACATGAACAGAAAATTGAATGCATCTTGCATGAACCTTGGTACTGGTTTTCTTGGATTTGAAGGCACAGAAAATGACAGTAGTCATCCTAGAGGTTGTATAGTCAAGTACTAAGCCACTAAGAGAAACCTAGAAAGAGAATGAAGAAAGGATTTCCAAATAGGAGAAAAATCAATCTCCCATTTAGCCAGATCTGTCCCCCAGTCAAACTGAGAAGTGTGAGAATGAGGGTTAGAATCTCAGGGTGATCACTTTGAGCAAAAAAATTCCGAAGAATTAGGTTTGTATCCAGTCCAACCTTCCCAAGACCCCAGATATCCAGGACCGACATTGGGTAATCATTAAGTGGACACCTGCAGACTTGAATCTGCATTATAACATTTGTCAGTTCAAGGATTTACCTTTCATGCAATTTTTTATTTCCATTATTTTTTAAAAAAAGAAAAGAGACTGATATTATACCATAATTTACATACAAAGGCTGAGCTGTAAACAGGTTAAATCTTCAATGTCTTGAGGGAATTGGAAATTGTATGGATTACAGTAGTTGCAAAACATGTGTCTTAGCTGGTCTAAAAATGATAAAAGAAAGGGAAGACTCAAAAGCAAGGCCCAAGCCTGGCAGTAGGAAATTTGTACCAATACCTGAAGTCTAGCAAATGATGGACTTAGGTTAGGGAAAGCTGGAATACCTGCATTTATTGCTCCTTTTGGGAGGTGAGGTGTGCATTTCCCTTTTACCCAAAGGAAAAAAAAATAGGAAAAAGGAAAAGAAAATGACAAACAAAAGCTAGGGTATGAACTATAGAACCCCAAATAATACAGAAGAAACAGAACCTTAATGCTTTTTTGTTTAAAAACAGAACCTTAATGAAATCCCAAAGATTTACATTTCCCTTTCTTGAAGTACAGTCAATACGCATTGAATTTAGAGTGCAAAACCTGTATTTTCTTCATTTTTATTATTTACAATCTTGATCATTTCCTTGTAAAAAGATAAGTGAACACGTGTACCATGTGTTCATGCTTATTTACCATGCATGCATGCTTGCAGGTTAGGGAACTGAAAAATGATCAGAATGGAGGACAGACCACTAATGCAGATGATAATGTTAATCGATACCAACGAGTATTGGGTCAAAGAGAGAACTTCTTATTGCATATAATTGTCGTTATGCTCTCATATCTTGTCTTTGGGTCATTACCACCAGTCATATATGGTTTCTCTTTCTATAAGAGCAATAACAAGGAATATAAACTCATAACAGTTGGAGTTGCCTCCCTTCTATGCATCTTTTTACTTTCTATTGGAAAAGCCCATGTTCAGAAGCCACCGAGGTCTTATTCCAAAACCATAATGTACTACGTTGGGATTGCATTGACAGCATCAGGTCTTTCTTATGTGGTAGGTGTGCTGATCAAGAAGCTGTTTGCAGAAGTTGGTTGGTTTGACCAGAGTGTGACCACTTCCTTGCATCCTTTGCCTGTATTTCTTGATACAAGAGTAATGATTCCTCAAGAATTGATTTCTTATTAGAGGGTTAGAGACAGGTACTAGGTTCATAGATTTTTCCAGACATAATTAAACAGTAGAGGTTCAGTTGATTGTATTAATGATTGCAGTCAACCAATTCTGCCATGGTTTTTTTTTGTATAAATTATCGGTTTTTGAGGTTATGGATATGTGCCATGGGTAGGGCGGCCGAAGCCCGAAACAATTCATTCCACTTGTATCCACAATATATAGACCAAGAAGTTCATAGTATCAGTATTCATATCGGTTGGGCCTGTAAACAGAGTGAATTTGAATTGAATCAGACGATATTCATATTCGATTCCAATTAAAGTATAGCTGATTCGAATTCAATCCGATATCCGTCGGTCATTCAAAAATATAAATTGAATTCGAATTCGTTTAGAATATCAAATATTAGAATCTATTTGAATTCGACTATTCTATAAATATTGAAAATTCTAAATCTAAAATTCATTATACAAGAAAAAAAAAACTGATTTGTGAGCAAAAAAGAAACAACCTCAAAAGACTAGAATAAGAAGAAAATAAACGCAAAAAAACACCTGAAAAATCTAAAAAGAAAAAGATATATAAAAAAAAAAAAACAGAGAAAGCAAGAGATGAAAGAGCTTGAATGGCTACAAAGGTTAGAAGCTAAGATTCAAATGACAAGTTGGACCGCCACAAAACCCATTTGTCTTCAACAAAACCTAGTGCTATCTCCTTTTTTTTTCTCCATACTACCTCTTGCAAGTTAAAAAGCAGCGAAAAAGATGGAGAAAGATAAAATGAGGAAGGGAGAGGGAGATGAAGCGGAGATGAGGAGAAGAAACAACTGAGAGTTTATTGTTTGGCCACACCTGGTCTTGTTTGCCAGCCTCAACTGGCCACATCTGAGGCTTCTCAAACAATCCATGGCGTTAGTGGTTTTTTCACTTCACTATATTGATCGTTTGGCCATAGTTACCTACTCTGTTGAGAGTTGCAGGTAGGAGATGGGGAGAAGAAATTGTCGTCAAACTATCAAAGTGAAGTGGAGAGAGAGGGGGGTTAATGTCTTGATGAAGAGGGAGGGGTTAATGGGTGATTGTCTCGATGAAGAAAAATAATTTAATAATCACTGAATTGTTGTATCATAAATGTGTTTTGCCCTTTTTTACACCTTTTTCTAAAAAAAGTTAAGAGTATTAAGAGTACAAAACACGTAATACAATATTACAGTATATTCATATATATATATATATATATATATATATATATATATAAATTAATCAGTATTAATTTGAATTCGAATCAATAAATTAATCAGTATTAAAACTTAATTCGAATTTGATCATTAAATTAATCGAATTATCCGAATTTGATTCATTCATATTAGATATTAAATTGGAAATCAGATATTTGGGTACCGTTTACACCCCTAATATCGGTTGACAGGGACCATGGTTGTATCAGTTGATGCACTCTGATTTTTTTAATTAGATACTTTCTCATATTCTCTTATTATTTAACTCCCTCTTTCATTTACTCAAACAACTACTCCAATACTCATCTGTTAACCTTTTCATACTCCATTAAATTCTCCTAATTTTTTCTCCTTGAATCCGAGCAACCCAATGATTAGCATTCTAACAGGATGCCGATACCTCATTAATTTGGTCAATTGACCAATCATCTTCCGACAGATTAAATATTCAAAACAAGGTGCAATCTATCACTGATGTAAAAGAGTTGATAACGAGGTTTCGTTCCATCCAAAGGTTTCTCCTTGAATCCGAGGTTTCGTTCCATCCTCACTAACATCAAAAGATTCAAAACAAGGTGCAATCTATCACCCACTGGTTTTGTTCCATCCAAAGGTGTAAAAGAGTTGATAATGAGGTTTTCTATTAATCCTAATTGTTGCCACTGTATGAAAATATGCAATCTATTTTGAAAGAGTCAAGCAGTCATCCTCTTGAAGGGATGGGAGATCTATCATATGGATGGTCGAACCTTGTAGAAAGGTTGGGCGAAATTTCAAAAATTTCTTTACTCACATCCAAGAATCCTATTCCCAATTTAGAAAACTGCATTTTCAAAGTTCGTTCTTATAACCAAACTGGACCAAATCTGAAACCAAGATTAGAGAGGGATATACCTGATACGGAATCCACGCAAAAAACTCCTCCCAACACAGGTGTTTACGCCCAAAGAGTGTACCAAATCCCCCCTCCACTGAAAATGACAACTTAGGATGAGGCAGGATTAACAGGTAGTTCTTCACTAAGAACCTTTTGATTCTTTAGCAAGAATCGAATGGGGTAGTGAATACAAATTTAGAATTGTTTCTTCTAACAAGAAACAATATCAAGATTAGATCTTGATTAGTTCCAAGAATTAGAAATCGAATAGGGTAGGGCAGCAAGAGCAAGGAGAAAAAGGATTGAAGGCAGAATCAATCAAATTGAGTTGTCTTCCGTAATGTCTATGTGTCTTTTTCAGATCCGCCCTGCTCTCTATTAAAGATACAACCTCCTAACCTGATTAGGAGTCTCTTGATCCAAATCTTTATTTGGATCTGAACTCTTTAAGTGATAAGGATAATCCCGTATCTTATCTGCAATTCAAGATCAACTTATTCCTAATTGAATTAGGAGTTTCCTGATCCAAATCTTTATCTTTCATATTCACTTCCTTTTAATGTTGGCTAACTTGACTCTTTTTGTATGGTATGAGACCTTAACATTGATCTACACATCAGCGACATGAGTCTATCATTATGAGCTCTTAATGGGCCCAACATTTACACTAAATGGCCCTTGGGTCCAACCATCTTATGAAGGTCCAAGGACTTTGGGTAGATACAAGATTAGCTCATCAAGTATAACCCTCAATGGTCTTATACTTAACCTCCCAACCCTTAATGATCAAACACATCCCGACAAGAGAGGACATCTCCCTCAGCTGCAAGGTACATTGCTGCACTCTCTACTCACATGGATCCCAGGAATTAAAACATTTTGCAAACAATTTGTGAAACCATAATATATAAGTATATCTCTATATAAATATATTTTGCAAAACCAAATTTCAAATACATTTGAAAACCACTGCCGGCAGTTTAGGTTTCCATCAAAGAGACTGCATTTTCCTAATCATTCACTTTATCCGATAAAGGGGCTGATCCTATCACTATGATCACCCACTTAGATGAATTCTTGGACTGTCCCAATATACCCAGGTTTTGACCCCTCTAAGGATCTCATTGATTGGCACATCAAAGACAGCCCAATCCGACACCTAGTGCAGTATCATAATCGAGTCTAGGGGTCAGGTGTAACATTCCAGTTTTGTCCATCTATCTTCAAGGTCCAGGGCAATACTGGAATTTTGGTCTGGTTCAGGGTTTCAAGAAAACCCACACTACATGTACCTCAAGTCTCACCCTAATAGCTGAGACAAGCCACCCCAACCAATTTGGTGGTACATCAGTGTCAGCCTTGACAGGATAAATCTCCCCAGATCCATCCAACAGCTGTGAAGATTCTAAACTAACACAAGTCTCATATGTATCCAGTTTAAGGGTATTACATAGAAACATAACACAATAACATGAATCAAATATGTACTTTATTCATTTCCGATATCATATCTTTCCCACATCATAATCGAACCCTTAAGTATTTATCTCTTATATATTTTTATTTAATATTTTTTTTACGACACCAAATTTTATTATATTTATTAATTGTATGGATTTCAACTATTTATCATCACAAAATTCGAAATACAATTACAAAGATGTTTCTAATGCATGATTGCAAAGGATGTGACAACAATGTAAGGACAGATTTTTTTAGGGCATAGTCCCAACTGGATTCATATGGGTTCCTTGGAGTGCACCTCACAATACATCCAGACCATGTATTGAGAACATCTATTTATTACATGCTGAGATGTACGTGTGAGGTGTCTATGGGATGCATTCTATCCTCTATTAGACAATCGGGATCAGGATCTCCTCATTTATATATATATATATATATATATAGATAGATAGATAGATAGCAAAATGGTCCATGTCAACTCCTTGCTCCATTACCCCCACCCTGCATTCTCCTAGACTCTCTCTCATCTTCCCTTCCCATCACTCCCATTAAGCCATGTCACCATTCCAAACTTAATTACCTAAAAATATTCCTAGAATCTCTCTCCTAAGGTATCTTCTTTAAGTCATTAGGACCCGAATCTATATCCACTCTCTCTCATTTAAAATATTTATATTAACTAATAAATAATTAAATACAGTTAATATTGAATCCAACCCATATTCAATGAGTATTAAATAGTGTTATTACCAAAAGTTAATAAATACAGTTAATAAATTACCAAAAATTAAACATTCCTTTTAGTACGAATATAAATTACCAAAAATTAATAAATATTGTTATTAACTAACTCATCATGACTTTTTAAAGTATTTTGGGTAAATATTGTTATATTATATTCATGTTAATTAACAACATTTTATAAAAATTGAAAACTCTTTAACTAATTTCTATAAATTTGAGAATTATATTTAACAATTATCAAAAAGTATAAACTTTTAATTATTTCTATTATTATAGTTAATGACCAAATGTAGATGGGGGAATAAAATATTATAATGTTGGAAAATGAAATTATTAATTAATTTATATTGGAAAATAAAAGATAAATTAGTGTAGTTTTGTTAGTAAACTACATAATTTTCGTAAAATAACATTTTGGAAATTAAAAGATATAAAATTTTTGAAAATTTATTTAAAATGTATTAAATAATTATTGAAATTTATTGGAACACTTTTTGGAAATTTTAGGAAAATTTATTACATTTGATAGATTTTGGAAAACTATTGAAAAATTATGTAATTTTCATTGTAGATTATTGAAAATTATTAAAGATAAATGAGTATGGGAAAGGGACAATTGTAATTTGAACCAATAACTACACAAATTATTAAGATAAATTAGTATAATATTGGAAAAGGGAAATTATTGGTTAGTTTGTATTAGAAAATATAAGATAAATTAGTATAACTATGTAAGTAAACCATTTAAAAAGAAAATAAATTATTTAATAATAATTTAAAAATAAATTTGAATAAATTTTCAAAATTACACAAATGTAATAAATTTTCTAATTTTTTCATAAAATTACATTTTTGAAAACTAAAGACAATTTAGTGTATTTTAAGAAAATTACCATGTGTTGATACTCAATATATCCTTTTGATCATTTTTGTCATCAAATTGAATATTAGGTTGACGAGGAATGAGTGTCTTGCCTTGAACCCACCCGACATTAGGGACGAGGTGGGGAAAGTTCAAGGATTCCCCATCCTTGATGAAGAGTGGGTGCCTTGCCCTAAACTCACTCGACATTGAGGATGAGACAAGGAAATTCGAGAATTCTCCATCTTTAATGGGGAGTGGGTGTCTTGTCCTGAACCCGCCTTACACTAGGGACAGGGCGGGGATGGGGTATGATGTCTTGACTATGCGGTGAAGACAAGAATGGGGTACCTCACCCCGAACCCGCCCAATTGCCATTCCTATAAAATTGTTAATTATTAGTGAAATTAATAAAAATGTTAGCTTTTATTATTATTGTTATTTATTTAAAGTTAATCAAAATTTTATTTAAAACTAATGAAAATAATAACAATTATTAAAATTACTATAGATTATTAATAAAATTATATTTATTAAAAATATTTGTTTATATTAAATTAACAATAATTATTTTCTATAAATTAATATTAAATAAAAATAAAATGATTAAAACTTTAAATATTAACAATAACTTTGAATACTTTTAATTAATTAATAGAAAATTTTAATTATTAATTTATGATCCCCGTGCTAGTAGTACTATACGCTATACATTGCCAACATTTTCCATAAATAGAAACATATAAGTATCGAAGATATTCTCAATGTGGGTGGGAGATCCTTACAGTCTTACACTCCGTCGGGCGCCAATCTAAACTCGTCCGAACTCTTTCAATTTCTAAGTTCAAACTTAGAAGTGAATTAACGTTATCTTGAATGGACTGGCTTAATTTATTAAAGAATGAAGAATGAAACTTTCCTCTCCTCAGCTCCTCTACTGCGACGCGCTAACCAACGAGGTTATCATCAATCATAAATGATGAAACCAAGAAGGTTGTCAGTCGTTGTCTTCTGAGTTCTGGCCATCATAGCGCGTGCCCAGTTTCATGTGTCTTTTTTGATATTATTATTAAAGGATTTCTTTAAACGTCATCTTCATTTTTTAAAATTACTTAAATATCCTTATCTGCTAAATGCTTTGGCCCGTCACTCGCTACGTACTCCAATAAAGAAAAAGAACTTTCAATCTCTCCAACCAGCCAGTTTGAGCTTTTTTTCCACTCTGTTTTTGGTGAAAAAAGTGTGATGTTTAGACTCAGTTTGGAAGGAGTACGAATATAAATATGTAGAGTGTAAATATAAATAAAATAGTACAAAATGCAAGATTTTTCACTCTATATATTTGTATTTGTACTCCGTCCACATTAAACTAACGAATAGGTTTATTTGTATTTACCAAAACAAAGAAAAAAAAAAGATTTATTTGTTTAATTTTTTCAAATTATCAAGGGAGAAATTTGGAGAAGTCTAAGCATAGAGGAAGTTGAATAATTTGTTAGAAAATAGAAGTGAGGGTTAAATAATTTACACTTCTTTATAGTTTGGAAGGAGTACTACAAATAATACAAAATACAAGGTTTTGCATTCAACATATTTGTATCTGTACTCCTTCCAAACCAAGTCTTAAAGTCAAACAATAGTGCATTTGCAATAATATATACAATTGCTTCATCTAAAATCAAAATTTCAATCAATCACATTAAAGATATTACATTGTCTATTTATTTATCATTAATGGTTACCTTTTACAAGGTGTATTTTCACATTTCATAAGATATACTTTCTAATTACCATATAAGGCTTTAACAAAGTTAAAAGATTCAATTGTAATGTATCGCTTTAGCATTCTTATGGAGGTTTTATATTTTAGCAGCTGGGTATCATCAATCTTTTGAAAACAAATCAAACATAGCAAACCGAGAATGTAGTAAGGTTTGATGGTTCAACTAGATGGTTTATTCCATGAAATGTCCAGACATCGCCATTGCTATTGGTTCTATTGGTGTTATCCTAACTGTAATAGGTACAAGGGGTTAAGGGAGGTCATACTTCCTACTTGGAGTGCAATTTGGGGAGGCCTAACCCAAGTCCAAACCGAACCAGCCCGAAATTTTACACATGCTAAGCTTGGATTTTCAATCCTCGGGCTGGGTTTGGACCCAAAAATTTAGGCTTTTTTACTTTGTAGGCTGGGCCCAGACCTAGCCCTTAGGTAGCCCGAATCCAACCCAATCTTGTCTCAGTCTGAGTCTGGCTGGACTATACACATTCATACATACATATATAGATATATATTTACATATATGCATACATATTTGTATATACATTTATATATATGCATAAATACATATATACATATTTACATAAATATATACATGCATGAATAATTTTATAACGGGTTTGTTGACCAATCCGAACCCAACAAGAGTGCATCAAATTACAATGTGGACTGGGCTCGGTTTAAGAAAATTGGACTTGACTTCCAGCTCGGGCTTTGGGCCCAAATCTTAAGGTTGGGCCTGAGTTGACAATAAACCTAGTCCAATCAACCCGATTTGCACCCCTACTTCCTACATTAGTGTAGATGGTGTACCTATAATTAAAAACTTTAGCTAGATATGGATTTTTTCCGTCTAGATTTTCCCTGACAATATAGAGACCAAGTTTCAGAGAGTAATATTAGGATTTCACGAGGGGTGGCTCATTAGTTGGTATATTAGCTGGTTCGCTCCAGTAGAGATAGGGATTCAAATACCACTACCACCAACTTTGGGATAGGGGTTTATAACTGTGATGAGTGTATCAATAAATATCAAAATAAAAAATAAAAAATAAAAGGTAGGATTTCAGAAATGGTTTTTTCTTTTATAGGCTGTATTTGGAAACGATGCAAATAGAGTGTAAATCCCGGTTCAGGGTAAATTTGCACTCTGGTTCACTTTTGCTTGTATTTGGCAATATTACATTTATGCATTAATAAATTTTAGAAAACACATTTTCCAATGCATATTTACATTGATAATAAAATGTAAAAGTACATCAATAAAAAAGAAGTAAATTTGCATTCAAATGGGCTTTTGATTAAAAAAAAAAAAAGACATGCTTTATTGAAATTTGTATTTGCATCCATTGAAACTAAAAGCCTATTTGATAAGAAGATAAATTTATCAATGCAAAACTAACTCAACTATGCAATTTATATGGACCATTTTATACTCTACACATTTGCATTCACACTTTTTTGCATCGTTTCCAAAAACAGCCTAGTCTCAAATTGTTATTTCGATGGATTGAATTAAAAACAAGACATAGAAAAATATATTCTTTAGAAGAGTTAGAAAGTGGGGAAGATGGAAGAGAATGGATTTAATTCGATCGAGAGACTACAAGTGAGATAATTTCAGGTGATCCAATCAAATTTGTTCTACCAATTTTTTTTCTGAAGTTTATAAAGTTTAACTAAAAAGGTAATTAATCTAGATCTAGATTTTCTTGGGGGAAGATCATGCTTATTAAGCATGTTCTCAGTGCGTATTATAGCATTATATTTGTTGGGTGGTGTCCCTCCTCCTAAGAAAGCTTTTAGAATAATTGAATCCATTATATTTGTTAGGGTGTTGATCCAGATTTTTTTTTAGTTCTCAATAACTACCTAGTAGGGCAGTCATTCCAACGATGAGATGTGTCGAGGTGGAAAATAGGGGTGTCAATGGTATTCGATATTCGGCATAATCGAATTGAATTCGAATAATTCGAATATCTAATTAGTCGAATTCAGATATCCTATTCTTACCAAATAGTTAATCATATTCGAATTCAGATATGACCTGATTTGATTCGATAAATATTCGAATTCGACTGATTATTTAATTCTTATATATAATATGTAAAATATTTTATATAATTTATATATAGTAATTAAGTTATATAAATATTTTATATATTTATATACTTTATATCAATAAAATATTGATTTTATATATTTATTAATTCTCTAAAATAATCAATTTATCGAATTTGAATCGAATCGAATATTCGAATATTAATTTTCAATATCCTTCGAATATCGAATTTTCTGATCGAATTCAAATTTGGATGTTGCCTCTCATCTGATTCGAATTCAATCCATTTACACCCCTAGTGGGAAAGTGTGTAAAAGCTAGAAAGGAGAGAGAAAGAGAGAGACCATTGAATGTAGCAGTGATGAGTCCAATAACGTCTTCCCAAGTTGGACCACCGCTTCGAAACTTCCACCCATGTCACCTAAGTTGGCTTCACGTGGCTAGTCATTACAAGAGTTAACCTTCAAGCATTAAACGGCTAGAATAGGGGTGGCCACGAGACAAGTTCTTCACAAGCTATTCGAGCTCGACTCGACTCGAGCCCAATTTACAAGTTCGATTAATAAACGAGACAAGTTCGATTAATAAAAATATTATAATTATTAACTTTTTAAATATCAAATAAAAAATATTTTTATATATAATTTTTTATTTTTATAAAATATTTTTTTCTCAAATCAAACTCGAACTTACGAATTTTTTACTCGAACTCAAGGTTCTAGTTCGAGTTCGAGCCTTATACTACCGTGGCGAACCAAGCTCAAGCCAATGCTCTCGTTTAATTCACCCAAGCCAAGAAAATTACCGAGTTGCCCCCCCCCCTCCCAAGGTGTGTGAACTAGCGAGAATACCTTTGAGGTGTGCTATGTGGCATCTTCTCATTGGCGCCAGAGATTCTGCTACATCAATAACATTTGAAGAAACCTATGATTATGAAAGAGGTATGAGGGTATTTTGGTCTACATGTAATTTCAAATTAAGTCAACTGAGTACATTTTTGGTTGTTGGAAGGTGGTGGATCGCATTAAGCTAACAAAGGGGTGGTTCTTGTCCTGCTACATTAGCAGACACAAGAGGTTGGAGTCCCTTTTCAAAAAGGCAAAGTTCTGAAAATGCCAAGAACAAATGGAGGGAAAAGATAAAAAAAAAAAGGAAGCAGTGAAAGAAATTAATGAACCCTCTAAGGCATGCACCAAGAACAAATGGATACAGCCTTTTTATCAAAAAGAAGGAAAAGTTGTAAGACAAGAGGCGTGTAAGTAGAGGAGTGCTAAAAGAACTCAATAATGCACATCTCATATTCATCCAAAGAAAAAAGCACCGCTTATAATAAGCCGATCATATACTGTGGCCCTATTGATCTGTATTATTGAAAGTCTTAGCCACCAAATTGAAATCATTATTACTAGGAATTATAACTCCAATCAGGTGGCTTTTCTAAAACGAAGGCGGATTGTTGATAACATAATAATGGCAAGAGAGCTGCTCGTTCATCAAATGGGGAGACATAAAAGCAAAGAGAAATGGATGGCCATTAAGTTGAATATGTCAAAAGCATATGATCATATACTGTCTTTGTGAATATATTTATTATATCCATTGGAGGTGATGAAGAGAATGGGATTTTCATTTGAATGGTGTGATCTAATCAAATAACACCGAATGGTGTCTAGAAGAATATTTACAACAAAGAGTTGTCTAAGATGAGATTCTATTATTGGGTTCACAACAATCATTCATAAGATAAAATCACAAAATGTTATATTTATAAAGTTTTTCACAATAAAAGAAAATGAAAAATAGTAAGCAATATTATGACTTGTAATCCAAAACTAATTCTTGAGTTTTACACCTATTCTTCCTCTCCTAACATTAAGAACAAAATAAGAAAAGAATTCACTCTTACACCAAGAGCATTTCTCTTCTCTCAACCTCTTACCTTTTCCTCTCCTAAAATAAAGAGCAAACTTATTAAGCCCTAGGTGCAAAAAAGAACATTTTATATATAAGACCCACTTTAACCTAAATAAAGAACCACAACAACCGTTCATGATGACGCTTGAAATCACCAAAGTTAAGGCGATTGTTTGGCATCGTTGCCGTTTCCTGGAGCAACAGCACTACATCAGCACCACGTAGGAAAAAATGGTGCTCCAAGAAACAACCATCTGTTTGGAACCATTTTTCCATAGAAAACGGTGCTCCAAGCCATGCCTTGAAAATCGAGAAGGCATGGTTTGGAGCAACGCCAAATTTGGCATTTCTTGGAGCTGCAGCTCATTGCTGCCAATAGGGCAATGATGTGGTAGTAATGTGGCACTGGATAATGGGTAGAAGTGCAAAAAATGTTTCCTAGAGCATTGGTACCAAATAGAAAAAGTTGTTGTTGCTCCAGGAAATATTTTACCTAGCAGCAACGACTCCAAACAAAAAAAGGGCATCATGTTGCACATCATGCTGCATCTGCAGCATCGATGCCAAACATATACAAGAGTGTCTGGAAACACACCTCGGTCTAGGTAAAATCCTGCAATCACAATCATTCTGTTAGAAGCGAGGCCTCGGGGCGAAGAGTTTAGCTTCGATCAAGGCAAAGCCCATTAGAGCAGCAAGGTCAAATCCTACAATCACAATCATTTTGTCAAAAGCGAGGCCTCAGGGCGAAGAGTTCAACTTCGATTAGGGCAAAGCCCATTAGAGCAGCAAGGTCAAATCCTGCAATCACAATCATTTTTTCAAAAGCGAGGCCTCGGGGCGAAGAGTTCAGCTTCGGTTAGGGCAAAGCCCATTAGAGCAGCGAGGTTAAATCCTGAAATCACACTCATTTTGTCAAAAGCGAGGCCTCGGGACGAAGAGTTCAGCTTTAGTCAGGGCAAAGCCCATTAGAGCAGCCGTTACAGCCTTGCATTGAGATTATATGGGGAGATATCCCCAAGATTGCAAATGGCGTTGGAACTGTGTGGGCATGGGCTTGACCTGGGAAGATTTCGACAATCAACTCAGTTTGTTGAAAGATGAGGTAAATCATAGTTTTTAAAACCGACTCGGAGACTGAATTGATCAGGGGTCTGGTTATTAGGTCGAACGGTCAGACCGTTTTAACCAAAAATTAAAAATAAAAATAAAAAATGGTCAAAATCGTTCAAACGGTTAACTGCCCGATTCAGCAGTTCACTGACCAAAATCAACGGTTTTGGAGGAAAATCCAGTTTTTGGAAAAAAACGGAACTGATCACCTGACCGATTTTCGATTTTTTTATCCAACCGTCCGTCTGGCCCGGTTTTGAAAATCATGAGGTAAATAGATAAATATGAGGTGTCTGAGGTGAGTGTTGGAGTAAATAGAATGGCCGAAATGAGTAAATGCTTACCTATTTATAAGAAGGATATTCAATTTTCGGGACCGACTGATTTACCATACGCGTGTGCAAGACCACGGGACACTTGTTGTGCTGAGTTGACACATCCTAGCACATGTGGAATGGTGTTGGTCCCTGCTCTCCTACTGATGTGGCAACAATTTGCTGATGATGCTACATGGGGCCATCATGTCATTCCAGAATGTCAAATGGTGTTTTATCACTACCATTCCAGAATCTCCCGAACTAAGGTGTGGAATGTGCTCATATCACCTAAGTGATTGATGCCACATGTTCAGTTGTGATAGGTGTGTGATTCTGGTCATATCATTTCGTTTTTCAAACAAAACATCCACAATATTAACACCCTTGTCCCACCCAAACCATAGCCTGCCTACAATCCAATGGGCTCCACAACATGAATATTGTAATACATATGAACATAAAGAGAAGTAGAAGACCTTTCTACTTCAGGTTTTGTTATTTTTGGTGACTACCCATCCAATAAAATTGCTATCAAATCAAAATAGATATTTTACCACATGTTTGATGAAAGAAGCCTAGTGTGCAAGTTTCTCTTACCCAAAAAAATTTGTATTATTTGGATATTTAAAATATAAATTATGGTTTTGAAAATCGGACTGGATTGGATGGTTGAACTGGTTGATAAGGAATCACTCGGGCAACTGGTTCAATTTCATTCTAAAACCGTTTTTATGTTAAAAATCGTTGACTTGATCAGAAATCTGCTGATCCAAAAGGTTGAACCGTCAATCTATTACCTTAGACAATGGTTCTTGGCTATTTTTATTTTTATTTTTTTATTTTTTTAAATTAAAACATTCCAACCATTCGAACCAAACAGTCATGCCGTTTGGCCCAGGAATCAGTGGCCAAAACAGTTTCATATCTGATTTGATTTTAATTTTCAATATATATATATAAATGAGATCTAAGTAGGATGATTTACATCAGGCTCGGGTTCAGACTCGGGTCATTGAAAACTTAATAAATTGCCAAGCACCTCTAGGTCAAAGATAGGAAGATATGGATGCTTAATAATCAAAATATATGGGATGCTTAACTTTTGGTATACATTTTTATATTTTTTATAATGTAAAAAAAAAATTATGAAGGGTAGGTCATGGGTGTCATGAATCCCAAATTAACGAGTATAAAGTAAGAAATTAAAGAGAAAAACTAAAGACTGTTCCATGGGTTCTTCGCCAACTCCAAGTGAGGGAAAGCCCAATTAGGAATGATCTAAGCTCACTGTTGACCATCAAACCCAAGATTTCTTTTATAATTAAAAGAGAATAAAAGAAACAAACGAGAGAGAGAGAGAGAGAGGGAAATTAAAGGTCACATGTCCACATGCATTTGGCTTAGCCTCCACGAGGGTGAGTTAGGTCATTGCCATCATCATTCTCACATATATCCAGCAAAAGTCATGTGGATATAAATGTGACTTAGAGATGTACATTATTGTGGCATTTGGGCTGTGTTTGATTTGATGAAGAAAATAAGAGAGAAACTTTAAGCAACTTTCTCTCAATTTTCTATTGTTTCTTATTTTCTAACAAACCAAACACAGCAGAAAGATCAGAAGCTTAGTCATATGGTTTCTTATATATTTATTGAAACCTTGTATCTTTGACTCCCAGCCTGTATCAATTATTTGAGTTGGCTCGTAGTAGTAGGCTAGCAATTTCTCCTACAATCATATATCATGATTCATGAATGTGACAAGAAACCCTAACAGAAAAGAGTCACATCCCGATGCAACACTCAATAACTCGATGGCTACTTCATTTAAGGCTCTGTGAATTATTGTTGCCCAGAACAAGAGGCAAGTATGTTGTCCATTCCTAGCTTGCTTGTGGAAGAGATTTTTAGTTGACACCGGAGAATCTGCAATACTTCTACTTCTGTTGATACTTTCAATGGAAATGAGTATCTTCTTTTGTTTGGTATGAAAGTTGTTCAAAGCTTGTTAGGTAAGAAGATTTGGTAAATTAATTAAACGGAATCAAAGTTTATTTTTAGGTATCAATCAGCATTTATATTGGTTAGGAAAATCTCTGAGAATATCTTAATAGTTCATGAAATTTTAAATTTAATAAAAAATTGAAAAAGAAAAAAATTGGACTAATTATCTCTAAAATTGATGTGAAAATAGTCTATGACAAGAAAATTTTATTTCAACTTGAAAGCCCCATAACAAAAACTGAGATATTGCCCCCATTCTAACACTATTGTCCTTCAGCTCATTTGCTCCTCTTTATCTGTCAGAGATTTTAATAATTTAAAATTTTTTAATCCCAATATCGATGGATTGAAGCAAAAAAGAAAATAACCCATCTAGTTTCCCCCACTCCAACTTCAAGTTACCCGTTCGTTCCATGCTAGAGATTCTAAGGCCCTGTTCGTTTTTTGGGATGTTATTAATTCGGGTGAATGCACCTACCCATGTTCTTTTATTTTTCAAGTAAAAAGATAATGACCATTTAAATCATAAAAAAAAAAATCATTATTAAAAGGGGCAATTTTGTTGCATCCATGTGTTGCCAACTTTCCTTCCAGGTGGAAAAGTTATCAACCTACTAGGACATGAGCATCACTTACCCGATTAAGTGATACTCCGAAAAAATAATTTTTCCGTAAACCCTACATAAATCTGGAAAAAGAAATGGATATTTTAATTAATAGGAACAAAATCTCATTAACCAACTTTCCCCCTCTTAAAATCTAAAAAATGAATAGACCCTAATTAATAAGGTACCATTGAGCAACATCTATAGTTTCATATTTGTTTCTAAGTATAAGCCCTAAGAATTTAATTTGTATACATTTCCCCAATCCCAGACAACATAGTTGGGATGAATATAATTTACCTAGGTTAGGATTTAGAAAATATGTATTGCTTTAGAGCAAATTTAATATACTGAACTATGAGGAACATCTACTATTGTCCAGCTCTTAAAAAATCTCTGATTCTCCACCAGCTTTAATCTCCATCATGAAACTCATGAATTGTCAAAGATTAAAAAAAAAAATCATATTAAATACAAGATACTAATCTCTTCCCTTCTCATTTTTCTCTTTTTTCCATTCAAAAACCATTACAGTACCTCATAATTGTAAACAATATTAAAGTATTTTCAGGGCAACAACTTCAGTTCAAGCAAACACGCAGCCCAAAGTGAATCCACCAAATAAAATAACATTTCTGCTAGAAATTCTAAGTATAGATCTGTCAATGGACCGGATTCTACCTGACTGACCGGATCGAACCGAATCCATTATAATGGTTCTGGTTATGTAATTGCCTCAAATAATAATTTGATCGGTTCTAATTCTTGTTTATTCATACTGATTATTTTGTTAATAATAAATAAAGATTTTTTAATATTTGTACAACTTTTATTATATTTTATGTTTGAAATGGCAATTTTGATCAAGATAATTTTGTTAAAACAATTGATTTATCAACATAAATAATTTACTATCTTATTATTATTTTTGTTAAGGTTATATTATCAAAAATATATTTTTAAATTATTATTTACATAAATAATCATACAAGTCAACATAATTGGATTTAATCGGGCCAGATCTGATTATCCTAATTATTAATTAATCAAAACGGTCCAATATTTTTGTTTTTGTGACTTGTCCCGATTGATAATCAGTTCAGAACTGGTACATGCTGTCCCAAGCCAAACCTAACCCAATGACCCACCTTACAATACAAGTATACAACCTCAAAAATATCATGATACAAAATAGTCTAATCACAACAAATAGTAATTCTTTAACCCCCCAAATTTTACTTCTAAAAGAGGGGTGGGCACCTAAATTTTGTTAACCATTATCTAACCAAACCGGATAAATAAAATTACACGGGAGGAATGTATTAGAGTATTAGACATTGGAAAAGCAACTATTATAATGTTTGAATCAACGTTTTCGAACTGCCGTTGATCCGGGCGGTTGGACTGTTCAGCTTGGGAACCGTTCTGTTTTACCTCAAATCTGGAATCTGGTCAAAACTGTTAAAAAAGTCAAAAAGTCATTGATCTAGGCAGTCAAACCATCGACCCGTTTAACGGTTTTTGACCATTTTTTTTAATTTTACTGTCAGAATGAACCGTCCATTCAAACCAAAAAATTGAACCGGTAACTAAAACAGTTCTATTTCCGGGTCATTTTTTAAAACGTTGATTTGAATTGCCTAATGTTAGAATTTGTCAAGCTTCACAGAGGCGTATAAAATGAAATGCACATGGTCATATATAGATTATTTAACATGAATTTTCCTATTTTTACAGGACCCAGACAATAAATATTCATGAGAACTCTAGACAAACTAAAAGAAAAGATTTTATATTTTTCTTATTAAAATAAATACTAGAAGCAATATGAATCACAATTCGGGAATAGCCATTGCAACTAAGACGCTAAAAGTAAACATTTCAGAAGCAAGATGAGGAATCAATTGAGAAACAAAAGTTGAAAAGGATGGATACGAAAAGGGATTATTGAAAAACGTGGCCTCGATAATTCAAGAACCCTCTTGGCCTCCCCATATGAATTTATTAAACTATGATATTTCTTTTTCATAGTTCAGAGAGTTGTTAGACTTCCTTTTCAATTCATTAAACTTTCATCTTTATTTCTTCAACTACTCAACGTGTTTTTCTCTTCCTTATAAAGAAGTCTCATTTATGATTCACAAACTCAAGAAAACATAGCCCTCTCCTAATTTCAAACAAAAATGAATATAATTTATTGTAATTACATATTATTATTATTTCAATTGGTCTTGGTCTTGTTGTTATTATTATTATTATAGTATCTTCATCATCATCGTAATTATAAAATTATCACGTGAAATGCACATGATACTAAACTTACAAATTGGTTTAGATTCTAAAAACTGATTCTATAATCCATCTAAAACTTGTTTATGCTAAACTTACAAATTGCAGCAAAATTATTCGATTTCCAAAGGGAGACTGACTTCGGCACATCCCCCCTCCCCTTTTTCTTTTATAAAGGAGACCATTACTAATTAATTATATACACGCTAAACCTGTTCATGGGTCGGATTGGGACTTCGCTTTTACCAGCCCAAAAAACCCATCCCTAAACAGGTCACATTTGGCTCAGTTTCTAAGGAGTACAAATGCATATATGCAGAGTGCAAAACTATATATTTAGTATGTATTTATACTGTATATATTCAGTTTATATTCTTTCTAAACTAAGCCTTGAAAATAGTACAAATACAAATGTATAGTGTAAATATAAACAAAATATGAGATTCTGCACTCTATATAATTTATTTATATCATACAAAATATGTACTGCACAAATACATATAAAATTACAAAAATACAAGATTTTGTACTTTACAGATTTGTATTTATATTCCTTCCAAACTAAAACTTAAAGAGTAACATGACATGTACAACAAAATACAAGATTTTGCATTCTACATATACTCTTCCAAACTGAGCCTTTGTTTAAAAAAAAAAACAAACAAAAAAGGCAAACAAATCATCCCCTTGGCCCTTCCAAATATCTGAATCATTTGATAATATTGTATTTGAAATTCTAGTATGCAATCCAAATACAAAAGGTTTTAATGGCAGGTCAAAACAGTAGATAAGGAAGTACAACTGTAAAAATTTGGGCCGGTCGGGTAAAACTTGGTAAATCTGAATAAACAACGCGGCTGCAGCTGGCTGAGCCTGGGAGTTCGGTGGAGGGCCGACGGTCGGATAGTTAATACTGGAGGGATAGTCCTTGGCATTGACTTGCCAGCTGGCAAAAGCCCACTCCTTTGGGCATTGGGGTCCTCCCTCCTCAGTCAGTCGTCAATCCACCGGTGGGCGGTGGCGGTGGGAGTGGGACACCCGCATTGGTCGAGTCCACCCTTTTTCGCTCCTACGGCGTGGGATGTAGGAACTTACCCACCTCCTTTTTCACAGTGGTTTTCACAGTGGTTGTGGCTGTGAAACCAATGTCCGTCTGTGTCGCTCTCAGTCTCTCATCCACCGTCACTACTGACAAAACGGAAGTACCCAGAAGCAGAGAATTTTTTCCTTTTTTTTTGGGCATTTGTCGCTCTCATTTCCATCTAGTAAATTATGCTACGCGATTCCTGTTTTAAGAAAGACAAACTCCATTCCATTGTTGTTGAACTGAGGAACGGAAAGAACGATCACTGATAAATTATGAGCAACAGGGTCGCGTCTTCCATGGAAGAAGCATCCGAGGGGACTCGGAATTTTTTCCTGTTCACCAATCCAACTACAGAATGAATAAACAAATAAATAAAAAGCATAAAACTCCCACTCGATCTGTACTTTGTTCCTTTCACTTTCTTTTTCTAAAGTTCCTGTTCGAGATTTGGCTGTGCAAATGCAGACGCGGAATATATACATTGTACAGTGTCCTTCTGACCCTCTCTCTTTTAATATTAGGCTGTGGTGTCCTTGGCTCCTTCAGCCGGGGCAACAAAAGACAAGCACGATATCCTTTCTCTCATGGTACACAAGATCTCGGCCATGGAAGGCCTAAGGCTGGGTTGCTGGCGAAGGCACAGAGCTGATATGGAAGCCATCGTCATGGCTTCCCCTGTTTCGAACTGGCCATCAAGTCGGGGATCCACCATCTCCGGAACCTTATTCAGGTCACCCAACAGTGGCCCGGCTATTGACGTCAAGAGCTGCTCTTTTTCGGAGCAAAAAGCTTCGAACCCCGTGATTAGCTCCAGAACGATCACCCCAAAGCTATAGACGTCATTCTTCTTTGACGCAATTCCTGTTCTTAGGTAGTGAGGGTCAATGTAACCAGGTGAACCCATTACTGGGTTCATGGCTGATGGCAGAATCGCAGACGAAAAACCCATTTTTGCGAAACCGAAATCGCAGAGTTTACAGTTGAAATGTTGGTCGAGGAGGATGTTGGATGCTTTGATGTCGCCGTGAACTATTTGGAGCGTACAGTTGTCGTGCAGGTATGCGATGGCTTGGGCGAGTTGGTACGCAATGGACATGCGAGTCTTCCACGGAAGCAGAGACTCTCCATGACCGTGGAGTTTCTCCTGCAAGCTTCCGTTTGGAATGTATTCGAACACCAGGACGCCTTCTTCTGCAATAACGAAAAACCTAGATTTAGAAATTTCTTTTTCTTCCTAAAGAAAGAAAACCCGATGAATCAATTCGATAATTTAGAAAGAAAGAGAGAAAAATCAGTACCTCGTTCATCACAGTAGCCAAGAAGGTCGATGATATGGGGGTGTTGGATGTGAAGCAGGATTTCGAGTTCCTGCTTGAAGACTCGATTGAGACGTTCGCTGTTGTTATGGACCTTGATCGCTCCGAGGGTGGAATTGGGGAAGTGAGCCAGATAAACGGTACTGAAACCTCCTTCTCCAATCACACGCGAGAAATTCACAGTAAACCTCTCAACCTCATCCCAACTAAACCTCTTCGGAACGCTAGAAATCTCCTCCCCCTTCGAATCCTGATGAGAAGAGGCGGTGGATAACTCATCACCACGCTCCGCATCGTCTACTACACGCTTGGGTTTACGTCTGATCCTGAACCTGAACCTGAACCCCAGGAACTTGAGGGAGGCCATGACCATGAGCAGTACCAAAACGAGGGACAGAGCAGCGATGACGACTGCGATGAGGATTCTACGATTGACGCTGATCCCTTCTTCTTGGGTAGCTTTTAAGAGTGGGGTTGGTGGAGCAGCAGCGGTGGGCATGGTCTCGGAAGCTACACAGAAGGGGAGGTGAGAGAGAAGATAAAAGGAAGGAAACCCACCACCCACAGACAGAGGGAGCAGCAGCAGATCTAAGACTGAATAGTTTAGAATCCGATATCCACCCGTGACAGAAGAGGAGGAGGCCATGGAGATGTATACCAAATCGACACGCGGAAAATGCTTTGAAAATAGGAGGGAGGATCAGAGGAGGAGGGGAGGTTCAATGATCAATCCGAGTTAAGATTTTGGAGAGTCCCCACCTCACCACACCACCCGACCACCACCCAGCATCTCAGATTCCCTCACCAGTCACCCCTCACCACCCTCTTTGTTTCTTCGCGCGCGCGCTGTTGCTTTCCTTCTTCCGCTCACAACGTTGACCGCCTGCCATTTAACGCCAGACTAACGCGTTCACTTCTCATTGGTTGCACACTTGCACTAGATGGCGGAAGAATCTGCTACGCCCTTCGTCGTAGCTTTGGGCTAAAGCCGTGAGTTACAGCCCTCGATTTATTGATGTGGGGACCATCTTGAATGGGATGAAGTGACGTTGAAGTGGGCCTCAAAATAGATTCAAAGAAGTGATTTTGGGCTTTTTAGCCCAAGGCTACGCCGTCGGGAGTAGCGAAATTCGCCTCGTAACCGACAACACCGACGCTCCCTTCCCCAGTGGAGAAAACAATACATCATGGGGAATATTGAATAGTAGTAGTAGGCCCAAACAAAAAGTTATTTCATTTGGGCTGAAGTGAACGACCCTCAAGGCCTCAATTGATGTTACGGATGATCTGCAGATGAGTGGGCCCGATCGGTGTTCATGCCCCACTTCATATGGTTCTATGATTGAACCATATGCTTTCTTAGATCGGCCCATAATCCACTGTACAGAGTTATTGACAAATGATTTTACATTTTTATTTGAGTAAGTAATTGTTGGAACTAAACCCGAAAAAACAAAAAAAATGTATATAAAGGAAATGAAAAGTCAAGCATGCATTTTTTTTATTCGAAGTATAAGCTAAGTCTATCATCTACACGAGAAACTAAGAGATAAGAGAATTTTGACTTATTACCATATTTTTAATTACTCTAAATCCTAATAAAAAAATCGACATTGAAATGGTTGCAGCTAAACTTAAGATTATGTTTGGTTTGAAGGAAAAGGTAGAGAAACTTATACAACATTTGTAAAAGCTTTCTTAATTTTTCCTTCCTTTCCCTACACTTTTCTTCAAACCAAACACAGCCTAAGTATTCTCATATTTGATATGAGCAATTTATAAGCTTTGCTAAACGAAATTGAAGAAGTAGCTGCATGACATTTATTATACCAAGGATGTCCAAATCCAATCCAAGCATTATCAATTGATTTTAAAATTAAAATTGATTAAAATTTCTTAAATTAATAAAATTTTATTTTTTTTAATTTAAAATTAATATAATTCTTTTAATTAACTTGTATGCAATTTATAATATTGTAATTTTATCAACTAATCATATTTAATCTAATTATTTTAATTAGTTAATTATAAGATTGTTTAATTAATTATAATCATTAATACTGTAATATTATTGAGTCCTTATATGAATTTTGCAAATACTATAATAGTAAGTAAGTCCTATTAACTAATATCGTTAATATTGCTAAATGAAGTAATATTTATTAATATAACTATATTTAAACGACACATATCTAGTATGATCAACGCATAGATATTTATGTATATTCCTATTATAATACATACACTCATATATTAATTTATTTTACCTTTTGATAGTAAAGTAATACATATAATTTTAATTTAAATATTATTATTATAATACGTCTTCATAATTTCATATATTAGTAGTTGTATTTACTTCTAGTTATTTTAATTTAAACTTATCTATTTAGTACATAATCTAGAAAATCAGGCAAAAATATAGTAAACCTAGATTACTACAAATATTAGCACCCAATTTTTATTCAATCCTTTCTCTTTATCTAGCCAAAGACTTGGGAAACTAAAAAAACACACCAAGACCCCAAACTTCCCAAAAACTTAGCATTTGACCCCCTAAATATACCAAGACCCCACCCTTTGCACCCTCAAAAACCTTATCAAACCAGTCAAATCATCTTAGAATACCTAAAAACTCTAGAACACCACATCTTAGCTCCAAATTCCCCAAATCTACAATCAGCCCTTGTCCATACACCAAGCACATAATCAAACCTAATCATCCAATTCAAAACCCTTATATATCCAATATAACCAAATTTCACCCTCAAACTTCAAGATTCCATTGGCCATCTACTAAAGACTCCATTTCGACCTCCCAAATTAACCAAAACCTTCAAACAAACCCTAAAGCCACAAGTATAATCACACATCCTTGACCCAATTAGGAGTTGCCATTGACATCTCAAACTCAGTCCCTATTATCCTGCAAAACTTCTTCTTTTAACCTTAAAAAGACAAATTTCATTCCAAAACCCTAAATTAACTCACCCAATTTGATTTGGGATATTTTGAACCATTAAATCTCCCATTCCACACACCAAATTAAAGATCCTTCTTTTCCATCAGTTTCTTTAGATGTACTAATGCTGATGTGATATTTCTTTTTGAAACAAAATGTTGTGCTTCCAAGTTTTCAGAAATTAAAATAAAAAATTAAAAAAAAAAAACTCTAAGGGGCTCAACCATTATAGTATTGAGCCTATTGGCTATGATAGTAAATTTCAGTTAATGTGGGAGGATTGTATTTATCTTCAAGTGGTGTGTAGAGCAAATTTTCCTGCAGCTCAGATCTCCTACCCACAAAATCTTCCCTCTATCCCCACCCACACGGTGCTATAGGCATGCATTGTACTATCTCCCTTGTCATTCATGGGTAGATGTTCCCAACACAGTAGTAGCGTTTTGTGGATAGCGATGTAGGAATACTTTGTGACTTTGTGAGTATATCTTCAAGTGGTTTCTAGTAATAGAAACTTTGTTATGGAAAATTTTACTGACAGAGCTCGGATCTTTTACCCACAAAATCTTCCCACATCCCTACCCACATGATGCTACAGGCATGCATTGGGAACATCTCCCTTTGCATTCATGGGAAAATGTTCCCAATACACTGAGATAGTGTGTTGTGGATAGAGTTCTAGAGTGATTAGGGAAGATGTTTGTCCATTGTTATGTTTTTATTGAGAAGCCCACTAGAACCCACATAGATGAGGTGTGGCAACTTTTAAATTAATTTACATTCTTCTCTTATTAATCTATGGTATGTTCTAAAATGCAGTTATCAACATCAGATCCTTCATATTGCTTCCCAACCCCGTCTCAAGGGGTGTGGCAACTTTTAAAATTAATTTACATTCTTCTCTTATTAATCCATGATATGTTCTAAAATGCAGTTATCAACATCAGATCCTTCATATTGCTTCCCAACCATGTCTCAAGGGGTTGGGATTTAATTGATCAGCCCATACAGCTATACCTGGTCCAACAGAAGAAGACTTCAGGACCCGGTAGAGTACTGGCTGTTTCAAGTTGGAGATTTGTGTTTCCTGAGGCTCATCCCTACTATCTATAAGGCTCAGTTTGGAAAGAATACAAATACTGTTTTCACTGTAGCTACTGTAGCTCTGTAGCTACTGTAGCTACAGTAGTCCGAACCAGTAAGGAGAAGAAGAAAGAGAAGAGAAGAAGAAGAAGAAGAAGATGAAAGAACTGTCGAACTTGATAACTAAACCCTATCAGTCGACCTCTTAATAGTGATTAGGCTTCTAATTAAATGTATAAGGACTAAACTGTCCCTACTTAAGTATGGGACAGAGAACCTCTAATAAGACTGCCACATAAGCTCATAACTTAACCAAGGTGAGATGACTAATCTACCCTTATTCGGCTAACTCTAACACTCCCCCTCAAGGTGGAGAATATATATCATATAATCCCAGCTTGTTACATATATAGTTCAATCTCCCTGAGTTTAAGGCTTTTGTAAACAAATCTGCCCACTGATCACCTGAGCTTACATGTTCTGTGCTTATCTCTCTAGTAAGAACCTTCTCCCTCACAAAGTGGCAATCAATCTCTATGTGTTTTGTTCTCTCATGGAAAACAGGGTTGGATGAGATATGGAACGCAGCTTGATTGTCACAGTACAACTTCATAGGTTTATCCATGTGGAACCCGATTTCTTGTAGGAGATTCCTCAACCACACTAATTCACATGTAGTGTGTGCCATGGCTCTGTACTCGGCTTCAGCACTGCTTCTAGCCACAACCGTCTACTTTTTACTCTTCCACGTCACAAGATTTCCTTCAAGAAATGTGCAGTAACCTGTGGTAGATCTTCTATCAGACACAGAGCCCGCCCAATCTGCATCCGTGTACCCAACTACTTCAAGTTTTCCTCTTGGTTTATACAATAGCCCACGACCTGGAGCTCCCTTCAAATATCTTACAATTCTAAGAACTGCATCCCAGTGAGATATACGAGGGTTCTGCATAAATTGGTTCATCACACTGACTGCAAAGGAGATGTCTGGTCTCGTGATAGTCAAATAGTTCAGCTTCCCCACTAGTCGTCTATACCTTCCAGGATCATCAAATATTCCCCCTATATCACCGCTCAACTTAACATTTGGTTCCATAGGGGTCTCAGCCGGTTTTGCACCTAACAGTCATGTTTCGTCCAATAGATCGAGAACATATTTTCTTTGGCACAGGTTTACACATTGTCTTGATCTAGCAACTTCTATACCCAATAAATACTTCAATGTCCCAAGGTCTTTTGTTTGAAAATGATTTTGCAGAAAGACCTTGAGTTTGTCGAACCCCAATTTGTCATTACCAGTTATGACAATATCATTCACATAGACCACTAATAAAATCTTTCCAGCTTCTGAGTCATAGCTGAACACTGAGTGATCAACCTGGCATTGTTTCACTCCAAAATTCTTCACCACTTCACTAAACTTCCCGAACCAAGCACAAGGCAATTGTTTCAACCCATAAATTGCCTTTTTCAGTCTGCACACCTTACCAGCCTCCCCCTGAGCAACAAACCCAGGTAGTTGCTCCATATATACCTCCTCTATAAGGTCACCATGAAGGAATGCATTTTTTATGTCAAGTTGAAATAAGGGCCAATCATACATAAATGCCAAGGAAATTAACACACAGACAGAGCTAATCTTAGCCACTGGAGAGAAGGTCTCCATATAGTCCACTCCATACAACTTTGAATACCCTTTAGCAACAAGTCTGGCTTTCAGACGCTCCACACTACCATCTGGCAAGTATTTAACAGTATAACACCCATTTACAACCCACAACATGCTTACCAAGGGGAAGAGTAGTGAGCTCCCACATGTGAGTATGTTGAAGAGCAGAGAGTTCCTCCTCCATTGCATGCCTCCACCCAGGTGAACTAAGAGCCTCTTGGACATTGTTAGGTATGGAAATAGATGACAATAGTGAAACAAACTCGCGATGTGAGGCGGAAAGGCGAGATACTGAAACAAAATTGGAAATGGGATGGAGAGTAAAACTACGTTTACCTTTCCGTAAGGCAATGGGCAAGTCCTGAAGGTTCAGCAACAGGAGCAACGACAGGATCCACAGACAAGGTAGAAGCTGGAGGAGGGGTCGGTGTCGTTCAACGTGTATACACTTGCCGAATTGGTGGTCGTTCAGTAGGGATCTATACTGGATGAGATGACGAGTCAACTCCAACAGAAACATCCGGAACAGGATCACTGATCGGAAGAGGAAGATGAAGTAAAGGTGGAGACGAAGATGCTTCAGTTCCTGAGAAGAAGGGAACAAACTCAAAAAAGGTGACATCAGGACAAACATAGCACTTCCGAGTAATGGGATTGTAACACTTGTACCCTTTTTGAGTCCGAGAGTAGCCAAGAAAGACACACTTAATGGAGCGTGCATCCAATTTGTCTATTCCAGGACTCAGATTGTGAACAAAGCACACAGCCAAAGATACGAGGTGTTAATGGAAAGGGAGACAAGGTGGGGAAACAAGATAGAGAAGGGAGACCGACCATGAAGAATAAAGGAGGACATCCGATTAATGAGGAAACACGTAGTAAGTACAGCATCACTCCAAAACCGTTTAGGAACACTCATATGAGGAAGAATAGACCGAGCTGTTTCAAGGAGATGACGGTTCTTCCGTTCAACCACCCCATTTTGTTGAGGAGTGGATGCACATGAAGTTTGATGAATGATGCCATGTTGTTCTAAATACTGTTGAAAGGAAGTTAGAAAATATTCACGACCATTATCTGAACGAAGAACTTTGATTGGAACACCAAATTGTGTACGTATTTCAGCATGGAATTTTCAAAAATTGGAAAATAATTCACTCCTTTCTTTCATTAAATAAATCCATGTCATTCTTGAACAATCATCAATAAAAGTGACAAAATACTTGTAACCATTATAAGACTCTATTTTGATCGGGCCCCAAACATCTTAATGAACCAAAGAAAAAGGACTCAACATACGACTTTCAACTCTAGGACTGAAGGAAACACGACAATGTTTCCCAAACTGACACGACTCACACTGTAACAGTGACAAATGACTCAAAGACGAAACTAATATCTTGAGTGCCTTGAAAGAAGGATGTCCCAGTCGACAATGCCACTGTAGAGGAGTGAGTGAAGTCAGAAGTGCAACTGGCGATCCACCACCGTCAAGGTAATACAATCCACCAGCTTCATGCCCCCCACCAATCTTCTTCCCCGTCCTGAGATCCTGAAAAACACAAGAGGAAGGAAAAAAAGTAACAAAACAGTTAAGAGTCTTGGTTAATTTACTAACAGACATAAGATTGAATGGAAACTTAGGAACATATAGAACAGATGATAAAGAAAGAGAAGCCATGTCAACATTGCCAATACCATAGATGGGAGAGGAGGAACCATTGGCAAGGGTAACAGTTTGAGATGTGGAAGTTTCAGAGAGAGAAGAGAACACACCTGGAGTCCCGGTCATGTGATCAGAGGCTCTAGAGTCAATAATCCAATGAGAGGTTTTAGATGACAGGCAAGCTATACCTGAGTGGGCAAGAGTAGCAGTAGTGTGTTGTGAAGTGGACTGAAGGAACCGCTCATACTCATCACGCGGTACACTCACCATCTCCCTTCCGGAAACAGATGTAGATTGGAAGGAGTTAGGTATGCCTGTTGATTATCACTGACATCAACCCCACCAGCAATAGCATGATTGGCCCATTTAGAGGGAGGGTGGCCATGAAGATCATAACAGAAATTTATGAAATGTCCTTCCCTGCCACAGTGGGTATACTTCCTTGTAGAGCTGCCTTTTTCTTTGCCACGGCCTCCCCCTGAGTCACGACCACTACCACGGCCAAATATGGAACCACCACGACCTCCTCGGGAGGCATGTCCTCCCCCTTTCGTACCACGTCCACCTCCTCTGGCTGTTACAAAAGCTGATCTATCAGACTGTGTGGGATTCTCTATCTGTCCCAAAGAAATCCTACGGAGCCGAGCAAACACTTCCTCAAGTGTAGGAAGGGTAGAGCCCCCCAATATTTGAGCCCTAACTGGTTTATACTCTGATTTCAACCCCACTAAGAACCTTGTGACATCTAGTTGTTCCCTCTGTTGTTACTGAACTTTAACATATGGAGTGAGAGGATGATAGACATTGAGTTCATTTCTGAGGTTCTTCATACTGGCATAGTACTCTTCTAGGGTTTTATTTCCTTGTTGCAGACCAAAGTACTCCTGATAGAGCTGATATGCCCTTGTAGTATTATCTTGCCCAAAATACAGCTTCTTAGCATGTTCCCATATGTCCTTAGCTGTATCTAAGAACATGAAGTTGACACTTATTTTGGGTTCCATATTGTTCCATAGCAATGTCATGATTTGAGCATCCTCCTGTTTCCAATCATCAAACCCTGGAGAGTCAGCTGGTGGTTTATCTTCTTTCACATGCTTCACTTTTCTCTTTGCCTTGAGAAAAACTTCCACCGACTTGGCCCATGGAGCATAGTTCTCACCATTCAGTTTAATTGAGGTCATCTGTACACCAAGATAGTCAGAGGAAACCACCACACCAGGTTTCTGATCACTACAACCATCTCCCATTGCTGCCATGATACTCTTTCAATGTTGCATCTAATCTGAATTCCCAATCACCAACTAAGTGCTACTGTCAAGAGTTTGATGTTCCAGAACCTACAGCAGTCCCTAAACACAATGATAGATACACACGCCTTTGTTCTTATCCACACCACTACTGATTTCACAAAAAAAAAAAAAAAAAAAAAAAAAACACAGACTACACTGACATTAACTCAGCACATACTAACCACATGCAAGTTCATTTACAACTACTCAACAAAAACTCAACTAGCTGTCACACCACTACTGCTGTCAAGAGTTTGTGCATTACAAGCACCACCACAACTACAAAAACTCAACTAGCTGTCACACCACTACTGCTGTCAAGAGTTCGTGCATTACAAGCACCACCACACAACCATAGTTGTCACACACAATACAGACCTACTTTAACGCTTTTAAGAGGGCACCACAAGACCAACAAAAAAAAAACTCAACTGGTACCATTGCATTACACCTTGCACCTTTCGGCCACCTACAGTAGCAGCCCTTACACCATTTGGTCACTGTAAACACAACCTGTTCTTGGAATTTTTTCCAAGAACCAGGGCAACAACCAACTTAGTTTTCTAGGTTCTAATCAGTCCTTTCAAGTTCTTGAAAATTTTCAACCCAGAAATACCAACAGCACACAAAGAAGAGATAACCAACCTTCGTTTGAGAGCTTCAGCCAACCATTCACTGCTGAAGTTGTTTTCTTAGGAAAGAAGGTTCTGAGCACCAGAAAAAAAAAAAAAAAAAAACTGTGATGTTTCAAGCCTGGGACGAATCACTTTTCTCCATTAACAGCCCAGAGAAGAAAAGGAGAGAACTGAAGCATGAACTAAAGTTGTCATGAACTAAAACATGTCACGAACTGAAGTTGTCACGCTCTTATACCATGTTTTCATTGTAGCAACTGTAGCTACAGTAGTCCAAACCAGTAAGGAGAAGAAGAAAGAGAAGAGAAGAAGAAGAAGATGAAAGAACTGTCGAACTTGATAACTAAACCCTATCAGTCGACCTCTTAATAGTGATTAGGCTTCTAATTAAATGTACAAGGACTAAACTGCCCCTACTTAAGTATGGGACAAAGAACCTCTAATAAGACTGTCACATAAGCTCATAACTTAACCAAGGTGAGATGACTAATCTACCCTTATTCGGCTAACTCTAACAAATACAAATATGTAAGTGTAAAACCTTGCCTTTGGTATTTCAAAATCTTGTATTTGTATTTGTGCTTTTCCCAAACTGAACCTAGTACAAATATAAATATGTAAAGCGTAAATACAAAGTTCAGAAATACAAGATTCAAGGTTTTGTACCATACATATTGTATTTACACCATGGTTTTCAAAAACCAGACCACACCAGACAGTCAGACCGAAAAAACCGAGAACTAGTCACCTGACCGGTTTCGTTTTCCCCCAAAACCGTTGATTTTGCTCAACAAGCCGCTGAACCGGCCAGTTAACCGTTCGATCGATTTTGACCGTTTTTCAACTTTTTTGTCAGAACAGGCCAACCAATCGAACCAGTAACTAGACCCCTGACCGGTTAGATCACCAGGTCGGTTTTAAAAACCATGATTTACACTCTTATCAAACGAAGCCTAAGGAACAATTATTGCAGTTCTTTTGAATCTAATAGGGAAGAGATGGATCTATCATTGTCATTTTGAAGCTCATTGGAGTAAGAATGATGACCATCTTGATGAGGTAAGTCATATTTTGGAACATTTCAGACCATCATTGTTTTCAATCTAAACGTAAAGATTACAAGTTCAATCTCAAAAAAGTGGGGTAGGAATACTATAGGAGATTTTTTTAAAATTTAAATTATCTGGAGCTACAAGAACAAATTAGGACTTGCACCCGCAAGTTGCGCCCCACTTCTGCTAGGCATCATCCAGTATTTGCATCAATGGTGTAGGTGGGACAGAAGAACCTACTCATCTGCTGAAGGCAAAACCATCTTAGCACTTCCTTTCTTATTGATGCTCTTCCTAAACTGAGTTATGAGTAAAATGGGGATGAAGCTTCTAACATGCGCTGCACATGTTTAGACATCTTACAAAAATCACACGACCTTCCTCATCTTCTGCACCATTATTCTTCCCAGATGTCTGTACCTTCAAACTAACTATAACAAAGGTCAAATGACCATAAACTGATACATGAACAATCATACACCACAACTCCGGATTAGATAATCCTCAGTTTGTTTTGGGACAATGCTTCTACATCCCCCTTGCTTTAAGCCAATAAAGTTTTCAATGGCCAACCCCAAGGTTCTAAATATCAGTATCAGCTCTTTTTTTTACTTCTTTTTCAAAACCGGTTCAGGAGACGGTTTAAGGCTCCTCCACACCATGAACCAGTCAGAACCCCGATACATCCTCTGTAGGGGCATATCAGGGTGCTCCCAATACGATACATATCGACCAATATGGGCCAATACGTGTTGATACTTTGGCCACGCCTCCATGAAGAGTAAAGTTTGGAATTATATTATGAATCCAAGCAAACCTGGGAGGCTGGGATAAAGTCACATCTGCACTTGTAAGTATATGCTAACATTTTACTGTGGGTTCAATTCTATAAGAAGCTTAAAAACAAAACAAAATAAAAAAAATAAAAAAACTTGATCTCTCAACCAACTTGCCTTAAATAGCAAACTCCTTGGCACTTGCCCATTCTACCTTCTTAAGATGGATTCTCTTGCACAAGGACTTGAGTGTAGAGAAGTATAAAGATAGTAAGTTCTTTCCCTACTTAAGACTACTCACTTTAGATCGAAATAGATAAGCAAGCTACAAGGAATATGTTGAGACATGGAGTGGTGTACATACTTTGAGGTGGATTCCTTTAACCTGCAGCCACTTAGAAAGGCACCTCGTATAAAGGCGTGTACGTCTATAGCCCTTACCTTTCAAGCCAATGTTTATAATAAAATATTATAAATAAAAGTGGTGGGGGTACAATTTCAACATGTTCCTCCTTACAAAATACAAATTAACATAATACAAAGGAGGAATAACAGAGAATTTTCATTAAAGAAGAAACAACAAACAGATTACAACAAAACAATCGTTCCCTTCCCACTTCTTGTTTAGCAAGAGTATCCGCAAAGGAGTTGGCACTTCTCTTTACCCACTTTATCTGAATTTCCACATCTTGTGCTAACCGAAAGAATAATCTTTTTTCATTAGCAAACTTCCATAGGCCATTATCTACTTTTTGCAACCAACCAATAACTAGCTCCTAATCCCCTTCAACAATAAGCTTGCAACAGTTCAATTCTTTAGCTTCGTACCCCCTCAACAATATTTGTAAACACATTTACAAATATTGGCTACACATTAAGTCAAGATATCAACCAATTACATTAAGGTTTGCTTACTTGGTTCATGTTTCATAAAGTGTACCTTCATGTTTTAACAAATCGTACTTACCATCACGTTCAACTAATCATGTCTTTTGTTGCACGGTGCAGGATTTTACCACCATAATGTCGCCATTGTTCCTATATCCACTTTCCATGCTTTAGATCTTTAGGTTTTAATTCTACCTAAAAGCCAGTTGGATAGCCTAGTTTTTGACACTAAATAGTTATTTCCATCAAGCTTCACAATGGTGACACGGATGTTCAAACTTTCTCTAATACCATTCAAAACATGACTGGCCTCCATGTTCTACTTGGAAACCACTCCCATACAAGTCCATTGACCTCCAATATAAAGGTTCGTGGTCCCCCAAGGGTCAACATGATCCAAAATGCAGGCTATACATAAATTTGAAAAAAGAAGAAAAAAACAATGCAATTTTGAAGTAAAAATGAATGTTGATCAGCACACATCAATGCAAACATGCATGTAATAAACAATTAAAGCCAAGTCTGCAACTCGGACTTCATAGGTTAGTCTAATGCATCAATAATGATTCACTTAAATGCACAATTAATCAATCAAAACTACAGTGGAAGATTCAAATCCATTAACTACATGCATGCATGAATGCATGCAAAAAGTTAGCCTAACAAGTAACATCTACTCCACATGAGATAGCGAAAAAGAAACCAAATATGCACAACTTGGACCTGACAAGTATAATCTAAAAGGGAAAAACTTTAGCTGTTGGGGAGAGAATATCTAGAAATGCCACGTTATCATGAGAATGGGTAAATTAATAATTATATCTAAAAGAATGATAACTATGCAAATCTGGTCATTTGCCGCTATCTGTATTGATTTTTTGACAATATCTCAGGTTCTGGACACAATTTGTAGCGACAATGACACAAACAAACCCAACTAGCTGGCTAGACGCTTCATACGTTAAATAAAAGTCTTCTCAAGTACAACTTTATTCTCAGTCCGTCAGCAATACAACCTGTTATGTTTTCTGTCCCATGTGTTGCCAAAGTTAATGCTGCTCTTGCACAGGTTTTACGCAATTATGCACGTTATCCACCTCTTCCAGCCATACCTTTAGCTTGGCCTCTTTGTCAGCTTTGAACTCATCATATTTTTCGGTTTCCAGCTCTACTAATAAATCCTGACTAGGTGAGCTTCCAGAAACTGGTGTTGCCTCATCAACTTGGTCGTCTACAATTTGATTTGACAAGGACAGTTCCTCAGTTTCTCTATCTGGCTGTGTTAAATCAGAACCAGCAGTTACAACTGATACCAGTGGGTCAGCGGAGAACAAAGTTTTATCACTCTCTCTTCCTGTTGGTTCTCTGGAGTCAAGTTGAGGCCATCTAAGACCCACAGCTCTCTGTTTTGCTGACTCCAGTACACTGGACAAATAACTGCGACTACTTGCTCCATCCTTTTGGACTACTGGTCCCCAAGAGCTTCTTACACCAATCTGAAAACCTAGTTTTGGGTTATGGATTAACCTGATTCACACAATAAAAGCCGCATGAATAGAAGCACCAGATTTTCCTTTTTGGTTAACTTATAAGAAACGATTCAATCATGCAAGATAAAATCAAAGCATGAGTAGTTTAGATCAAGAAAAATTCGAAAGGCAACAACACGTGACAAGCAGGTGACCAAAAGAACCTTGGAAGAGTCTATACAGTATACCTAGCTTTTCTACTTCAAAACCCTGAGTAGCAAATCTAGCTAGGTAATTTAATCTGAAGAACTATTTTGCTATTTTTCTCAAAAATGAAACAATCTGTATTTATTGCTTCAAATAATGTGGTACCAATTGTGCAAACTTGATTTTCCATAGACCTCTTTTGAGCAGGGAGGTCAACAAATGTTTTTTCCTCCTTCAGACACTTGAGGTTGCCCTTCTAGTGCCTTACAAATGCTACTTGTTGATATGTTCACATACTTGAGGTTGCCTCTCTAGTGCATCAACAACCAAAAAAGTTGACATGGAAGGAAGATCTAAAAAGAAAATGTTTCTGTGAAACGTTTCTGTGAGACATTTTCCTGTTGCTCTCACTAAATGTATAACATATTTATATTCTGTTGAGGTCGATCCCATATAGGACCATCATGTACCAAATTTGAAGCTTTCATATGGCTGACCTACAACTGTGTAGCCTGTGTTTGGTTTGAAAGAAAAGAAGGGAAGGGAAAAGAAAGGAAGGGGAGGGAAGGGAAGAAAAAGGAAGAGGAATAGAAAATTTTTCCCTTCCCTTCTTTTCAACATAGCCTTCTTGATAAGGTACTCACTGTTGATCATTTAAACCAACGAGGTCTCCAAATCCCAAATAGGTGCTCCATGTGCAAATCTCAGGAGCTGATTGATCATATGTCTATTACATGTCCTTTCACTACAACTTGGGAGCTTCAATCCATTTTCAATTGTTTATTTTTTTGTTCCGCTCTCATTCAAGTTGGTTGTTATTTCAAGTCTGGTTTCCTTTTGGGTTATGGTTCTTTTTTTCTGCTTGTTGAAACATTTGGAAGGAAGAAATAGAAGAATTTTTTATGTGGTAGAGACATCATTTTGGCATTTATTTTCTACACAAGTAGTCTTATTTATGGACTGCTTTTTTTTGCTCAATAACTTAACATTTTATTAATAAAAACAATATATTACAAAGAGCAATATAATCCTCCCTTGCGTAGGATAGCGATTACTACCCTACCACTACAGAAAACATGCAAATTATAAAATTAGCCCAATAGTCCAATACATTCGATTCCTGTTCACCCCTTGCTTGGTTGAAGCACCAGCCAAACCATTTGCAGATCTCTGCACCCATTGTATCTTAATATCCATGCTCCTTGACAGCCATTTGACCTGTTTCAGCTCGTTCCTGTAGCCCCATATTGCTTTCTCACTGTTTTTCAGCCACCCAATTACAACCTTGGAGTCACCTTCTATAATTTAGTCAAATTCATTTCTATTGCCTGGCTTATTATGGACTTCTGTTCAGCTCTAATGAAGTTTGGTCCTCTCAAGAGGAAAAATTTAGTACTTAAATGGTTGTCCATTTTGGGTGCAGAGATGGTGGTACAGTATAAAGCGGCATTTATGTATCCTTTTGTACATAATAAAATATTGCTTACTGGTTATCCATACGTTCTGTATTTAAAAGTGATATTTTATCATCTTCATTTTTGGCTGTAGATTTCGTTTTTTTTTTTTTTTTTTTTTTTGGGGGGGGGGGGGGGGGGGTGCTTGAGTTTTCTTTTTGGTACATAATCTCATGCACAGCCTCTTAGCATTAATGAAATTAACATTATCCTTTTTTTCAAGTCACAATTTTCCAACTAAATTGCTTTGGGAGTCACCCAAAGGCCAAACCACAAATGGTTAGACAAGAATCTCATATCCAAGTACTGCTAGACATAAATATGCTTGGACACTAGCATGAAAAGGTAAAAAAAAATGAGTCTTGTTTACAGTGTTCTACCTTCTAAATTATATTAATGGTTCTCAAATGTCACAAACTTCACAGAATCAGAAATCTTACCCACTTTGTGATTGTGATGTTGACATGATAAGTAGAGACTTCTTGATATCTTTGACCATCTCGTCTGCAATGGGCAGACCACATTCTTTCATTGATCTCACCATCGTGATAGAATCCTCCAAGTCTTCAGTGTGCAATGTTGTTTCCCGAGACTTCTCTGCAACCTTATCCTACAAACATGGAGCAAGAATGTAACTTCTGTAAAACAAACAGTTAAAAGTTTTGCAGTGGCAACCCTCCAACATAGACCAGCCACCATCCTCAGATAGGTTGTGACAAAAATTAATAGGTTTTGTGACTAGAGTTTCAAATTTCTATCAAGTATCAACCTTTTTTATCAATAAGTATCATCCAATTCAATAAAATCTCAATACTTTCTTCCAATATTAAGCAGAATAAAAATTAGCCATTTGAAAATGCCAGTTAATTTAGTTGGTAAAAACTAGGGAGTTGAACCCCACTGTTGGTATTGAATCCTGCCTTCATCATCCTAAGTTACTAACCCACTGGCAACTTTGCTATCCTCTAGTGACAAAATTAAGACTTAAACTTCCTAAATTGTATAAAACTTCCTGCAAAGCTAATCCAGGCAAAAATAAAATAAAATCCTCAATTGATGAGTGGGATGTCTATTTTGGGTCAATATGGGTCGAGTGACCCATTAGGGTCAGGGGAAAATGGTTCAGGGTGGGTTGGGTTGAGGGTAACCATTGGATCATCAATGAGAACAGCCATTTTGGGTTTGAAGGTTTCTCTACAATCTTTTACCTCTTCCATTCTCAACAGCCATCTAGGGGTCGAAGGTTGGAGAGCAACTTCACCTCAACCGTTCTCAGTGAGGGTAGCCACTCCATGCTCTGTTTTCGTTCTATTCAAAGTTGCAGGTTGTAGTGAAACAGAGAAAAAACAGGTTGCAGGTTGGAGTAGCAGAGAGAAGAGAAGAAAGAAAAAAGGAGGAGAAGAATAAGAAAGGAGAGAGAGAGATGGGTGAAGGACTTCTCTGCTGCATAAGTTCAGTGGCGAGCGGAATGGGGAACAGAGGAGAGGGATCAGGAAGAGAAGAGGAAAAGGAAGGAGAATAAGAATAGAAGAAAGAAAGAATGGGAGAGGGAGAGAGAAGGTGGGATCGGAGGAGTTCTGCTGCTGCAGCCTTCAAACAAAGAAGACAATGAACAGTGACTCAATTAAGTTAAATTTGAAAACTTGTGGATTGTATATAATAAGGGCAGTCTTGTAAATTTTTTAAAGCTTAGCAAGTCATATGGTGGGTTGGGGTGGGTCAGGGTCAGGGTGGGCTGTGACCCATTAACATCCTTAAATATGGGTGGCAAATGGGTTAGTGGGTCAATGGGGTAGGCTGGTACTCAACCCACACCCAACCCACTCATTTGCCACCCCCTAGATGGGCAGATTGGCACATGCTTTGGCTGATTCATTTGCTAAACAAGGAACTTCTCAGGAATCTTTTTATTGGGCTACCTTGTAGTTTGTATTTTGTTTAAGTTTTGAAAAGTTGTGATCAATCTAAAAGGAGAGATATCACATTTCATGCCTCTTCTTGGCTACTTGTAATTCTTCAATTTTTTGATTAATGAAATTTTCACTCAGCTATCAAAAAAAAACAATAACATTTTGAAGGAAGCTAGGCACTTGGGCTACTTGTTTTTTGAGGATCCCACTTTGTGGAGATGGTGGCAGTTATTTAATTTTTCATGATGAGCTATTTAATGTGTTTCTTTGAAATTGAAGGCCTTAGAATAGGAAACTCTTCAATAACTAAGTAAAGGAAAGAAGCTCCAAGGATTCCATGGAATAAACCAGTGGGCTATCCCTACCTATTGGATCTAAATGAAACTACACATTAAAGAGTTTAGGAGGTAACTTATAAGGATGACATTTCCTTGTTGTAGAAATAATGTGCCACTTGGCTAAAGCTGGTGATAGGAAGCAAGCAAACCTGGTTGTTATTTGAGTATTAGACGGGCAATTTCTATGCTTGTGTTCTCATCTACCCCCCCCCCCTCTGGAAAAAAAAAAAAAAAACAAAAAACAAAAAAAGTCTTCGTTCTTTCTTCTCTTCTCTTCCTATTTTTCTCCTTGAAACATCTCAGTGTCTCACAAGGACCTGCTGATGTCAGCATGCTGGCAGATAAAGTCAGCAGACCATACAGGCATCATACACCCTGGACTGAAAACCCTAGATTACAATAAGGAATGGCTTTAGATGCTTTTTGGTGTTAATATTTGCTTTTTTTTATAATTGCTTTTTGCTGTTAATATCTACGCTGTCTGAGCATTATAAAATAGTCTTTTTTATAATAAAGATAAAAAGAAATTTTCATTATAAGGAAAAAAATGAGATAGAAAGAGAGTACAAGAAGTGGTAATAAGACATCACCAAAAGTAAAGAAAATACAACTTTTACCCAACTCAGACCAATCACCTAACTGTGTATACAAATAATCAATCAACTCCAAATGTTGACATAAATTTTCCCCATATAGAGCCGCATGCATAACAGATCATCCCAAAACATCAAACTATCTAAACAAAGATTCCGATCTCTATTAACTCCCATCAGCCTTTTCCCCAACCCCCTTTACTTTCCCTTTCAATATAACTATCTCTGCCTCCTCCCAAGAATTCCTTCTCTTCTCCCTTTACTTTCCTTTTCCTTATCTGCCCCTTTCTTCTCTGCTTCAAACCTCCCAAACCACCAACTCTAATCTTCCTCTTCTGCTAACTTCCTGTCTTTTCAAATTTCTCCAAACTTCTCCCTTCTGCTTCTTATTCCCCTAAATAAAAGACACCAAATGCTTCACCATTCTCAATTTATCTTTCAATCACCCTACTCGGTTCCATCTTTTTTATTTACTGCCCTCATCTCATCAATAAGCATCTCCTGTTCCTTTTCTGAGTAATCTTCAACCATCCCCACACCCCCTTCCTCAATCAGTTTCCCTCTTCAGCTGTACCTTCATTGATTTCCTCTTCCCTTCCCACACTCTTAGTACCTTAATCAAGGTTCGACCTACAAATTTTTGTAGAATGCACCTTACTACTGGTGATTTAAAAGCCACACAAATTAGGCACATTTCAAGGTTGAAGATATGATAACCCCCTTTTTGCTAATGTTGTTCATTCATTCTTCTTAATACCAGACATTTTTCAAAGATAATCTTAATAAAAAACACCATATTTTTTGTATGGATTAAGAATTTAAAACCTAACATGGACTTGTTGGGCTTGCCTCAAGGGACTCGGTACAAAGGTGGTTCATAGAATTAAGAGTGAAAGATGACCAACATCATATTAGTTATTTGAAAATGCAATAGGGAAAGAAATAAAGAAAATCAGTTTGACATACTTGAATTGTTAAATGCTTGAATATATTTTATATTCTATTTTGATTTGATTTTTGCATTTTTTATGAATTTTTTATTTTATTTTTGCATATTCATTTTGAATATGTTTTATATATTATGTTTGTTTATGTCCCTTTGAGATGATAGGCTTTTTAAAACTAAAGCTAGTAGTTTTTTAATTAATCCAGTCTCATATTTTCTTGATTTATTTTGAATTTTTTACTTTTTTTTTTTTTTGCATTTTTTGCAATTCTTTGACTTTTATAAAAATTTTATGCCTTGCATCAAACAAGGTCTGTGCCTCACCTTGCATGCAAAAAACCCTTTACACCTGCTTTTAAAACACTGCTATAGCCAGCACATCTTACACATAAGAGGCCTGCAAAATAGAACGATGGCACCTAATTGATATACCTAGAAATATTTAGAATGCCACATCCTGCAACTACTTTGATACATGGATTTTTAAATGGAAATTTACATGTATTAATGGATATAGGGTGCAAGCAGTTGTTTCAACCTCTTGGGTTCTATAAATTGATTGTATTGTTCATTGAACTTGACTGAAGAAGAATTTTGCTTACTGTTTAGGAGGAGAAACACTCAATGTGTTCAAAGATGTCTGCCCCCTTGAAGTGGTCTTCTCCCTTCTTTTTCTCAAAATTTCCTGCTTTATTGTTACTTATAAATTAAAACACACACACACATATATCAAATGGTATCAGAATGGACAACCCACGGGCTGTGGGAAGAGACCAAAGGAGCTAGTGGAAAAAGTAAAAGAGAAAATCAACTTTCTGGTAGAAAGCCATGAGAGACACCATCAAATTGAGAAATGGTATTTTTCATTAAAAAAAAAAAAAAAAAACTGAGAAGTACATGAGAGGATGTACAGGAAGACAGAGCTAAGGTCAAAAGAACAATGGAGCCCTTTCAACAATCAGCTAAACTGTTTGATAAACAACAGTGATGCAGATGGGTTAGATGCTGACTCAAGCAAGAAGGCTCAGGACTTTGTTTTAAGCAATCAAAACAAAGAAGCTCTCAAAGGGAGAGGGAGGAAAAGAATAGGATAAAGTCTGTTGAGAGGAACTTAGAGGAAGAGAGAGATAACGGGAAGATGGGTAAGGAGAAACATAATGAAAAAGGGAGGAGAAGAGAGGGGGAGAAGGAAATAGAAGGGAATAAAGCTGAAGAAACACCCAAGGCAAATATCATGGAGAAAGGAAAAACCGGCATTGATCAACTAGTGGATAGACAGGTGGCGGTTGGGAAATCTCTTGGTCTTTTCCTTTTGGAGGGAGAAGTGGTGGTGATGAAGGCAATTGAACAATTTGAACAGAATAGAAGGAAGGAAAGCATTAGGAGGAATGCAGTTGGGGGAGGGGGAAAGAAATGGGAGGAAGGTGAAGGAAAGGAGTTAAATATCATTGATGAAAAGCAATGTATGCTATGGTTTTTGTTGTTAGAATTGGTTTTTTTATTCCTGCTGTTAGGGTGCTGTCAGTGTAGGATGCTTCAGCATTGTCTTTTCTTTATTCAAGTTCTTATTATTAGGGTGGGCCACTAGTGGCATGCTTGTAATTTCTGTTTCTTTTATTTTACATCACATTAATACAAATAGGAAGCTGGGAGCTGCCAGCTTCAGTTTTTGACTCTCAAATACTTTTTCTCTTATCTTCGTATCTCTCTTCTCTCTTCTCTCTTCTCTCTCTTCTGGAAAGAAAAGATGGTATCAGAGCATAACTCTGGGCAATAGGAATCTATTTTCTCCTCTGAATCACATTCCTTCCACCCAGTTTTCTGATTCTTGGGCAGTGAAGGCAGAATCCCTAATCGGACTGATCAGAACCATCAACTGTTGCTGTTTTTTTTCTGGGTTCTTCCTTGGTCATAGCACCAAGGTAACCCTAGTAGGAGGGGGTCGATGCTGTGAAGGCTCTCTTTCTTTTGGCTGATGCTGTGAAGACTCAGTCTTGGAACTGCACCTTCGTACAGGTGCTGTACAGGGATGTGTGATTCCCTTTTTTGTCACAGGTATGTGCTGTGGTTGGTGATGTGTGTTGTGCATAGACCAATGATAACTGAAGTCTATTTTTGTGGACCATTCCTGGACGGTTTGAGTGCTGCTAGAGGATTTCAGCAGTGTACTTATTTCTGGACTGTTTTGGAACTGTTTGGTTGAGGTCCAGATTCCTGGATGGTTTGATTATTGCTAGAGGATTTCAGCAGTGTTTTTTGGACTGTTTTTTTTAACTGTTTAGTGGCTGTCATTGGATTTCAGCTGTGGGTCCTTTGTTTCAGAAGCAGATTTCTGAGTGTTTAGTGCCCTAATTATAACTGTGAGAGTAAGTAGTTGAGTGGGGATTAGTCTTGTGCACCTGTGGTTTTAAGTTTTGTCTTATAGTCTTTGTTTCTGTCAAATGATGATTCTGCCTCATTTGGGGTTACATCAACCCATACTACAGCTGGTATGGGAGCTGAAAATATGATATTTCCTATGCCAATTACTCCTTTAAATGGCCTGAACTACCTGGAATGGGTTAAAGGTGTAAAACTTTACATAACAGCCAGGGGAAAAGCTGGGTACATAAATGGAAGAGTGAAAGAACCCAAGAATGGGACAGCTGAACATGATAGGTGGGACCAAGACATGCACGGGACACATGTTGGGAGTTCCATGGGATGCCAAAGTGGGCTGTAAAGAACCAAGAACAGGGTAAGGTGCAGGGTCAAAAGAAGCCTAATACAGTACATAATGTGGCAAATGTGGCAACCCAAGATACTCTATCTGGTAGAGTGTTGACTGGTACTGCTCAGGAGTACTTCACTGGGTCTGACACCAAGGAAGATATCATGAATTCCTTCCAAAATCACTTGGAACCATATGGTAGGGCCTTGCTCCAAATGGACAGTTTAGTCACTGGTACCCCTTCTACTTCATTTGTGTCTACACTAGGTAACGCAGCCTCTGCCTTCCATGTATCCACTGCCCTTAATTCCCCCTGGATCATTGACTCAGGGGCCTCCAACCACATGACCAGTAAGCCAAACCTTTTCCAATCTTATAACCATTTGTCAGGAAGGGATAAGGTGAGACTTGCAGATGGATCATTCTCCTCCATTGCAAGCCAAGGATCAATATCCCTTCCTCATGGACTTAACTTGAATAATGTTTTGCATGTTCCTCAACTTCCCATCAATCTGCTTTCCATTAGTAGTATTACAAAGTCTTTAAACTGCAGTGTGACCTTCTTTCCTGGTTCATGTGTTTTTCAGGATCTAACTTCTAGGAGGACGATTGGTAGAGGAAGCTTAGTGGATGGTCTCTACACTTTCAATAACAAGGCTGGTTTCTCAGTGTCATCTTCAAAGTCACTTAGTCAAATAAGAGTCAAATTTTTTTGTGGCATAATCAGTTAGGTCATGTGTCTTTTGAAATAATGAAGTCTTTGTTTCCTCATTTATTTAAGTCATGTTCAATATCAGATTTCTAGTGTCAAACATGTCAGTTGAGCAAGCAATGTAGAACAACATTTCATTCAAGTAATAAAAGATCAAATTTCCCTTTCCATATTGTGTATTCTGATGTGCGGGAGCCTACTACTATAACTTCGAAGGGCGGGTATAAGTACTTTATCACAATGACTGATGATTTCTCCCGTTATACATGGGTGTTTCCCATGCGTAGTAGAGATGAAGTTCCAAAGGTTGTGCGGGATTTCCAAAGGATGGTGTTTACACAATTTCATGTTAAAATTCAAAATTTTCAATCAGATAATGCAAAGGAGTATTTCTATGGTGAGCCCAATGGGTTCTTTGCTTCCCATGGATCCATTCATAGGAGCTCATGTGCAAGAACACCGCAACAAAATGGTGTTGCAGAGAGAAAGAACAAACACCTCCTTGAGGTTGCACCAAGGATGATGTTACACATGAATGTACCAAAACATTTTTGGATAAATGTTGTGCTAACTCCTACTTATGTCATCAATCGCATGCCTTCCAGAGTGCTAAACTACAAGGCCCATCATCAGTTGTTGTTTCCCCAATCTCCTTTGTTTTCCATTCCCATGAGATTTTTTGGTTGTCGTGCTTTTGTCCATGATTTATCTTCGTCTTGTGGCAAGTTAGACCCTCAATCTATTCCATGTATCTTTCTGGGGTATCCCTCTACTCAAAAGGGTTACCGGTGCTTTAATCCCATTGATCATAAGTTCTTTGTCTCTATAGATGTCTCCTTTTTTGAGTCTGAACCATTCTTCCCCGTTTCCCCTTAGGGGGAGAGTAGCGTGGAAGAGGAGAAGCATGTCCAGGTCCATCAAGTCTCTCTTCCTTCTATTCCAGATCCTACTCCTTTTCTTGTCTTCCAACGTACACGCCATAGAGATTAACAATGTAACGAAGATGTGGAGCCACCAAACACTGAGCAACCGACACCTTCAAACTCCCAGGAGGTAAGTCCAAATGAACTAGGTACTATCCCACTTGTTGATACCCCAACTCCCTCTTTAGTTGTGGATGACCTTGACATTCCTATTGCTCAAAGAAAGGGAGTCAGGTCATGCACTACCAAAACCCCATTACCCAATATGTCTCCTATGACCATGTTTCCCCCTCTTATCGTGCTTTCCTATCTGCAATTGATAACATACATATACTCAGAAATGTTGCGAAGGCTTTAAAATACCCTAAATGGACAGATGCTATGAAGGAGGAGATTAATGCTCTCTATAAGAACCAAACTTGGGAGTTGGTGGATCTTCCAAGGGGGAAGGACCTAGTAGGGTGCAAGTGGGCGTTTACAATGAAACAAAAGGCGGACGGAAGAGTTGAAAGGTACAAAGCAAGGTTGGTAGCAAAAGGGTACAATCAAGTCTATGGTGTTGATTATGATGAGACGTTTGCTCTAGTAGCTAAGATGAACTCAATTCGGTGTACATGGTTCAACCCCTAGGGTTCTATGCCAAAGGGAGTGAAAATAAGGTGTGAAAGCTAAGAAAGTCCCTCTATGGTTTAAAACAATCTCCCAGAGCGTGGTTCAGTAAATTTCATATGGTGGTCCAGCAAGTAGGATTCAAACAATGTTAGTCTGATCACACTCTCTTTGTGAAGAGATGTCAGGAACAGGTTGTTGTACTGATGGTGTATGTGGATGATATCATCTGTTTCGACTGTTGCTACAGTAGTCCGAACAGGAAGAGGAGAAGAAGAAGAAGAAGAAGAAGAAGAAGAAGAGAAGAAGAAGGGTATGTCGAAAATCTAATGGATTACCCATTCAGTCGACCCCCTTAATCTATATTAGGTTCTAATCATAGTTACAAAGACAGAAATGACCTTACTTAAGTGTGGGGCAGAGTAACTCTAATAACACTGCCACATAAGCAAGTTACTTAATAAACAAAAAAGACTAAACTACCCCTATTTGGCACCTCTTAACACTCCCCCTCAAGCTGTAGAATATGTCATATAATCCCAGCTTGTTACATAGATAGTTCACTTTCCCTGAGTTTAGAGCTTTTGTAAACAAATCTGCCCACTAGTCATTGGAGCCTACATGTTCTGTATTTATCTCTCTGGCAAGAACCTTCTCTCTCACAAAGTGGCAATCAACCTCTATGTGCTTTGTTCTCTCATGAAAGATAGGATTGGATGAGATATGTAGTGCAGCTTGATTGTCACAGTACAATTTCATAGGTTTATCAATGTGAAACCCAATTTCCTGTAGGACATTCCTCAGCCACACTAATTCACAGGTAGTGTGAGCCATGGCCCAATATTCGGCTTCAACACTGCTTCTGGCTACAACCGTCTGCTTTTTACTCTTCCATGTCACAAGATTTCCTCCCAGAAATGTGCAATAGTCTGTAGTAGATCTTCTATCACTCACTGAGCCTGCCCAGTCTACATCTGTATACCCAACTACTTCAAGTTTTCCTCCTGGTTTATACAATAGCCCACGGCCTGGAGCACCTTTTAGATACCTCACAATTCTAAGGACTACATCCCAGTGAGGTATACGAGGGTTCTGCATGAATTGGCTCACCACACTGACTGCAAAGGAGATGTCGGGTCTCGTGATAGTCAGATAGTTCAGCTTTCCCACTAGTTGTCTATACCTTCCAGGATCTTCAAATACTTCTCCTGTATCACTGCTCAACTTAACATTTGGTTCCATAGGGGTCTCAGCCGGTTTTGCACCTAACAGTCTTGTTTCTTCCAATAGGTCAAGGACATATTTCCTTTGGCACAGATTCACACCTTGTTTTGACCTGGCAACCTCTATTCCCAAGAAATACTTTAATGTTCCAAAGTCCTTTGTTTGAAAATGATTTTGCAGAAATACCTTTAGTTTGCCAATCCCCAATTTATCACTACCAATGATGACAATATCATCCACATAGACCACTAATAAAATCTTCCCAGCTTCTGAGTCATAGCTGAACACTAAGTGATCAACCTGGCATTGCTTCATTCCAAAACTCTTCACCACTTCGCTGAACTTCCCAAACCAAGCACGTGGAGATTGCTTCAACCCATAAATTGCTTTCTTCAGCCTACACACCTTACCACCCTCCCCCTGAGCAACAAACCCAGGTGGTTGCTCCATATATACCTCCTCCACTAGATCACCATGGAGGAAGGCATTCTTTATGTCAGGTTGAAGGAGAGGCCAATCATACATAACTGCCAAGGAAATTAGGACACGAACGGAACCAATTTTAGCCACCAGTGAAAATGTCTCCATATAGTCCACACCATACACCTGTGAGTAACCTTTAGCAACAAGTCTGGCCTTCAGACGCTCCACACTACCATCTGGCAAGTATTTCACAATATATACCCATTTACAGCCCACAGCATGCTTCCCAGGTGAAGAGTAGTAAGTTCCCACGTTTGAGTATGTTGAAGAGCAGAAAGTTCATCCTCCATTGCCCGTCGCCATCCAGGTGAACTAAGAGCTTCTTGAACATTGTTAGGTAGGGAAATAGAAGACAAAATTGAAACAAACTGGCGATGTGATGCAGAAAGACGAGATAATGAAACAAAATTGGAAATGGGATGGAGTGTAGAACTAAGTTTACCTTTCCGTAAGGCAATGGGTAGGTCAAGATCTGAAGGTTCAGCAATAGGAGCCATGGGAGGATCCGCATATGAGGTAGAAGCTGGAGGAGGGGCCGGTGTCGTTCGACGTGTATACACTTGTCGGATCGGTGGTCGTTCAGTGGTGACCTGCACCGGGTGAGGAGATGAGTCTACTCCAACAACAGCCTCTGGAACTGAATCACTGACAGGAAGAGGAAGAGGAGGTAAGGGTGAGGACAAGGGTGCTTCATGACTGAAGAAGGGGACAGACTCAAAAAATGTGACATCAGGGCAGACATAGCACTTTCGGGCATAGGATTGTAACACTTGTACCATTTTTGAGTCCGAGAGTAGCCAAGGAAGACACATTTAATTGAGCATGCATCTAGCTTGTCTATTCCAGGACTCAGATTATGAACAAAGCACACACAACCAAAGACACGAGGAGTTAATGGAAACGGAGATAAAGTGGGAAACAAGATGGAGAAGGGGGACCGACCATGAAGAATAAAAGAGGGCATCCGATTAATGAGAAAACATGCAGTGAGTACAGCATCACTCCAAAACCGTTTAGGAACATGCATGTGGTGAAGCATAGACCGAGCAATTTCAAGAAGATGACGATTCTTCCGTTCAGCAACCCCATTTTGTTGAGGGGTGAAAGCACACGAGGTCTGATGAATAATGCCATGTTGTTTTAAATACTGTTGAAATGCAGTAAGAAAGTAAAAAACGACCATTATCTGAACGGAGAACTTTGATTGGAACACCAAATTGTGTGCGTATTTCAGCATGGAATTTTTGAAAAATGGAAAATAATTCACTTCTTTCTTTCATTAAGTAAATCCATGTCATTCTTGAACAATCATCAATAAAGGAGACAAAATACTTGTACCCATTATAAGACTATTTTGATCGAACCCCAAACATCTGAGTGAATCAAAGAAAAAGGACTCAACATACAACTCTCAACTCTTGGACTGAAGGACACACGACGGTGTTTACCAAACTGACATGACTCACATTGTAAAACTGACAACTGACTCAATGATGGAACCAACATCTTGAGGACCTTGAGAGATGGATGTCCCAGTCGGCAATGCCATTGTAGAGGAGTAAGGGAAGTCTGAAGTGCAATTGAAAATCCACCGCCGTCAAGGTAATACAATCCACCAGCTTCATGCCCCCCACCAATCTTCTTCCCCGTCTTGAGATCCTGAAAAATACAAGTGGAAGGAAAGAAGTTAACAGAACAGTTAAGAGCTTTGGTTATTTTACTGACAGACATAAAATTGAATGGAAACTTAGGTACGTATAAAACAGATGATAAAGGGACAGAAACCAAGTCAACATTACCAACACCACAGATGGGAGATGAGGACCCATTGGCAAGTGTAACAGTTTTTGGTGTGGAGGTTTCAGCAAGAGAAGAGAACACACCTGGAGTCCCGGTCATATGATCTAAGGCTCCAGAGTCAATAATCCAGGAATGAGTTTTAGATGGCATGCAAGCGATACCTGATTGGGCATATGTGGCAGTGGTATGCTGTGAAATAATTTGAAGGAACCGTTCATACTCATCACGCGGAACACTCACCATCTCCCTCCCATAAGTAGATGTAGATGTAGGAGTTAGGTCTGTCAGTTTACTATCACTAATAGCAACCTCGCCTGCTACAGCATGATTAGCCCATTTAGAGGGAAGGCCATGTAGATCATAATAGAAATTCACTGTGTGTCCATCCCTACCACAATGAGTACACTTCCTTGTAGAGTTATTTTTTCGTCCGCCACGGCCTCCCCCTGAGTCACGGCCACCCCTACCAATCATGGGATTGCCACGGCCCCCTCTGGAATGACCTCCCCCTCTTGTACTATGTCCACCACCTCTAGTTGTCACAAGTGTTGATCTATCATACTGTGTGGGGTTCTCTGTCTGACCCAAAGAGATTCTACGAAGTCTTGAGAATACTTCATCAAGTGTAGGAAGAGTAGAGGCCCCCAATATTTGAACTCTAACTGGTTCATATTCCGACTTCAGCCCCACTAAAAATCTTGTAACATCTAGCTGCTCCCTTTGCTGTTGTTGAACTTGAATATCTGGAGTAAGGGGATGATAGACATTGAATTCATTCCTTATATTCTTCATGCAGGCATAGTACTCTTCTAGTGTTTTGGTTCCATGTTGTAAATCAAAGTACTCCTGATACAACTGATATACTCTTGTTGTGTTATCTTGTCCAGAATATAGCTTCTTAGCATGCTCTCATATATCCTTAGTCGTATCAAGGAACATGAAGTTGGCACTGATTTTGGGTTCCATACTATTCCACAGCCAAGTCATGATTTGAGCATCTTCTTGTTCCCAATCATCAAACCCTGGAGAGTCAACCGGTGGCTTCTCATCTCTAACATGCTTTGCTTTTGCCTTGAGAAAAACTTCCACGGATTTAGCCCATGGAACATAGTTCTCCCCATTTAGCTTAATTGAGGTCATTTGTACTCCTAGGTAGTCGGAAGAAATTACTACACTAGGTTTTTGATCATTGTAGCCATCTCCTATTGCTGCCATTGTACCTTTTCACGGTTGTCTTTAATTTTACTTCTCAGCTACAAGCTGATTGATGTTGTTCACAGTTTGATATTTCAGCCCCTATTGCAGCCTTTAAACACCACTGCTGACTTCACACACTTGTTCTTATTCACACTACTGCTGACTTCACACACTTATGTCCCACATAAGCATCAGTTTACCATTCACTAATCACAAGTAGAGGCCCTCTTACAACCACCCAATCACCACAACACAGCCAAATCTGTTGTACCCAGTTCAGACTTATTTAACACACTTAAGAGGGCATTACACAACCACAAGGAATTCGGCAAGGTCACTGCATTCTACCTTATACCACTCGGCTACTACCCTACAACAACTTACTACATTCTACCTTATACCGCTCGACAAGGTCACTGCATTCTACCTTATACTGTATCAAGAGGGCATTACACAACAACTTACAGCAGCCCTACACATTCGGCTATTACACAACTTACAACAGCCCTACACATTCGGCTACTGCACACACAGCCCTTCCTAGGGCAACAATGAACCTAGTTCTCTAGGTTTTACTCAGTACAACAGCTTCTTGTAGGGTTTCTACCCAGAAATAGAAGTAACACTAGAAGAAGAAAGAACCGACCTTCCTTTGAGAATATCAATCAACCATTCACTACTGAAGTCACTTTCCTTGTTGAAGAAGGTTATGCGCAGTAGAGAGACAAGTTGTACTGTTTCTGACCTAGGGCGAACTAGTTCTCTCCATCAACTAATCAGAAACGAAGGTGAAGAGTCACGAACAGTGCTGAGTTGCTTTACCAATTGACTTAGGTCAGGAGCATTGCTCTAATACCATGTTTCGACTGTTGCTACAGTAGTTCGAACAAGAAGAGGAGAAGAAGAAGAAGAAGAAGAAGGGTCTGTCGAAAATCTGATGGATTAACCATTCAGTCGACCCCCTTAATCTATATTAGGTTCTAATCATAGTTACAAAGACAAAAATGACCTTACTTAAGTGTGGGGCAGAGTAACTCTAATAACACTGCCACATAAGCAAGTTACTTAATAAACAAAAGAAGACTAAACTACCCCTATTCGGCACCTCTTAACATCATCATTACAGGAAACTGGAGCTCATAAATACAAAGGTTGAAGACGTTCCTAGCCTCCAAATTTGAAGTGAAAGATCTAGGTCCACTAAAGTACTTTCTTGGAATTGAAGTTGCCCGCTCAAAAAGGGGCATCTTTATTTCTCAAAGGAAGTAGGTCCTTGATTTGTTACAAGACACAAGCAAGTTAGGAGCAAAGCCAGCAGATACTCCCAAGGATGTAGATCATAAACTGGGTGATTGTGATGGTGAACATCTGAAAGATGTGAAATAGTTTCAGGTTAGTGGGAATGTTGCTCTATTTGTCCATGACACGTCCAGACATTGCTTATTCAGTTGGGGTCCTAAGCCAGTTCATGCATTCCCCTAAGAAACCACACATGGAGGCAGTAGAGAGAATTCTTAGGTGTTTGAAGAAGTATCCAGGAACAAGGTTGCTATTTAGTAAACATAATCATTTGAAGGTGGAAGTCTATACAAATGTTGATTGGGTAGGTGTTGTGGATGATAGAAAGTCCACAAGTGGATACTGCACATTTGTGGGAGGAAATCTAGTGACACGGAGAAGCAAAACACAAAGTATAGGGCTATGGCACAAGGGGTCGCTGAAGAATCTTCTAGGGGTACTTGGGATAACTATTCACAATCCTATGTCTCTTTACTATGACAACAAGGCAGCTATAAATATTGCTAGCAATCCTATCCTACAAGATAGGACCAAGCATATTGAAGTGGACAAGCACTTCATAAGAGAAAAACTAGAGAAGGGAGAAATTTGTACTCCTTATGTCAACTCCAAGGGGTAACTAGCTGATGTTCTCACAAAAGGGCTTCCATACTTGCGGCATAATGAGTTGTGTGACAAGTTGGGCATGATAGATATATTCAGCCCAACTTGAGGGGAAGTGTTGTTAGAATTAGTTTTTTTTATTTCTGTTGTTAGGGTGCTGTCAGTGTAGGATGCTGTCAGCATGTTCTTTTCTTTGCTTAAGTTCTTATTATTAGGGTGGGCCACTAGGGGCATGCTTGTAATTTCTGTTTCTTTTATTTTACAACATGCTAATACAAATAGGAAGCTGAGAGCCACCAGCTTCAGTTTTTGACTCTCAAATACTTTTTCTCTTCTCTTCGTATCTCTCTTCTCTCTTCTCTCCTCTCTCTCTTCTCTCTCTTCTGGAAAGAAAAGAGTTTTGATGCAGGTGAGAGGGTGAGATCTGGTTGTCTGTGTTTGTTTCACAATGGTTTCCCGGGCTCAGTTGTTTGCTCTAGAGGATGTTTCAAGGGTTTTTTTTTTGTCTTTGGGGGTGGAGGCTTGTTGGTTTCGGAGGCCTTTTGTTATGGGCTTTCTTTTGGTTTGGTTCTCTTGGAATCCATCAAAAAACCACACCCTAGGCTAGGTAAGCAGAAATCTCACCAATTTCAAGAAGGAAATAGGCCAGCCTTCATGGCCCAGATCTTGGATTGTTGGTCCTACCAATCATATTCCTGCAATCACCCTCTACCAGCAAGGCAACTTCTTGGATCTCTTTGGCAAATCTGAGATTAGCAAGAAGAGCCTCTACTTCTGCTTCAGTGGCATCCAACACCTTAAGTAGAAGATTTCCAATATTGTTCCCCCAATTCCTGCTTGGACTTCACTTCTAAATATCAAACTGCAAAATATATTCAGTGGGAGGCCTTGGGAGAAGCATGTAGTTGGGCTGAGGGACACAGGGACATGATTTTATATTCTGTCAAGATTTCCATAGCTGATACCCGTGAAGCACCTATTAGACAGCATTCAAGAATTCACTACAGAAAGAATGTGTCTTTTTAGGTCCTCCATAGAGGTGCTTTTGTTTTGAAAAATCCTTCAAATCTGCTCCTCCCAACTGCCCCACATCACGGCATGTATGATTGCTCTCCGCGAAAGCTTTCCTCTTTTTCTCATTTCGGTGCCCTTCCACTGGTGAATGAAGTCACAGATGTTGTTAGGAGGAACCCAATGATAGTTGCTGTCCCAACAAAAATTCAGAAAGAACTACCAAGTTCTGCTTGTCACTTTACATTTTATCAGCAGGTGACCAATGGATTCACCATCTTGAAGGCACAACGTACATACGTCAGATGAAGTGTAAAGCTGTCCTTTTTCGTTGAATATTTATCCAAATAAAGGACACCCTGTGAAGGATTGAGGGAAGCCTAACCTTTCTCTCCAAAAACAAGGGGGGATTGGATCCAGCAATCAAGAGGTGGAAAAAGGATTTCATGGTGAAGTTACCATTGGGGATAAGGGACCAAATTACTGTATCTGGGACAGAGGGAGAAAGAAACACTTCTTTAATGGAGGACAGCAGGTCAGACACCTCTGTAAGGTTTCAATGGTAGTTGCAGCAATTGATATCTTGACTGATAACAGAAGAGATTAAGGCTTCTTTGTTCAAAACTAGTCTAAACAAGTTAGGAAAGGGTTCACAAAGGGGACAGTGACCCCACCAGAGAGCAGTCCAAAACATAGTTGTCTAAGTGGGCACCTAGGCAACACCTACACGACAAGGCGCCCTTGGAGGCTCACCTCGCCTAATTGCCAAGAAGTTTTGTACATTGTGTTATAAAATACTTTTTCTTCTCAATTTTTTGAGACTATAATCATAAAATAGACATTATTAAAGCCGGCTTGTTGCAAGGGGTGAAGGTAGTCGGGAGCACAGAGGGGACCAGAATAAAGCCGGTGAGCCAACCAGGTATGACTATTAGATTTGGGCCTTTTGTAGTTGGGGCCCCTTTAGATCCTGTGCAGTGGAATGGGGTGGTTTATCGGAGCTTGGCCATTTGAAAGGAGAAAAAGAAGGAAAGAAAGCAAGCCTAAGGGAAGGAGAAAGGGGAGAGGTAAGAGGGAGAAAATGCACAATAAAAAGGAGGGAAGAAGAGGAGGATATTGAAGGGAGTGAAGTCCGGAATACAAAGGTCAGCAATTAAGGGGAGGAGGGTAAAAAAGAAGAAAGTGGCAGTGCTGACGTTTCTGATAACTTGTTAAGAATTGATGTCCAAGTCAGCAAACTTGGAGTGGACTTAGGACGGAGAAGTCTGGTGAACAAGGGGATGAAAATGGATCCAGGACAGCGAAGAAGGTTAGAGACCCAGGTAAGTACCAAATTGTTCATGTTTCAAAATTTTTCTCAAGACTAAAGGATGGTCTGATTGGCATTGGGCCTACAAACTAGTTTAAGAAAGATTATAGGAAGAGAGGTTCTAGGGGTGGAGGCCTAAAAAAGAAACTTGACGAGAAAAGGGGTATTGAAACTCAAACAAGAGAGGAGGAGGAGGAGTTGCTTCAATGTTTTGATCCTAAGGATGGCATGGCGACTAGGTTGGAGGAAGAAAAGGAAGGGGACCAAGAGAGCAAGAAGACTTAAAATGATTCATTAACCGTCAAGGTAGAGAAGAAAGGAGGAAGGTTGGAGATTGAGAATTTGGCAGAAAGGGATGTTAGGATTGGAAAGAGCTCAGGTCTATTTTTCTTAGGCGGGGAGGAGTTCGCTAGAAGGGCTTTCGAAGCCTTTGAAAGGAGTAAGAGAGAAAAGAATCGCAAGAAGTTGGTAATCGTTGAAGGTGGAAAGGCGTGGAATGTGGATGAGAATGGAAAAGATGAAGAGTTTGAAGTTGAAGATTAAGTGATGTCTAGGGTGGGGGGCCTCTTTCTGTCTTATCTTGAGTTGTAACGTGGATTGTCTCTGATGTTTGGGATGGGTGTTATCTTAACACCTGTTATGTTGTTTGTAATCTATTTCTTTTATTTTAATGATTTTTTCTTCTATCACCAAAAAAATGCCCTCAAAACTGCTCAAAGATTTCACCCAATATACCACTCTTATGGTAATGGTATCAATGAGTGCTTTACTACTCTCCTTGTTTGAGAATACTCTTTGATTTATTTCCTCCCAAATCGACCAGCAAACAGCTGCTCTTGTGCACCACCACAGGATTCTCCCCCTCCTTTTCCTCCAATTGACAAAGGTAGGGTCAAACAAGCTTCAAACATTTGGCAAGGGATTCCACCTGCACCCAAACAAAGAGAAAATCCATTCCCAAATAACAAAAACAAATGGATAGGATATTAAGTGGTAGAAAGTCTCACCATTAGCCTTACAAAGGATACACCAATTAGGGGAAAGACACCCATATTGTCTCTTTCTCTGAAAAAGATCACAAGTATTGATTCTTTCTAGGATCTTTTCCCAAAAAAAAAAACCACTAACCTTGGGAGGAATAGGTTTGTTCCAGACCTCTTTAACAGGAAAAGGCACCAAAGAAATGTCTATAGGTTGGGTCAAAGCCAAGAAAAAGGAAGCACAAGAGAAGGGACATATGTACGTAGCCTTACCCCTGCAGACACAAAGAGGCACATAGCCTCTCTCTGAAAGGAATTTTGGATCTTTGCACCTTTTAGCCTAGTGCACGAGGGTCTTGCCAATGTGGAGCCTAGGGAGGGGCATATGTACATAGCCTTACCCCTGCAGACATAGAGAGGTTGTTTCCAAGATCTCTGCACCTTCTCCATGCCTAAAATCATTGGCTAGGGCTCTGAAGTGATTCAAGGGCCTTACTATTGGATAGTTCAAGGAAATGATTCTCCCACTCATGGAAGATCAATAACCTATCAAGACAACTATAGACTGCTTCGAGTTGCAAACTGGACCATGTAAAGCTAGCATTTTGAAGGGGGAGATCAATCAATGAGTTTCTTTTAAGAATAAAAAGAAAATTCACTAAAAGAGAAAGAGAATACAAAAAGAAAGGTGACAAGAAATCACCCAAGAGAAAAGACAGGCATTGATACAATACACCCAGTGAAACCGGCATACAAAACATTCAAAACAAAGAGACAAAAGCTCCAATTCTAGCCTCGCCCACCTCCACACACTCCGAGATTATTCAGGACCCAGATATCCAAACTCCCTAATCCTCCTATTCAAACACTTCCTCCTGCATATCATCATCTTCATCTCACCTCTCTCCTCCTTCCCCAACTACAGCTTTCTTCAAACTCTCTTCCTTCCTCTTCCTCTCAAACTCCTCAAATGCCTTCTTAGCAAACTCCTCACCTCCCCAAAAAAACAAGCCAAGACTTTTGCCAATCTCAACTTCTTTCTCCACAATTTTCTTAATCGGATCTCTTCCAGGCCTCTCCTCCTGATCTTCAAGACTGCCATCAGGATCTCTCACTTCAAAGTTGCTGCCAATTCCATTGTCTTTTTCATGCTAGCAAATCCCCACCTGAGAATCCGAACTGTTAAGAACCTGAGAGTCCACGTCCCTAGCCTCTTCAGTTGTTGGAATTGATGCCTTCCTCCATCTCCTTTTATAAACCTTTTTGTAATTATTTGTAGAGAATTCCCTAATGAATTGAGAAAAGCCATTCATACTTCTAGTCATCTTGCCACCATTCGAGTTTTCATGTGAACATCTCATTACATTAAAATCACCAACTACACACCAAGGAAGTTGCCCATGCTGTCCGATTCCAATTAGTTCCTCCCATAGTTGAGATTGAGTTCTTGGGGTGCAAGGACCATTAAACTCTCATGAGAATCCACATAGGTTTGTCTTCTAAATTGGAGAAAAGGCTAGAAATAGATAATTGCCCCCTATCCACTTCCTTTCTAGATATTTGACTCTCATCCCAAATAACAATAATTCCTCACGAGGGACCTTCTGAACGCAACCAAGCCCACTTCTTGTTCCTGATTCCCTAGATTGCTTTAACTGACCTCCTATCAAAAGAATCTTTTTTAGTCTCCTATAATATCATGATGCTTGTCCCCACACTGGTGCATCTTATGCAAGGCTAATGGTGAAAGCCCCTACCGCCTATTAGTTTCTTGCCCTTTCAGTTCAGATATTTGGGTTTGGTTTATGGATTTATTTGGTTGCAGGTGGCTCCCTCCGCCAAGCATACAAGGTTTGTTTGCTACTTCTTTCTTTAGGTGGCCAAAGAAAAAAGGTAAAATCATGTGAAGATGCTTGAGAGCTGCCATCTGTTGGACATTATGGGAAGAAAGGAACCAAAGAACCTTCTCTTAAAAAGAAAGAAAGAAGAACTGATTGAGGTCATAACAGTTAGAGTGATGCAATGGCTGAAAACTTTGGAGCTGTTTGTTGATGTCTCCACGGGTATGCTGCTGAACAATTGGAAGGAAGTGGCCTCCTCTGTGCCGACTCAATCAATGGTGTGCCCTCTGTGGTCACCTCCATCCCTGGGGTTTTTGAAGTTAATCTTCGATGGGAGTAGTGAAGGCAACCAGGGACCATCAGGTGTTGGAGGTGTAATCAGAGATGAAAGTGGGAAGGTGGTTGCCTTATACTCAGGTCCCATTGGGTTGGGTGATCCTCTTAGAGCTGAACTGTTTGCTTTGTTAGTAGGGCTAAGGAAAGCAAAGGAGCTGAACATCCAAAAATTGATTATTGAAGGATACTCACAGCTAGTGTTGAATTGGTTAAGGAAGGGTAATGGCTTTTGGATCTAAGCTAATGAGAGAAGAGAGAACAGCAAATGCCTTTGCTGATAACTTGGCAAAACAGGGGGTGGGTAGGGGTCAATTGTTTTGGGCAATTCTGTAATCTTCTTGTTGTTTTGGGGGAGAGTTAAGTCATTTTATCTCTCCCTGGAATATTGTATGTATTCATGATTTCTTTTAATAAAATTGAATTCTGTTATTGATCAAAAAATAATAATATCGCAATGCCCAAATCTTCTTTCTTAAGGGTACCTTTCACCAAACATCTTTTGTTTTGGCCACCGAAACAAAAGAACATTTTATCTCTCCCTGAAATATTGTATGTATTCTTGATTTCTTTTAATAAAATTGAATTCTGTTATTGATCAAAAAATAATAATATCGCAATGCCCAAATCTTCTTTCTTAGGGGTACCTTTCACCAAACATCTTTTGTTTTGGCCACCCAACTGTCTAGTTGTCAAAGCAGTGCCTAGGCGACAAGACACCCTTAGAAGCTCAGCTTACCTAATCGCCAAGCAGTTTTGTACTTTCTATTATAAATTACTTTTTATTCTTTATTTTTTGATATTATAATTATAAAATAGATATTAATAAACTAAAATATTCATTCTGTGTGTTCAAATACTGATTAAGTTTTATTATTTTCTTATTTGTTAGGGTTTAATCAACACAAACATTGCTAAATGCTGTGTTGAACCCTCAAAGACTTCAAAACCTGAACCAATAAGTAAGAAAGAACTTAAAATTTTGTCTAATAAAAAAAAAATTCTTCTTCTTATTCTTCTTAAAATTTTGTCCAACCAATTAAGGAAGAACTTAAAATTTTTCTTTTCCTCTTTTCCTATAACAAAAATAAGGGTTCAGCCTCTATATTTTTTTAAATTTCTTTTCTTTCTTCTTTTTCTTCTCACGAATATGTTGAATTTCTGTACTTCAACATGAACTTTATACTTTTCTTACAAATAATTATTAAGGAAATATGATTATGGTACCTAGGGAACTACCCTAGGATCTATGTTTTTTATTTAAAAAAAAAAATCCACCACCTAGGCAAATAGGCGACAAGGTGCCCCCCTTGTCACCTAGCCTTGCCTTGGCGCCGTAAAAACTACGCTAGTACAGCTCTTCCCTACATTTCTCTTCCTTCCTACACCATCCAACTTTTCTCCTCTCTTCATATCACAATGAAGTTTCTTCAGCTCCCTTGGACCAGGGGTGTAGAGAATTTCCTTCCTGCAATAAGAAATTCCTTATACTCCATTTCTTTCCCTTATTATCCAAAGTATCCATCCCTAACCTATCTTCCATCTAAGCAACTTCCCCTATTTTCATCTTCCTTTTTGTCTCTCTAGGCCTTTAAAATCTGAACTAGGTTATCTGGACATGAAGGATGCTTGATAGGAGCATTTACTCCATTCTTAGTACCTGTCAAGTGCCAAAGAAGATGAGGCAAGAATGCAAGATGAGATATTGAGGAGCAGGCTGGAATGCTAGAAATCGTTCTCATCCTTAATTCCAAGAGGAGAGAAGGCTTGAACCTCAGGTGGGGCTTTTCGTGTGTGTTGAGCATGCTACTCTTCAATCTTAAATAGGGTTGCTCCAGTGTGTACCATCCTTCAAGAGCTTTCTCAAGCAAAAATAAGAGCCACTTTTAACAAAAGTACAAATTCCTCTTTTAACCATTCTTCATGAGCCTGGGAAGTATGAATCAACATATGAAAATAATGAAGGTGAAATCATTGCTTCCCACTCTTTCAATGTTGCACCCATCAATGGTCATCAAAGATGTGAAAATTGATTCCAATCATGAGGACACTTTTGAAGGATCCAAAGTCACTTTTCTTAGTTTTCAAATATGTCCAATTCCAACTAAATTTTTGGTTTGCCATGTTCCATGTTGAGGACCATTCTAATTCAATCATCATTGGAGACAGACTCCAAGATTCATCCTATGGTTTATGTGTTAAATTTCACTATGTACCAATAAAATAAAAAAAAAAGTGTGAAGAAGGCAAAGAACTATTGATTGTTAAAAAGTTGAGAATAATTTGCGATCCTAGTAGAGCTTAGATGTTGAAGGCAAGATCTTTTATGGAATATCACGTATCTAGTAGGGACTAGGGGTTTTTTTTTTCTAAGTAATGGTTAATGGATTAGTACATTGTAGTTTGTGGTTAGTGGACTAAGGTTAAATGGGATATTACATGTATTAATGGATTCTTTCAGTTTCTTGGATTCTAAAAGTTGATTTTATTGTTCAATTGAGTTATGAATGAAGAAAGGTTTTGTTTTTGGAGGGCAAACATTGTCAAAGTGTTTAAGGAGGTCCGACCCCCTCAAATTGGTCTTCTTGCAAACTTATTTACAAAAGGGCTAAACTATTCTAGACATCAAGGTCTCTGTGACAAGTTGTGTATGATTGATATCTATGCCCCAACTTGAGGGGGAGTGTTAACAGGTGTATTATATGTACTGTACACAGGCTTAGTACCCGCAGGGGTATTTTCGTAATTCTGTAGACATATTGTTATGTACGGCCAAAACAGTATAAATAGAAAGCTTCACTCGACTGAAGCTGAGTTTTGTTAAGGCCTTAACTCAGTTGCCTCTTATTCTTCTTCCTCTTCTCCTTCTTCCTTCTTCTTTTCTCCTTCTTTTCTTCTTCTTCTTGGTCTCCTGCTCAACACATCTGTAACATTGTATTTGGTCCTTTTCCTTAGCCTTTGATCTAGACCTACTATTCTCAGATCCCTTGTCAGATGACCTTCCTTTTTGATCTGTTTCTTTTTTTTCTTTTGATAAATTTCCTTTCCGATCTGTTTCTTACATAACCAATGCAGAATCCTGCCCACTCTCATACTTGGACTTCCTCTTAACCTCATTGGATAGGAGAAATGCGGTGACTTCTTCCAACTTCACTGTATCTTTCCCGTATAGCAATGTTGTCACTGAATTTTCATACAAATCAAGAAGCACAGGTAAGAAGTGAAGGGCCTTGTCTTCTTCCTCCACCTTGACATCAACTTTCCCTAGATGATCAAATATATTGTTCCAAAACATTTAGGTGTTCCAAGAGATTCCCACCTTCTACCATCTCCGGCCTATACAATTGTCGCTTCAAATATAACTTAGCTTTTTCCCGAATAGAGTTTCTCTAGCTTGTCCTACAACTCCGAATAGTAGTTGACTACTACACAAAGAGATTTGCTAGTAGTCGACTCCTATCTCAACAGAACTCAGAATAACAGCAAGAATAAGCTATAAATAACATAAAAACATTAAGGCAACCAAGCAAAGGCAAATGAAATGAGCACCACCAAGGACACAAAGGATTCACATGGTTCGGCCTTACCGCCTACGTCCAAGGGAGAGACTAAATTGTTACATTGTTCTTCACTGTGAAAGAAAATGAGAAATGGTAGAGGTACATTATGGTTTGCAACCCAAACCAATCCTTAACACCTTTGTACACCCGTTCTCACTTTCCTCTCTCAATCCGAAGAACAGAAATAAGAAAAAAAACTCAAATCTTACACTAAAAACACACTCTCTCTCTCTCAACCCTACATACAAAAGAAACATTTTTATATGTAAAACCGTCTTAAGAGTAACCACACCAACCCAGCAGTTGAAAAATAAGACAACCCCAAAAACACTACAAGGTTGAGTAGATTTGCTATATCAAACCCTGAGAGTTAGAACTACTAGGCCATTATAACTTAATAATCAAGGAAAAAGATGCATATATTCTTAGTCCTACGATGATGAATACAAGTTGACAGACAGATACCTTGAGATTGATAAGGTTGGGCACGGAATTCTGGGTGTGCTGTTGCACGTAGAAAAGGCCCACCGAGGGTTCATTTGCCACGTACTTTATCATTTCTGCTAAGCCTTCGTTCACTGCCCAGGCAAAGAAAGAGAAATACAGACGAATTAGATATGAACCAACACCCAAATTTCCATGAATGAAATACAATAGAGTCGCTTAAATTAAGTTGGTTGTGAGAGAGGTTAATACCGTCCATGAAGCCATCGACAGTCGGGAATCCATGCATCTTGCTGAACGAGAATGGTCGTTCATCACTGGTTCTGCCGAATTATGCGACTAGAGAGAGACCTTTATTAAAGAAAAGAAAATCAGTAGAAAAGGAACGGAGGAACGGAAGAGGAGGAGGAGGAGGCCGGACGGAGAGAGGAGAGGGGTTCCGAATCGTCTCGCCACGTTACCTTGCTTTCACTTTACCAATTACCATCATTACCTGGCCTTCCTTCGCCCTTCAGTCTTCAACCAGAGAATGACCGTACCTGTATTCTACGGAACCCTCTCCCCAGAAAAACTCTACACGCACCCTGAAAGCATTGATTAACATCGACCCGCACATCACGGGGGACGAGATATTTCTAATGTGTGGTGGATGCTGGTGCCCGACGGTGAGTTCAGAATTGCGGGTAAGGAACCGGGCCCGTATTAAGTACGGGGTAATTATACCTATAAATTATTTTGTTTTTTAGTACGTGTTTTGCATGTAATAATTTTATATGATGATAATGATAATAATAATAATATATCTAAAATTTTTATAAATATTATATATTTTTTATTTTTATTATTAATCAGATGTAAATTATAAAATTCAAATTGGATTATATATACATCTTATTCAAATATGTGATAATTGGATCAAGTTGTGAAATTTCAAGTATCATTGGCAGGCCTACCTCATTAGCTAGACTCTTATTTTTGTAATGTTTTACTTGTTTGTTGTATCTTTTTTATTTATTATCAAAAACTGTAAGATTTAAATAGAGGTAATTAAATGATGTGAAAAAAATAGTAGTTCAATTTACAATTAAATGGGGACTAAATTAAAAAATGAGTATTTTAGTCAAAAGAAAGTTTCATAATCTTATTCATATTTTTAATAGTATTGTGAATATAGAATTATAGATGTATTCATTTTTGCTATATTTTTTGGTAATTTTGTGTGTAAACATATTTTTTATATGTCACACTTACTTTTTGTTTAATATGATAAATATATGATATTATACATGTGCCTAAATTTTTTTCTATTTTTTATTTTATTAATTTTTATTATTTATTTATTATATTAAAAGGTTAATAAATTTAACCCAAAAGTTGAATTATTTATTATTAATTTTATATTTCATTATAAATAAAAATAGTTCTTATTTATTACACTTATTTTTTAATTTGATTAATAAAAACATCATAAATGTGTCTAATTTTTTATATATTTTTGTAATTTTCTATATTTATTTCTATATTAAAAATTTCACTACCTTACTATGACTTCATAGGTTTATCAATTTTATTCAGATAGTTTAATTGTTTTGCCACCACTTAGATAATGAATGGTTTTGTTTTTTAGTCAATGTTAAAATATATGGGTTTATATTGTTAAAAATATTGATATGGATTTAATTATTAACATTTATTAGTGAAAAATAACTTAAATATAGGATTTAATAAGAGAACATGAAATTTAAATACCTTAAGTATAAAACTTAATGAAAGGAGAATAAATAAGGTGGAAAGCAATAATTGAAGTTGCATTTTCAACCCTTACAATTAGATATTAACTAAGTACATAAATACGGGCATTTTAGTAGCCATAGAGCTTATAACAAAATGACTTTTATAGTCTTTCTCGAACAAAGAAATAGAGGGTAATCTTAGTCCAACAAAAGTTCACGCTACATCCACGCTTTTTTATATGGTATAGATTTGGTGCTATGCATCATTTATATACTTCCCCCTAACCCTTTTTCCTCAAAGTGTTGGTTAAGAGATTTTATTTTGTGTCAAAGTTGGAACAAACTAGCTAATACACCAACAAGTCAGCTCTCTGTTGGTATAAATAATTATGTTTGTGATATTAAATATATTATCTTTCATTTAAATTTGTACTTAATTCATGTAGAATATTTGTGGGGAGGATATCAGTTAAGGCATGTGGGTTTGTAGGATTTTGAGAAGGGGAAAACTTGGTTAATGGGAGTCCATGTTTTTTTTAATATTTATGTAGGATCCATGAAAATTTTATTTTCCCTCAGAGAAATTGTCAACAATTAGATGAGATACAATTGCCCCTTTTAATAATGACTTTTTTATGGTTAAAATGGTCATTGTCTCATGTACTTAAGAAATATAAGAACGTGGGTAAATGCACTTACCCTTGTAAATAACTTATCAAAAAGCGAACGGGGCCTTAGTAATATAAGTATGACCATTCTTTGGTTGTAGATTTTTTTATAGTTGTAGGTACATAGTGGTCATTAAGACCATCAGAGTACAAAGGGTGTCAAACCAACACTACACAAATGCTTGTAATGAAATCATAATCCATTGCACGTTTGCAATGAGTTCAATACTCATCGCACATTTGCGATGAACTCATACTTGAAACAAGTTGTGATGAACTTCAGCCTATGCAAATATGCGATGGAATCTTAGACACGCGTGAACTTGCAATGAGCTTTAGACACACACAAATCCGTGATGAACTTCAAACAAGTATCAAATTACTATAGATCGGGAATAAATATCATAAACACGTGTCTTTAAAATTACACGCATGATGGGATGCCCCGTGGATCTAGTAAAGGCAAGCAATGCAAGAAATAACATCACATGCGCCATGTCTATTTAAGAAGGGTCACAAAATGAAGTAGCACACGTTGATTATGAGAATCATCTAACGAAAGAAAAGTTTGTCAGTGAAATATCTCATAAGACACGTGGCGAAACCCTAATGATGCTCCCTTAATAGTCAACATAAAGAAAATATCACATTTCTTAATAAGAAATGTCTCATTTTTTTATTTTTTTTCCCTTATAGACTTAGTTTAACCTTATAAAAAGGGGGAACAACTCTCCCCTAGGAGGACAAGATCATGTAACCTTGACCTAGGGTTTCTCAAAAGGGGACTTTCCCTTCTCTCCCCTCTTCCCAACGTTATCTTTCTTTCCCGTCGCCTTCTCCGGACTTTCGGAGACTTTAAATCAGATAGTAAAAATATGTATTATTTGCATCTAGAATCCACCAAGGGTAACTATCAAAATAAAGAAAAAAAAAAGGTTATGGTTTAATTTTTTTTTTTTATTGTTAAGCGACCAGGTGAGTTGGGATATTAAACTTTTGGTTTACATGATAAAAAGAGGAGATGAGTGGCACAATAAACTCTTGGTCTTTGACAAAAGTCACGGGCAAGACCAAGGAAGAGTAAACCCAAATTACAGGACATGTAGAAATTTGAGCAATATGTTGGATTCCTTGCAAAATAGCATAAAGTTCAGCTTCCTCCACAAGTTCCAAGCTTTGAGACTTTCCATCCACCATACCAAGACAACACCAGGAATTGGATAAGCAGATAATGGCAAAAGAACAAGTATTTGAAAAATTCAAATACTATAATAATTATTTCATTATTAATATTTTATTTTTATAAAAGTCTAAAATAAAAAAATATTTTTAATATAAATATAGATTAGTGGATTTGATAGATTCAATTTATATTACATTTTTAAACATCTTATAAATAATATTTTTTTTGTGAATAATAAATATATGGTTATTTAATACAAATCAAAATATTAATAAATAAATTATACAAATTTTGAGATATATCATGTACAAATTAATAAATTTTAAGTATTAAAATAATTATTATATTATTAATAATTTAAAATTTCTTTAAATTAAAAATAAACTTCTTGATATAAATGTGGATTTGGTAGATTGTTTATTCTATTAGTTTATAAAATATTAATTTTAAATATTATTCTTTTTAATTTGTAATTGGAGTTGTTGAAGATAAATATATATTGGTTGTTGGAATTTTATGTAGATATTAAGTAATAAAAGTTAGTGTATTCCATTTATTAACATGAAATTAATATTGGATTAGTGGTTAAAGATGCATTGTTATTCGACGCTAGGCGGGTTGTGGTATGTGATTCATGTCACATAGGCTGCGTTTTTTTATGGTGAAGTTGTTAAATGGATGTTCAATACACTCCCGTATCAATGCATATCGGACTATATCGATGGACGCACGACACACATCGATACGATAGACAGTTGCAGTCTTGATAGGAGATGTTCCCGAATTACAGATCCGGTCTTAGGCTGCGTTTTTTGTTTGGGAACATCTTTAACAGCATCGTGCATTGAAACATCTTTAACAGCATCTTTAACAGATCCAGTCTTGATAGGAGATGTTCCCGAATTACAGTTGCATATCGGACTATATTCATGTCACATAGGCTGCGTTTTTTCTTAAACAGCATCCAGTCGTACATTAGGAACATCTCCACCGAATTACAGATCTGCTAAATTGATAGGAGATGTTCCCGATATGCGGCGGGATGCGCGTGCTTGCAGTTGCAGCCTTGCAGAGAGAGTGTGCCGAGTTTTGTTTGCTGGAGATCCTGTCGCCAACGCGTAACGCACAACCCCGCCCCGTTCTCTCTTTCTAAATTTAAGCTGTTCGCCACACTTTCCGTCATTGTCTCCGAATCCCCATCTCCCTCAACACGCATCCTACCACCGCCATCATCAGACCGCCTCCGTCTCTTCTTCTTTGAACACTCTCTGTCTGTCTGTTTCCGTCTCCCTCTCTCCCCCCCTCTCTCTCTCGCTCGCTCGTCACGGTGGCGAGCGGTGGAAATGAACGTTGGGAGTGACGATGAAGACGACGATGACGATGCCGCTTAACCATAGTAGCAACCACAACCACGAGAAAAATCAAACCCGGTCCTTGTCTCGAACACGGATCCGTCGATGGCGAAAAAGCCACACCGGCACTGCTGTCGTTGCTGTGGTGGCTCTCCTCATCTCCACCACTGCATGGTTGTCTCTCGTCTTCTCCGGCACCACCACTAGATGCTGGCACCATTTCAAGGATTGGGAGGGAAGCCCCCACCACTCTTTCCCCTGGCACAAACACTATCACTCCAATGCTCTCTCTTCACACTCCTCTCGTCCCCCTCCCCCTTCAATCAAAACGCCCATCCGCAGAAACACAAGTACTGCCACCATGATCGCCACAGCGAAGGAAGAGTTGTCCCTGAAGCACATAGTCTTCGGCATTGCCGGTTCGAAGCAGCTGTGGAAACGCCGCAAAGAGTTCGTCAAGCTGTGGTGGCGTCCCAAGAACATGCGTGGTCACGTCTGGTTAGAAGAAAACTTCAGCAACGATCACGATGACAATAACGGTGACGGCGACGATGATTCATCTTCATTGCCGCCTATTATGGTGTCTGAGGACATCTCGCGGTTCCGCTATACCAATCCGACGGGCCATCCTTCCGGCCTCCGGATCGCGCGGATAATCATGGAATCCTTCCGGCTGGGATTATCTGATGTACGCTGGTTCGTATTGGGGGATGACGACACAATCTTCAATCCCGATAATCTGGTCGATGTTTTGAACAAGTACGATTCGTCGGAGATGGTTTACATTGGTAGTCCTTCGGAGAGCCACTCTGCGAATACCTATTTCAGTCATTCCATGGCTTTTGGTGGTGGTGGGATTGCTATAAGCTATCCGCTTGCGGAGGCGCTTTCAAATAATCTGGACGAGTGCCTTGAGAGGTACCCGAAACTATACGGTAGTGATGATCGTCTCCATGCCTGCATTACTGAAATCGGGGTTCCTTTAACGAGAGAACATGGGTTTCATCAGGTGAATGCAGTGTTGTATTTCAGATTACAGTCTGGATTTTACCTTTTATACTTGTTCTTTATCCCATTATAGTTGTTGTCTTCATCTTGTGCTTGTTCTTATCTCTCTTATCGTTGTTGTAACTATTAATATTATATCTGCAGTGGGATATCAGGGGCAATGCTCATGGTCTTCTCTCCGCTCACCCAATTGCGCCTTTTATCTCAATTCATCATGTTGAGGCTGTTGATCCTTTCTATTCTGGCATGAGTTCCCTCGAGGGTCTGAAACTTTTTACAAGGGCCATGAGAGCTGATCCCAGGGCTTTTTTGCAGCGGTCAATTTGTTACGATCGAATCCGGCGGTTAACATTCTTGGTCTCTCTAGGTTATGTTGTTCAGGTGTTCCCAAACATTGTGCTTCCGCGGGAGTTAGAGCGCTCAGAGCAGACTTATTCTGCTTGGAACCGAATTAGTCACAGGAATGAGTTTGATTTCGACACTAGAGATGTCCATGGATCTGTCTGTAAGAAGCCAATCCTTTTCTTCTTGAAGGATGTATGGAAAGATGGAAATGCTACTATGGCTACATATAGACGAACTAACGGGAGTGATGATCTGAAAAGAAAGGTCTTCTGCTTTCCTCGATCCCTTCCTTTGCCTCGTGTCCAGAATATTCAGGTTCTGGGATATCCACTTAGCAAGACCTGGCATCTGGTGGGTCTTTTTGATTTTCTTTGATATAGCACAAGTCAAAACTACATATATATATATATATATATATATATATATATATATATATACACACATATATTCTCTAATAGTAATGCGTTTTCGGGTTTTTTTTTTTTTGAAAATGTATGGGACTTATTTGGTCTTGTATATTCTTGTTCAGATGCCCCGGAGACTCTGCTGCAAAGTAAACCAAACCACCGATCAATTTCTTAGACTAACAGTCAGGCAATGTGAGAGGGGGTATTCTGGTTTTCTTGCTGAATCTGTGTGAATTTTGATGAACCATTGACGTATGGTTTATTCTTTCTTCTTCTGGGATGAAGTTCAATTCTGAAGGGACTTCTCTTTAATGTACTTCAGTTTCAGCTCAAATTTGAACTTTACTTCTCGTTTATGATCAGCTGGCATTTGGCATTTTGGAAAGCCTTATTTGTAGGTTGTGGATATATAGAGGAAGTTCTCATGTACACAGTTGAGTCAAAGAAAATGGAGATGTAGACACCAGCCCCAGGAATTGTATTCTTTGCCTTCGTTTTTTTCTCAGAAGGTATTTAATTATAATCTAAGATTTGATGTTTGACAGTTGCTAATGGAGTTGCTTATGCTAGTAGTTGTACTCAATCCTGAAGATACTGTGGAAGGTAATATGATCATTAGTGATTCTTTCTCCACAAAATTTTCTCTTTCTTGATTTCTTATATTAGTCACATGCTGGATTTCTTAGGCATGATACTTGTGATAGACCAGAGTGGCAATAGAGTTAAAGCTGAGATTTAGAAAATGAGTTTTTAGAAGTCATGGAAGACGTTCAGATACTTGGATAGAAATTGGCAGAAGTCTCTAGAGTAATCCTATTCATTTTCTATTAGGAGAGTGGGTTCCTTTATTTGATTCTTTCGTATAACTAGATGAATTCATAATATATGAAGGTCTGTCTTCCAAACAGACTGGGCTCTTTAACAAGGGTCTCTTAATTGAAAGTATATAGGCTTGGCTGTCAAACTAATTATTCTGAGGCCCAGACATTCTATAGCAATGCAACATAACTTATGAAATTGAATGTATCTGTGAATGGGCAAGAAGTTTGAGTAAAGCCAAAGAAATTTCCAATAGATGGAGGTCAAATGAAGAAAGAGGATCTATGTTGGGTGGAAACAAGTGCCAAACATTGGTAGGGAGGTTTCGTTGTTAGGAAAATTACGAATGAACTTCCTCGCAACAAAGTGCTTCATCCACATGTGAACTGCATAGCCTTTATGTTTTCCATTATTATCAACTTCCCATTGTTTTCTTATTACATTTTGTATGATGTTAACCTACTCTTAGATTATAATTCCGAGAACAAGTTTGGTTTGGTGACAATGTGGGGAAAAATAGGCCACTGATGAAAAACCTTTTCTCAAACTCAATGTTGGAACGATGAAGAAGTAAAGAGATATTGTGAAGGTAAATTGGGCAAGGATTTGGGGAGAAAGAGATAGGGAATTTGTTTGGATGCTACAGTAAGAGGGGACAAAACAAAAAGTAAAATCCCTTTGAAGTCAAAAAGAATTAAAAAAAGTAATGATCAGTTGGTTCATACTAAGGAAAGTCAAGTGGCTAACAAGAAATGTGACAACCAGAATACAATGGGTTAGCAGGTCAGCTAATGCTATGACTGATGTCTTAAGCTAAACAAGGGGCTTTTAGTGATTCTCTCTTTGTGGCTGATTTGTAATTTTAATTTTTGAGATTCTTGGACTCAAGGGTCAGGCTGCATCCCGCGCTCCCCTAGGGAAGCTTGTAACAGTCAATCTTTTGCTAATAAAACCTTTTCATTTATAAAAAAAAAAGATCAGTTGGTTCATATAATGCATGTACTCTCGTCAGGAAGAGGCTGGAAGTTAAAGATAGATTTGATACTGAGGAAGTTGGAGGTTTATCACATCAACCTCTTTGAAGATGGGGGGTTCCGTTCCTAATGAAATACAACCTAGGGATTCAGAATCAGATCATGATAAGAATGTTTCAGATCAAGAGGAAGGTTTGGAGTTGCAGGATTGTGATGATGATCAAATTGTGGATCAAGTACGAGAGGCTGAGAAGAAAATTGGGCTGGAACTTGGAAGAACTGAAGTTGTTGAGGTGGATGTTGGAGTGAGTAAAATTATGGGGCTTTTCTTCTTTGGTGGGGAAGAGTTTGCAAGAAAAACTTTCATGGAATTGGAGAAGGGAATGGAATATATGGTCAGTGAGTAAGGAGGTTGAGGGAGAGGGGAGGGGAAAGAGGGATGCATTTCAAACGAATTGGGGATATGTTGTTTGGGCAAGGGGTCTGATGGGTTGGGTTTCTTTGAGGTTTATTTTCTTGTCTTTTGTGCTGATATTGTGGGCAAGATTAAGTGTTTGTCCGGTGATTGTAGGTTGTTTTCTTGTTTAGTTTTTTTTTTGAGGGTGATCTCTCATCACCTGGCATTGTATGCTTCATTTCCGTTTTTAATAATTTTTTTTTTGTTTATCTTCAAAAAATCGTGAAGGAAACCTTAATTGACCTTGAAGATTTATAAGAAAAATGACCGAATGTCTTTTTTGTTTTAAATTTAATGTTCCAAAAACAACTTGCTACACACACTTGTTGGCCAACCTGAAATTTCATCTTTTAAATTTGACTAAAGGGGGAACCTTTTCTAGAATGGACAGCCATATGAAAGCCTCAACTTTTATGGGAGTTGAAGATCCATAAATCTAACCAACCTTACCCCTTCATGAGATTCAAATGATCCCTTACCAACTTGTTATAGAAGGATTTAGTTCTTTCTAGATATGCTGGTCTTCTTTATATGGATCTGTTAGAGCTTTTTTCCAAACAATTGATTAGCTGTTCATTCTCCTTGATCTCCCTATGGAGCAAGGGTTTTTAGGAGGGATTCTACAGTTCATTATGCCTTATCCCAAGGCATGAGTTGGGTGGTCTGGGTATAAGGAGATTTCAAGATCTAAATAAAGCTTTGCTCGGCAAGTGGTTATGGAGATTTGGAAAGGGGGAGATGCTTTCTAATGTTTCATTAAACGCATATACCATCATTTCCCCTGCTTGCATTTATTGAAAAGATCATGTGGTGCAAGCATGCTTTAAAATGTCGGGAAATGTTGGAAATATTGCCTGACATATGCCGATATCAAGACCTGGCGACAGAAACTTTTTGGTGATTAGGAAAAATACAAAATGTCGTTCGACATTTTTGATATTTTGGTTAAATGTCGACCAAGTTGGTCCAAACACACAAAAAGTTACATTATTTCTTAATATTTTGAACATTGGGAATCTTATTTAACACCAAAAACATGAGAAAGGGAGAGAGGGATTTGAAAAGAAACAAAATGAAAACATGTGTAGCATGAGATGTAGGTTTAAAGAAGGGAAAACGGAAGAAGGGTTTCATATTTTCCATACCTACATGCTTGAACATTTGAATCGACTAGATTAGGGTTCGAGTCAATTAGCTTTACCATCCATGGAGCATTGAAAACCCTCTTTGGAGCAAGAATCAAGAAGCTAGTCCTCTGAAACTTGAAGCTTTGACCTCTTGTCTCAGTTCAGGTACACAAGAACACAAACCCTCTTCTAGAGTTCCCGTATGAAAAATAAGAGAAAAAAAGAAGGAATGAAATAGGAGGGGAATAAAAACATCTCCTTTATTCAATAGATCTTGTGGCCTTGCACTTGCTCTTTCTCCTCACCTTTTCAGCTTGAGAGTTGAGTGGGGTTGGACTCTAGAGTGAGCATTCAGTCCTTGAATGTTCAGATAAAGTGAATGGTAGCATGTCTTAACTCTTATGAGGTGATGGTCTATGGTTCATAGACCATCACAATATAAAACACTTACAAAAGAATCTTTATTATTAGAACTAGTGAATGACCCTGTACTAACTAAGTACGGGGAATTTCGACTAAAAAAAGTACAGGGAATCAATAATGTTAAATTTACATAATGGAATCAATAATGTTAAATTTATATTTATTAATATTTTAAACAATTATTAAAATTTTAAGAAATATTTATTTCAAAAAATAGCTTTTCAATATTTATTAGAATATGGAAACTTTTATTTTGGTATGATACGTAGAGGGTTAATGATTAATTGAGATTGATAGAATGTAGGCAAAAGTGGTTGTGGATAACCACTTTTGCATTTTCTGCATTTTTTTAGGAATGGATTGAAAATGGTGGTAGTGGGCTGTGGGTTTTAGCGGCAACTTCTCAGAAAATGCCATGTGTCTAGTTTTCCAGAAAAAATGAGAAGGCCATGTGTCTGAATGGTGGGGGCTGTAGCCTGGTGTAGTGGGTTGTGGGCTCTAGCAGGAATTTCTCAGAAATTGCCACATGTCTAGCTTTATAGAAAATGAGAAACCCACTTGTCTGAATGGTGGTAGTGGGCTGTGGGCTTTAACAACTTCTCAGAAAATGCCATGTGTCTAAATTTCCAGAAAAATGAAAAAGCCACGTGTCTGAATGGTGGGGGCTGTAGCTTGAAAACCTTCCTTTTATATATATATATATATATGCTATAGTACACGAGGGTCTATGGTAATATTATGGACCTTCACTAAAAATGCCATTCAAACATTACTATATAATATTTATATACTATGATGTATATATTAAAAATATTAATATATAATATATTACTATAAGTTACTTATATAAGTCACTAATAATTTAAAAGTAGTATTTGTAATAAAATATTCATAAAAAGGAATTAAAAAGCAAAAACAAAGGAATAAACTAATTACTTATAAGAACATAAAGATATGCATGTATGTAAAATATTTCTTCATAATACAATAATAAAAATATTAATATAAAATAGTATATTGTCGCTACTCACTAATAATATACAAGTTAATAAAAGTTAATATTATAATATACATAATATATTAATATATATAGTCACTAGAAAGGCGAATTAATGCTTCTTTTATCATCTTACAAAATATCATTGCATATTTCCACATATTTCACAAGATTTCCGCAATGTCTATACTTTTTACATATTTCCATCCAACATTTATGACATGTCCTATATTTGGGTAATCGAGATTTCCATCAACAACGACATTTTAAACCTTGGGGGGCAAGAATAGTCTTTTTTTTTTTGGATTATAGCATGTGGTGCAAGAAAAGTTAATATTTCCAACTTGATGGCTGAGGTGAATCAGAAGGCTAATTCCAATCAGCAATTTAAATGATAATTGGGATTAGCTTGCCATTAGGTCCTAACACCTCAAACGTATAAAATCAACGGCATGGGACAAGGAGTGGCATAATCTTCAACACTGTAATTACTCTAGAAAGGTTAAATTGATGGATGACAGGTGTTGGTGGACTAGTCAACAGTGGTCATTCCACCAAGAATGTCCAAACACGTGTCAGTTGTTGAGGGCTGAACACTCCTTGGTGGTGTCACTTGGCCACTATTAATTCCCCTTCTTGGTTTGGTGGAAATCTACACATGGGATTGCTATCCTTTTCAACCTCCTAGCCGTGTGCTGAACTCAAGCCCACAAGTTCCCTTCCATTATTTCTTTTTTACAAAAGATTTTTGTTTGACTTGGTGATTCTGTCCTTCTTGCTTAACATGGATTTCTTAGTTGACTCAATTGCAAGTAATGCATCGAGAATCAGTATCAAATACAATGAGATTAGAACGTAGGGTGCATCAAAGACAACCTTTTTGAATCTCTTTTGGTAATTTCTACTACATGGTAATGCCGTTTGGTTTGAAGTATGGGGGAGCAACTTATCAGAGGACAATGATGGCAATCTTCCATGGTATGAAGTAGGAGATTGGAGATTATGCCAATGATTTAATTATAAAAAAGTAATGTTGATGATTTAGTAAAATCTAAAAGCAAAGAAGGCCATGTTGCTGACCTTAAGGCGAGGCGCATTTCAAGGTATGCGCCTTGCCTAGGTCCTAGGTGCAGACCTTTCAAAAGGCACATGCCTGGTTTACCTAGGCGTGTGCCTTTTGAAAATTTGGCACTTTTTTGCTTTTTTTTTTGAACATACCGAAGCTCCGAGAACCCCCGATTTGGTAATGTTGTTCATTCATTCATCCTAATAAAATGTCTTCTTAAAAAGCAATTAAAACTATAAAATCATTATTTTTTGTGTGAAAACTAAGAATTTAAGACCTAATGTGGACTTGTTTGGGCTTGCCTCGAGGGGTGTGGCACAAAGGCGGCTCGTAGAATCAGGAATGTAATATGTTTTACATTACATTAGCCATGTGAAGTGCTGCAATTGAGTGAAAAAAGAGATTAGAGGTTTTACATGCTTGAAAATGTTTGATTTTATTTTTAAATTCTCATTTGAATATGCTTTACATCTTATGTTTATGTATTTTAGTTTTAGATAATAGGTTTTTTAAAACATTATTTTAAAATTTAACTTTATATTTTTTAGTAATATTATGTTTAATATTTTTTGAATTTTTGGCATTTTTTTGAATTTCCTAACATTTTTTTTTTATTTTTTAGCATTTTTTTGGTATTTATGCGCCTTGCTTCAAAAAGGAGCGCGCCTCACCTTGCGCCTTAGGTGCAAATTGACCCTTGCACCTTTTTTATGCCTTGCGCTTTTAAAACACTGTATGCTATGCAACTCCTAAAGAATTACATGTTAATGTGCCCTGTCATGCTCCTTACAAAATTAGACCTAGTAAAGCACTTGCTATCACAACTAATACTAGTAGGATGGGTTTTGATGTGTGCATTGTAGTTCAAACAAATTCGCCATGACACATTAAACTCCAAAAGCCAAAAAGGCCGATGTGATAGCTGACCTATTAATGCAGTTCCCAGTGATGATTTCTTTGATTTGAGATTTGATTGGGGTTTTGTGTGTCAAAATTAATGGCTCTTCCATGGCCTTAGAAGGAGCCATGAGGGTGGTATTTATATATCCCAAAGGGAGCATGCCACTCTTTCTTTTAGATAGGGTTTTCCTTGCACTAACAATGTGGTAGAATGTGGAGCTTTGCATTTGGGACTCATTTTGACCTTGAACATGTTAATTAGATGTGTTTAGACTTAGGGCGACTCTAGTCTTCTCATCAACCAAATGATGGGAACAGAGGAAATCTAGCTCATTCCTTATTGTACTTGGAAGTCAATAATTGCTATTTGGCAGAATGGTTCAACCAAATAGAATTTGAGCACATAGGTTATGTTGGGTAGAAGATAGCCAATGCCCTAGTTGTTTTAGCCTCAGGACTTAAAGTATGAAAAGGAGGCAACAACCTTGGTCCCCCTGCTAATGGTTTCATGAAGCTGAATTTTGATGGTACCTGTGAAGGAAATCCTGGACCTTCTGGTATTGGAGGTGTTTTTAGGGATGAAGATGGAAAAATTATGTCTCTTTTCTCTGCTCCCATTGGTGTTGAGGACTCGTTAAGGGCAAAAATCCTTGCTGTGTTGGAACTTGGAAGGAGCCAAAAGAGCCAAAGAGCTTAACCTTACTAAGATATTAATTGAAGGGGGTTCTAATTTGGTTATTGGCTGGCTTCAGAAAGAGAGTGGGGGTTGTGGGCTTTCATGAATGCGAAAAGGAAATTTAGATACTTGACGCAAGGAATGGAGGTCAAGCTGAATTGGGTTAAGAGAGATGCCAACTCCATGGCTGATGCTTTAGCTAAACAAGGGGTGGGAAGAAGTTGTAATTTTTGGGCTATATTGTAATTCATCTTATGGTTTCTATCTAGGGAGTTAAGAGAGTTTATTTCCTCCTTGTATCCTTCTTTGACTTATAATTAATGAAATTCAGTTATTGATAAAAAAGGATCCATACAATTCTCTCCATATGTAAGCCTGTAAAGAAGGATTGCTTTGGCAAGATGTTGATCTGATGGAGACTGTTGTTTGGGATTGCACAAAGGATGCAGAAACATATAGGAGGTTGGTAGAGAGAAATCGGGTCTTTGAGTTCCTCACCGAACTCAACTCAGAGTATGATATTGACATATTGTGAGGCAGAATGTTTTAGCAAAGAATGAGGTGACTTTGTCTCAGGCATATGCTATGGTTAGCAGTGAGGAGAGCAGAAGATGGGTTCAGTTTGTTGAGCCACAAGTTGATCACTATGCTAATGCGGGGATGAAGCCAAAGGCTAGCACTGGGAAGAAAGATGTTATTTGTGAATACTACAAGAAGCCTAAACACACTAAAGACACATGTTGGAAGCTGCATCCAAAGCTTGTTCCTACCAGATTCAAGAAAGAAAATGTGGAAAAAGGGTTTAGACAACAAATAAGGGAAATAATCTGCTTGGCAAGGGAAGTTGGAGTAACATTCAAATGGGTAAGGAGATATGCAAACTCTATGACAGATAGCTTGGCAAAACATGGGGCTTTCAGGGAAAACTTCTTTTGGGATGTATTGTAATTCTTGATGTTATTTTGGGTCAACACTCTTTGTCTAAGTGGTTGACAGTGTAAGATGTTTATTTGATATCCTTAATGAAAGTTATTGTTTCCAATAAAAAAATGGTGGAACAAGGGTTAAAACTAGAAAAGGTGGAAAATCCAATGTAGCCACCTCTTTACAAGGTGAATAAGGATAGGGTGGAGAGATATCGGTGGGAGAACAACTTGCAGTCGCCAGGGCTGAATATGAGAAGTATGGCCGAATCTTCAGTCACTTGAAATCCATTGCTATAGCTTCCTTTAGAGACAGTTCCTTCCTCTGCATATGCTCACTTAGGTATTCGTGTCACTGCACATCATGCTTCTGTCTCAGGTACTTATAAACCCCTTGGATAATTAATTCTAGTGCTTATGACCATATGACCGGTGTTTCGCAGTTATTCACCTCTTACCAATTTCTTTCTTGCCGAGATAAGATATCCCTTGCTGATGGCTCCCTAGCCCTTATCACGAGAAAGGGAGACATTAAGACCTCTAATGCCTTGACCTTATCATCTGTTCTTCATATACTTAAACTTAATACCAATTTGCTTTCAGTTAATAATTTGACTAAATCCCTGAATTGCAGTGTGACATTTTTTCCTTCATATTGTGTTTTTCAGGGCATGAAATCTCAAAAGGTGATTGGGAGTGGCCATGAGGCGAATGGGATCTATCTGTTAGACATGCCTGAGTAGAGCCAAGTACAACCTAAGAGAACTACATTTGTTTCAGAGTCCACTTGTCGTATAATGTTATAGTCGTTTGGGTCATTTGTCCTTTTCTTCATTGAGTCAGTTGTTTCTAGAGTTATTTAAAGGAACTAGTCTATCGAGTCTTTCATTGCGAGTCTTGTGAGTTCTCAAAGCATTGTAAGAGCACTTATCCTTCAAGTAATAAAAGATCAACTATTCTTTTTTAATATTGTTCACTCTGATGTGTGGGGGCTTTACCATTTACCATGTATGGGTGGGTATAAATATTTCATCCTATTTATTGATGATTTTTCACGATATACTTGGATTTACCATATGCGCTCTCGGACTGAAGTGCCTAAACTTGTGTAATAGTTCCATGAACACATACTCAAAATATTTCGGTCAGACAATGCTAAAGAATATTTTGAGGATGACCTTACCTCCTATCTTGAGAAGTTTGGGATTATTCATCAGAGTTCTTGTGCCTGCGCTCCACAACAATGGAGTAGCGGAGAGGAAAAACAGACACATTGTGGAAGTTACAAGGAGCATTCTTTTAGCTACCCATGTTCCTGTGAAGTTTTGGGGTGATGCAGTTTTAACAACTACATACCTTATTAACCGCATGCCTTCTCGAGGCTTGGGGTTAAAATCTCCCTTCGGAGTCCTTTTTCTTGATGTTGAGATTTTCTCTATTCCTTTGAGGGTCTTTGGTTGCACTTGTTATGTCCACATTCCACATTCCCTATAGGAAATTCCTCATAAAGTTCGTTCCCTTACTATTCTAGTTGGAATATGGAAGGTGGATAAGAAGTAAATGGGTAGATTAGCAAAAGTCGCTCTAGTCAAGGTTATTCTCTCGCCCATTGAGATGTAATTCATTTGCCAAAGGACCAACATTTTGGCAAATCTCTCTACCACCAATTTCCAAAAGCCCTCTATTCTTGGGTTCCCTCCCAAAGGATGACCTAGGTACTCTCAAGGCCAGTTTCTACCACACACCCCAAAATCCCTGCAAGTACTCAAATCAGCCTTCCCTTGTTGTTCTTAGCGCTGCAAACGGATTGAATTGGATTTGGTAAGGGGTATATCTGATTTGAGTATCCGACTCGATAAGAAATCTGACCGATTTGAATTCAATAAGAATCCATAAGCTTTCTAAGATTATTATTCAATTTTGATTTTGAATATTTTATTGGATATCCAATTTGAATCTGATTTGATTTGGATTGTGGTAAAAAACTTGATGATACAATATAAATAATAGATTATATTATTTATACAATATAGTAATACATTATAATACATAATATGTAATTATATGAATAATATATAATATATAGATTACATATATAACATACAATATTTCATAACGAACGGATCGAATTGGGTTGTGGCGGATCAGATCAGGGTATATTCGAATTCGATTTGATTCGTTTACTAATCGCGTTGACTTTTTTGATTCAATTCGATTTGTTAGGATCGGGGGGTATCTGAATACGACTCTTACCATATTGAATTCAGATTTGAATTGGATATGATCCGACTTATTTGCAGCCCTAATTCTTCTTTTTTTGCTACACATTCATTAGCCACTAGTATTTGGTTATTAATTTGCTTTCTTCAACAAATATACCTTGGAATTGTGGAATTATTGATGGAATCACCTTTTTTAGTCTCTTGGACAGGACCTTTGTTATGATTTTATTAAGATTCCCCACCAAGATTATGGATCTAAAGTCCTTTTTGATTTTGGCCTCCTTCTTAGGTATCAAGGCTATGAAAGTTGCGTTTGTTCCTCGAGAAATCTCCTCTTTGGTGAAACTCATTAAAAACTTCCATTAAATCACCTTTTAGAATTTCCTAGCAATTTTGGTAAAAAACCATAAAAAAGCCACCCGATCATAGGGATTTATAACTTTCCGTTGAGAAGACAACCTCTTTTAATTTCCTTAACTGGTAAACACACTTTCCAGAACTACCAATTGGGCAATGACCACTCTATCCTAGTCTAAATCTGGATTTCTAAACTCCTCTCACTTGTGCATTCACTTCTATCTTGATTATAAGGTTTTTCTTCCTTGTTTTGCATGCTGAGTGAAAAAAATTTAGTGTTCCTATCTCCCTCTAAAAGCCATTTGCATTTAGACTTTTGTCTCCAAGACATTTCCTCTTATCAATTCTTCCAGCTCAGACTTTAACCTTACACCTCTCTTCTCCTTCCAATAATCTGTCTCTATGCTTCTTTTTTATCCAATTCTCTCCTTAGTTTCCTTTATCCTTTGATAATTTTCTTTATTCCAAGCTTTGGATTTCTCTTTTAGCTTCTTTAACCTCTTAGAAGATCTTACTCCCTTCTTTGAGCTACTGATTCCATCTTCTCCTCATCAAACCTTAACTTTATCCACAAAGGTAGGATCCTCTAGCTACATGTTTTCAAATCTAAATGGTGAGGAGCCTCCTTGGGATTTTTTCTTGTGCTAAACTAATAGGGCAATGGTCTGGGGTTATACTAGGCAAGGCTCTAAATACTAATTTTTCCCTCATTTCTTCCTCATCCACCTAGAAAAAGAACCTATCCAACTTGGAAGTTGAAACATACTGGATTTTCTTGGAAATTTGGCCAAGTGGAACCAATGGGGGTTCTTTTAACTCAAGGGAATCCACAAGGGCATTGAACTCCTTCTTGTTTGTCATAATGCCTTGGCTAGGATTATTGGTTTCTGTTGAAAATCTTATGACATTTAAGTCACCACTCAAACACGAATGTTCCCTCTAGAAACCTTTGATTGCATCTAATTCTTCCAAAAGCTGGGCTTTTTTTTTGGTCAATCACAGTAAGTTTCATTAATAGAAAAATAAGCTTGCAAGGGAGGGGAGCTAAAATATCTTAACTCCCCAAGGATGTTGATCGACACCCAAAAAAGAAGAACAATTACATCTGAGCATAGAAAACAGAATTCCTATTCATCCCTTGCCTAGCTAATCCATCTGCAAAAGGATTTGCACTTCTCTTTACCCATGTGCATTAACTTCAGTATCCTTAGTCGGCCACTTGAATTCTCTTTTCATTGCTGTAGTTCCAGACCCTAGAGTTGTCTTCTTTTAACCAGTTCACTACATTCAGAATCTCCTTCTATAACTAGCTTATTGACATTCAGGTCTTTAGCCCTTTGTACCCCTTCGAAAGCTGCTAGGACCTCAATTCTCTGAGAATCTCCCACTCCGATTGGGCCAGAGGACATAGCTATTACATTCCCTTTCTCATTCCTTAGAACTCCCCCAATACCAAAAGGCCCTGGATTTCCCATACTACTGCCATCAAAATTCAGCTTGATAAAGCTGTGAGGTGAAGTGTTCCAATAGGGACTTGAGCCTTCTTAACTGAGGCTGAAGTTGCAATTTCTTTCCATTTTCTTAGCAAATCATCCACTGAGAGATCTGTAAACAAATCCAATGATTTCAGCCAATGTATCACCCTTATGTGAATCACTTCAAGCATGACTTCTAAACTTTTCTCCTTATCTGAAAAAAAAATTCTTGGATTTCTTTCTTCCCATATAGTTCAACAAACAACAACCCTAACACATCTCCACATAATCCTTGCCCTTTTTGTTGGCTAGTTGAAGGAAGAAGTAAACAAGCTTTGCACATTCATTAGGGAAGTCCACCTGCCACCCAAACAATGAAGTAAACCATTCCCAAATAGATTTTGCAAATTGACAGCATATTAGTAAGTGGTTGCTAGACTCATCATCAAACTTTACAAAGAACACACCAGTGAAGAGATAGACATCTATTGGGTCTTTTTCTTTGAAGTAAATCTTTTGTGTTGACTCTTTCCAAGAAAGCTTCCCAACAAAAACTCCTATCTTTCGGAGGGATAGGTTGACACCACACTTCTGTAGCAGGGAATGACAAGCCAAAAGGAACAGTGTTGTGTTAGAGCTTTAAAGAAGGAAGCACAAGTAAAGGAACCTGAAGGAGAGAGGGTCTAGATTTCTTGAGATTTCTAGAGATAGCAAAAAGGGTTGGAAATTTGGTCTTTCAAAGGAGAATTCCCAATCCAAATATGTTCCTAAAACTTGATGAGATTTCTTGAGTGCAAATCATACCTGATCTAGGGAGAAAACAAAGGCAGAATAGCTTGGATTGCTTTCTAGGATGATGCCCTTGTTGTCCTAGCCAAAATCCCAGTGTCTCATCCATTCTTTGCAAGCTCGTGAATACTACCTACTATTTTAGCCTATAGCTTTTGGAAATCTCCACAACCACTTTCCTAGCATAGCCAAGTTTGTTTTAGATTCCCAATGCCAAGACCTCCAACCCTTTTACTTCTACACACCACCTCCCACCCAACCCTATGGTCCTTTTTCTCCTCCCTAGTTCTCAAAGGAAGTCTCTAATTAGTTTTTCTAGCTTGCTAGCCACCCTTGTAGGAATCTTAAAGATTGGCAGAAAATAAATGGGTAGATTTAGCTAAAGTAGACCTAACTAAGGTGATTCTTCCTCCAAGAGATAGGTAATTTTTCTTCCAAGATGTAAATTTATTTTCAAATCTCTCAACAATTGGAATCCATAAACTTTCTTTCTTAGGATTATCTCCTAGAGTCAAACCAAGGTAATTTAGAGGCCCATTAGACACTACACATTCTAGAACTTACATACTCGAAAATCTCCTCTTTCCCCAGATTGACTCCTTTATAACTTTTTTCAAAGTTCACTTTTAGATTTGACATTTGCTCAAAAAGTTGTATTGTAAGTTTTAAATTCCTAATCCAATTCAAATTCCCTCCCTTTTCAGGACAATATCATATCATCTGCAAATTGCAAGTACGTGAGTGATATGTCCTCCCTACCACTCTCCACCCTCTACTAAGTTCCTAGAATCTTCTCTAGAGATTAGTCTCCCCAAAACTTCTGCAACCAAAAAAAAAAAAAGAGGAGAAAGGGGGTCTCCTTGTCTTATTCCTCTCAAGGTTGGGAAGAAATCCACCATTGTCCCATTTACCAAGATAGAATAGTGCCAAGTCCGAATGCACCTCATAACCCAAAATTGATAATCACCACCAACAAGAAGAACCAATCCTTTACTTCTTCCATATCAAATTTTCTCTCCAACCACTCCATATCCTCTAGTCTTAGATTTGGCCATTTGATCCCCTTAAGCCACACCCTGGTACTTAAAGGTCTCCTAAAAATAGATTTGAAATGATCCATAAAGGCCCCAACAATCTCACATGAAAAATTTAGTATTCCTATCCCCGTCCTTCAACCATTTAGTATTCCACATTCAAATCAAAAGATTATTTGCCTCTTAAGAAATTTATACAAATATAATATTAATAGTAGAATAATTATTTTAGTACTTGAAATTTTATAAATTTTTATGTATCTTACAGTTTATACATATATATATATATATATTTAAAAGTTATTAATTAATACTTTAATTTACATTGAATAGTGATGTATTTATTATTTACAAAAATAAAAAGTTGTTTACAAAATATTAAATTGAATTTATCAAGTCTACTAATCTACATTCATATCAAAAAATGATTTTTAACTTTAAAAAATTATAGAAATAAAAATATTAATAATGGAATAGTATTTTAGTAATTAAAAATTATGAACTTGCATATGGGATGTATCTTGGAAACTTTAATAGTTTTGATATAAATAATATTCAAGATTAGTATTTTTTAAAATAATAGAATAAATAATATATCAAATCGACATTTATATCAAAAGATTATTTAAATATCAAGAAATTTATACACATGTAATGTTAATAATACAATGATTATTTTAGTACTTAAATTTATAAATTTGCACTTGATATGTATTTTAATATATATATTTTAAAATGATTAATTAATATTTTATTTTAAACTAAATAACAACATATTTATTATTTACAAAATTAAAAAATTGCTTACAAAATATTCAAGTATATAATATTAAATTGAATCTATCAAATCTACTAATCTACATTCATATAATAAAAATATTTTTAAATTTAGAAAAAATATAATGGAATAATCATTTTAGTAGTTAGAAATCATAAACTTGCATTGATATGTATCTTAGAAATTTTAATAGATTTGATATATTTTAAGTTGAGATTATATATTTTTATAAATTATTAATTGATATTTTAATTTACATTTGATAATTTCATATTTTGTTGAATTCTTTGTTAATGCAAAAAAGCAAAAATAGTAAAAATAGAAAATGGTTGATATAATAATTAAAATATAATAGGAGCATATTTTTGCATTTGGACTCTTGATTGATACATTGCCAATAAAAATGTATGGAATCTATGCATCCTATTATATTAATTGTAATATTTTGTTTTCATATAAACCATTAAAATATACATTTTCCATGTATTTATACATTTTTTGTGGTTATTTGACCTTAAATTTAATATTATTAATGTATTTATAGAATTTGTATGTGTTTTCTTACGTATCCAAGTGTTATCATATTTATCGTCCATATCCATGCATTTCAAAAGCATATCTGTATATGTATTTGTATTCAAGTTGTCCAATATGATACCTGATATTACTTTAATCCTTGGTCACAGTATGGAAGGATGAGGTAATGGAATTGGCGGAGTAATTGATAGGTAGATTCTCAGTCTCTATCAAGTTCAAGAATGTGAAGGATGGATTCATTTGGGTGTTAATTAATGTGTATGGCCCTAACATTAATAGAGAAAGAAATGAATTGTGGGAAGAGTTGTTTGCAATTCAAGGTTTATGGAATAGTCCTTGAATGTCATAAGATTCTCCGAGTAAACTAGTAATCCCCAATAGTCAATTACAACAAGCATAAGGGAGTTCAATGGTTTCGTAGAAGATTGCGAATTAAAGGAAATCCCAGTCTTGCAAGCTAGGTTCACATGGTCTAACTTCCAGGAAAACCCTTTATGCTCAAAATTGGACAGGTTTCTCTTTAACCTAGCTTGGGAATGTTATTGGGGAACCTTGGTGTCTAGAGCTTTGCTTAGGGTCACTTTTGACCATTGCCTCATTAAGATAGGTGTGGAATCGTTTGTTAACGGGCCCGGATCTTTTAGATTTAAAAACATGTGGCTAACACATCCAAATTTTGGGGATAAAGTAAAGGAATGGTAGAATGAAGAGCTAAGGGGGGTGAAGTGGAAGGAGATAAGGTTTCATAAGAAGCTGTGGAGGCTAAGATTCAAATTGAAGGAGTTGAATAGGGACCAATTTGGTAGTGTTGAGGAACAAAAATTGAACTTAATATCTCAGATTCAGGAATTGGATGAGAAGGAATCCCAAAGGATTATGAATGAACACGATAGGGATATGAGAAGACAATTGAAAAAGGATTTAGAGGTTATCTTACTTAGAGAGGAGATTTGTTGTAGATAGAAGTCAAGGCACTGGTGGATTAAGGATGGTGGTGGAAATGCTTGATTTTTCCATGATCTGACAAGTGGAAGAGTGCGAAAACATTTTGTGGCCAAGTTAGAGGTAGAAGGGGAGGTGATTACAAATCAGGATGAAATATCCAACGCCTTTGTGAATCACTTTAAATCCACTTATAGATTATAGAAGGCCATTGAATGAAAGAATGCCTATAGGGTTGGATTGGCCAAGTTTGGGAGAGGCAAAAAATAAGGTGGTTAGAAACAAGTTTTGAAGAAGATAAAATAATAAAGGCAACATTTGTGATGGATAGATCTAAGGCACCGGGTCTAGATGGATTTACACCAAGATTGTTGGGAAGTTCTGAAAGATGACTTGTTTGATGTTTTTTAAGGAATTTGCAGACACTCACATTGTGAGCTGGGGTGTCAATGCCACTTTCTTCACCTTAGTCCATAAGAAACTTGATGCTAGTCACCTGAAGGAATTTAGACCAATTACCTTGGTGACGAGTATCTACAAAATCCTAGCAAAGGTTCTGACATTTGAGGCTTAAAGAAGTTATCCCCTCCTTAGTCAGCCAGCAGAAGGGGCTTTTGTACAAGGAAGACAAATAATTGACTAAATTTTGATTGCCAATGAAAGGGTGGAAGATTTGAGATCTGAAGAAAAATGCTTTGTGTAAATTGAATATTGAAAAGGCTTATGATATGGTGGACTGGCAGTTCCTTTTAAAAGTTTTAAGAAACAGTGGCTTTGTGGAAAGATGGTGTAACTGGATGTTAGGTTGTATTAACTCCTGTCATTATCCAATTCTGTTGAACAAATCCACCACCATGCCTATTCCAATTACTTGTCATATTGATATGGATTCTGAATCTTACTTTTACTCTTTTAGACATTTTCTTCTTAGCAGATATTTGCTAATAAATGTTTTTTTTTGATAATTAAAAATGATCAATTTCATTAATATAAACTATTGCAGTTACAAGTTTCCTGTGGAGAGGCATGAGCTGCGTCCTCTGTTGTCAGTAGGAATAAAAACAAAGGATAGAAGACATATTCAGTCTACAATTGAGCCCAATACAAACTTTCCCTGTTTACCCCTTGCTTTGCAAGGTCATCAGCCATAGAGTTTGCTGACCTCCCCACCCATTGTATTCTTACAGTCAAGCTTCTTATTAGGCAGTTGAACTTTTTAGTTTCATTTTTAAAACACCACACAACAGATTCCGGATTTTGTAGCCAGCCCACTATTGCCTTGGAGTCTCCTTCAATTATCATCTGTTCCACACCTATCTGCACTGGTAATTGTACTCCCTGGATAGCAGCAGCAAGTTCCGCCCTAGTCGAGTTTCCAACTCCTATGGGTCCTGAGAAAATAAGGACCACATTCCCACTCTCATTCCTCAGTACCCCTCCCACCCTTGACGGACCATGATTAACAAGGTTGCTCCCATCGAAATTCAGCTTCAAGAATCTTTTAGGAGGGGGTTCCCAAGCTATGCTCACTTTTATGTTTTTTTGGATGAGCAATTAGCCATTGCTAACCAATTCCTTCACACATCATTGAATGAGAATTAATGAAATAAATCCAATGATTTTAGCCATGAGATCACCCTATTTAGAATCAGTGATTTAAAGGCGCTCAGGCAAGGCGCATTTAAGGGTAGGCGCCTCGCCCAGGTCCTAGGTGCAGCCCGTTCAAAAGGTCCACTAACTAGGGGTTAACCACACCAATCCTGATGGGACAATGGTCTGATGTAACCCTAGGCAAAGCTCTAGAGACCAAGTTCTCCCAGTGGTTTTCCCATTCTAAATTGAATAGAAACCTATCCAGCTTTGAACACAGCGGATTAGCTTGGAAGTTAGACCAGGTGAATCTAGCTTGCAACATTGGAATTTCTTTTAGCTCGCAATCTTCTATAAACCCATTAAATTTCCGCATACTTGTTGTAACTGCCTGGACATGATTGCTAGATTCCTTTGAGTATCTCGTGACATTGAAATCCCTTCCCAAACACCAAGTTTCATCCCATAAACCCCGAATTGCATACAATTCCTCCCACAATTCATTTCTTTCTCTGTAGGAATTAGGTCTGTACACATTGGTCAGCACCCAACAAAATCCATCCTCTACATCCTTGAATTTAATGGATACCGAGTATCTACCCACTAGCTCCTCCACTGCTTCCACTACCCCATTCTTCCACACGGTGACAATTCCTCCCGAGGCACCCCAGGATGGAGCCAAGGACCAACTAACACCTCTAATCCTCCAAAAATCTCTTATCCATCTTCCATCCAGTTCAGAGAGCTTCGTTTCTTGCACCATCACAATGTTAGGCTTCTCCCTTGTGAGTAAATCCTTTATTACCCTCCTTTTCCTAGCACTCCCCAATCCTCTCACATTCCAACTGATAGTCCTCATGGGGGCTCTTTCAATAAGGTCTTTCCTGAAGTCAACTCCTTACCTAGAGTTCTTCCTCCTCTCTCCCCTTCTGCTAAACTCAATATCAGCCTCGATGTCAGATATTGGTCGTTGCACCTCAGTCATTTTCTTCTTTCTATGCTCCCCTTTCTCCTCTTATTTTTCCTAAGGTTTTCTATGGTATGTTTTAATTACTTCCTTTCCCACCCCAAGGTCAACCTTGTAATGATCTCTTCCTGTTTCAGAATTTGATTCTGCCCTCTTATCGCCTTCTATTTCTTCCCCCTCTCCTTCCTCACTAAGCAAACCTTTCTTCTGAGAATTCCTTTCCAAGTAATCTTCCTTCAGTCTTATTTCCTCAAATTCTGTACAGATTAGCTTCCATATTCTTTCCACTTCCTCCCCCACACCTTTATGACAATTTAATTCTTCCTTCTTCTTATATTCAAGATTGCCACCGACACTTTCAATCCTTCCTTTAGCCACCACATCTGCTCCTTCAGGATGGGACATTAGAGTATCTGCAACAGGCTGAACACACACCAGTAACAAAAACCGAATGGACACCCATACCTGATCGCAGAGTAGGAGAATGTGGGAGAAAAGAGGCCTGCATCTGAGAAATTACAGGTAGTGCCAAGTCTGTCCCCTTAGTTGGTGTTTGCAGTGAAGTGGTTAAAGTTAAATTTTCACCTTTGTCAAATCGTACCCGCAGAGAAGCCTGTTCCTGTTCCTCCCTTTCTGGCCTATCTTCACAGTCCACCGGAGATTCCTGTGTCTTTATACCAATTCTGTTTGTGTCCTGAGAGGTTGTAGTTGCTCCCTCATGGGGGGGGGGGGGCGTAATAAGCTCCACATCTGAAGCCGTGCTTTCTATCCTTCTCATCTCCCCTTCTTCCTCTTGAGAGAATCCTTCTAAGTAGAGAACCTCTGTACTGAAGCTTTCTTCCTGTAAAATATCCATGTTTTCTTGCAGATCAATACTTCCCAAATTTGCTGTATCCGTTGAAACTTCATCATCACCACCTTCTTCATCTGTGTCTTCACTATCTTCAAAAGGCTCTAGGTTGAGCCGCTTCAAGCTTCTGGGGTTTTGCCTGTCCGGAGAGAGGATCTTGGACCTCTTGGCCGGAACCCATTGTAGGTAGGTTGGGGCCGATACTGCTTCTCGTGCGCAGGCTTGATAGAAAGAACTCGAGGAAGAGGGAGATGGACGGTTCTTACTGTCCATTGGAGCTGTTTCTTTCCCATGCGCGTGTGACTCAAGTGAGTCACCTGACCTGGCATGGGCCAACTTGATCCGCGGCCCACCTATCCTTTTGTTACCAGGCCCAACAGCGTTTTGAGGCCCACTCGAGCTAATAAACTCTGGCACGTGAGACTTTACAAGGTCACACTCAGTGTCCCCTACCCCAAATTCCGGTTCACCCTTTTTTGGTTCATCCAGGTCTGACACCTTAACCTTCCTTTTGATTTTTGAATTTGAATCCGAAAATTCACCTTCTTTTACCACTTGAGCATAAAACTTGTTCTCCACATAGTTGACCGCCCAGCCCTGTTCCTTGACCTTTGTCATTTTGACCTTCCTGTCTGCCAAAACCTTTAGACAGTCTTAAAGGCTGTCTATCCAAATTTGTGAAAGTTTTATCTTCTCTGAGTGCCCTGCCCCCATCCTGCCACGTAATTCTAGCCATCATTTCCTTTCATCTTCAACCTGTCGAGCCTCCCTCCACAGGCTAGCTTTGATGGAGGATGCCAACCAAACAGTGTGAAAGACCCCTTCTACATTAATACTTACCTTTCTAGGTATATCTTCAGGCTTAACTCCACTCACCAACAAAGGCTGCCGATCGTAGGTCTCCCCAGAACTCTCCGTCAAGATGAGCACCACAAAGCATTGCAATGGAGGCTGCTGTCTCATGGTTCCACAAGTGGAAAGGCAGCCCAATCAGTTGAACAATCACACCATCTTCCACTGAGAAAGGCTTGGAGTTCGACGAGGGAGACCACTTAAACAGACTAAAAGAACCTCAAGGATCCTGAAAGCTCAGAGCTTCCACTTAATTAAATTTTCAACAGGATCAAGTAGGGCCTTAAAACTGTTAAAAGGGGTCAGGATAAAGGTGGTTCTCTGGCTCAATTTTTGTATTAACATATCAGCCACTTTCCTCCACTCCAGTATCGGTTTATTAGCCTCAAGCACCATCATGTCTTCCCAACGACCTTTTCTTACATTGACAGTCATTGTGGGAAGGCTCTGACAGTGTGCCATAACAAACATATCCTTCCTTTTCACCTCAGCATCAGTCTTCCTTGGAACCTCTCCCTCTCCTTTATCTTTCCCCTTTCTCCTGGAATTCTGAGGCAACCTCCTTCCATCCTTGACCATTCTTTCCTTGAGGGAGGCAGACCATTTGCTTCTTACCTTTAGCAAAAAATTCAGACAAGGAGATATATGAGCCTTTTGAGTTCCTCTTACACTCCATCAGGTAACTTCTTCCTGTCTCCACGGACCATTCCTGCCCACTTGGTTTTTTGCCTCTATTTGCTGCCTCCGACATGAACTCCATAAGCCATTCAACCATCTCCTGACCTTGAACCAGGACCATAGCCTTCTTCATTTCCCGAATCTTTAGGCTAGAGTGTCCCTTAATCTTCAATTCCTCGAAGAGAAACTCCTTAGCTTCGATTCTCAAGGACTTCCTCCATCGTGCAACCTCCACAAAGCCTCTGCTGTCCATCGTGCTAGCCCCCTTCTTCCTACAAACTTACCCCTCCATCTTTGTTACTGCAGCTTTGCATATTGCAGAGCTAACTAAAGACCAATACAATCACTTCCTACCCAACCCTTACCCACGTAGGGTTCTCCACTTTTCCATCAATGCAGACCTCAATGCTAGAGTTCCATTATTCATCTGCAATAGAGTTGCATTGAGAGAACGTGCTAATAAATGTTAAAACATTGATTTCTAAGATATAAATAAAAAAAATACACACACACACACACACACACACACATATATATTATATATATATATATATATATATATATATAAACATTAATACAAAAAATATGGATTCTGGGAACTAAGATAAGGGTAAATTACAGACACCCATTGCGTACTTTTGTTTTGTGACAAAGACCCCCTTGTTCTTTTAGATTCCAACACTTTATCCCTGATCATCCAATGGGGCTAACGGTAAATGCATGATTACCAAATTGCCCAGCAAGTGGTTTATCTTCAATTCTACATCTCCACCATTAAACAGTCGGCTTCAATTGGAATTTCTTTCTTAGTAGCCACCACACGAAACACCTCTTTTTCCACCTTAATTTTGTTGTTATTTGTCATCAAGATTGGGGTCCTTGGTAAGATCACTTCATCTTTGTCAATGATTAATTCCTCCACAGAGCCAGAGGCTACCTGGAATTTAGAATTGCTGGCCCATCTTCATATTGGGCACTTGGAGGCTAAACATAGAGCGATAAATAGACTTGTTACAGTTATGAAAGCGATAAATAGACTTATTATAGTTATGGAGGATGAGAAGAATGTAGTAGTTGTGTTGGGTTGAAGAAATATCTCAGCTTTGGTTCAGTTGCGTACCAATTCACCTAGAATGGGGAGAAGACAGTCACGACATTTTGCTCACTTGCAGGGTCGGGGAGTTGTTAGAATTTGCTCGTTTTAGAAGGTCCTAGAGGGGTTTGTCAATGTCACCAGACACTACTTGTGGAATTGCTGGTACTGGTGGTGTTTGCCTATTGGCTGTAATTTGTCGGACTATAGAAATTGATTTCATAGGCTGCAGTTGTAGGTGTATTGAAGAATTCGTTGGCTATTTGGGAGACAGACATAATATTGCTGGAGATGGGACGATAATATGGTAATACCATGATTAACCTCCCTTGATTGTAGAATATTGTTTGGTTCCAAAGAGTATGCTGCCAAGTTCTTGCAAAATCTCATTGCTAGCAACAACCGTCTTAGAACATTAAAAGGTGGAGTTAGGAGCCTGTTGGAATCTGCAATGGGGGTGCTGTGGAATTTAGGCTTTGCTTTCAATGTAAGAACTGGTTTCACTTGGTCTTCTCCCATGTTTAGTTTATGTGCTTAAAGCTGGATTCTTTGGTGCACAGCTGACAACTGCTTCAGCTATTTGTTGCATTAGCAGCTCAGCAAAGATGAAATGATTTGTTTGTGATTTGTGAAGCTGGATATATTCATCTGCTTGTGAAGCTGCTTGAGGCTAAAACAACAGTGCGAGAGGCTGCTGCACAAGCAATTTCGAGCTTGATTACACTTTCAACTTTCACAGAATTTTAGAGCAGTCAAAAGTGATGAGAAGATGTGTCGAATCTTGTCAAGTTTCTTGACCCAAGTCCTTAGAAAACAGCAGAGAAGTATGCTGTTTCCTATCTCACTTCTCTATCCTTGAGCAAGAAGTGCAAGAGGTTGATGATCTTGTATGGTGCTATTTGGGTATCTCAAGAAACTTTCCAAAATGGAAACCCAGAGGGGATAAAAAACTGCTTGAATGTTTGGAAAGAGGAAAGCTAAGAAGTTTGTTTAGTAGGAAGTGGTTGTATAAGTTTTCGTTAATTTAGTGTAATGGTGCTGTGCTAGAAAATCAAGTCATGATGCTGCACATGTACTGGAATTGGGTGTGCTCATTTGGGAGTTCGAGTCTTTAAGCCACGTTATGAGTTAATAAAACACACGTCAGTTTTGGTTTTAACACCTTGGAATTAGTAGTGGCATTAATCCATGAAAAGCAATGAATGGTCGACGGAATCACTTGATGAGTTTACAGGAGCTAGTTCTGGTTAGGGGTGCCAATTGAACCGGATTTGGTCCAATCCAATCTGGTCCAATATGAGTTCATTACAGATGGACCGGGTCCAATCCAATCTGATGAATACTCTGGATCATTTTGGACCAGTCCAATTCAATGTCTGGACCGTCAAATCTGTTCAATTTTGTTTTAATTTAGAATGGTTCCAACGCAGGCCTGGTCCATTGACACCTGTATTCTTATCTTCTATCAATGAACTGGATATTGGTTCAATCTGACCCAAGCCAATATAAATGCACTATGGATAGACCAGGTCCAATCTGATCCAATAAATACTTTGGACCATTAGTTTGGATTGGTCCAATTCAATGTCTTATTGGTTCGTCAAAAATGATTTTGATTTGGAAATCAACTCTAAATACAGTCTGTCAAAAATGATTCACGTGCAGATACACCAAGATAGGACCCAAAGCTAGAAATGACAAAGGTCCATAGTTAGATTGATCACACTCATAATTCCACAGACCAAATGGAATATTATAATATAACTTGCTGTTTCATTATATATTTGGAACAAAATTTATGAATTGGATCAATGTTTTAAAAGGCTAAAGGTGTAGTTGAGCCATAAATCTCAAAATTTAAGAAAAATGTTAATTAAAGTTTCGAAATGATAAAAAAAACATGATATACCAAGCTAGAATGATCAAAGGTACAAATAGTCATAACATAGAAGTTTATGAGTAGTAACTAGCTTTTTAGCACTAAACAAACTAATAACTAATCGACTAACAATTATTAACCTTTTACATTTCAAGTTTTAATTCGCAAATTATTCAAACAATCCATCATAACGTTTTAGAATTTAGATCATAAAAAACTCTCCATTAAAAATGATTTCACCAATGGGATCATATGATGAATCATCAATATGATATTATTTTTCTGGTCACCCAACAATTTAGAAGGGGAACAACTTAGCTGATCATCAAACTTACCTTCCCTGAGCTTTAACATAGTTACAAGTAGGCCCCCTTTGTTAAAATCCTCTCAAAACAGGTATTAAAATATCCAAAATATCCATGTAGATGCTTTTGACCAAAATGTTTGGTTTTTGATTTTTCTCTTTATATGAATTGCTAGTCCATACCCATCCAATCTCTTTTCTAAAATTGATTTTTTTTCCAAAGTTTTCTTTATATCAATTACTCAAAGGTAAAGCTGCAATTTTAATTTTCTATTTTATTTGTTGTTTATAAAGTCTGTTATTGTTTTTTTCCCCTGTAGAAACCAGTCTGCATGGGTATTTTGGACATTTTCTCGTACCTCTCGTTAGAGGATTCTAATAAAGATCTTTTTATTGGCCTATAGTAACCAGTGTCCCTCTCATATTTTGAACCATAAAAAATATATCAAATATATATGTTTTTGGTATTAATTTACTAAATTGTCATAGATTCTGAGCTTACACCTTTTTAGGCTTCAAGCGCTTACACTTTCTTAGATTCAGGCTTGAGGCATACACTTCCTAACAAGGGCTTAAGCTTTGAAGCAAAATTTGTATGTTTCGCCCAATGCCATTTTAAATAAAACAGAAACAAATAGCGTCTAAGAGTTACAGCACAAGCAGTGTCCGGCTTGGTGGAAGAGATTGTGAATGGCTTCGCTTTTGAAACACAACCGGGACATGAGCTATGAGTTAAAGAGAAAAGTGCGGTGGAAGCGATGGATGCAACAATGTTGTGAAGGGAAGTGCCATGCCATCGATTTAAAGGATGAAATGTATAAACCCCACATGGTAGTCACGTGGGAATATTCCATGTAGTTAATTGATGAATAATAATGGCAAGGACAAGTGTCTGCAATCTAAAAAGCACAGGGGGTGTTTTGTCACAAAACAAGTTCACTGGGCTGTCAATATTGTCAAAGCATAGGATGGGTGTCTAATTTATTCTTAAAGCTCAGTTTGCAAGGAGTAAAAATATAAATATGTAGGTATTTTATATGAATTTGTATTGTACATATTTGTATTTGTTTCCTCCCAAAGGAAGATTACTGATGGAGGGTGATTTGGCCTGATCTCGTAGCACGGGGACATGTGGGTATGGCCTTGCTTAAGCGATGACTCAGCGTGACAGTATAACAAGTGTAATTGAAAATCGGTGAGAAGGGCTCACCGAGTTTAATGCGGCAACTCGGCGGGTTAGGCTACTCGCTGAGAGTCGTTTGCCTTGCACCTTCTTTCCAAGGCTGAAGCGCTCTGAGCTGTCTCTGAGCTTGGGGCCTCCTGACTTTTCCTAATGCCCGAGCTCCTCCCAGTGGGTTCTAGGCCACTCCCAAAAAAGGAACGCCCCGATCCGCCTCTAGTCACCTCGAGGTAAAGACACTTCGGGTCAGTGCCACTGGTGTAGCTCACCGCAGGTAGTTTGCCACTTGCAGGGTAGCTTGGGGCAGGGTAGCTCACAGAAGAGCGGTTCGGCATATCATAGGAAGATCTCTTGTCTGACAACTGTGCCCAACAAACCTGGAGACAGTGTTATGCCCGCCACCTCTGGAAGATGTCTTACATCTAACAAGTACGTACCTTGCAACGACGGCCCCGCACGTGCCACCTTAGCCCTGGCAGTAACGGCTACGGCAGGACGACGGTGGTGGTTATACCTGCCCTGACAGAAGCACGTGGGCTTGATTCGACAGAGTTCTGTTATAAGTAGCCCCAATCCCAAAGGGCAGAGGTAATCTTCTGATACTCGCACTATTTGCACTCTTAGCTTCCTTTACTCTCCTTGCATCTTCACATAGCTCTAACTTAAGCGTCGGAGTGTTCTTGCCGGGCAAGCCCTCGGGGATTCCTCATCTTCTCCATCTCAGGTACCACCCAGGAGCCGCGCACCCGCCAACTAGGAGTGACTGGATCGCGCACCATCATTTGGCGTCGTCTGTGGGAACGACTTCAAAAGCCTCCCCTCAATTTCTGCAACTACCTTTTAAGACTTAGCATTCATGGCTTCTTCAAGCAACGCCAGACGCAACATGGAGATGGACATCGCCAGGGAACAACTCCAGGTTCCCGTGGTCTGCATTGGGCAGTTCACCATCCCCCTATCGGTGGGCGGAGTCCCTAGCCTGAATGTGCCACGGGCAGTGGCGCCTATGAGTGTTCTCCTTCCCCTCTCTATTGAGATAACCTTCGCTGAACCAACTGTTGTCCCTCTGGCCACCTGTCAAAACCAACTCAATGATTTGATGCAGTGCATGCGGGCCATGCAAGCCCAGATGTAGTAGCTTCAACAACACCAACTCTACCAGCAACATGTGCTGCATCATGTTTCTCAGTATCACTAGCAACAGTAGTTTCCACAACTGCCTCAGCCTCAGCCTCAACCTCAGTTCCCTCATCGGCACTCGGCCTCACGACAAGCTAGGTCTCGCCGCTAGGATGAATGCCCTTCTCGCTAAGAAGAGGCTTCCCAGAACCCCCCTAAAAGCCAAGCCTCCTCCCGCGGCAGAAAGGAAAGACCAGCCACTTCGGTCTCGCCACAGGCAGTCAGGTTGGGAGGATCTCGACTCGCCAGGTCTACGTCACCCCAACAATCGAAGTTCGAAGCCCCACTTCTGGAGAATCGATTCGAGATCTTGACAGTACGGAGGTGAGCAGCACCAACGCAGAGCCCGCCAAGAAGCAAAGACGCCGCCGCCGAGCTCGCCGAACCGCCACTCACAACCTGCCCGAACTCAAAGGCAGGGAAGAGGTAAGCTCGGGTGAAGTAAAAGTTCTCCTCTCTGTTCCATCCCCCTGTCTCCCGAGCTCCTAGTCGTTCCAATGCCCAAGGACTTCAAGCTCCCCCCTCTCGATAAGTATGACGGGTCGTTCAACCCGAATGATCATATAGACGCTTTCCAGTCACAGATGCACCTGGCAAGGGCTAGTGAGTTTTGCATGTGCGTGGCCTTCTCCACCACTTTCAGAGGAGTGGCCTGCACGTGGTATTAGAACCTTGCACCCGGATCGATAAGAAGTTGGGCACAGTTCGCGCAAGCCTTCACGTCCCACTTCGTCACCAACAAGCAATGTCCGCGAACTGAGGAAAGCCTTCTCAATATAGTTCAGAGAGAGGGAGAGTCCATCTGGGGCTACATCAAGTGGTTCAACGATGCATTCATGCAGATACTACGCCTAGACCTCGCAATGCGCCTTGCAGCAGCCAAGAAGGGCATGACGCACAAGGAATTCAAGTGGCACATGGTTGTCAACCAGCCAACGACCATAACTGAATTCCTCAAGCTTGCAGACAGGTTCATAGCCACGGAAGAGGAGATCAACCAGAAGGGCGAAAGTGCACCCAAAAAGAGAGAGAGAGAGAAGGGGAACCTTCTAGCCAAGGAGACAGCTGAAAGAAGAAGGACTTAGTTCGGGGGGCAAAGCCGAGTCAGCCATTCCGAGCCCCTGTAGCGGACTGAACTGGCTACACCCCACTGAATGCTAAGTGGGCCGAAATCCTGATGGCAATCAAGGATGCCCCGTACGTGAAGTGGCCACCCCGCCTGAGGGGGAATCCTAATGAAATGAATAAAAATTTATATTGCAGCTTTCACAGAGACCACAATCATAGTACCAAGAACTGTAAGAATCTTCGCGATGAGATAGAGGAACTCATTCGTTGCGGATATCTAAGGAATTTTGTATAGAATAATTAGGGGTGTTCACGGGTTGGGTTGGGTCGGTTTATTGGGGTTTTCCCAACCGACCCGACCTGGTCGGGTTACCTGAGGTGGAAACCGAAACTGACCCACTGATAGGACAAACTGACCTGGTCGGTTTGAGTCGGGTTGGGTCAGTTTCGGTTTTGCTCCTGTACAAAAGGACACCTAATTGAATTTTAATTGTAATTGCCTAATGGGTTGCCTATTTGGTGTAAAAGATTATAGAAAGTTAGAAACTAGGATAGATTGCCTATTCTAATTGTAGTTGCCTAATGGGCCTTCTAGTTCTAGTAGAAGACTAGTTATAGTTAAGTAGGAAACTACTCAATCTACTCATGCCCGCCACCTCTGGAAGATGTCTTACATTTGACAAGTACGTACCCTACAACGACGGCCCCGCACGTGCCACCTCAGCCCTGGCTGTAACACTTGCGGCAGGACGACAATGGCGGTTATACCTGCCCTGATAGAAGCAGGTGGGCCTGATTTGACAGAGTTCTGTTATAAGTAGCCCCAGTCCCAAAGGGTTGAGGTAATCTTCTGATACTCACGCTATCTGCACTCTTGGCCTCCTTTACTCTCATTGCATCTTCACAGAGCTCTAACTTAAGCGTCAGAGTGTTCCCGCCAGGCAAGCCCCCGGGGATTCCTCATCTTCTCCATCTCAGATACCACCCAGGATCCAAGCACCCACCAGCTAGGAATGACCGGATCGCGCACCATCAATTACAAATACACATATTTACAAAATAATATAAAATACAAAGTTTTGCACTTCACATATTTATATTTGTACTCCAAAATCGAGTCTATTGGCTCAAGTTGGGAAGAGTGTAAATACAAATATGTTGATTGCAAAGTCTTGTATTTTCCATTTCTAAACCTTGCATTTTCACCTTACATATTTATATTTGTACTCTTTTCAAACCGAGCCAATTGGAGCATGCTTGAATTTCCCTATATATTCTTGCATATCTAAATTTTTTCCCACCATCTAAATGTATTGCTATGTCTCTTAAAGTTGGTTTTTTAATATTCTGTGTTTCAAATACTTTGAACGCTTGCATGCATCACAGCATAAATATGGATAAGAGGATTGATATAACCGACATGTAGAGAACCCAATTTAATAATGTAGCAATGTAGCTGCTTAGCTTCTTTTACTACGTACCGAATTGATCAAGCCTTGACAAGAAGTGGTTGGCTCCTCAATCGGTAATGGTAATGTACCTAGAAATACTACAATACTCTTTCCCTACAAATACAATGTATTTTTTACCCTATTGCTGTGTTTAACTGCAATACAAATAAATTTGCACTGATGCAAAATCGTGGAAGTGCAAATGATTTGAATGTAAATTTTGACCTATTTTTGTTTCAAATTTTAACTTATTTTGTTTATGACATGAAGTAGAATAAAGTAAAACCCAAAACAGAATTAAATGTGAATTTACATTTTTTTTTTCATTTGCACTCCCATAAATTTATATTAGTTCAAATAAAATTGCATAGCAACCAAACACAGCTTATAGTACTTTGTTTTGCACAAATATACTAGGTATTCTCAGAATGCCTAAAACCCAACGAATAGAACAAACATCACTACATACTCATTTTTGCTCTCTCGATTAATCGCCAAAAAACCATTTGATCATTGGAATTAGACTTTTTAAACGGACACCGTGGTTTTTTGTCTCCTTAGGGTTTTGCCGGGAGCTTTAGAGGATGTCGTCGGGAAAACAAGCGAATCTACGGTTTCAATGATCGCCTATCTTGCTGAAGAGGTGAAACTAGGGAGAGGAGTTGAGGCGCTTAGTCACACAATACTCAGTAACTGCAAATCTCTCGTTGCTGGAGGAGTCATCGGGGAGTGAGTTCCTCCTCTCAAATTCATTGTTTTTGGTTCATGCTAGTTTCATTTTTATTTCCTAATATTTCTGTTGTCGGTTCTATTTATGCTTTCCGGTTTCCTGTTCTCTCATTTCTTCTTCGGGTGGGTGGTAGAGTTAGTTTTGTTGGCTTGTATTCGTGGTCATTTTCATTGCTTCATGGAATTTATTTGTATTTTCAATATTAATTTACTTTTAAATAATGCATTTTTAATTGTCAAATTTGTCATATTTTTTAACATTTTAATGATTTTAATATTATTTATTGGTTAACAATTTTTTGGATGATAATGTATGAAATAGTGCTAACTGAATTCAAAATTATCAAATAGTCGATTTTAGGGGTAAAGCAGTAAAATTAAGCTATTTCAGATATTAGAAAATTGATCGAACACAAACAATAATATCCATTCAGAGCATCTAAAAAGTAGAAAAGCATCTATGTTTCTTTTAAGATTTTAGACAAATAATATATTTTTAACTTTCAGATTTTAGATTTATCAAATACCACCTTAATCCAATCAAAACTCAAAAGTGGGTGCTATAGAAATGCATCTCGTTTATTCAATTTTTTGATTTCTTTTGGTTTTTGATGAACAACGCTACTTACAAATCAGAAGGGTACTTAAGTCAACAATTATATCAGAAATCCCATAGGGTTGTTAAGCTTTTAACCTATTAAAATTTGGAAAATTCAAGGAAAAGTCTTTTAGGAATGTTACGCACGCATTTGAAGACATGCATAGTTCTCTTATTCGCCTTTGTAGGAAGGCGAATAAGGCGAATAAGGTAAACTTTACACCCTGATTCGATTTTATACATGTTTGGAAAGAGTAATTATATCAGTGTAAAATTCATTTTTGAAATTTTTTACACCGATAATATATGTAAAATATACATTCAAATTAAGGATGTAAAACTAACATCTCTTTTTCCTTTCTGTTTTAACCATTTTCTCTCGCTGGCGCCAATGTTCTCCGTCAAACATCCAGTCTGAGATTTTGGCACTGGCGAAGCTCTGATCGGCACCGTCTCTCTCTCTCTCTCTCTTTCTTCTTCTTCTTCTTCCCCCCTTTTTTAATTCTTTGTTCTGTCACCACTGCCGATTGCTCTCTCTCTGTCTCTCTTCTCCTCTCTTATTCTTCTTCTTCCCCCCTTTTTTTCTTTCTCTGTTCTGTTGGCACAAATCTGAACCTAGGGCGGCAGCGACACCAACAATTTCTCTCTCTCTCTCCTCCTCTCTTCCTTTTCTTCTTCCCCCCTTTTTTCTTTCTCTGTTCCATCATTGCCGCTGCAACCAGTTTCAGCGGTAGATCTGAACCCACCTCTGACCTTTCTCTCACCATTTGTCTCTCTTTTGTTCTTTCTCTCTCTCTTCTCCTCTTTTTTTTTTTTTATTCTTCTTCTTCTTCCTCTACTTCCCTCCTCTGTTCTATTTTTTTTAATCACTGTAGATCGTCCTATCCTTCGAGATGAACGCAGAACGGCAACTACAAACAACGATACCCATATTTTTTCGCCGCCACTGAAATCACCCTGTAAATAGAAGTGAACGACCCAGGTTGGTGACATGCCTTCCTCTGTGTTGTGTGAAGAAGAAAAACAATGACGTAAACAGAAGAACACGTGGTCCAAACGGAAACAACCAGCGATGAAGTTTTCGTAATATTAGTTCAAACACTGAAATGTTAACAGCTAGGTAGCGGGGAAAAGAATTGCACCATCTCATCGAATTTACACCTTGACAACCAAACATGATCAGTGCAAATTTTCAAAATCTACCAGTCCAATTTTCATCTACAACTAAACCGATTCACATTTCCCATTGGTGTAAAACTAAATTTACACCTAAAACAAATGCAGCCTTAAGAAATATGATTCCACATTAGAGGCAATGATGTGTTTCATTTCACCAGAACTTGCCATATACATTGGGAAAAAAAATGGAAAATGCTATTTGATCAGGTTTGGTAAGCTGTTTTTTATTGGGGTCCAATTTGGGTGGGCCGAAACTCAGTCTGGACCATCCAGTTCGCACCTTTAGACGGGCTGGGCGTGATTTTTTGGTCTTTGGCCTAAGGCCCAACCTGAGCTTATTTCAACCCGAGTCCACTCTTATTATATACATACGTATATGGCTTATATAGACACATAATTGCATGCATACATGCATATGTGCGTATATATGCATCTATGTACACATATTTTTATATTAAATTATAGTATGGGCTAATTGATTGACCCGAGCCCAGCCAGGCTTGAACCCAACCCAACAGCATCAAAACTCAGTGCAAGCTCTGTTGGACCTTAGGCCCAATTCTTAGGCCAGCTCAGCCTGTCTGACTTGCATACCTAGTTTTTTAGTTAACGTTTTTGCAATAATTAATCTTGTGATTTGTAAAGTAGGGGCTTTTTGAATCATCAAATTGAAGTTTCTTGAGTCACCCTGACACCATCTGAATCACCGATATGATGTGGCACATTGAAATTTGAAGAAGATGAGAGCTTTTCTGAGATGTTATACAGTTATAATGAAAATATTATAAAAATAAAGTTAAAACACTTTAGACGCCCAATCAGTATGCATCTCTATCAAATATGTTTCTTTTTTCCCCTTAAAATAGGAGACAGCAGATGAGATGATGCTCCAGATTCTTGGTGAAAGCAGAACGCTTGTACAGTGCGTTGAGGCCAAATACCATGGTAGAAATGTCAACATGGTGTTTCATAAATCATAATCATTTTGCATATATCTATTATACATCGACCAGGATCAAGGTTTAAATAGGTCTGTATCGGTACATTTTTTTTTTAAGTTTTATTTATTTCTTTCGAAACTGATTTAGAAGGGTCTGTTTAAGGCCTGGCTATCCTCTGAATCAGTGGCTGATCCAATATAATCCCTAGAGGGGTATATTGAGAAATCATGTCATGATACGTATCAGTCAATACGGACTGATACTTTGAACCTTGACCAGGATAATTAGTTACAGGAGGGAATTGCCTCCTGTTTAACACTGTCATCTTCCCACACATTCGAAAGATCTTCTATGTTAAATTCATAAGGAAATATTTTCAATATATAAAAATAGTAATACCACTATGCCAATGGCTTGTACAGAGTTTTTGCCTTCAGGAGATCCGAGATCATGTTAAAATGCTGATGTAACAAAAGATTTAGATTGTGTTTGATTGTAGTGCAAATTTATTTGCATTGCAGCGAAAGACAGCCTTGGGGACAACCGTAAAACACATTAATGCCAAATTAACGCCCTTTCCAGAAGTGGTGATGATTTAATCACTTGCTGTAGGTACAATTGGGAGGGTAATGTACCTCCAATAGAAAACAAACAGAAACGGGTTTTAATTCCTTCATGATTCTTCTTCTCTATTTTGGCTCGATTTTATTCGGCAATGCGCGTGGCCCGTGGCCGTGGTGGTGAGGAAGGAAGCCTGGATACTGGAGTGATTCGATTGGACTGGTCTTGAGTAGCGTGCGGGCTTAGTTTTCCATTACTTGGGACAACTGCTTTTTGGAGAAAGGCAATGAAATGGCTAAGTTTCTTGCATCTTACTGTAGGGGGTGCCATGATTGTTAAACTAAGAAAAGATGGGACCAAAACATATATATATATATATATATATATATACGGTAATTAGATTATTAGAAAACTTTCGGAAGAATAAGTTTCAAAGAGAAAAATAAGTTGGTTTTGTTTCAAAAATTAATGCGTGTTTTTTGGAATCAATGAAATCAATAAAATATTGTTTTTTTTTTTTAAATAAAACCAAAATTTTTAGTATAGAAATTTTATGATTTATGTAATATGATGTTGAATAATCAGATGTAAACATGTTATTGAAACCAGATTCAAGAACATGTTTTTTCTGTTTTAGTTTTGAAAATAAAAAATACACACACTTAACGGAGAACATGTTTTTTGTGTTTTTATTTTAAGAAATAATCTATTTTCAAATAAGAAGGTTTTGATTTATTTTTGGAACTGACAATAAGAAAGTTATAGAACATCCCCTAAATCTAGATTTCAACTAATTACATTAAAGAGTTCCTATTTTTGTTGATTCACATTTCACAAAATGTACTTCATATTTTCAACAAGATGCATTTTGATGTTTAACCAGATGTGAACCAAAGATATCATTTGTCTACATCTCTTGCTGGACCATACTGCAAATGCACCATAGATTTTGCCTAAATAAGATGATATTTGGCATTGATGATGATTTTTTGAAAACCACTGTCATATTAAAGCCACGCCAGTGTTTGAGGAATCAACATTGAAATTTCTATTTGATTAGCTGATTTTGATGATTTTCAAAAAACCGGCAAAAATTTGATTCTTGAAATCAGCCCCTTTTAGTAGGGATGTCAATGGGTCGGGTTAAATGGTAAATCCGGCTTGATCCGACCCTATAGGGTCGGGTTTGGGTCAGGCATATTTGGTTTTGGGGTTGAATAATGGTTTAGATTATTCAACCTGATTTGGATTCGGGTTTTGGCTGATCCATCCCAATAGGTCATAATACCTTACATATATAAGTATTCTTGTAACTTTTTGACTTCTAACTCTATAGCCTTAAATTTTTAAGATTTATTTACATGTTGATTTTGGTTTTCTTCTTTTTTAAATGGGAAAAGTAATACCTTAGAATTTATAAAACAACTTCCCATCTTAAATTAATGGATTTTATGTCTTCAAAATGTGTTAAAGTATACAGTTGAAATGTTAGGGTTAGACGATTAGAATTAGACCCTATAGGGTCGGGTTTGGGAATTACATATTTTTAAGTTGGGTCAGGTTTGGGTTGGGGCATTGGAGGGTTGAGTTAGGGTTGAAGCAAACCCGTACCAAACCCGACCCATTGACATCCCTACTTTTTAGAGATCACTTTTTTTTTATGATTTTCCGATTTCTAGTTGATTCTGATTATTTGAGAATGACATGACATTGATAATAACTTTAATACGAAAATAATAATTGACCCTTAAGAATCAGTACCAAACAGATTCAAATCCGATTTTTCAAAAATTAACTTACATGGCAAGATACCAAATAACAAAATTTGGCAATTAAAAAACACTAATTTAAAAAATAACCGATTTTTGAAAAAACTTGATAAGGAAAAAAAGTATCACCAATGCCAAACATGACCTACCAACATGTAGTGAAGATAACATATGCTTCTCCCTCCACTTACCCAACCAATGGACCGTACTTGTAACAGTAGAGAATCAGGAAGGCGGGAAGAAACTTCCACCATGGATATCTCCCACTCCCAGCAAACAACTAAATAGCATCAGGACTTTCTTGTGGGCCCATCATCTGTCTAAATACAGGGGTCCAACTGGCGTGTATGGACTATGGAGGAGTAATTTAATTAAAGCTATGTAACGCTACCTATAGCCCAACTGGCGTGTATTGATTTCCAGTAGAATTGATCGGAATTAGAATAATTCATTCCCATAATCCTGTTTGGTTCAAACAGGAATGAAAATAGGAATTAAAATCAATGACAATATGATTTCATTCTCAATAGAGGGAAAGAAAATAACCATCCTCTCAAATGGAGGAATCCATTTAAGCAGTTGAAATTGAAATAGTCCATGCCAATTCTGATTCGAAACCCTTATTCCCGTGAACCAAACGGGGCCTGAGAGTAAATGGAGAAACTGCAAATTCTAATTCAGTTCTGTATTTTTGTACTCTGGGGTTTTTGGGCAAGGTCAGTTATGTCCTCTCCTCAGTCTCTTGTATCCTTTTATTATGTTTTTGATAATGGTTAATAAAATCTAAGATATTCCTCTCTCCACTTGAAGTAAATTTTCGGGTAAAAAATTGATATTCTCTTTCCATTTGACATGAGGGGAGACTTTGCTATGCACACTTGCTATTAACAAAACCCCACTTCTGCTATCTGTTTTGAGCACGTGCATCCTTCCACTTGTGTGTCATGCTCCTCCTCTTGCCTGTTACTTCACGTTATATACTTTTATATATATACGAGGCTTGGTACTAGCTATCTATCATTGTCATTTGTCAATGGAAACTTCCTACCCTGTTTGTAAAGTGTGAACATGGAAATCGGAAGGTGCATTCTCAGTTCTCATATACATGGTGATGAGAGAGAAGATAGGTGAAACCCCTGCTGAGAAAGAGGCTTGAGCCTATGTATTTGGAGAAAGCCACGTTGCCATAATTCAAAATTGGGTATATTCATGCATATCGATATCACTGATATTTATAATTTTTATTATTTTTTATTTTATAACGATTAGAGGGTTAAGGCCCACATTTTTAAAATTTCAAACCTTATAAAGGAAGGCTTTTAAGTTATAACCTCCATTATTCAGGTACGTGGTTTTTTTCAAATTTAGATATATAGCATTTGAGAAGGTACTTTAAAGTCTACAACTCACTACCACCATTTAGATAAGTGGCATTCTTATTTTCTAGAAAATTAGACATGTAGCAATTTCTAAGAAATTCATGTTAAAGTCCACAACCCACTATCAGCCTATAGCCCCCCACCAATCAAACACATGGCCTTCTCATTTTTTCTAGAAAGCTAGGCACGTGTTAATTTTTGAGGGGTTGCTACTAAAGCCCATAACCCACTACCACCATTTTCAATCAATTAGAGGTGTAAATTGAGTCGTGTCGCCCATGGCCCAACATTAACTTAGATCGGCCCGGCACAACGGTTCATGGGACGTGCTAGGCCCAGCACGATCATGTGGGTCGTGTTGGATCTGGGGTTTTAGGTCCATGGGCCGGCATAGTATGGTACGACCCAGCCCGTAACCCAACCCAGCACAACCCATATATATTATTTATATATATTTATATAATATTATATAAATTATAATTATATAATATATTAATAAAATAAATATTTTTTTTATTTTTATTATACTAATTTATTTAATTATTGTATATATAAGCAATTTTATATACAAAATTCATATAAAATTAAAATTTTAATTTTTTATCAATTTTTTTTAAATAAATAGCTTTGGCCTAATGCACAGCCCGACTTAACCCAAGACTCGGTCTATGGGCCCGCACGAGCCTAGGCCATGGGCCATATCAGACCAACTCCCAAAATTTTCACTAGTGAAGACAGCACGACCCATGATAGCCCATGGGCCAACATGGCATGGCCCACACTTTGCGTGGGGCCACCCACGGTGCCGTGCTGGCCCGACACAGCCCATTTTACACCTCTTGGCACACGTCTGTATGTTAGTAATACCATTGATGCACATTGGGAACATTTTCTAGCGAATGATGATAAATAGTACAAGATATATCCGTTTGTGGATGTGTGTATACAATGTTTTGTTGTCACTAGATCTGGGCATGTAGCAGATGCCTTGAGATCGAGTCTCGCCTTTACCTGGGTTTACGGGTTTTTAAAACTTTTGAAATGTCCATTTTACCCTTTTGCACCTTATTACTTATTATATTAACATTGGACAAAAAATACTCCCATTTATAAAACGATCAACTTTTCAAAAGGTTGAAAAATGGTTATGAAAGATAAAAAAAAAACAAAAAATTGAGATAATAAACTTGTAGTTGATGTTTATAAATGAAGATACTTTTTTGTTAACTTTGTTTTATAAATTTTGAAATCAAATGTAATACTTCTCAAGGACACAAAGGGGTATTATCATAAGGTAAGCCTGGGGAGTTAAAATCCTGTATCATAAGGTAAACCCTATATTTGTTTTTTATTTGATAGAGGAGAGTATAGGTACTTTGATAAGATTGAAGTGATTGAACTGAATGACCTTTGTTTTCCCTTTCCACCGATAAACTAATTGGGGTGGAAAGAGTGTAAATACAAATACGTTAACCGTAAATATATAGATATACATGCATAGTTGATATACATAGGATATGTTTATATTTATATTGAACATATTTATATCTGCACTTTTTTTAAAAAAAATTTTAAGCTCAATTTGGAAAGAATTATAAATATAAATACATATGGTGCAAATACTTATAAAATACAAAACTTTGCACTCTATGTATTCGTATTTATACTTCTTCCAAACTGAACCTTAATTACATAATAAAATATTGGAGTATAAAATAATCTGCTCAATTAGAGCTTAAGCCATTAAGTTACACCTAAGCCAACATTTTGTTTTGTATTTTGGTTCTACTAATTAGAGTTGTAAATTGGGTGGTGTCGTCCGCGGCCTAATGGTCTGTGGGCCGTGTCTGGCCTGACATGATCATGTAGGTCATGTTGGACTTAGGGTTTTAGGTCTATGGGTCGGCATGACATAGTACAATTGAGCGGGTCGTGCTGCCCGTGGCCTGCGGATCAGTACAACTCAGTCCATAGCTTGACCTAGCACGACCCATATATGTTAATTATATATATTTATGTATATTTTACATATATTATATTATATATATATTTATATAATATTGTATAAATTATAATTATATAATAATATATAGTATATAATATATTAATAAAATAAATATTTTTTTTCATTTTATTATATTAATTTATATAATTATTGTATATATAAGCAAATTTATACACAAAATTCATATAAAATTAAAATTTTAAGTTTTTTTTTCAATTTTTTTAAATAAATAGCTTTGGCCCAATACACGGCCCGACCTGGCCCAAGGCTCGGCCTACGGACCAATCTGGCCCGTGGCACGACATGGGCATGGGCCGTGGGCCGTACTTGACCGAACCCCAAAATTCTCACCGGAAAGGATGGAACAACCCGTAATAGCCCATAGGTAGACCTGTTCATGGGCCGGCCTAGCTCGACCCGCCCCCCAGACGGGCTTGAACATGCTTATAGGCCCACGGGCTTAAATTCGGGCAAAAAATCCCAGCCCGCAATAAATTCGAGCCAGGCTCGGGTTTTGTCAAAATAGCCCAGCCCAAGCCTGGCCCAACCCGACCTAATATTAAACTTAAAATTAGTTATGTAATTATGTCCATTTGAATAAATTTTTTGATTTAAGAATGTAAATTGTTTTAAAATATAAAAGAAAGGGAGAAATACCATCTTGTAGGCCCATTGTTCATTTAAATAGAAAAAAAATACTATCTAAATTTTTAATTCTAATTTGAATAGGGAAAATTGTTCTTTTTTTTTTCAATTAGGTCAGGCTTTGGGCTCGGGCTCAGGTTTTGGGCTTTTTATCAGGGCCGGGCTTGGGCCCAAGTTATAGGCCCATTAGTCGGGCCGAACTCGGGCTCGGGCCTAGTATATTTTTATTAATGACAAGTGAAAGCCCGACCTGAGCCCGGCCCGGCCCGGCCATGAACAGGTCAACCCGCAGGCCAGCACAACACGGCCTATCACTTGGCATTCATTTAAATGAAAGGCACAGGATCAAATCCGCAGAACCGAGAGACATGGTCAAAGTCTCTCTTGTGCCTCTCATTGTGAAGGCACAAAATACAACCTCCTTGATAACTTGTTCACTAGAATACAAAGCATTAAATTAATAAAAACCTGTTTGGGAGGGCTTCGGTTTTCATTGAACTGCTTTCATTGAACCAGCTTGAAGAAGCTACTAACAGTAATTTCAACGGACAGTAGATTACCGAACAAAAGCGCATATTGAGGCTTTTTGGGTTTTTAACCAAACATGGCTTCTAAGCTTTCTGTGTGCGACCCACCTATTTCAAAGGGGCACTAAGTGGGTTTATTTGTATTTCAGTTAGTTCAAGTCATTTCAACTGTTACGAAACGGCTCCTAAATTAGGTTTTATTTGTATTGAAACATTCTTCGCAGTTCTCAGTTCTCACTTTGCCCTTGTTCTTGATTCTTCTTTTATTTATTTTAGTTAGAAAATCAAATTAGATTTGATTTGTCAATTAGGAAGGGGACATGATTTTGAAATTTGAGTGGGACTATGCTACTTTATATTTTTGAATTAAATTTTATTTAATTCTCTTTTCTGAGTGTAGGCGGTTGGCATTTGAAGCATTCTGGATCTTCTATCCACAAAATGTTCCCACATTTTTACCACGAAACATTACCATCATGTTTAGGAACATCTCATTATAAATGGAAAGGGATTTTCAATGTACAACTGTAATGTACCATGGAAAGGGCTGTGGGAACAATTTGTGGGTAGCAGATTCAAGCCCATTTAAATGACAACCCCGCTCCTCTTAGGACTTAAAGCCTCTGTGTCATGATATTTGATGGTTTTTTTTTTTTCTTTTTTTTCTTCAGAAAGTACGGATAAGCCTAATGCAGATTTCTAATTCTCACTGCAAAGTTATAAACATTCAAAAGTTAAAAAATCACACTCTATTCATCCATACCCGCCCATAAATTAGTATCAATTCTGAGCTGGCAACTACCCCAAATATACTTTAAATCTACAAATTCTGACCCTGGGTTTATGGGTCATTCTCACTTTTTTTTGGTGGGGTTAGGGGGGATATCCCCTCCCCTCCCTTAAACCCCAAAACCTCCCCTCAACCCCCAACCCTGGTGGCAACGAATAACCTACTACTAAGCCACTTGATAATTACATGCAGAGATGGATGCCTCGCGTCTCGCGTTTTGACATAGATGGTGTTTCCTTGTAGGGACTTGGGAGAGAACAAACACCAACCCGAACAAGACAGAAAAACAGAGGATCCCAAAGAAACAGAGAAATCCATTATGGATAACTCTCCCTTCAAAGAATCAATACTCTCAAACCGGAACCAGTTTGGAATGTGGAATGATAGATGTTAATCAACAGCCCACAACTTACTGTACGTGTGTTTGAAAATTTGATGTGATGACGAGGATGACGATTGGTACACGGCAATCCTTGATAAATGAAACCTGGATCATATTGTGGGAGAAGCAAAAAACCAATGCAGTATTTCGTAGAAGTAATTTCAGTCCAGGTTTTTCAGTGACATTTCAACCTCAAGTGTTCTTCGATTGAGATGACGAAATAAAATTGCAGCATTAAATGCAATGTTTATACTTCATCCGATGACTTGACAAGCGGTTCTGCTCCATAACTAAATTGAGAACTATTGTTCTGACTTCTGAGAGTCCAAAACGATCCAGGACAAATCAGTTGGCTAAAGGGAAATTTTATCAAACAGGTAAAAAGCAGTAGTTATCTTATCCCTCTTGTCACGGCTATGCAGCCATTAAATCGCAAAAGGACAAAATGAAGCCGCTTCCTTAAATCCATAATTTCCAAAGAAGTTCCATTCTTGTTTTGTCCTCTCTCGGAGTGGATGCATGGAGTATTGGAAACTGGGCTTTTGGCCTTGCAGTGGTGCAGACGTAGGCAGCCACAGGGAGCGTAAGCTTATTATCAATGTGGTCTGGTGTTTAGGGACCGTTTGGCTCAGGGGAATAGGGTTTGAAATTAGAATCGGAATGAATCATTCCATTCCAACTGTTTGGTTGAGTATAATCGATTCATTCTCATTTTTGGTGGAATGCCATTCTCCCATTTAAGGGAATGTTGATCCCTCCTTTCCGGAAGAATTCTATTTCAGTTTATTTCAATTTGTGTCCAAACCCAACAGATCATGGGAATAGATCATTCTGATTCCAATTATTATGAGGGACTTAGATTCCAACTACGAATCAAACGACCATTGAATTCACAAACTTTTATTAATTCTAGGGTTCGACCATGATAGTAGAAAGACATCCGGCATCATATCTTTCTGGCACCATAGATTTTCCCTTAAAATCTAATTGATCTCTTTAGATCTACAATGTATTTGGATCTTAGTTTGAAAAGATTTTCAACCAATTCTCTGACATAAACTAGGTATGGCACGGTTATAGCAGGAATTGGGATCTGCTTTCACAGAGTGTGCCTCACAGCCACATTCCACCCTGAATTAGGAACATCTCCCCATGAATAATAAATACAAGTACAGGAGATGTTCTCGATGTGTGGCCAGGACATGCTGTGAAATTGGTGTAAGGCGCGTATTATGAGGAGTAGATCCGAACTCTTATAGCAGTACTGTTGGCTGCAGAATATTTTTCTTATATATTTTTTTATTGGTTGTCATATTTTCTAGTCTTATAGCAAAAAAAATTATTATTAATATTAATCGGTAGCATAAAATTATATGCCAAAGGATTTTTTTATACCACTTACAGTTGCATTATACACCATTTATTTAGAAAGTTGTATTAATCTAGAAGGGAAAAAACAAAGAGATTCTCTGATTTGTGCACATCCAACTGGGCTCACTCAAAATGGATACCTTAGATTCCAATTTGATGGATGGTCCAACTAATGACTCCGGATCTCCTGCCCACAATAACTTTGTCCACGCCTACCCACAATACACTACCTCTGTGCATTTGGAACATCTCCCCGTACATAATAATATGTAAGAGGATGAGATGTTCCCCATGTGGAGCTGCAATGTTATGTGGGTAGTTGTGGGCAGAGTTCTTATGGGCAAGAGTTCTCGACTCCCAACTAGAACTAATGAATTTTGGCGAGGGGGTGTTTGACAATGAATGGTTTTATTTAAAAAAAATGCATTATTGTTTTAGAAAACAATACCATTCACATTGTCTAGCACACCCTAAATCACAATGGTTGAACTAATAGAACTATGACATGGAAAGCTTTCTAATCTTAGATCCCATCAAGTGCGATGTGGAATGCTGTTTTGAAAGTTATCAAAGAGAAATTGGAAAGAGAGTGGGGAGAGTGAGAGAAGTGGCTTATCTGAATTAGGGTATAATGGATGAAGTGGCTGATCTGAATGACTTATTGTTTTTTCTTTTGTTGGATAAAATAATTAGATACTAGAATATTCAAGGGTATAACAATCAATCCAACTTCAGCTTTAGCTTTTCAACAAAAAAGAAAAGGAAAAATCTATGATGCTGAAAGAGCATTGCACAGAAAGGATTTGACCAATGAATGCCTCCTCTCCCATCTCGATGACTTTTGATGAAAACCTACCTGATTAGTTACCACTATAATGATGCCCGTGATTGGTTATAAGTTTTTCTGCTATCATGTACTTCTGACATCATAGTCAAATCAATAATTAAGGCACTTTTTTTTTTTTCTTTAGGATAAATAAATTGCACTTCAGAATTCTGAATTAAACTGCATACCTACGATAAGACTGAACAGTAAAAACCTTCTTCTTTTGTGGCCGTGAGGCCCATACCCCTTTAAAAAGACCCGGATCGATGAAAGGAGGATCCCAGGTTTTAAGTACAACACTAATAGAATACTCCACCACCAACAAGCTGGTTGCCAGCTCCATTCAATTTAGCGCAAGTCAACCACTTTGGTTGCTATCATTGACCCTTTACCCTTCAGCTGTTATCAAACAACGACTTATTCTTCATTGTTTTCAATCTTTTATTGACTTAATGGTTGAACCATTTCATCAATCACTCGTAGGCCAAAAAATTCTAGTTCAAACCTAAATCTGTCAAGTATAGTAAAATATGTTTATTAATTGGTGTTATGACAATTTCAGACTTTTTTAATAAAAAAATGTACAGAATTTCATTTAGCTACTTTCTCTCTTATCCAATCATTTGGACTGCTCATGGAATTGTACACAGTTTGGTTGCTGGTAAGTGTGGTGATGTCTGTGTACGAGGCTTAACATGTAAATATTTGTTACATCTATGTTTTCAAAAACCAAACCACAGGGTGAAGTGCTCCCTCTTGATTGTTGTTCAGTGGTTCAACCATTTGTGTTGAATGGCTCAAACCCATGATACTTTTGAAATTGTGTCTAACCATTAGATTAGGATCATAATTTTTTACGAAAAAAATATTAAAGATATAAGATCAGAGATCTGTGTAGGTTTAAAAATAAAAAATAAAAAGAATTGCAAGTAGGAATGGTCAGGGAGGGCGGGGCAAATTTGGGGATTTCCGTTCCTCATGGAGATGGGGTTGGGATTTTTAGCCCTGATGGGGGTTAGAGATGAGGTATTTGCGTTCAATGTTGGGAATGGGGCATGCAAAACTCAGCCCTCACCCCCACCCTGTTGCCATTCCTACTATCAGTTAGGGATGGTAATTTCTACTATAGCCGGTGGGTCCCACCCCTATCCGCTTAGGTGGGGCAGATTTTTTGCTTGAAAGATGGGTTTTGGGGTGGTGACAGGTTTTGGGATTCTACAACCAGAAGGGTATGGGTAGGGTACAGTATTAGACTAAACTTAGCCTTCCCGCATATTGTTAGAAAGCATATAAACTTTATGTATTAGATATTTAATAATATTTTGAATTTTATATAAAGTATAATTGATAGTTTATAAATTTTTTATATGTCTTAATCAAATAATTAGAAATTTTGTTGTTTGTGTTATTTTACTTATTTATTATTTGTATATAACAAGAAATAATAGTTAGAAGTGGGTTCTAAACCCAATCTGCCCCTACTCTTGAATGCAAGACTGGGGAGGGCTTAGATTCTCAAAATCTAACCCCTTAGGGTTTTGGAGCAGGTACAAGTTGGGAGGTTTAGAGAGGAGGATAGGGTCTAGAATTTATAAAACCCTCCCCAAACTCGCCTTGTTCCCATCCCTACTAGTACTACTAGTTCATGATTCTATGGAAAGATTAATAGTGGAGATCTGCTTTGTGAGTTGCTACAACTAGGCTGGCCTGATCTGATTGGTACGATTAGGTTTGGTTAATATGATTTTGTCCAATTCTTCCAAATATGGGTGTTTACCTGTAAGACTTTGATTGTTTGCCATGCATATTAAATTTCCACTGGTACAAATTACAGGAGTACAAATGCGCTGAATGAGAACTCTAGATTATTTCTATCTCAAGTTCAAATTCGTTTTATTTGTTTAGGCGCAAATTTGGAATTAAACAAAATGATCTGGTTTCTATTTTGTATATGAGAGGAAAATGTAACTTAAAGGAAGATTTTTTTTTCGATAAATAATAAAATGGAGGGAAAAATGATGCGATCCTCATTTTAATATATGAGAAAATGAAGGTGTTGCAAATTTTACAGCATCAATTTTTGAGTTGTAAAATTTACACTATCAACAGGTGCAAATGAAATAAGAAAAATATAAATTAAGTATCAGGTGGGGTACAAATTACAATAACAGATAAATGCATTCAAATCGAAATTACTTGCAATTTTTCATATATGATTTGATCTGAATTTGTAGTACAAACAAAAGAACATAATAGGAAAAAAAAAAAGAGAGGCAAATGATAAATCAGAATCGATTAATGCATTGTATTCTCTTACATAATGTACATGTTAGGGGTACATATGCAACTCCTTTTAAGAGTAAAATTACAAATATGTATAGTTATAAGGTTTAGAAATACTGTATATATACAAGGTTTTACATTTGATGTAGGCAATGTTCAAAGTATCAACACATATCGGCTGATACGTATCATTCCGGGACCCCTTCGATATGCCCCTACAGTGGGTGTATCGGGGGTTTGACTGGGTCAGGGGGTGGAGGAGACCTAAATCGGCCCCCTTGAACCGGTTGCGAAAAAAAATATAAAAATGCAATATTGATTGTGATTCACCCAACACGCGTATCAGGGGTTTGACCGGGTTAGGGGGTGGAGGAGACCTAAACCGGCTCCCTTGAACCTGTTGTGAAAAAAAAGTATAAAAATGCAGTATTGATTGTGATTTGCCTAATACGCCCCTATCGGCGTATTGGGCGTATCAGTACTTTGAACCTTGGATGTCGGAGTATTTGTCCCGGACCAATAAGATGCTAGCGTGTGTTTGGAGGTGGCGTTCAGAGCGGACCCAATTAGGATGTGCGCGGAATAGAGCTTGGCATGCAACCCGGAACCAATAGCGCGGATGCACTTGGTGGCCCCAGATCCCTACGCTCCCTTTGTCCGAACTGCATACCAACCATCCGAGCTCACTTACCTCAATACAGCCTCAAGTATAAATAGGGGCAACCCCCTCAAGGTAAACATTTAGAATCGACAACTTGGACTTAAGAGCTTGCTACTCCCTTTGTGGCTTCGTCTAAGTGTTTCCCTCTTAGGCCTCGTCCACCTCACACCCCACTCATACTAATTTGACCATCGAAGTCTTTGCCTCGCGTAATAGTCCAGGGCCTCTCATGCTCTCTCTTTTGTACTCTTCGCAAGATAGGCTTACCAGCCCTCGACCACCTAGGCCTCGGACTACTCAGCCACACCTAAGCTTGGGAGCAAATTGACAGTATTGCCCTCAGCCCATTTTGACCGACAACAACATTGAACATATTTGTATTGTATTTGCGTTCTTTCTAAACTCAATATAAATATGTATAGTGCAAATACAAGGCTTAGAAATATCATATATATATATATATATATATATATATATATATATATATATATATATGTATAAGGTTTTTCGATGTGCATTTTTGTATTTGCATACTTTTCAAACTAAGACCCTATTTGGTTTGTGGGAATAGGGGTTTGCAAGCAGAATTGGAATGGACTACTCCGATTCCAACTGTTTGGTTGAGTGGAATTGGAATCCCATTCCCATTCCTATTAGAATGACATTCCCCCATTTGAGGGAATGACCATTCCCCGCCCCTCCCTTGGGATTGAAATAAAATTCATGGTGATTCCAATTCTCAAAAGGATTTTTTATTCAGACTGTGAACGAAATGGACCCTAAGTCTGCTGTTTTTGATAAGAGTAAAAATGCAAATTTGATCTGTATGAATACAAATCAAAATGGTTTAGGAATAGACAAACTGGGACCGGACTTACATGGATTTTCCTTGGATTTCATTTAGCTCTGAAAATTACTAACTAAAAGTGCTTGTTTGTGAACATTTGGTAGGAATTAGCATGTTATAAGCATGAATAAAGAATTATCTTTGAAATGATCTTATGCTAGTACCAGATAAGAATGAACCACTGTTTTTGAACCATCATTGACGTAGATGGTTAGTTTATTCGGTCCAGGAATCGTCTAGACAATCGGTTCTATTTCACCCTTAACCTGCTTCTTGACTAAAAAACTATTGACTTGGTCAATGACCTGATAACCCAGCCAGTTGAACTGTTGACCCGTTTGACCTAGACAATGATGGCCAAAGCGATTCTAATTCTAGATCGGTTTTTCAAACATTAGACTGAACATATTAGCTTTGATTGTTCGGACACTGGAGTATAGATTTATGTTTGGGAACAACATAGTTTATGGGAATTTCTCTTGCAACTGTACTAAATTTTGTATATATATATTAAGTTATCATGCTCATTTATAGGCACAATTGGGAAGGAGTATAAATACAAATATATACAGTATAAATATATATAAAATGTAAGATTTTGGCTCTACTACTCTTTCCAAACTGAGTCTTAATTTCATACCAAGAAACTGACTTAAATTTGGTGCTATTTAATTCTGCAGACAAAATTAAGTTTGTCGCAACCTAATCACATTATAATTTCAGATCCGAATATGTCACTAGTCATTCTAGGAAACAATGATATGGTTGGACTCAATCCAACAATTTTTTTATTAGGTCTGTTTTTTTATGTTTTTTTAGATCTAAGAGTTTTTTTTTTTTCAATTCATATTTTATTCAGTTTTTTTTTTCCCGATTAGAAGAATCTATACGGTTTCCTATTGCAAGAAAAGTGATAAACAATACATTTCCCCTGTTTAGACCGAGTTAAGGTTTTTCACTCTACATATTTATATTTGTACTCGGTGTAAATTGGTCCGTTCCGTTCGTGGCCTGGCACGGCCTGACCTGACTTGGACCAGTCCGGCATAACGGCATGTTAGCCGTGCCAAGCCCAACACGATTGTGTGGGCCGTGCTGGACCTGAGATTTTAGATCCATTGGCTGGGCCAATACGGTAGGATCAAGCGGGTCGTGTCACCCGTGGCCCAACCCGACCCGACCTTTATATATATATTTATTATTTATACATATAATATAATATATTATATAAATTATAATTATATAATAACATAATATATAATATATTAATAAAATAAACAATTATTTTCAATTTTATTATACTAATTTATTTAATTATTGTATATGTAAACAATTGTATACATCAAAATTCATATAAAATTATATATATATATATATATATATATATATATATATATATATATATATATATTTAAATAAATAGCTTTGACCCATCCACAGCCTAACCTGGCCCAAGGCTTGGCCAATGAACTTGCACGGGCTTGGGCCGTGGGCCATGCCAGGCCGATCCCCCAAATTATCTTAGGGGAAGGCAACACGGCCCAAAATGGCCTGCACTTTGCACAGGCCTTATTACACATCTATTCCTTCCAAACTGAGCCTAAAGCTTTGTTTGTTTACTGAGAAAGGGATGAGAAAAGGGAATATTCCAGAATGATTCTTCATTTCTTGTGTTTGTTTGTTGGTAAACAGTGTTTTGGGATGAGAAACAAGAGGGACACGGGATCCTAAAATTAAGTGAGCGGGGTCGCACCAAAACAGTGCGACCCTAGTGAGAAAAGAAAACACTAAGAAAATTGCCCGGGCTTTGTCAGAGCAAGAAGTCGATCATCTCCTCTCTCTCTCTACCACTAACCATCTTCTTCCTGTTATCAACACCTCCACCACTAACCATCTTCTTCCTGTTATCAGCACCTCCATCACCGCTGTCAATCATCACCACATCCTCCTCTAGCATTCCAACCATAATCTCCTCTCTGTTCACTCATTCACCTACTCATTAGGGGAGGAGGTTGCTGCTGAGCGTCACCGCCGGAAGCGCCGCCTCCGTATTGAACCCCCACTCCACGCCCTCCGCCAAGACCCTAACGCACCACGCCTGCGTCCCAGAGACCAGACGCACAGACAATGCTTTTCATCTCTTTCTGTCGCTGTTGCGAAGTGGAGACTCTTGCTCCGATGGCAGAGAAGAAGCTCCTGAGTCTCAACGATCGCCACAGTTGCCTTCTCGAAGACTTGTCTTCCCACCGCCAACCACCCAAACCCTCCCAGGACCCGAAGCAACCTCGCAAGGTCAAACTAGAGGTCGACGTCAACTCCGCAAGCTCTCGTTGACTTCGAGAGATGACGACATGAAACTGTGTTTGATGCACCTAGTTTTGCGGGAATCATGGATTTTGATTCCTCGCTTGCAAAGAACGCCACCGAGAGTGTCCCCAATTGTGGTTACGAATTTAGGGGTTTTGATTCTCCACCCAGAAAAACTGTTGCCAATGACGCTACCAGTGGTGGAAACGAGATTAGAGACATACTCAACGAGTTAAGCTCTAGACTTGAATATCTGTCGATTGAGAAGAGAAAACAAATCCCTAAAACGGCTGAACCAATTGAAGGATATACTAATCTTTTTAGAGATGAAGTGCCCAAGAAACAAGAGGACGTTTCCGTTGTTCCTGAATACGCCAATGCTTCTTCTCCATTCCCTCTCTCATTTGACCCGTCCGGTTCCTCGTCCGACGCTGTTACTTAGTTTAAGGATGCAAAGAATGTTGGGCGTTGTTGCTCCACCCCCGCCTCCGCATTGAACCCCCACTCTCCGCTGGAAGCTCATCCATTTTCTCCTAGAAAGTGGATTTTTTCACAAAATTTTTCTCAGCAAACAAACACATTATAACTAACTGAGAAATTAAAATTTCCTCTTCTCATCCCAACATTTTTCATCCCATCCTTTCTCAGTCCAATTTTCTCAGCAATCAAACAGACCCTAAAGGAACTAATATCGCTGATAATGTGATTTGGAGATTGAGTGACAAGAACCAACTAACAAATGCACACACCTGCAAGAAAATAGAATCTCAACTATCAGAAGATACATTCTAGAGAGGTCCTAGAGAGAGAAGACGAAGATCTAGAGTTGCAAATAATGGTTCATATGTGCAGGAATTTGCTTGCCAATCGATGGCCAAAGAATGCAAACATCAACAAATGTTTACTTAGATTTTATTTTACTAAAGTTTGCACTCATTTTGGGGGTAAACAACTTGTTATCTTATCTACATTTTGTAAAGTGGAGGCGTTTTTTTTTCATCTAACAAATGACTATAAAATCAAATTGGGGTGCATATTTTCCTGGTTCTGTGTTTATATCGTAAGCCAATGTTTGTAAAACTGGATCAGGCTGGATGGTTGGACTAAAAAACCGGAAATTGGTAGCTTGATTGGTTCTGTTTCAGCCAAGAACTCTTTTTTGGCCAAAATCTTTTGATTTGATCAATGAATCGCTGATCCGGTTGGTCGAATCGTCGATTTATCGATTCAGACAATGGTTTTTGGCCGTTTTTACTTTTTTTATTATTTTTATCAGAACGGGCTATCTGTTTGGTTTGAGCAGTTGGACCATTCAATCCGGGAATCGGACCCCGGAACAGTTCCCTGTCCAGTTCAGTTTTAAAAACCTTGCTGTAAGCAAACACGGCCTTATGAAAAAATATGATTGCTTGAGTATATTTATAAATTAAATATTTTATTAGAAATGATGAAGAAGTATAAAGAAATTAAATATTTTAGTGTGTAAATAAAATTTCGATTAAATTAAAGAAAAGCCCTCAGACTAGAGAGCTTCTTCCTCATACAAGAGGCATCTTATTTTCTCAAAGAAGAATATCTTAAAAATGGTTATTCCCACTCTCAAATAAAACAAAATCTTCTTTCATCGAACATGTATCTACCCACACAAATGGCAGTTACCTCCAGTAAAAAGAAAAAGGAAAAATAAAATAAAAACTCATTTCAAATGATATAAGATTCATCATAAGATTGTTATTTAGAGATAAAATTTGATTTAATCACTTAAATTAAATAACATTTTTATAAATAAAAAATCAAATAAAATAATTACTTAAATTTACAATGAAAATTTAATGTCAAACAAAATTTATTAAAATAAATAAATAAATAAATCAGAAAACTCGCCCCACGGGGATCATTCACTGGTGAATAATGAATAATGGGACTCATTTAATTTCATTCAAATTGACACTATAAGAAAAATATAAGGGGCCGAACCGTGACAAGACGGTCCAATTGAAATACACCAAGGATATACGATTAATTATTGAAATAGATGTTTTTTTCTTGATGCTGACAATATTTAACCTACTTATTAACATGGTCATCTAACGTAACGGTGCCTCGGTGAGTATTTTTTTCTCTCCTTCTTTCTTTTCTTTAATAATAATAATAATAATAATAATAATAATAATAATAATAATAATATAAGCCCGTAGGTCATTTCATTGAATAAGATGAATAGTAATTAGTTAAAGGTTGTGTGACACTGAAAAATTGAGGAACAAAAGAAGCTGGGTCCAAGAGGAAGCAGAGTAACTACAAGTAGCATAATCGGCCAATAAATGAGTACTGTTTGGTTTCCAAATCTGGCTAGGTGCTTAGCTATGTGTCTCATGCTCCCATCTGTGTAACAAATTGAAATTAAGGAAGAGGGAGCGAGGGACCTGCTATCCATCGGTAATTGGTAAATTCCGTACCCATCGTAACCGCCACGGTAAGAATTCAACACCTTCCAACAGCTACTTTCCTCCTTGGAAGATTAGATTAATTGCTAACCAATCAATTACTGGTTTTGATTTGGTTTTCAGTTTTTTGGTTTTTCATGAAAACCCCAATAATCTAGCCAAAAATACAAAAGAAAAAAGAAATTGTAACCAAAAATCAAATTGGTCAATGGTTTGTTTGGTTAACTAAACTGTGAATACTCCTACTACACTTTATATTCACAGTGCTATATAGGTGGATTAAGAGGTGGAGACAAAGCATGGTGCACCTGAGGTCCACTGACCTTATGAATTACCATAAAAGGCTACAGTTACACGGATTTGATCCTATGCCTTCATGTGTGAAGAGATGCGGAGTGATCATCTCAATTATAGAGTCATTCGCTAACCAAGTCCGGAAATTTGCTTTGATTAATTACATGGAAGGTGGCACTATACTATGTATTAAGAAATATTGGCAGGGACATTTTCAGGGACCATTCCCAATTAATAAAATTAGGGCCAAGAGTCATTGAGTCAAATTAAACTCTTTTTCTTTTTTATTATTTTTTGTAAATTAATATTCTTCAACTGATCATTGTCATGAAAAATTTCCATTGTATAGGAGATGCTATATAATTAACATTAATTTTGTGGGTATGATAGATGGCATTCTCATCTAATCCTACATGCTCCAAAATTGTCAAATTTATAGTTTGACACATCCATCATCAACCATGGATGTGACTTTATATTTCTCCAGTATTTTAATGTATTTAACAGGTAAGAATGGATGCTTTATGCTTAGAAGAAAAAAAGGATAAAAAAAAGTAAGAATAGATGGAATTTATGACAAGCGGGAAATGATTGAATACCTTGCGAGATATATATCATCTACATACGTCGCCCTCACGCTCACAGTGGGTAAAGTAGATGGGGTAAGCTCCAAAACCACAGATTCGGCACAGCAGGATATTAGTTTTACGAACAGTGAGCAGCTACGTATATGGCTCCTAATTAAAGGTGAAAACGAGCCGAGCTGAACTCATTAGCTAATGCTTGAGCTCAGACTCATTTAGCAAGCTGGCTGGGTTTAGACATCTATTTTAAGACCTACAAAGTAAATATATTAATGGGTCACATTTCCTAAAACACCCATTATAGTTTTTTGAATTGATTAAAATTTATCCTATAGCTTGCATTCTATTAAAACACCCTCTTATAATTTGTAGTTGATTTAATCCATATTCTATTAGATGATAATAGTAAATGATAGTTTTGACCCTAGTGTTTATTTGATAAATTTAATTAAAAGAAAATAAAAATGAAAAATATCATTTTTGCCCCTAATAAAATATAAGCAATCGCTCTATTTGATTCTATTTGATCACTTTTATTTTTTATATGAATATGTACCAGGGGTACTTTTGGGATATGCAATTATGACCCCATGCCCTTGCGCATTTCAAATGGCAAAACAAGTAATTCTTATGGGGCGTTCTTTTTTCAAATTTTGAAAGGGGGGAAAGTTGATCAATGGGATTTTGGTTCTCATTGACAAAGAATCCCATGTTCTTTTTTCAAATTTATGTGAAGACTAGAGAATGTTTATTTTCTTGGGTAAATGGTATCCATCTCTTAGGTGGGTAAAATAATTTCCCACTTAGGAGGAAAATTGCCAATACTTGAATGAGACAAAAATGCCCCTTTTAATAATGGATTTTTATGACTAAAATGATCATTGCCTTATTTACATGAGAAATAAAAGAACATGGGCAAATGTTTCCCAAGAAAAATTTAAATAGGTTGAAAACTATATATAAGAAGTATTTTAGTAAAACTAAAGATTAGGTTTAAGTAAATCCATAAAACTAAGGTGGCATTCTATTAAATGACCATATATTAAACTAAGATAGAGTAACAAATTATAATAATTAAACATATTTTTAAAATAAAATAAATTAATAAAATTTCATTTATTGACAAAATTGGTGATGTTGTGAAAAAATGTTAGAAATTCCTGAATTTAGAATATAAAATTTATCTTTAGACAAAATTGTCCTTCTTTTCTTATCAAAAGATTTCCGGGTTATGCTCACCATCGTCAGCGAGTATCGATGATATTTTAGAAGAGAGCTTGTTTCGACAAAATATTAGCAAGCTTCCTTCATCATGCACATGAATATAAATTCAAAGGCCATCTGCAAGTTAACCAACATCTTAAAAAGTTAATAAAAATGAAATAATACCATCACGTCTACTCTTGGCGAGTTGGCGGTCACAAACGAAGACTCTTCTGTGGTTATGAATATTCTGTAATTAAAAGAGAATGTGGAAGAACCTCCATCTTTTAACCCTGACACTGCTTATAGAGAGAACAATGAACCAATTCATCCGAACCTAGACCTTAGAGAGAAGGTTCCCAGCCTTGACTTTGGTGAGCCAAATGGGTATCTGAAGGGGAGTGGTCACGGAGGGGTAGGGATCTATTATCAATAAAATGTTCCCAACACTATCCCAACAGGCCACTGCTGCTGCAGATAGGGAGCATCTCCCTTATTATTTATGGGGAGATACTATTGACGTGCGGCTATATAATGGATTGCTGCTGCACATAGGGAGCATCTCCCTTATTATTTATGGGGAGATACTATTGACGTGCGGCTATATAATGGATTGTTGGGACAATGTTGAGGGTGTGAATTTGTAGCATATCTGAACTCGTCGCAAAGATCATCCATGACCCCAATCACCAAAAGCATGGTATTAAAAATCGGATTGGACCAGATGGTCGGACTGATTGAACCGGGAATTGGTCATGCAACTGGTTTCATTTCATCAAAATCGCTCCTGGGCCAAAAACCATTGATTTGATCAGTGACGTCAACCCATGCAATGGTTTTGATCCTTTTTTATTTAATTATTTTTTAAAATCAGAACGGGCAATTTGTTCAAACCAGATGATTAGACTGTTTGACTGAGAACTGATAACCGATAACCAAAACAGTTCTATATCCGGTCCGGTTTTAAAAACCTTGAATAAAAAGATCTCAAGTCTGGATCACCTACAAACAAATATATACATTCCAACAACCTATCAACATGATTTAACACCACACATTTTATGCATGATGGGTCCCAGTTTCATGGTGAGATGTGCCATGCTAGATCAAATTGGTAGGGGTTGGAAGGTGTTTTGTTAACAAGAAATCCCAACTCAAGGATATCTTCATAGCTCCCATTGAGATTAGAGAGACATGGAAATTGTTTTCTTTTCAATCAACCCAAGAAAAGAAACGAAGAAGAAAGGGGCAATTTTGTCAATTAATTAAACTCCATCAATCTCTTTCGTAAAAACTAAAAAGGACTATTAATTTAAGTGAGCTGAAATTGAGGCTCATCAGACAATGAGCAGTGAGCAGTGGCACAGGCACATGCGAGCCGAGCCAGGGTTAGTTAATTTAGAGCCATAAATGGCTCGGCATCCAACAGATGGGCCTCCATAAAAACAAAATAAATAATGAAGTGTAAACAGTGGTGCAGATCCGTTTGGGGAAATAAAATAAACAAAACCAAATAAAATAAACAAGAAATGAAATAATGAATGACGAAAAGGAAGTTACCAGGGATGGGCCGGGTCCTCTATTATTACATGACCAAACCAGGCGCAACTGAGGAACACCAGGGCCCACCTTAATTAACTCATTAAACCCCTTTGCCGTTTTCCGTCGGAAGAAAGCTACGACCAGTTCGAAACGGACACCATATACCACCACTCATACCCATATACACGCCCCTCCCCCTCTTTATTTTTCTAATATTATTTCGTACCTCACCCACCTATATTTATATTTATAAGCTTCTATACATATTTTCTATTATATTATTATTTTTTATTTTTTAATTCTAATTGCAGCGACAAGGAGAGGATATTTTTATTCAATTCTAAATGTTAATCATGTTCACAAACACGTTGTTGTACTGTTGCCTAAGGTTCAAAACATCCATACATCCGTTACATCAGATGGGGGGTATATTAGGTATTTCGATCACATTCTTTAAAATGGGTTAAAATCCCAAAAACCCATATTTAATATATTGATGATCTATTGGTATGATACATATTAATGAATACGGGCCGATATATTGCAAAATTATATAATTACAGGGGAGTGAAAAATAAAAAAAGAAGTGAAGAAAATGAAGAAAAAGAAAAGGAGGTCGGGATGTTTATCCTTTGAGACATGGAATCGGGGAGTTGATGGTGTAAATGGGAGAGAAGAGTATGAGTAGAGACATGGAATCGAGAGCCACGTTGCGGCGATCCCGTCATGGGTGGATGCCTGGCAGTTGGGGTTTGTGGGATCCGCGATAATCGCCCAGCACGTTCCACCCCTCTCACAAGCGGGCCCCACTCTACAGCTGTTACAATGTGTTCTTGTCTGCTGGGACCTTTTTTTTTTCAATTATTTTCTCTTTTCTCACTAGCTTTCATTTTCCGGCAATAAATGGAACCTCAATTTACTCCTCTCCTCTCTCCTGCTACGGTGCTACCCTCTTTTTTTTTTTTTTCTTTTTTTTTTTGTTTTTTCACTCTCATGGTACCATCCGTTTGTATCATAAATATTTAGCCTCATTTAAATACTCTTTTCACGTATAAAAGTAATTTCGGAATTTGAACTAGTACTTTTATTTATTTAATTATTAATAGTGTGGTTGGGTTAAGGTAACTAGGGTTAAAGATTAAAATCGAAGATATTCTGATTCGAGGAGTCTTGCTTGATAGTTGATAGTGAGTGGGTGGAGAGAGAGAGAGAGGGGAGGGAGAGAGAGAGTTGTGTAATGTGTATGCCGCTCCTCCTTGCATTTTAACTATTATTAGCTGCAAAGTAAGCCGGTGACAACGCAACATCTCCTTTGTTTTATCATATTTCCACATTCTTTTTTAACTTTCTCTCTCTCTCCTCCTCATCATCAACAACATCATCATCGTCATCAACCACAACTTAATTCATTTTCAGCTATTCCGATCTGTATTCGTATCTCTTTCTCTCCCTCTCACTGTTCTTCTTCGTTGGTTTTAAATTAACGAAACGAAAATAAAAATCGGAAATTTATTCAGCTAGTAGCACTCAAACCCGTAGAATTTCTCTTTCCTTCTTGCTTCGTCTTTCCAGTTGTCCTTCTTTTTTACCCCCATCTTGTATTGATTTCCCTTTCAGATTCCCCACCCACATAATCCGCCCCCCCACCCCGTCTTCTTCTTCTTCTTCTTCTTCTTCTTCTTCTTCTTCTCTTTTGATTCTTCTCGCTCTCTCTCCCTCACAGAAACTCCACCATCCCTTCCCTCTTTCCCTCTCTAGCCCTTTTTCTGAAAGGGTAAGGGAGAGATGAAGGAAGGAAACGACGATATAATTATTATTGGAACTGAAAGGGTATTATAATTTCCTGGAGAGAATAGTCCTATAGTGCCAGTACTTCTACTTGTAGTAACAAAGAAAAAGGAGGAATTGAAAGAGATAGAAGGAGGTGTTACGCACAAGTATGCAGCAAGGAGGGACCCAATATGGGATGTCACCGGAGATGACGGCTTTCACTGGAACTGGAACTCGGAGCCACATGGTCGGTGGAGTTTCTAGTGGTTCAGATCACTTACAGCAGCAGCAGCAGCAACAACAACAACTACTGCAGCAGCAGAAGAAATCTGGGGATGCAGCAATTGTGGTAGCTGAAGCAGCATCGCCGATCAGTAGTCGACCACCTTCAGTTACCCGTCCATCAGGGAATTTCGAGGAATTGGTTCCAGTTTCCGGAGGATTCCCAGATGACGACGCACTTGCTGGGGAGGAAGCGGAGAGGGGAGTGGCCGGAGGGAACAGGTGGCCACGTCAAGAGACTCTGGCATTACTGAAGATTAGGTCGGAGATGGATTCTGCCTTCCGTGATGCCACCCTCAAGGGTCCTCTTTGGGAAGACGTCTCCAGGTAAACAAATTCCGAAATTCCCCAAAACCGCATCAAAACCATGTCCGTCATGGCGTTTAACTGAAATGGCCATTTGGGTTTACTTGGCTTTGGACTCATCACACAGTATTCTGCAAATGCGGAATATGGATGGAAGCAGTTAATTCCACCAAGCACACTACTCTTCTGCTTTCTTTTTCTTTATCTTTTTCGGGTGTTCCCGAAATTCAGAGATCTTTGTGCTTTACGGCAGTGAGAGCTTTAACGGAATCCTAGACAACCGAATTCGTCGAAGTTCGGAATCTTGGGTTTCAGCTCCAAACCATTAAAAAACACAAAGAAATAACCTCTCCTTCCTTAACGATCTCTGCCCTTCGTACCACGGATATTTTTCAGACACCGCAGCAGCTGTAGCCTGTAGTTAATATAAACCCAGTAGTGATTTTCATTTGTAGCAGTTGTTGTGGCTTGGGTGCACTGTATTCTTCCTCTCTACCTTTCAGATCTCTCGGCTTCTCTTTCTCTGTCACGACTCACGAGTGCGGCATCTTTCTCTCTCTGAACTCGAAACAGTCGGGGCCAGATCCACTGCATCAATTCGGCCCAATCCGCAGTTACTTAGAGAGAAAGCGTTTAATTATTTAATTAATTTATTTACTTTACAAAAAAACTTAAGAATGTAAAACCTTTTTAGGGTTCCTATACCACATATCAAAACTTAAAAAAAAAAAAAAAAAAAAACTGTAATCATCACAGCTAAACTTTGGCCATTAGAATAGATGGTGGATGTTGAGATTGGGTGGTGGGCTGGGAGCTGGGACTACTACCCTCCACGAAAAGATACTTATTTTCAGACTCACCCACATCACCTCCCACTGTTTTTGCTCTAGTTTTTCATATTCTGTTCTGAGTTAATTTGGTCGTCCAGGAAGCTAGCTGAGCTGGGTTATGTGAGGAGTGCCAAGAAATGCAAGGAGAAGTTCGAAAACGTCCACAAATACTACAAGCGAACCAAGGAAGGGCGAGCTGGGCGTCAAGACGGCAAGAGCTATAGGTTTTTCAGCCAGCTTGAGGCTCTTCATACCAACAGCAGCGGCAGCAACAATATCGCCACATCCGTCATGCCTGCCGCCACCACCACCGCGACCACCAATCCTAGTTCAACGGCGGCTCCTGCTCCAATCACAATGGGAGGCAGCAATCCAATGGTGGGCTCCACTGGAAGAGTTCAAGCACCACAGCTTTCAGCCAGCCCAGCCACAGACACTACTCAGATCGGAGTGCCCCGAGTAAGCCCTTCGGATTTGGGTGCTGCTGCGACGGCCAGTGCTGCCGCTACCACAACAGGGATCAGCTTCTCTTCTAACACATCGTCTTCCTCTTCAGACTCGGAGGATGATTTGGAGGCCGGAGGACCCTCCAATACGGATAGCCGAAAGAGGAAGCGGGGATCAAGGGGTGGCAGCAGTAGGATGATGTCCTTCTTCGAGGGGCTGATGAAACAGGTGATGGAGAGACAGGAGGCCATGCAGCAAAGGTTCCTGGAGACCATAGAGAAGAGGGAGCAAGACAGGATAATAAGGGAAGAGGCTTGGAGGCGACAGGAGATGGCGAGGCTGACCCGGGAACACGAGATCATGGCTCAGGAACGCGCCATCTCTTCCTCAAGGGATGCAGCCATCATCTCTTTCTTACAGAAGATCACTGGCCAAACCATCCAATTTCCCCCGCCTATATCGATACCTGCCGCCCCACCACCCCAGCCGATCATAACACATCCACCGCCGTCCCAACATCAACATCAGCAGCAGCAGCCACAGCCTCAGCCTCAGCAACAGCAACAACCACCGCAACCTCACCATCAGCATCACCAATCTCAAAGCGCCGAAATCGTCCGCCATCAACCGGCTTCATCGGAGGTGATTATAGCTATCCCGGAGCAGCAAGTGCCTCAGGAGATGAGTAGCGGTGGTAGGAGCGGGAGTTTCGATCCAACCTCTTCTAGGTGGCCGAAAGCTGAAGTTCATGCACTAATCAAGATGAGGAGTGGGCTTGAATCGAGGTACCAAGAAGCTGGACCAAAGGGTCCATTGTGGGAAGAGATCTCTGCAGGGATGCAGCGGATGGGTTACAACAGAAGCGCCAAGAGATGCAAGGAGAAATGGGAGAATATCAACAAGTACTTCAAGAAGGTGAAGGAGAGCAACAAGAAACGCCCTGAAGATGCCAAGACCTGCCCTTATTTCCACCAGCTTGATGCCCTCTACAGGAAGAAAATACTTGGCAGCAGTAGTGGCAGTACCAGCTTTGGGAACCAGAACAGGCAAGAAGAACAACCACAGCAGCTGGAGACAATGGACCCGAGTCCAACAACCACAAATTTGCCAGAAAGGGGTAATGCCTTGACGATCATGTCACTGCCACCATCAAACCAAACCTCTGAAACAGAAGACAATAAGAACAACAACAACAATAATAATAATGGTGGATCTACTACAGAGGTGCAGACAAGTAATGGGGGTCTGCCGCCGGGAACCACAATGAAGAAGGTAATGATTGATCTCATCTCATCTTTTGTATCAAAAACTAAAAACAAGTATTCCCTTTTTTAGTCCCTCACTATTCGATTCATCAGTTATATTTAAAGGTCAGATATGGGACTGATTCTTGCTTTTGTATTGAAGCCAGAAGACCTTGTGAAGGAGCTGATGGAGCAGCAGCAGAAGCAACAAGAACAGTCTGTAATGGATGATTATGATAAACTAGAGGAACCAGACAGCGATAATCTAGATCAAGAGGACGACGACGACGACGACGATGACGACGATGAAGATGAAGAAGCAGAAGAAGAGAGGAAGATGGCCTACAAAATACAGTTCCAGAACGGGGGCTCCGCGAATGGAGGGAATGCAGCAAGCACCTTCATGGCCATGGTTCAATAGTTTCTCTTTCCTTCTGTATTGTCGGTTATGGGTTTCGTTCGCCCTAGCTTACCTCCTTATTCAGTCCTTCATCATCATCATCTTCAGTCCAGACATTTGTACCATATGTACCAATCTCAATATTGATTGACGCCCAAGCTCAATAGCCTTCAGTTCGTCTTCACTTCATTTTTTTTCCCTACTTTCTCTAGAATAGAGGTCTTAGGTAGGTAAGTCTCGTGATAAGATGGAGAATCCTGGAAGTTGATTGCTTCAATCCCTTTTGCCATTTTTATTGATTTGTTGTGAATAAGGGTCCACTTCAAAATGGGACGCAATTGAAAGAATGAGAGGAAGAGAGGAAAATAAGCCTGCTCAGCAGGAGAAGTAGCAGCAGAAGAGGAAGAAGACAAAGAAGCATAGATAGTTTTCTTCTTGTGGGAAAGGTACCTGCGGAAAGGATTGGAACATCGGAGGCAAAAGAAGCAGCAGCAGCAGAATTCTTCAGAATCTTTGCTTGGTTTGGATGAAGGAAGTTTTATTTTTATTTTTTAATTTTAATTGTTGGTCTTTAAATTTATTATTTACCATTTGTTCAAAAGTCTTTTTTTTTCCTTGTTTACTTTTGTTATCATCATGTAACTTCTCTTATTTGTTATTATTGTTGACATGTTAAATGTTGTCATGGTCGTTTACCTTGTTTCTGTGAATTGGGCTTAGACTTGAGACTTGTGTCAGTTGAAAGAAAAAAAAAAAAGAAGAGAAGAGGGAAAGAAAGAAGAAATGGTAGTGGGGACGGGGGGGCTGCTGGGTGGAGCAGAATTTCATTTTTTTCCTTTTTGAAGCTTTTGACGGGTTCATGCTTGTGGTTTATTTTGTTTGGTGACGTCTCTCTGTCTCTTTACTGTACTCTCCTTTTCCCCTGGACCCTGCTCTCTCATCATGCTGGGGAATCTTTCTTATATTTGTTCTTCTCTCTCTCTCTCTCTCCTATATACACACGCATGTACATATTTGTTGAGTTTTAATAGGTAATAAATAAATAATCCATAAAAAAACAGTTTTTATGTTTTTTTATTCGTAAAAAAGTAAAAACAAACAATTTATTGCATGTTCTTAAGTCTTAACTGCATTTTGATTATTTTTATTTATAAAAAAACTGCATTTTATTGGTTGAAACCTTCAGTGTTCACTGCATTTTCTTTCTTATTTATCTTATTTCCTTGTACCAAAGGTGAATAATATATTGGGGGCAATAGGACATTAGGATCAGTACACTAATCTATATAAAAAAAAAAGAAAAAAATAAATAAAAAAGATTATAGAAAAATGCACGAGAGATGCCGCTTCAGCGAATAATGGCATTTCAGAACCATGTTTTAAATTTTAGGACAACGGCCATTAAAAGGAGTGGCTCGGGCAGAGATAGGATTTCTTTTCTTTTCTTTTTTTTTTTTATTTTTATTTTTGGAGGTTGCGTAATAAATTAAATGCCATGGCGCACCTAATGTTTTCTCCCTCTATATATATATATATATATGAGTGGATTAAAGTTGAGATTTTGTCAAAATTTGAATGGCCAAGTCCGAATCTGAAGCAATGTAAAATGTTAATTCCGGGCAACTCGAATTTCACCCGTATCCAAGAAATGTGAAGGGTCATTCTCCGGATCCACTATAAACCTTAGGCATTTAGAAAGAGTATAAATACAAATAGATAAAAAATAATACAAAATACAAGATTTTGCACTCTATAAGCCTTAACGAAAATTTCCCGTCAGAATTTTCTCCATAAAAAAGTTGGATTGAGTCCCCACATTACAAGAATTTAAGACACAACTCAATGATCATGAGTTCGCATCTGTTTATTTCAAATCATCCCCACATTACAAGAGCACAATGAAAATGAATAAATGTACAATCGTTTTTAGATAAATTTGGTAACCATAGAATGTATTTCAGCTGGCTGTGAGTTGAATCCCTTGAATTGCTTTTATCATATTTGAGATCAATAATATTAGAAGAGAGCCAGATTTGGCAAGTATGGTCACGGTAGAAGAGCGTATGCTCAACCATTTCATCAGCCAAACCGGATGTCCTGCCCACACTCTATCTGCCCTGAATTTCAACTACACATTGCAATCTTGTATTGTGAGATGTGCAACTGCAGTGTACTGTAGGTAGGGTGCAGGTAAAGAAAGTGAGAAGGAAATCGATCAGCTATTTTGCAAATGAAAATGCCAGTTCTTCTTTGTTAAACTTGTCTGCATAGGAATAGTTCTATGGCAAACTCTCCAATGGAACTGCCTAACTTTTGCGGGGAGTTAGTTTTTCAGAATTTGCTCTACTATCCATATATGCACCATTACAAGGCTAGTTTTGAGCAAGTGTAGTCTTGGCAAGATGGTATACTAACTTTACTGTAAAAGAACCTAATTTGTCATAAATCTAGCAAACCCTGTCTTCCCCTGAAGGTTTTGTGAATATGAGAGGAGACAACTGTTGAGAGTGTAGGGGCTGATCTTGTGTTTGAGATGTATTTATCATTATTTTTGGGATAAGGGTATTGTTGTATTATACTTTTGTATACATTAATGTATCATTACTTGCACAACTCGTTATTTGTCTTTGTAAGAGAGGGATATAAGTGTTCTTTGTCATTCTTTCATTCACATAATATAGATATCTTTCTGTGAGTATAGCCAGACTTTAGAGACACCCCACAATTTTGTTTCTCTATATTGTTCAAAATTTTCTTGATTGCACCCAGATTATTAGGTACACCTGGGTTACTCCATCACCTGCCCCCCACAGTTTCATCTTTCAGCATATGTTAATGTTGATTGGACAGGATGCTTGGATACTAAACAGTTTAATGTTAGATGGCGTATATGTGTTTTTTCGTAGCAGTTTACGTTTTTCTTAAAAATGAAAAAAATGGCAGATTGTGTTCAAATCATCTAGGGAAGCAGAGTATCGCGCTATGTCTTCTATTTATAGCGATAGTTTCATGCTTTTTACATGACATATCTTCCCCAATACCTCTATCTGTAGATAACATGAACACAACAAGAATTGCCTCGAATCCAGTATTTCATGAGTGTATCAAACATAGAGAGTTGGATTATCATTTCATGCATTAGAGAACAATTCTTTGCTAGTCGCATCACTCTTCCTTATGTTGCTTTTGGGCTTCAGCCAATACATATCTTCACCAAAACCATGACATGGATTCGATACAATTTTCTAGTTTCTAGTTGACAAACTGATGCTTATACCTTGACATCAATTTTAGAGGGAGGGTAAAGAATTTAATGGCTGATCTTGTATTTGAGTTCAATGGCATGGGCAGCCTTGTTGTAGCGCCAGGGAACAAAGTTAACCGAACTGTGAAGGAGATGACTAAAAATGTATCTGCAATGACCGAAAGAATTTACCAAGTTGGACTGAAGTCTTCCTCCAACAGAGCTTTAATTACAATTTGTGCGTCTCCCTTTCAACTGCTGAGCAGCAATTTAATTTTACTGTTTCATTCAAATACACGTAAAACTGAATCAGAATGTAATTTTATAGCGATAATAATTACATCATCTTTTCAAATGCATACAAAACTGAACCGATATAAAATTTACATGGATTCTTGATTTACATCGTATCCAAATACAGCCTTAGAGTTAGACCTTAACTAATCAGTAGGAGGCTTTCCCCAATTCTCACTACTTAAAGGAGAATGCCCTCTTCTAAACCTTTGACTTGGGCTGAAATATCATAAATGATTCTTCTAGGGTCAAGAACACCATTGTCCAAAACCACTCTGCAGCGTGCCTTCCAAATGGACCATAACGTTATATGGTACATTCGTGTGGATACCATTTACTAAATGCTCAAGCATTCATGTGGATTTACTAAAGCACGCTCTCTAATTTACAACCAATTTATTTAATCGACCCGACGGAAATGGAAAGTGGCAGTTTTGACCCTAATGATGGAAATGTTGTTCTTGCCCCTAATAAAATGTGAGCATCCAACCTATTTGATCAATTTTATTATTTCTTTGAAGAATGTTGTTGACAAAGAGTTCAGATGCTATTGTTCTCTGACTTCTCTCTTCTTCTTCATTATACTAAAATGAAACATTATTTCTTTTTAAAAGACTATATAATGGTACTTTTGGAATAAAAATCACAGGCCAATGCCCTTAAAACATTTTTCACTCGGTTTAGGTGGTCATGTGACCATTTCCAGGTGACATTACAAAGAGTTCTTAACATAAGGTATATTTTGTAAATCGGGTGCAAACCGTAGGGAGTCTTTTAGTAAACAAACTTATAAATATCTTTCTTTGGGCGTGGTTGGACTTTAGACACACCCAACAAAACTGTTCTCTCTATTGTTTTAAACTTTTTCTGACAGATCCTAACGAAGGTTCAAAATAGTGACATGTATTGAGCCGTATCGGTTGATACATATCGTATTGGGGGTTTCTCGATACATTCCTATAAGGAGTGTTTTGGGGTCTCGACTGGTTCAGTGGGTGGACGGACCTTAAATCAACCTCTCTGAACCAGATTAAAAAAACTAAAAAAAATTAAAAAAAAACTATTGATACTGCTCGATATGCTGATAGTGGCATATCGATATTTTGAACTTCTCTCCTGACAATAACCACAAGGATGAGGTTGTTAAGGCAATCTTGATTTAAAGACCTATCTTATTAGTTAATGAGGTTGTAGACCTTGTGGAAATTGGTTGTCTTCGACTGATGACTCTGAATTTTAAGGTCTTTGAGGTTAGGGATCCATGGATCCCCCCAAGTTTTAATGTTTTTGCTAGAAGATACCAATAGAGACCCTTACTAAGAAACTTTCTGTTCATTAGTAAGCCATTCCCAAGAGGACTTTCTTTTTGGGGAGGAGTTAATAAGGAAATCCCCTAGAGGGAAAATATTTGGCTTTGAGGACTTGGATTCAAGTAGTTGAAGGGTTCACAAGAATATGCCAAACTTGTTTTGCTAGGAGAGCTTTGTTGAAGCACCCCGTGTCTCTAAAACCGAAACACCCAATATGCTCCATTGGACCAATGAATTCATAGATCCCCTTCCAAGTGAGTTTTATGACATGGTTTCAAAAACCAATCTGGAACTAAAACCGTTTTGATCATCAGTTTTTGGGTGGACGGTTCGACTGCCCAGTTTGAATGAACAATCTGTTCCAACTTAAAAAATAAAAAAAAATAAAATTAAAATAAAAAGTCAAAAACCGTTAAATGATTCGAACGAATTGACGGTTTGATTGCCCAGGTAAGTGGGTTGCTGACTAAATCAACAGTTTTTGGCCAAGAATTGGGTTAAGAGCCAGACCGGAACCAATTGCCTTGATGGTTTCCAGGCTGAATGGTCCACCATCCAGGTAAATGGCGGTTCGAAAACATTATTTTATGAGGCTATAGTCAAAAAGATCTATTTTCTAGGGAGGCCTAAATAAATACCAACCTTTTCCGCCCTCTTCACCATCATAGGCTTGTGAAATAAAAATTTGAAATTTAGAGGGGGTGCTTTTTCTGAAAACAACTTCAAGTTTGTGATAATTGACCTTTTGTCTTGGGGTATTTCTAGCTCATAGCTAGAGCCAAGGGCCTGGAGGATGGCCATCATGGTCTCACTCTGCTTAACCAAGGTGGCTGCTCGGGGTTTGGTCATACCACTTGGGTATGGTGTCTTCATTCAAGATCTTTCGTTTTCTTAGAAATCAAATCAGCCTTAGTGTTAGCAAAATTAATTGTGCCGAGCTTATTAAAGCTTTGAAGATCTCTTCTACTTGTGTCCATAGAGATGCTTGTTAATTTGATTTTAGAAGACTTGAAGCAAGAATTGCGATACTTTGAGAAGGTTCAATTTCAGCACATGTCCAAATCAAAGAACTGTTTTGCTCATTTTCTAGCTAGTAAATCTTGTAATCGAAGGTACCTAGTTGTTTTGTTCTCTTGGTAGGATGCTTCCTTTCTTTTTCATCTGAACTCCTTGGGCTGTATCATTTTGGCTTTGTAACGAATTGTTTTATTGAAAGAGTAATCCTAAAGAGTGGTTGTGTTCATCATACATGAGGAGCGAGTCATTGGCTTTACTTCATTTAGTCCAAAATATCGTGCAATCGTTTGAATATTTGTGATAGAGAGAACCTGTGCCCAAAGTTATTGCAGATTCTCAAGAGAGAGACACCAGCCAAATTTTGAGACCAACACTTTGTTCATGAAACTCATATCAGTGTATCACGAAGAGCTCCGATCGATTTCTTGCCCACAACTATCCTACCCACAGCACACTACAGCTATACATTGAGAATATCTATCCACAGCACACTACAGATGTTCTAATGTACAATTGTAGTATCTTGTGGGTAGGAGATCCAGATTCTATCACGAATTAATGCCTAAAACTCAGCCTAATCTCTCTTTGAGGTGGATAAATAGTTGACATGAAGAGCCCATTTAGGAGGGCTTCTCTTTCTGGCTGAGCCGCTAAACAGAAGCAACAATGGTTGAGTATGCGTGTTTCAGATAAGCTATTTGGAGTAGCTTCATTCAATAGTCATAAAAATTGCGTTTGGAAAGGATTTTTTCTAAAGATTGGTCAAATCTGATTATAGTGGTTCTATAATCTATCCAATCATAAATGGATCAAACTTGGTTAACCTTTTAATTAAATCGTATTCAAATGTACAAATGAGTATTTGTATTTTGGCTGTGTTTGGAAACAATGCAAATTGAGTATTAATTCCGATTCAAGGTAAATTTGCACTTGGTTCACTTTTGCCTGTGTTTGGCAACATTACAGAAAATACATTTTTCAATGTATATTTATATTGATAATAAGATGTAAAAGTACATCAATAAAAAAAAAAGAAGTAAATTTGCATTCAAGTGGGCTTTTGATAAAAAAAGGCATATGCTTTATTGTAATTCGTGTTTGCATCCATCCATTAAAACTAAAAGTTTGTGTGGTAAGAAGGTAAATTTTTCAATGTAAAACTAACCCGACTTTACAATTTATATGAACTGTTTTATACTCTACATATTTGCATTCACACTTATTTGCATCGTTTTAAATTGAAATTTTCCTTACTTATATGACATGGGCCATTTTGAGAGCTAATTGTTTTTGAATGACGTTATTAACGATGCTTGAGGCATTTAATTTAGAAGGATAACATGTAAATAAGCCCTTGCAATAGAGATGGATTATTAAGGTACAATTGAATGGGCTGTGAATTGGGCATACATCTAATTCCCACATTTGAAATGGTTTTCTCCTTTCTTAGTTATTTGATACAAATGTATATTTACATATAATGTACATAATGCCTCATTTTTAATTTATAGGACATTTCTACTTACAATGCAACAAATTAGTCTTTAGATTTATTTGCACAATGTTCAATAGGTATAATGGAATTTACAAGGTATGAAAAACTTTTGATAATACATACTGATTTTGGATGTATCTTTGAATAAGTAGTCATTAGGCATGCTTCTTTAGGTCCATGTTCCTTCATTATCTGACCTAAGATCCTGAACCTCATTAAATCCAAATTCTTATACCCCTACTTCATGTTAATTGAATATAAAACTACCCTAAGTTTCATTCCATATCAATTTGACTGTGCTTAAATTAAGTTTTAAGCCAAATTCAAGTCCAATATATAGGCTCAATTACTAATTATTACAAATTCGGTTTGTAAAACTCATAAACCTAATCAAGTTTATATATATAATATTTTTTATTTTTATATATATATTAAAAAATAACTTTTTATATATATAATTTTTAAATTTTTATATGAAACATAGCTCACTATTGAACCCAAGTAGATCTGAGCTTGAACTCAAACTCGAGCTTTATATATGCTTTTTTTTTTTTTTTTTTTTTTCTGAGCCAACGCCAAATAGTTTAATATTTGTCTCGGCTCGATTTGTTTTATGTACATGAAAGAGACACGTGGATAATAAATAGGGTGAACCATTGCCCCATTTTTGTATTAATCATACTCCTTGTTTTAATCTCAAAGGATTGCCAATTTACTACAATCAGCCTATAATAAATTTATATGATGTTTTCTATAAACTTTTTAAGTGGTCAGAAAATAAGTAATGGATAGAATATTGGAGAAATGCATTTCTACTTTTCAATCTGCTCTCTTTCATGGTTGTTTGATAATGTCATTGTTCAGGAAGCTATTCATCTTATAATTGGAAAAAAAGAACTTGTCAGGGACATATTGGTCTGATAATGGTGTTTACATCCTACGACATATTGAATTCAAAAACTTTAAAGGTTTTAAGCATGGTTTTCAAAACCGGACTGGATGGTCGGACCGGAAAAGCTGGAAACTGGTCAGGTGATTGGTTCTGTTTTATCCCAGAATTGTTATTTTGCTAAAAATCGTTGACTCAGGTGGTCAAACCGTTCGAACCATCCAATAGCTTTAGCCTTTTTTTTTTGTTTTTTATCAAAATGGGTTGTCCGCTCGATTCAAATGATTGGACCATTTGATTCAAGACCGAACCCTGACTAGATCGTTGTCTAATTCGATTTTAAAAACATTGGTTCTTAGTTTGGTGTGTCTTTCCATGCGGATTATCAATTATTTATAATTTTAGCAGCTTGCTTTTCAATCTTTCTCCATTCGTTGGGAGAATATATTTTTGCTGAAAGACCGTGCCTTCCAATTCCATCTTATTTGAGTAAATTAGAAATGAAACTCCTCACCTTTTTTTTTTTGTCTCGTTTTTATGCAAAAACACACACAGACAGATACACCTCCAACTAAACGATCTTTGAGCATCGTTATGTAAAAACTCACTATGTTTTTTGGCCGTAAGATCTTTCATTCAAAAAAGACATCATATTTTTGGGTTTTAAGATCTTCAGCCTTGGGAAACTAAACAGAGTAAAAACAAATTGATTTTGTTTTTGGAAAACATTCCATATATTATTTTAAACAAAGTGAAAACAATTTGAAAAGCAGAGCTAAAATATCCCGCTACGACCTACGATAATAATGGTCACATCCGGTAAGGGGCTGACATCCAATAAGAAACAGAGTTGCCACAAGAATTATACCCGGTGATGAAGAAGCATATATCCATCCTTAATTGAAATGCATTCAGGCCACTACAATCCACATATAAGTCAATTATGCTTCTTCTTGTTCGGTACTGATGAAGGAAGATTTGGTCCGACCTCTTCATTATGTGACACGTGGTAGAAACGACAGCTCGGCAGAAGGGGTTAAGCCTAGGCGGGGACAAGGGGATACACCGCCGAACTGACCCACCTTGTAACAGTTCAGGATAGACTTCGTCGAACTGACCTTGTAACAGCTCGGGATAGACATCACCGAACTGACCCTTGTAACAACTCGGGATACACTTCGCCGAACTGACCCTTGTAACAGCTCGGGACACTTCGCCGAACTGACTGACCTTGTAACAGCTCGGGACACTTCGCCGAACTGACCTTGTAACAGCTCGGGACACTTCGCCGAACTGACCCACCTTGTAACAGCTCGGGACACTTCGCCGAACTGACCCACCTTGTAACAGTCTGAGATACCTCCGAGCCCAAGACCGCCTCGCTCAGCACTTTGCATCATCTTCTAGGCGCCAAATCCAAACAAGTCGTACCATGCCTGACACCAGGGAAGTCCGTGCCCGAGGACGCCACGCCTGACTGACTTGGGATATGACGTTTGGCAGCAGCACTCTAAACGGCCACCTGCCACCGCCATTAACGCCGCCATCTCCAGTTAGACGGTTAGGCAGTGACGGTTCTGTCTCAACAGAAGGGACGACGGCCGAGTTGACAAGCGCAAGGGTAATCATACCCAATCTGACAAGGGCCTCGGGACGAGTACACGAAATGACTATAAGAGCCCCCTGCCCCTCGACAACGGAGGTATGCAAACTTTGCGCTATCTGGTATTACCTTGCTTTTGAAGGATTCTAACTTGAGCTTCGGAGCCTCTACACCGGGTTCCCCCCGGAGCTTTCCCATCTCTTTGGTTTCAGGTCCCCTGCTACCCCGAATTCAGAAGCAAGGCAGTGGACAGCTAAGACCAGCCGGATCGCGCTCCATCAATTGGCACAGTCTGTGGGAAAACGCTTCAAAAAGCCTCCCTCCAAACTTCGATACCCCCTTTCTTCTTCAAAAAACCCAACACTCATGGCCTCCTCCAGCAACACCGGACGCGGCACGGAGACAAACGCCACCGGGGAGCAACTTCAGGTCCCCGTAGTGTGCGTTGGACAGTTCACCATCCCCCTTTCGGCGGATGGGATCCCCATCCTGAACACGCCACAAGCAGTGGCACCCGTAAACCCTCCTACCACAAACGTCCCCTTTCCTCTCCCCATTGAGACAACTTTCACTGAACCAACTGCCGTCCCCCTGGCAGCTAGCCAAGATCGATTGGAGGACCTGATGCAGTGCATGCGGGCAATGCAAGCCCAAATGCAACAGTTCCAGCAACACCAGCTTCACCAGCACCAAGTGCTGCACAACATCTCCCAGTATCACTATCAACAGCAGTTCCCCCAACTGCCACTGAACCAACCACTACTTCCACCTCGCCACCCCGCTCCGAGGCCGGTCAAGGCCTCCCCGCAGGATGGGCGCCCCCGCCAGGCGAAGGCCTCCCGGCCCCAAAACCACCCCAATAGCCAGGCCTCGTCCCCAGGCCGAAGAGAGAAAAATGTCATCCCCGCCTCGCAACCCACGGGTGGGTCGGGAACCTCGCCCGTGAGGTCGGCACCCCGGCGCTCCAAGCCCGAGCTCCCGCTCACCGAAAATCGATTCAGCACCCTGGCGGCGGACTACCAGCATTCCGGGCCCATCGAGCTCGGTAACACGGAGGCCAGCAGCGCCAGCACAAGGCCCGCTCAACGGCGAAGGCGCCGGCAAAGTCGCCAAACCACCACCCGCGCCTTGTCGGAACTCAGAGGCAAAGCCACGAGCTCGGACGAGGTAGGGGCTACCCCGGCTCTCTCCGTTCCTTCCCCCCTCGCATCGGAACTCCTGGCGGTCCCCTTACCCAGAGACTTCAAACTCCCACCTCTGGACAAGTACGACGGGTCCTTCGACCCCAACGACCACGTCGACGCCTTTCAGTCGCAAATGCACCTCGCCAGGGCTAGCGAATCGTGCATGTGCGTGGCCTTTACCACCACCCTCAGGGGGGTAGCCCGCACTTGGTACAGGAGCCTGGCCCCCGGGTCGATAAAGTGATGGGCCCAGTTCGTGCAAGTCTTCACCACACACTTCGTCACTAGCCGACGGTGCCCCAGAACAGAGGAAAGCATCTTCGGAGTGGTCCAAAGAGAAGGAGAATCTATTCGGGGCTACATCAAGCGGTTCAACGAGGCATGCTTGCAAATACCGCGGTTGGATCCCGCAGTGCAGCTCGCGGCGGCCAAAAGAGGGGTGGCGCACAAAGAATTCAAATGGCACATGGTGGCCAACCAGCCCACGACCGTGGCCGAATTCCTCAAACTCGCGGTTAAGTTCATGAGGACAGAGGAAGAGATCAACCAACGAACCGAAGGCGGGAACGAGAAAAGAAAGAGAGAAGGCGAGCTCTCCAACCCGGTGAGTAGAAAAAACCCGACCCGAGAGCCGAAGCCGAACCAGTCCTTCCGGGCCCCCCTAGCAGTTCGGACGGACTACACGCCGTTGAACACGAGGCGGACAGAGACCATGGTCATAGCACCGAACAGTGTAATAACCTCCGGGACGAGATAGAGGGACTCATCCGTCGCGGATACTTGAGAAATTTTGTACAGCACAACAATAACAATAAAGCAGGTCGGCAAGGGGAGCAAGAAAAGGATGCACCCGAGTCTAGCAACAGACCTGCCGAACCGTTGCAGAAGCAGCCTCCGGAAGAGAGGCCAGTTTGGGGAACCATCCATGTAATAGTGAGAGGATCGGTGGTAGCGGGGTGTACCTCGGCAGCAGCCCGGACATCAGTTCGCAAAGCGGCCCTCGAAGAAAGGAACCCCCCAAAGAGACCAAAGACCGAAGAGCCGATCTTTTTCATGGAGGACGACGCGTGAGGAATCCACTACCCCCATGATGACGCGCTTGTCATTAAGCTAAGGATCAGCGATTTCGAGATCAGGCGCGTACTCGTAGATTCGGGTAGCTCAGCGGACATCCTCTTCAAATCGGCATTTGACCAGCTGCAGCTAAAGAGAAGCGAGCTGAAGCCCGCGAACACTCCCCTGGTAGGTTTCAGCGGAGATGAAGTTAGGCCCCTCGGGAAAATAACTGTCCCTGTGGAAGTCGGCACATGGCCTTGTGCGGTCAGACTCAACCATGATTTCCTGGTAGTCGCGACCCCCTCCCCATACAATGCCATAATAAGGCGGCCGATCACGCATGTCCTACGGGCGGCGATCTCCACCTACTATTTGGCCATGAAGTTCCCTACGAACTTCGGTATAGGGGTAGCGCGGGGGGACCAGCTCGAGTCCTGCAAGTGCTACGTTGCCGCCCTAAAGGGAAAAACCAAGGCGGCCGACGACCTCGAGCTGGTGCGGCCGGCGGAGCAAGGTGAGGAGCGAGCTTCGCCCATGGAGGAAACAGTCGCAATCCAGACCAGCTACGGACCCAGCTCCCACACTAAGCATCGGAGCTTCCATCGAAGACCCCCTACGAGCCGAACTGGTAAGTTTTTTACTTCAAAATTTAGATATTTTTGCCTGGTCCGCGGCCGACATGCCCGGCATTAGCCCCAGACTGATAACTCACAAACTTAATACTGACCCTGTAGTCAGACCCGTTAGACAGAAGAAACACAACTTTGCCCCAGAACGCTGGAGAGCGGTCGACGAGGAGGTTTAGAAGCTCCTCGCAGCAAACTTCATAAGGGAAGTCCACTACCCAAGCTGGGTGGCCAACCCGGTGTTGGTAAAAAAGGCAAGCGGCAAGTGGCGCATGTGCGTCGACTATACTGGCCTGAACCGAGCCTGCCCGAAAGATTGCTTCTCCCTCCCCAGAATTGACCGCCTAGTGGACGCGACCTCGGGAAATGAGTTGCTAAGCTTCCTGGACGCCTACTCGAGCTACAACCAAGTTAGGATGAACCCATCCGATGAGGAAAAAACCAGCTTCATAACCGAGTTTGGCCTGTAGTGCTACAAAGTCATGCCCTTCGGACTAAAAAACGTCGGGGCAACTTTCCAAAGACTTGTAAATAAGCTATTTCGGCCCCTGATTGGTACGAAGATAGAATGCTATGTAGACGACATGGTCGTCAAGACTCAGTTTTCACAAGAGTTAATACAAGACTTAGATTCTGTTTTCCAAATCCTGCGTCACTTTAGCATGAAGTTGAATCCCAACAAATGTGTCTTCGGCGTCACCTCGGGCAAGTTCCTAGGCTACATTGTCAATCGGCGCGGTATTGAGGCCAACCTGGACAAAATAAAAGCCATTCTAGATATGAAACCACCTCGGAAAGTAAAAGAGGTTCAGAGGATAAACGGCCGCATAGCCGCTCTAAGCCGCTTCTTGTCCAAATCAGCAGACCGCTGCCTACCCTTCTTCAAGGCAGTCAAAGGCAAAGGGTTCGAATGGACCCAGGACTGCCAGTTCACGTTCGACGAACTAAAAGGTTACCTCGCTAGTATACCAACCTTAGCCCGGCCCGAGGTGGGCGAGGTCTTACAACTGTACCTCTCGGTGAGCGACGAGGCGGTCAGTTTGGTACTAATAAAGGAAACAGACCGGGTCCAACGACCCATATATTATGTCAGTAAAATTTTGCAGGGAGCAGAGGCAAGGTACCCGGAGATAGAAAAACTAGCATACGCCCTAGTAATAGCAGCTCGGAAACTCCGCCCGTACTTCTAGGCTCACACCGTCATCGTCCTAACTGACAAACCTCTTCGACAAGTTTTACTCAAACCCGAAGTCTCCGGTCGACTGACGAAATGGGCCATCGAACTCAGCGAGTACGAACTCCAGTACAAACCGAGAACCGCTATCAAGGCCCAAGCTTTGGCAGATTTTATCGCCGAGTGCACTTTCAGCCACGAAGCTCCACAGGTCGAGCCCGAGGTCCCCATTTGTGGCGAACCCGGAGCTCCTGAGCCCATAGAGTTCGAACCCCGTGAAGTAGCACCCAGTGTGGCCTCTCTCCTGATCAGGCGAAGAGCGAATTGGGATGAGGAGCCCTGGATCCTTCACGTGGATGGTTCCTCGAACCGGCAAGGCAGCGGAGCTGGAATAGTCTTGTGCGGCCCGAGCGGCACAAAAGTAGAGTACGCGCTACGCTTTGAGTTTGCGGCATCCAACAACGAGGCAGAGTACGAAGCGCTAATCGCCGGGCTGGACCTAGCGCAAAAGGTTAAGGCAAAACACTTGGTCATCTGCAGCGATTCTCAGCTCGTGGTAAACCAAGTTACCGGCGAATACGAAGCACGCGATCTCTCCATGATCGCATATTTGGCCAAAGTAAAAGAAGCCCTGCTCAACTTCCGGTCACACATCATCAGGCAAATTCCGAGGTCCGAAAACACTGAGGCTGACGCCCTGTCCCGGTTAGCCAGCACGAGTCACAACAATATGAGAACTGTGTACATAGAGGACTTACCTCGGCCTAGTATTCTCGGGGGGACAGAGGAGGTCGCTCCCATCTTAGAAGCAGAGCCGAGCTGGATCGATCCACTCGAGAGCTTCCTGATAGACGGAACCCTCCCTGTAGAACGCAATTCCGCCAAGAGGGTGCAGCGCCAGGCTGCCAAATATGTCATAATAGACGAACGGTTATACCGACGGTCGTACACGCTCCCCTATTTGCGGTGCCTGCGACCTACCGAAGCCGAGTTTGTACTCCGCGACACTCATGAAGGCCTGTGCGGCGGACACTTGGGGGGCAGAGCACTCGCCCAAAAGGCACTTCGACAAGGATACTACTGGCCAACGATGAAGGCAGAAGCTGTCGAGCTCGTCAGAAAATGCGACAAGTGTCAGAAGCACGCTAACATCCACCATCAACCTGCCTCTGACTTCAAATACCTCGCCAGCCCGTGGCCCTTTGCACAATGAGGCATCGACCTCCTTGGGCCATTCCCACCAGCAACAGGCAGAAGAAAATTCTTAGTTGTTGCAGTAGATTATTTTACGAAGTGGATAGAACAGAGCCATCCTGCGCGGATTGAAAGCGCGTCTAGATCGAGCTAAGGGATTGTGGGCCAAAGAGCTACCAAGTGTCTTATGGGCTCACCGAACGACCGAAAAAGCAGCCACGGGAGAAACCCCCTTCAACCTCACCTACGGCACTGAAGCGGTGATCCCGGCGGAAATCGAAATACCAACGTTACGATTAGAAACATACGACGATCGGACGAACGGAGACGAGTTACGCACCAACCTCGACCTACTGGATGAGGTAAGGGACCTCGCGCACATCCGAACAGTGGCATACCACCAGCAGGTAGCTCGCTACTACGATAACAGAGTAAAGCGACGAAGCTTCCGAGTCGGTGACCTGGTCCTCCGGAAGATTATGGTGCCCGAACCCGGCGTCAGCAAGCTTGGACCTAATTGGGAAGGGCCCTATAAAGTAAAAACAACGCTCGGGGGCGCATACGAACTCGAAACCTTGGAAGGCAGACGAGTACCCCGAACGTGGAACATCGTGAACTTGAGGCGATACTACCTATAAACCACCTAGCGAAGTGGATGAAATCAGGCCATGTGCCACAAGGCAAGCCGAGGAACTTCAGCACATTAATCAGCTCGGCAAAAATCAGTTCGCGGCATAAAAGGCCACGGAAATTTAAAAAACCCGGCAAAGAAACAGCTCGGGGAAGATGAGCAAGGGGAAAAAGACTCTATTGCAAGGAACAATACACTGGCAAAAAAAAAGAAAAAAATTTACATGCCCGGAGCCACTTCTTCGCCATCGGAAGGCACTTCAACAACACCCGAAGGCCCTGCCTCTCCTTTAGAGTCCGGCTCGCCATCGGCAGCATTGGCCATCTCCTGAGTTATGCGTGAAGTGGTTATGGCACTTACATCGAGGTCGGGATATGTATTCCGGATCATCCACCGGCTCAACTTGAACCCCCTCCTGTAAGAGTCCACCATCAGATCGTCAAAACGCGGGGAGGCAATGTAGTCTTCAACTGCCTTCTTTTTGGCGTCTTCAATGCCTTGGGAAAAAATCTGTGTTCTCTCCCTAATGTCCTCCTGAAGATACTCGACTTGATGCTGCAAATCCAACTTCAAGTCCGCCGTGTGCTTGACAACTACCCCCATGGCCTCGGCGTCACGCTGAGACCTCGCCTATCTGGCCATCGCGACGCGAGCAGCCTTTTCAGCAGCATAAGCAGCCGCCTCAGCAGCCCGGGTATTTTCCTCTGCAGCACGGAAAGCTTCTTCAGAAGCATGAGCAGCAGCCTCAGCAGCTCGCGCCTGTCGCGAGCTCCTCTCCACTTGGGCCACCAAGGCATGAATCGAAGAATTCACCTACCAAAAGAAACAAGTGAGCAAAAAGACAACAGAAGCAAAGGAATTAAATAAGACAGAATCTTACTTACCACCATGGCATGTGTTACGGCGCGGCAAGCGACCTGATTCAAGGGAAGATCAGTCCACGCCACGACCTCCTCGGGGAAAGTAGCGTCCCTACTCTTCTGAAGAGCGTAGTTCGGCATCAACACGCTCCTAAACTCCCCTTGAGCTCTCGAGCCTGAGGGCCCAGACCGCGTATGAGCAGACCCGGAGTGAGGAGCACTTGAGTACGCAGGAGCGCTTGTATGAGTGGTCTCAGCGAAAGGCGCCCCGGCAGTCTCGTGCACCAGTGGAGTCACTTCGGGCTCCCTGGGAAGATCCTCCGTCGTATGGTCTGGGGCTTGGGGCTCCTCATCCAGGGGCAGCTCGTTACAAGTTCGCTTGGCGACCTGCTTCCTCCTCTTCATACCTTGGAACAAACGCCCGCCGTGAGTTCTCTCCGCATCCATCACACCTACAGAAACGAGTTCGACATCAAAAACAAAAAAAAAGAAGCCGCATAGCCAGAAACCTACCGGAACTCAGGCCGGCTGCAAAAAGCTTAGCCTCCGTTAAGTAGTGGTGGCACTTTAAGCCTTGCCGTGCCCACTACCGGAGACCTTTCACCGTCTCTTTATCAAGAGTTACGCCCAAGTCGGGAGCGGCCTCACCCCACCCGGTCTGAAAGGGCCATCCTTGTGCACTTCGCACGCCGAAGTAGTCCCGCTTCCACGCTGAGACCTTGTTAGGAAGATCGTGCAGAAGCTTAAAACCCTGGCGAGGAGTAAAGGTAATACGCCCGTCTCCCCCCAGGAAGAGGACCCGCCTGTCTCTTGAGCATCAAGATAGAGGAGAATATCTCTAAGTCCAAGGGGAAGTTCTGCTCGCAAAAAAGGGATATCGTCCCCACCAGGTTCCGAATAGAGTTTGGATGAAGCTGGCCAATGGTGACACCGAAGTGGTTTATGACTTCGACGAGAAGGGGATGGAAAGGAAGTCGCAACCCTGCAGCGAGCTGCTCTCGAAAAGTCACGATCTCATCGGGACCGTGTTCCCAAGGAAAGCTACCCGAAGGAATGAAATATGTGTACCCCCCAGGAAGATTGTAGGACAGAAGTATGGATTGAAGCCCCTCAGGCGTCATGGTCGAAGGACCAAACCTGTCTAGCATCTGACCTCGGTGGAGGTAGACGCCAAACTGCCCGAAGCGACTCGGCCCACTGGTTCATAATCTTCAAGCTCCACCTCAGGATCACTGAGGCAGTCTGGGGACACGGCTCGGTTGGTGGAACCTACGTCGGCCCTACTCGAAGAATCGTCTGAGCTATCAAAGCTAGACATTGGGGGAAAGAGATTCAAGAAAGTACTCACCGGGAAGTTTGAAGAACAAGCCAAAGAACCGTGAAGATTGTATAACCAGCCTTGACGCGAGATAGAAAAGATTTGGACGCGAGTTGAAAGGTTGGACGCGAACTCAGTAGACAAACCGCAGAAGTGACAAACCAACCGGGGTCCCCCACTATTTATAGCTACAGTAACCAAGAATCGACTATGTAGACTGAAGACGATCCGATGGCCCACGTTCTTACCGACCGCACAACCCTTAAAGTCGAGACGTGATTGGCGCACGTCTTTCTGAAAAAAGGGAAACGTCAGCACGTCTTTGTGAAACCGACGTCGCTTCAACACGTGTCTTTTTCGAAGCTGACGCGCCGCACAGTCGACGACGCACATACAGCAGTGGCGTGCCTTTTTGAAATGACCCGCTGTCACGTCCCAGCGGCGCGAGTTGGTTTGAAATTTAAAACGCACGGTCACAACCACTAGCGTTCTTGAGTAAGCACGTTCCCTGCCTTCTCGAAAACCGAAAAAACCCTAGCAAAAGCATCTCATACAGTGAAGGTTTGAAGAACGGGACAAATCTACAACCACCTCGTGAAAACTCCCCGCACCATGGCAAGGCCCTCGGCGCAAGGAGTGGGGGGCAATTGATGAAGGAAGATTTGGCCCGACCTCTTCATTATGTGACACATGGCAGAAACGACAGCTCAGCAGAAGGGGCCAAGCCTAGGCGGGGACAAGGGGACACACCGCCGAACTGACCCACCTTGTAACAGCTCGGGATAGACTTCGCCGAATTGACCTTGTAACAGCTCGGGATAGACATCGCCGAACTGACCCTTGTAACAGCTCGGGATACACTTCGCCGAACTGACCCTTGTAACAGCTCGGGACACTTCACCGAACTGACTGACCTTGTAACAGCTCGGGACACTTCGCCGAACTGACCTTGTAACAGCTCGGAACACTTCGCCGAACTGACCCACCTTGTAACAGTCCGGGTTACCTCCGAGCCCAAGACCGCCTCGCTCAGCACTTCGCATCATCTTCTAGGCGCCAAAGCCAAACAAGTCGTACCATGCCTGACACCAGGGAAGTCCGTGCCCGAGGACGCCACGCCTGACTGACTTGGGATTTGACGTTTGGCAGCAGCACTCTAAACGGCCACCTGCCACCGCCACTGACGCCGCCATCTCCAGTTAGACGGTTCTGTCTCAACAGAAGGGACGACGGCCGAGTTGACAAGCGCAAGGGTAATCATACCCGATTTGACAAGGGCCTCGGGACGAGTACATGAAGTGACTATAAGAGCCCCCTGCCCCCCGACAACGGAGGTATGCAAACTTTGCGCTATCTGGTATTACCTTGCTTTTGAAGGATTCTAACTTGAGCTTCGGAGCCTCTACACCGGGTTCCCCCCAGAGCTTTCCCATCTCTTTCGTTTCAGGTCCCCTGCTACCCCGAATTCAGAAGCATGGCAGTGGACAGCTAAGACCAGCCGGATCGCGCTCCATCAGGTATCGAGATCAAAAGCCTCGGTGCTATCTATCTATTTTAAACCATGTCAAAGACAATGTGGGATGACAGCTTATTCTTGTAAGCCTCCAAGAATATTTGGACAAGGACAGCTCAAGTTCATGGCTTTATTTCATCCTTACCTCGTTGTATGAGATGGCATTGTCATCCATCCTTAAAAAGTGAAAGTAGCTAACCATCATGTAGCAACCATTTTTTTTCCTCAAGCTCAAAGACTTCACTAGCACTTGCCCTCATGGTTCTGAAAACCGGACCAAATTGGATGGTTAGACCGCAACACCTGGGAATCATTCAGACAACCAGTTTCGTTTCATCTTAAAATTGTTGATTTGGTCAGCAATTTGTTGACTCGGGTGGTATAATTGATATTCTATGATCAGAATAATGGTTGGACCTTTGACTCAGAAAGCAGTGGCCAAAACGGTTCCCTGTCCGGTCCAGTTTTTAAAACCTTAATTCCCCCCTCCCCCACCAATCCTACTAATATATTGAATATATATATTTTTAGGAATTTTTACTGTTCAATTCATCCCCATAAATCTTAGCTACACCGTACAGGTGGGACGCATACTGACTGCACTCTTATCCCTATTTTTTATAGGACAAGTGAAAAACCTCAGCTACAAACTTGGTGGAATCGCTTCATTCTAATATCATTAAGTTCCACATGCTAGCATTTGCCTTTTGTTTTTCACACAGCCTTTTAGAGGCGTCCTAAACACCTGATATACCGCCAATCAGTGATAAAAGGGCAAATGATAGATCTCAATTTCTGAGCAGTAAGTGTTGATATGGTAAGAGGATCAATACTCTGTTGAGCATGGAGCTATAGGCAAATCACGCTTACTTCGAAATGGAGTTTTCTTTAGAGTCATTTACTTAATACACTAGTTTCAATCTATTTTCTAGTTTGCTTGTTACTAAAACATCCACTATAATTTTGCAACAGCTCTACTTAATCAATTTTCCTTTTGTGGAAATATCAAAGGACATGGGTCTAGGGTTTTTATTCCAAAAATGCATATTAGAGCACACAATGCCTTCTCCAAGCCAAGTTATAATTCGGTGGAAGGGTTTTGTTCCCTAAGGTTGTATTTGTTTTCTGCATGGTTTTTAAAATCGGACTGAACTGGACCAGACAATCGGACCGGAAAAACCGGGAACTGGTCATCTGATCGGTTTTGTTTTTCCTCAAACCCGATTTTTTCCCCAAAATTGTTGATTTTGGTCAGAAAATCGCTGAATCGGCCGGTTAACCGTTCGAACCGTCTGAATCATTCGAATGGTTTTGACCGTTTTTCAAAATATTTAATGTTTTAATTTTTTTGGTAGAACGGGCCAGTCATTCGGGTCGAATGGTCCAATCGTTCGAACAGGACCCCTGACCGGTTCAGTTTAAAAAACCATGATTTTCTGTGTAAATTGTTATCGATGTAAAAGCACATTGATGGAGTTCAACACTGATGGGTTTAAAATGAGTGAACCATTGGACCTTTTTAAAGTGTGATAATTGATGTAGTATGTATTTACATCGATTATCGATGTAAAACTTACACTGAAAACAAACGCGTGAAAATACAGACCGGGAGTGGAATTTTACACCGGTCCATATTTACACCAAAAACAAATGCAGCCTATAAAAGGTTGATATGAGAATTACCTTCGTGATGAAAGTCAATTAAGCAAAAGGGTTGCAAACTATAAGGGTCAAACTATAGGATAGGTTTTATCAAGTACATAAAACCTAAGGGAGTATTTAACAATGTGAATGCTTTTGATTTCACTTATTTTAAATTGCCATTCAGCGAAAAACAAAAGATGATACCAGTAAGACATGGTACGGGAAGAACTTTGACCAATCAAAACCCACACGTAAATTTTGATAAATACTGCCTAATTGGTTTAAGATGTTTATGATACTGGTCGATTGATCACAAGTTTTTCCGATATCATGTCTTTCGAATATCATAATCAACGTACCCAAAACAAAAACATATTTTCTAACATTGTTTTTGTTTAGGGAAGTGAAAACAAAATAATCTTATTTTCAAAAACAATTCAAACCATCAAAATTATGTTTTTTTTTTAACAAAAACAAAATTTCACTCTTCAAACATTTGAAAACCAAAAACACATACAACTAACGAAATGTTTCTGTACCTTTGCTTTGAGAAACGACATCTTTTTAAACTCGATGATTTTTATTTGCTTTTGGAACCGGCAAGAAGAAAAGCAGTTCATGTGGAAGATGGTTCTTTCTACCGTACTGTTTCTTTTTTTCTTTTTTAACGAGAAGTCTCAATTATTTCCAAGTTCATGTGCAATTTTAAGCACGTGGTTGCTATAGTGTTAAAAAGAGTTTAAGCAGTTGGAGTTGGAGCCCTTAACATGTGATTTGGTTCGTGAATCAACATTTACGGCCAATATACAGACATGAAGCTCGTACTTTTTTGATACATACATACAACTTTCTTGAATTGAAAATTCTATTTTGGGACCTGGGTCATCCATGCTGAAAGAGATCGGATTCAGTCCTCACAAAACAGTGCTCACATCATATACACAGCCACTGCATGAGAAACCTTTCTCCATTAATAAATATATACAAGTACTGCCAATACACGGTTGCAAGTGGTTGTGAGAATGGTGTAAGCAATATTCATGTTATACTATGGTATTATATACAGTTCTCACAAAACGGTGTTCACACTGTATTCACAGCCACTGCATGAACATGAATGAATGTACTTTGTGCCATGGTGTTAAATCTGAAAACATGCAATGTTCATGTTATGTTATTAATAAGGAGCTATGATCTCCTCTAAGCAAAAACTCTGCACACATAACATCTAGTGCGCACACATTGGAAATATCTCCCATACATCTATGTTAAATTCATGGGAGATATTCCCAATGTGAGGCTGAATTCTCATACTTGCGAAGTGTGTGCGGAGTTTTTGTTTGCAGGTCTGGGGTTTGAATTGGTTAGATGTGCAATATATGCTTATTCTATTTAAATATGCCCTGTGGTTTTACTAAACTGTGTTTCCGAAACTGCTTTTAAGTATACCATGTCCAAAACTACTTTAATATATTCTGTCAAGTGGCCCCATTTGACACAAATAGGCATTTCATTACTCAAATGTTTTGGCCCATTTGCATGTGATATCATGTGAGGACTTAATCTATTTTAACACATCAAACTTTTCCTTTAATGATCATTTTTTTGCTAAAGCTCGTAGGCAGTGCAATCACGACACAACTAGATTGACCCCTATATTCTTATCTTCTATCAATGGACTGGATATTGATTCAATCTGACTCAATCCAATTCAATAAATATTTTGAACCATTTTACCCATCTAATCCATCCAAATTGATTTTGATTTGGAGGGGATTCAACCCAAAACCAGTTCCATTGACTAGGGGTGTTCATGAAAAACTGAAAAATCAAAAAACCGAACTGAATCGAGAAAACTAAACTGAAATATACAGTTAATCGAACCGATCGATTCGGAATTTTTGAAAAACTGAAGGACTGATTTGGAACTGATGGTTAACCGAACCAACCGGTATATATTTATATGTATATTTTATATATTTTTAATATATGTTACATATTTCTATGTATTATATATGAATATGTATTTATTATATATAAATATATACTTATATTATATTTATAATGATCTATTTATAAATATATTATATTTATTATATATTTTTAAAATATTTATAATATAATATTATACATATATTTATATAATATATATTATAAATATAAAAAGCCAAAAAACAGAAGAACCGAACCAGTCAAAAACCGAAACCAGTGAACTGGTTAACCGGTGGTACCAATTCAGTTTCAGTTTGGCGAAATGGAAAAACCGGTACTACGATTCGGTTAACTGAATCGTGGACACCCCTAGTGCAGCCTTCTGCTTGGGTTGGTGGCAGTTGCTGTTATCACTGGGGAATTAGGCCCTCTCATTTTCAATCTCTGCTGAATATAGCAAAGGATGATCAGAGATTCGGGCTTCCCTGGCACAAATTTTGCATTCCTTGTGCATGTCTGTGGCACAAATCTTGATCAGAGATTTGGTCGTATCCCTCGTTTGCTGACTTTATCGATGCTAATCTACAGTTGCAGTTTTAATTCTCTCTCTCCATACACACACAAAAGGGAGGGAGAGGAAGAAGAAAAAGAAATTAAAGAGAATCTCCCAATTATGGCTGCCATTATGCCATTATATTTGGAGGTGGCCGTGGCATGGATCTCTTCCCCATGGTAAGCCATTCTGTATGATAGCCACGAAATGCAGGGGAGTGGCATTGATAGCCTCGAATGTTCTCATCTGTTTGGACAACTTCTCATGGCAAACTAATGAAATGAGGGTGCTATTTTACCTCAGGATATTTATGGTGCTAAAACCCTAAATTCCCTCGGTGTAACTTTTCTTACAAGTGGAGCAAATTATGAATTATTCATAGACCTTTTCTTAGGTGAAGACTGAAAATAAAAATAAAAATGTAAACCTATTGTCTTTGTCATATATTTTTGGGGCCAATGAACCAATCAATAAAAGTAATAACCGATCATGTGGATTTTCATCATACGGGTTATAATTCGTCAAAGCCTCTCCGGCACTATTGATTTTCCCAAAAAATTAAAATAGTTTATGCAAAGAAAAACAAAAAAATAAAAATAATACAAACATTTTTCTCAACCATTTTTATTCTATCTATATCCTATTTTTCAATCCGATCCAATAAAATAAAATCGGTATAAGATATCTGAATCCGAAATTTTGAATTGGATCACGAAAGAGAGAATACATGAATTTCGTTTTGGAGTCGGATTTCCGCTAAGGTGTGGATTGCCGTTATTTTTGAAATTCAAAGTTAAGATGGCGTGGCACAATTTTATTGGAGAGTACAGGTGGCAAGTGTAAATGTGTTATAACCAAGGGCCGATCAGATGCATTATTTTTGTCATTTGTGAAAAGATGTTACTAATGTGGGCATCAAATTGAACTCTGGATCTCCTACCCACAAAAACTCTATCCATATGTATTCACAACATACGACCTCCGTGTATAGAAAACATCTCTTAGTGCATAATACTATGTAGGAGGATGAGATATTCCCCATATGCGACTAAAATTATATGGGTAGACGTGAACAAGCGTGTTACAGCATATCTCTGGCTCCCAAAATCATCATCTTCTTTCCCTGCAACGTATAGGTATTGTAGTATGAGTGAGGCAAATACAGAGTCGTATATTGGCAGATATTCATAATACTTTAGAACTTGTTTGGTTAACACTAGAATTGGACATTCAAGATAGAAATTTTCAAAAAGCCTTGGTATTCTCCTCAAAATGGATTCAAGATGTTTTCCTTCCAAGGGCAGCCATTGGATTAGGGTAATTGACAATGTGATATTCAATAAATTATATCAATCCCCAAAATTGGGATCTATAATGTTTTTAACCAAAAAGACAACGTCATGCAACCAGGTTTTACTTCCGTGGAGGACTTCCCCAATTATATTTATCACCTTTATTAAATATTTACACATTCAATGGAAATTGAACTAACGACACCGGTTGTAATTACATTTCTCATGATGAAAACACATCTTGCTCCATATATGTTTTCAGCACTAATACCCATTATAGGAACTTAGGAAGTCCATGTCACTGCTACAACATGTCCTCATTAGTTAACAACAAACTCCAATCTGAGAAAATATTAAATTTGGCGTTGCTCCAAACCACACCTCAATTTTCAAAGCATGGCTTCGAGAACAATTTTTTATGAAAAAACGGTTCCAAACATATTGATATTTCCTAGAGTACCATTTTTTCCAATATGACACTGATGTGTCACCATTTTCTGGATCAATGGCATTGATGCCAAACAGACGCCAAATCTATCCTGCAGTAAGATTACGATACATAGGCTGAGTTTGGAAGGAGTACAAATGCAAATTTGTAGAATGCAAAACCTTATATTTTGTTTTATTTTGCATGTATTTATACTGTATATATTACATATTTGCATTTTGTACTCTTTCCAAACTGAGCCATAGTGTCTGAAATCCATACATATGGTGTTATGAAATACCTTTTTTTTGTGTTATGAAATACTTTTGTATTCTTATATTTTGAAAATATAGTAATAAAATAGGTATTATTAAACTAAAATATTTAGTGTTTATATTTTTTAATTTGATAAAGTTCAATCAACACACATGGCGGTGTATTCTGTCTTGAACCCTCATAAATTTTTGTCCAATATAACACTTTTCCTAGGACAAAAACAGAGGTTCAGGCGCTCAGCCCCTATATTTTGTGAATTTTCTTTTCAACGTTTTCTAATATCAAGCTTATACTATTTAATCCAAATTATAGCAACCATTAATGAATGATGGTTGCTAGTTGCTATATAACCTAGGTATTACCCTAAGATTCATGTTTTTTAATAAAAAAATCCATCCGCAACAAGGTGCCCTTTATGATGAAAACTTTAATGACAACCAATGGCAACATGCCACATGTCAACCTAATGATCCTAAGACCAAAGTAGTCAAGGATCTTTTCAATTTAGTTGCCTAAAATCAGTTTCAGTTGGGAAAAAATGAATTTGATCAGATCTAAGTAAAATGTTTTTCAAGGACAAAACCAGAAAGAACAGGAAAAAAATAAAATGACAAATGCTTTACAGTATAGATATGAACAAAACAAATCAAAAATAGAAATGAAACCCACGTATCCACATACATGTAGATAAACCACCAATTGCACCCAACAATGGAAGGGACACAAAAAGGGAGAGGAAAATAACAGGACTCGCTGATAATAATGTTCCACGATCATGCATAAATTTATAGGGACTTCTAACACACTAAGGTAGAAAAGTTTACAGAGAAAATAACAGAAAATGACTGGACAAGGATGTGTTTCAGTATATGAAGCTTCTGAGTATTCCACTACTACATACCGTTGTTAGAAGTGAAAACGAGCAAACATATTAAACAATACTCTTTCCATTAGTGACGGCTTGGGGCCCTGCCAATAAGTCTGCACTGTTCAGGAAGCAAAGAAGATACCACCTGGCCATTGATGGGGAAAAGCTCACCATCAATGCCACAACCATTATGGGTTGTTTTGTCTGGCTTAATCTTCACCGACTTTACCTGCATCCAAATGGAAATTTGAGTTAGATGGTTCAAATACAACTGGAAAAAACCAACTGAAACTAAAAACATCAATCTGTCAAATTGATGCATGCAATTTGAATTTACTAATTCCTCCAAAGAAGTTTAAATATAAAAGGGAATAGTTTGGAAAATGCGATGGTTCATGAGAATTCACATTGCAAAACAACAATCTTCACATTAATGCAGTAGCATTCCCGGTACAAGTTCTCATGTTAAATCAAATGAAGTGACTGCATTAATACCTTGACATATTCTACATATGGCAAAGAAAGGTGTCTACCAAACTGCAGACGCAAGAAAAACCTTAATAGTCTAAACCGTCCACTTCCATGAACCAACAGCAAGTCCATAGTGTTGTCATCATGTTCTGCTTTTGGTGCAACCACCTGTGAACTTTGAACTGTCTTGCACGAATGGTTGCACACCAACACACCAAGAAATTGTCCTTTTGTAGCAACCCATTTCTCCTCAAACTTGGGGATAACTTCCTTCTTCATTCCCAATTCAGCATCCTCTGATGGTCCTGGGAGCTCAATTGGATTCTCCACATCCCAATTGGGCTCGCTATCCCACTTTGGTTCAGCATCCCATATGGGACCTGGATCAGATATTGTTGATGATATATCCTCTTTGTCGTTTGTTGTAGCATTTCCCCAAGAACTTCTAGTTGGATCATTTGTAGCTGCCAATCCACTCCAACCTCTATCTATTCTTGATTTTGACCTCGTCCTGGGCCAGTTAGGAGTTGTTGAAAGTGGTACCTGAGGATGGATAACTTCTGGTTCTGCTATAGCATTGCGCCTCCCAGAAGATAGGCGTTTTGTTTTAGGATCAAGGCCACGCACATATTCAGATGGCTCAGCACTAGCATATGTACTGCTTGTGGTGTCCAGGTCTTCAGACATTCGACTAGGGGTCATGATAGAATCGATACTTGATAAGCTGGAAGCTCTAGGAATACGATCCATATTTGATCTCCTAATGATGTCTGTGTACAGGTCTGACATGTCAAGTGTTTCATGATCAGTTGGGATATTATCTTCAGGTTCAGGCACATCTTTTGATGCAGGAAGATATTCCACTTCAAAACTATATTTTGGCAAGCACAAGAACTTGAGGAAACCCGCTACAAAATAGCGTAATGGACCAAAGCGCTTCTGATACTTCTCAGAAAGTTCCAGCACTGTACAAATAGGAAACATAAATATATTAACTTTTCTAGACCAAGAAGTGCTAATACGCCCAGGCTTATTTATAAGAAATAGCGACATTTGTGAAACCATGTGGATTTTGATATAAAGCTGCATTCTAGGAGTTACAATAAATTATAAGCAGCAACTGGTCAAGATTAAATACTTATGACATCTCAAGTTACTAGAGACGAACTTTTGATGAGACAATTACGATTATGATGAATAGCACAGCCAAAATATTAAAGCAAGAAAAATTAACAAAATAAAACAGGGAGGTGGTAGTGAAAAACATGCATTCCTAATATTTATTATGAGCAAGTACCTCATCCTGAGGATGGGGCATCAAAACATGCATTCCTACTTTTTATCGAGTAGGGTTTGGGCTAACCCAACCCAAAATGAACCCTTAATAGAAATTCTACAACTACGTACTTGTTTCTGCTGTTTTTGTGGCTATGATAAAAAAACAAGAAAACTCTAAACAGGTACATATACTTGCTTCACTAGATCTATCATGGTAACCAGCAATGGAGTAAACAGGAGAGAGGATCTCTTTCTCTTAATCTCTTATAAGCCACAGTTAGCATTGAATAATCTTAAGAGACACCTCTAGAAGGGAATTATCACATCTTTCATGGTTGCAAATGCTTTAATGTTGTTTCTTAATAAAGAAAAGGAAATAACAAGTAACAATGGTGAATTGTGCCTGTCAATGATGCAACAGTGGTGATTGTGGTGCTGTGATATAGGTGAAGTGATTTAGCCATCAATTCTCTCTTGTTTTTTATTTCATTTGAATGGGGTAGCCCATCCCCCAACCCAGGTGCAGGCAGGAACCGATCCCAAGTCTCCACTACGACCAGCAGGAGACTATCAACCAGCTGGTTAGCACCTTGCCCATCAATTCACTCTTGTTGATGCCATAGAAGAAATTGATGGCTACAAATTATGGTGCACGGGATAAGAGTAGCAATAATAGTAGATAATGATCTAAAAAATGGAATTTTAAATGCTAAATGATTTTAATTAAACTTATTTTAGGTGAAGAAATCATCAACATAACTAGTGTTTATGCACCTCAAGTGGTTTAGAAGAAAACATGAAAAGACGATTTTGGGAAACCTTAGAAGGATTAATCAAACAAAATCCAAATGAGAAGATTTTAATAGGAAGAGACTTAAATGGGCATGTGGGGACAAGTGTAGGATATGACATCGTGCATGAAGGATTTGGGTTTAGAGAGAAGAATGAAATTGGAGATATAATCTTATAATTTGCAGTAACTTTTTATGTAACAATTTTAAACACATTTTTCAAAAACAAGGATGAACACTTAATAACATTTAAAAGTGGATTTCAATAATAAGTTAAAAATATTTTTCCTTACTAGAACAGAACAAATGATGTGTAAGGATTACAATGTTATTTTAGGGGAAAGCTTAACAACACAACATAAATTAGTGGTGGTAGATATGCACATTAGAAAATGGAAGAGAAATAGGGAAAAATCAGGTGTCAAAGAATTAGGTGGGAAAATCTATGGGAACGGTTTGATGTGAGCCTATTTTTTATTCAGACTCATAAAAGATATAAATACTATAATCCTACTTTGTGGAAATCAATTGTTTGTCTTGAGATACATTCTCTTAATCCACCCCCTCTTTTCAACTTTAAAGTTCTCATGACTCCTTAAACTTTCTTCAAATGCCATTACTACTTCCAATTGATTCAGATATTGCTCTAGGTGTTTCAATTTCACTGTTTATTACAAAATCACTTATTGAAAAAGTGTGCACATGTTGGAAGACTTCTGCATCTACTCCGGATCCACTAAATTCATCTTTTCTATTGACAAATCCAGTGTTACCATCAAATTTAGAACTTCCTATTGTGCTACATAAAGATAAGAGCTCCTGCAATGCACATCTTATATCCCACTTTGTTTCTTTAGATCATCTTTCTCCTTATTGCCAGCTTATTTCATTATTATCATCAGTGTCTATTCTTAACTCCACTCAAGAGGCACTGCATTCCTGGTTGATGAAAAGAAATGGAAGAAAAAATTCACAGTTTCATATTAATCACACTTGGGATCTTACCTCTCTTCCCCTTGGGAGGCATGCTGCTGGTTGCAAGTGGGTGTATACAGTGAAATGCAAACCGAACGGTAGTGTGGAGTATCTAAAATCTTGGTTAGTTGCTAATCAATAGTCAATGTATCATTCAAAACTGGGGCAGCACCTCCATCACAATTTGCTTAAGTTCAACTTTGATGGGTATTCTTAAGAACCCTAGAGTTAGTAGAAGGCTTTAGAGGAGAGACTAACATGTGTTTACTAGGGACAATAGGAAAGGCCACAATTTCATAGTAGATATACCTATAATTCTAGGTATTAGGCCAATAAATCCATTTGGCTTCAAGCTGGTAGAGGTAAAGAGACACTCTTACACAATTATTAGTAGGTTTTGAGATACCACAGAAGGTCCTTGAGGTAGAGATGTCCCATTAGAGAAGAAAAATCTTGGCATCCAAATGAATATCTCAATCAAATGGAGCACAAGGTGGACCTAAACCATTGGCTGACAATCTGACAAGGGAAATGTTAATAAGCAGCATGTTTTGCAGGGAAGATAATATCATATGTGGTATGGAGTCAAACTGATTTCAGCATCAGTTTTTCTATTGTATATTAATGTTGACTTCTTGGTGTCAGCATACCCCATTCTTTCTGCCTCATGGGTGTGGACCATTGTGTTCAATAAGTTCTTTTTTCTCACTAACAAAGTTCATAGTTAATAAAAAGGAAATTGGGAAAAATTAGTGAATTACTTTATCAGAAAAAATTAGTGAATTACCATCACTAACAAAACCATAGTATGAGACAGTCATCCCAAAGTGAATAACGCCAGACTGAATCCACTCGACAGCAAAAACATCTGTAGTTGTAAGACCACCCTGAAACCAACAAAAACAACAGTCATTGATGAGAAACAGAATGTCCAACAATAAGTAAATGCAGATTCACTAAAATTAACTTCAATATTGAAGAAAGGCAACAACTACATTCAAATATCAAAATTAATTTCAATATTGAAGAATAAATATAAAGGAACTATGCATTCCAAATGGTACATTGACAAGAAAGTTAAGGTAACAATCAATTCATTACATTTATTGCATGGATTATAATAAAATTGTTGTTAATATGTTATTATTGGTATTTTTATATGTTGTTAATATGTTATTGTTTTTTATATTATTTTAGGTGCTTTGCAATCTAATAAAGCCATATTAGTATATTAGTCATTTGCAATGTTTCATAATTAGACATGTAAAACAGTTGGGCTCCAGCTAATTCTATCTTCTTCTTTTTAATTCTTATTCTTCTACTGTAACCCTAAATCAAATTTGAACTAGGTATCAAAGCAATAATTTATTCAAAGGGCACAGACAGATCATACAAGACAGAATAAGGTTGTTGTACAAAGCCCTAGTCTTTCCTAACCATCAGGCAGTACAGTACAGATGATGCCAGCACCTGTACGGTCTCAGTACATGCAAAGTAAGTGATCTTTGCTTACACACACAGAGCTTTTGATAGAACTATTAATTTTAATTAATTGGTACCAGGGTGTTCAGATTGACTTCATGATTTTTATATGTTTTGAAAAATCCAAAAAGTTCAAGGTTTACATCTTTTAAATAATCTATTGCTTAACAAGGATTTTGGAATTTGAATCCTCTTGTGTTTGATTCATCTTCATGAGATTTAGTTTATTCCAACCAAACTTGGAAGATAACTCAAGAACATAATGAGGAAGTGATGCGATACAATACCCAAGGCAAAGTCTTAAATTGCACATGAACTCTGAAGCATTTTTCTGATCAAGTTGCTGAACTTTCAAAATGGAATATGGTGATTTCACAGAAATGGGAAGAAGGCAAGTATCAGAGAAGAATCAATGAAAAGAAGAAACCAGACAGAGAAGGGAGAACAATGAGTAGAGTCAGTCAAACTACCCAAACCAACTTGGAATGCATCTAACCAACCCAAGATGAATGGTGGAGTCTTACCACCAAGGAAAGAAGAATCTCTATTCTTCAAGCACAAGTTGCAGAACAAAAATCAACAAGTTTTCACTAAATCCAAAATGAGTAATATGCCTTTGGGTTTGCATGTTACTCAAAATCCTAGCTTACAGAAAGACAGTATCTGTGGCCCCCATAATATTCCTTATATAAATTCTTCAGAAAAAGGGCAAATAAAGTGGCTGGAACACAAACTAAACTACTAAGGGCCTGTGGGCATGTGCCTGCAAGTGTAGACTTTAAAAGCTACAAGTGTGACTGGATCAGTATTCCTTTCTCCTATGTTTTGCAATAACAGAGCATCTGGTGAGATATACATGCTCTTGGTCCTAGATCAACTGCTTCAGAGTATGCTTTTTCATAATTTTTACAGCACATAGTTCCTTGTGATCAAATGGATTGTTGGAGAACATGGTAGAATCGGATGCATTGGGTTCCTTGTTATTTGTTGTAAAGGAAGTTTTTTTTTGGTGCTTATGGGAACTGATTAGAGCTGATGTGATGTAAGAATGACATTCATTACTAAATAAGATGCTATAGCTGGTTCCACATGCATAAGAAACTGATGCAGAAACCAAATACTCGGATGTCTATTTTCCATTTTTTTTTGTATTTTCTGAGCAGTAGAGAGGTACTTCTGTCATTTTACATATTTCCTGCGTGATCTGGTCAAGAAGTTTGATGTGTCCTGTCATGGTTAGTCTTTTCTTAAAATTTCAAAGCAATTGCATAAATAGTTTAGAAGTTGTTTTATTTGAGCTGAAGTAATGATAGTGGCATTATTGTAATTTTGGGTTCTTAATTTTGTAGGAATTAGGTATGCAACTTGGGCCAGGTTAGCTTGAAAATAATCCAAACTAAACCCACCATGTCTCCATATTTATGTGTATCATCATCACTATCCAAGCCTCATCCCATCTATATGGGGTCAGCTACATGAATCCTATTTTGCCATTTACTTCTGTTCAGTAAATATTTATATGATATTTTTTCCTTATACATAAAATAATGCTAAAATCAGTAAAGCTTGGCCAACTAATCATAAGTCTACGAAATAATAACATTTGAGTAAAATGAACTGAAGAAACTGGGCCAACCTGATCCCAACCCAACCCAAGAAAGTTGGGTTGTGTTAGGTTAGGGTTGGGCATTGTTGTGTCCAAGGTTAAAGATGCCAATGTTGATCGAAATACAGGTTATCCAAATATAGGAAACATGTCAGAAATATCGGAAACATTGTAAAAATTATAGGCATGATGGAAACATTGTGAAATATGAAAAAATATAGAATGATATTTTATGTAATGATAAAACACGCATAGGTAGATCCTTATATCTTGATCCTCGAAACTACATGATAGAGTGAGTTCAAGCAAAATTTAAACCTATAGAATGTGCAAATGATTCTAATAGATCAACCAAATAATTTATTATACAATAAAAACTAAGATCAAACTTCATGTTTGAAAAGAATTTCGAGCTGGATCAAAGTGGTAATCAACTAGTCATGTACATTAGGTGGGCAATAACACTGCTATTCCACATACTTAAAATATTGTTGCCAACTAATATTATAACTCTCTTGTACTCCACATAGCACCAATAGCTTTCATTGGGGAATATGTTGATTCCAATAATACTTTGTGCCGGTATCCAGGGAAGTGGAAATATGCTGTGGAAATGTTAGGGAATTTATTGGACATTTTAAACCATAGTTGTGGCCCAATGGGAGAAGAAAGAACTGTCAAGATTGGAAATGGGTGGAGAAGTGATTACTCAAAAAGAGGAAATAGATCATGACTTATTGGATCATTTTAAAATCTATTTATAAATGGCCTCTGAATAATAGATGTATGGTGGAAGGAATGGATGACCTACTTTGGATGGGGAGTTTAATGAGAAGTTAGAGAAGAGGTTTAAGTTGGAGGAAAAAAAGAAAGCTACTTTTTCCACAAATAGGGCAAAGACTTAGGGTCCAGATGGGTTCATAGTGGCATTCAATTTCTTAACACAACCTACTGCATTGGGGGTGAACTTCCTGGTGAAAGAAATTGGAGCAAGCTTATCCCTCCTAAAATTCAGGCCCATTGTTGGGAGATCTTTCTTGGAAAGATCAACAATTGTGATGTGCTGCAGAAAAGAAGGCCAAATAAATGCCTATCCTCTCACATGTGTTCTCTCTGCTTGAATAGTGGCGAAACAATTTCCCATATATTTACTTTCTGTTCCTGTGTACATTATATTTGGGAGCAGCTTTGTTTTCTATTTGGGTGCAGATGGACTCCTCTTCAGGATGTGGCGGGCCTTTTTGATCCTCATTTCTTGAGACAGCCAACAAAAACAGGAAGATTACTTTGGAAAGCAATGAGAGTAGCTATAGTTTGAACTATTTTGGAAGAAAGAAATGGGAGAATTCTCAATGATAAGAGTAAGACTCAGGCAGAAATCATTGATTTAGTTAAGCTGAACTTAAAGTTTCACATTGGGAGAAAAGGATAGTGATGGACTGGAAAGAGGTGACACTATTGGCTATAGACAAGGAAAGGATAGTGATGGACTGGAAGCCCCTGGACCCCAATTTTATAAAACTCAACTTTAAAGGAAGCTTTATTGGCAATAGGGGATTGGCTAAGGTAGGGGTGTCTTCATAGATGATAGAAGGTAGAGTGGTGGCCTTATATTCAGCACCCTTGCAGCATGGTGATGCTTTGACAGCTGAACTGGTTAGTCTACTGCAGGGGTTAAGATTTGCGAAATAACTGGGCCTCCACAATCTAGAGGTGGAAAGGAATTCCCAAGTAGTCATCTCATGGACCAAGCACAGTTCCCAGATCCCTTGGGTATTCCAGTATAAATTCAGGGAGACTGTAAGCCTAACAAGGGAGCTAAATGTTACATTTAAGTGGGTAAGAAGAACAGCAAATGGAATGGAAAATTCTTTGGCCAATCAAGGGGTTGTGAGACAGCAAATGTTTTGGGCAAATCTGTAATCTTTTGTTGTTTCAGGGAGGAATTTACACCCAAGCTCTTTTAACTCCTATACTTTAATTAATAAAACTCTTTTTCTGCTGATCAAAAGAAATATACTTTGAAGAATAAATTAATGTAGGTGTCCAATGAATTCTTTGATAGAGGAATAATAAATCCAGGAATAGGTGCTGCTTTTGTAATCTTGATACCTAAGAAACCTGAAGCCATTAATCCTAACGAGTTCAGGTTTATTAGCCTAGTGACTAGCTTGTATAAAATTATTGCTAAAGTTATGTCTCTGAGGCTCAAAAATGGTTCTCCCCTTCATTACTACACATTGTCAAGGAGCTTTTGTGCAAGACAGACAAATAACTAATCAGATTCCTATTACTAATGAGTGTGTGTCGTAACTAAAAAGGACATGAAGAAAGGGTTCTGTATGCAAATTAGAGATTAAAAAGTCTATGATCTTGTGGACCGGTCCTTTCTAATAGAAGTAATAAGGGGATGTGGATTTAGGGAAATATGGTGTAAGTGGATTTTTGGATGACTACAAACTTGTTGCTACTATGGGGTAGTCAAAGATTTCCTTCTAGGTTCTAGATAGTAGGAGGCTAAGACAAGGGGATCCATTATCTCCTTTGCTTTTTACAATTATAGCTGATACCTTTACTAGACTAATCTTAAGAGTAATTAGGTTACAGTCAATTAAAGGGTGGGGACTTCCTATTGACAAAGAAAAGCTATGGCATAAAGTGGCGGTAAACATAAATAGGTTGATTGACAATGGATGGGATGCTGGCTTATTTTCTAAAGCTACATGGGCGTCTCCTTTGAACTTAGAAGGTGATCCATAGTATTCTCCCAGTCTTTCTTGATTGAGTTAGGTATTATATTTTTCTAGTAATAAAGTCGGATTTTAGGAACATTTAAGGGTAGGAGAATCTCCTCTAAAAGATTGGTGTCCAACCTTGTTTTAGCTTTCTTCTCTCAAAAGGGAACCTATTTCAAAATTTGTTGTCCTCTCATCTTTACATAATGAGTTTGATTGGGATTTGGGTTTCAGAAGGGACCTTCAAGATTTATAACTTTCCAATGTATAAATTTATTGCAATTTTTGTAGGGGATGTTCTTAGGTCCAATCATATTTGCATTCCTAATTCCATGGGTTGCTTCTTTTATGCTTCCTTTTTCAAGGTACTATTCTATCTCCCTCCCTTTTGCAGCCCTTTCCTGTAAAGTGAGAAAAGAGATTTGGATCACTCATCACTCCTATCCCTCCTAAAAGTGATGCTTCTTATTAAGAGGTTTTTCAGGAGAAAATAATACACTTGATGCTCTTTCAAAACGGAGGCATAACTGGTGTTTATCTCCTAATTGATGTATTCTTTGTAAATCTTGTGGTGAAACTTCGGTATCATTTACTAATCTCCTATCCATTTCTTACTTGTATTTAGGAATGGTTTTTCTCTATATTTGGGTACAGGTGGATTCTTCTGTCAAGAATGGCTAAACCTATTCTCCTCATCAACATTCACCTGGCCAATGCAAAGGAGAAGAATTATGTAAAGATGCATTAGGGCAGCAGCCATTTGGACAATTTGGGAGGAGAGAGGAATGCAAGAATGTTTTAGGAGAGGAAGGCAATAATTGAGTATATCACAGTTAGGAAGAGTCATTGGATCAAACCATTAGATGCCTTTTCATGTTTCTCAATAGATGATATTACTAGAAAGTGGGGGTAGTGATTGGAACCTCGTCCAAAAAGATTGTGATTCAAAAAAAGATGATTACCACTACCACCAGAGAGAGGCATCATTAAGCTTAATTTTGATGATAGTAGCCTAGTGAATCCAGGGCCTTCAGGAGTGGCAGGGGTCTTTAAGCTAGTTGAAGTTTAAGTCAAACCTCCAAACTTTTGCATAAATTTCAATATGTTTTGGTCATTTCAATAGATCTCTCGCCATGGACATGGATAAGTTCCTTTAAACAAGTTCTTAGTAGTACCCAACAAGCTACCCTGACAGAAGTTGGATCAAGAATTTTTCTTTATCAATAACAGGAAGCATTCCATTAATATAAGAGGTTAAAGGAAAGAGAAAAAAACAGTTACAAATGAGCTCAGAAAAAGAATCCTTATGCACCCCTTGCCTAGCTAGTCCGTCGGTGAGGAAATTAGCACTTCTCTTTACCCAAATACATTTTATATCAATGTCCTTTGTCAACCACTTAAACTTTCTCTTCTCATTGTTGTAGTTCCAAAGCCCAATCTTGTCTTCCTTTAACCAGCCCACTACTATCTCAGAATCTCCTACTATGACCAGCTTATTGATATTCAGGTCCCTAGATCTTTTTACCCCTTCCATGGCTGCCATTACCTCAGCCCTAAGGGAGCCACCCACTCCAATTGAACCAGGAAAAATGGCTATTATATTCCCTTGTTCATTCCTTAGATATGCCCCAATGACGAAAGGTCCTGGATTTCCCAAACTGCTACCGTTGAAATTCAGCTTGATGAAGCCATGAGGGGGAGGATTCCATATGGGACTTGAAGTCATCTTAGTTGAGACTGACTTCACAATTTCCTTCCAGTTTCTTAGCAGATCATCCACTGAGAAGTCTGCAAACAACTCCAATGATTTCAGCCAATACATTACCCTTATGTCAATCACTTCCATCACACTTTCTAAGCCTCTCTTCTTGTCAGAAAATATTCTTCAGTTCTTTCCACCCAAATAAACCAACATACAGCAGCCCTAACACATATGCACATGATCCTTCCTCTTTTCATTGGCCAGCTGAAGGAAGAAGAGGTAAATAAGCTTTGCACATTTAGAGGGGGATTCCATCTGCACCCAAACAAAGTAAACCATTCCAAATACATTTTGCAAATTGGCAGGAAATTAATAAGTGGTAACCACTAACCAGATTCACCCTCAGCCTTACAGAGAACAGACCAATGAGGAGATAAACACCTATTGGGTCTCTTTCTTTGAAGCAAATCACCTGTGTTGATTCTTTCCAAAAAAGCATCCCAACAAAAACTCCCAACCCTTGGAGGGATAGGCTGACACCAGACTTCTTTAACAGGAATTGACAAACCAGAGAGGTCAACTGGTTCTGTAAGGGCCTTAAAGAAGCAAATGGATCAAAATTAACTTCAATACCTTAGAATTCATTGGAAAAGAGTCTGTAGAGAGACTGGGCCGAATGGGCCCTAGCCCATTAGTGTCTTTCTTATTAGTTCTTTCTTGTTATGTTTTCTTATTGGGCCTGTTCTTTATGGGCCTTTATCTCTTGTTTATGTGTTCTAAGTATAGGGCTGATGTGGATACCTACTTAAGGGCAATCTTGTAAATTATGTAACTTAAGTAAGTTTGTTAAAAGAGTAGTGGGGGAAAGAGGAGATTATCAAACTCCTCCTTTCTTCTCCAATCTTCCTTCTTCTTGTTGTCTTCTTCTTCTTCCTTACTTTCTTTTGCTTTAATCTAAAATATTCTGCTAATTTTATTGGTTTGAATCACATCTTGGTATCAGAGAAGGTCTCCCTGCTTTTCCCCTTTTTTTTCTTTTTTTCTAATTTTATTGGTTTTTTTTGCTGATTATTTAGAGATCTTGTGTGCTTAGTTGGTAGAGGGTTTGGAGAGTCAGAATCTGGTTGAAGATTACCAAGAAAGTAAGACTGTAGATTTTTTCCCAAAACCCTAGCTGACTAGAGAATTTCCAGTTATAAGTTGAAGAAGCTATTTGGGTGTGGTGCTCAAGGCTTGGAGGGTTCCTTTTTATCTCCAAAAGTGAGCGGTTGCAGTTGGAAGTGGTTTGGATAGCTCTGGTTTGAGTGGCTACCTCTTCTCTCTTTCTCCCCGAAGGCCAGGTACAGTGAAACCCTAGTTTTGGGACTTTTGAGTGCTTGACTGACCTTAGTTAGGTTTATAAAGGTTGAAAACATTGCTTTTTGATTTTCGTTTGATTGATGGAGCAATCTAGAAGTGAGGTGAAGCAGATCCCGATGTCGGGGGTTGGTCCCATAGATTCCATTCTGATAGGAGTGACTACAATTAAACTTGATGGAACAAATTACCTTACTTGGGCACAATCTATTAAGATCCATGTCTGTAGTAGAGGTAAACTAGGGTTTCAAACGGGTAGTAAGGTGATGTCGGATGAGACTGATCCTACATATGAGAAATGGATGCAGGATAACTACACAGTTATTGAGTGGTCGGTAAATTCTATGCAGCCCCACATAAGTCAACACTATCTGTGGATGACTTCACCCAAGGAGATTTGGGATAGTGTGACAGAGACACTCTCTCATAAATTAAATGTTGCAAGGGCCTACAAACTGAAGAATGATGTGAAAATTTTAAAATAGGGGGAGAAGAGTGTGGCTGTCTACTATTCGATGTTGAAGTCACTATGGAAGGAGATAGATGTTATGGAAACTTTTGTATGGGAAAGCACCAAAGATGTAGAAACATTCAGAAAATTTGTGGAAAGAAACAGGGTGTTTGAGTTCCTTACAGGACTCAATCCTAAATTTGATATTACAAGGCAGAATATCCTAGCGAAGGATGAAGTGTCACTTGCTCAGGCATACTCTATGGTGAGCAGTGAAGAGAGCAGGCGACAGGTACAGCTACAGACCCCACCTCCTCCAAAACATTTTGCACATGCTGGAATAAAACCAAAGGGGCTAAATGAAAAAAAAATGAGGTGATATGTGAATACTGCAAGAAGCCAAAACATACTAAGGATTCTTGTTGGAAGCTTCATCCAGATCTTCTTCCTGAGAGGTTTCGGAACAACTTTAAGAAGGGTGGTCAGTCTGGAAAGTCCAAGAATGCAAATGTTGCTACAGTATCTGAATGTGAAGAAAAATCTGTTGTGGAACAACTAGCAACAGTAAAGGCAGAATTTGAGAGATATGGGAAGTTGATAAACCACTTGGAGTCTACTGTTGCATCTTCCTCCTCAGGCACCCCCTCTTCATCCGCTTTTTCCCATTCAGGTATTTGTGCTTCTGCAAATCATGCTACAGCCTCAGGTAATCGTAGAATTCCTTGGATCATAGATTCTGGTGCATCAGACCATATGACTAGCATACCTAACCGTTTTTGTTCATACCAGTTTCTCTCGGGTAGAGAGAAGATTTCTCTTGCTGATGGGTCTCTTGCTCCCATCCCTAGCAAGGAGAATATTAAAGCCTCTGACTCACTTGTATTATCCTCTGTCCTTCATGTTCTCAAACTTAGCACTAACCTTTTATCTGTTAGTAGTTTAACAAAATCAATGAACTGTAGCATAACCTTCTTTCCTACTTATTGTGTTTTTCAGGACCTGAAGTTTCAGAGGACGATTGGGAGTGAACATGAGGCAAATGGGATATACTTGTTGGATGTCTCTGATCAAAGTCTTGGATTACCTAGCCAAGTAGCTTTGGAGTCTGTTTTATCAGAGTCAATTAATAGTCATGATATGTCATTTCAAATTTGGTCATTTGTCTTTTTCAGCTTTGAGTCATTTGTTTCCAGAAATGTTTAAAGGAATATCCCTATTGAATCTTCATTGTGAGTCATGTGAACTTGCAAAACATTGTAAACAATCTTTTTCAATAAATAATAAAATATTTGTTTCTCCTTTCAATATTGTGCACTCTGATGTGTGGGAACCATACCATTTACCTGCTATGGGGGGTTACAAATATTTCATTCTTTTTGTTGATGATTTCTCTCGTTGCACCTAGATTTATCTTATGAAATCCTGGAACAAAGTACCAATTATTGTACAACAATTTCATGAACTTATACTTACCCAGTTTAACACTCGGATCAAAATATTCCAATCTGATAATGCAAAGGAATATTTTGAGAAGAGTATTTCCTCCTACTTTGATACCTTCGGAGTTATTCATTAGAGTTCCTGTTCCTACACTCCTCAACAAAATGGAGTGACGAAAAGGAAGAACAGACATGTGGTTGAGGTTGTAAGGAGCCTCTTTTTTGCTTCTCATGTTCCTATTAAGTTTTGAGGTGATGCTATCCTTACAGCTACATACTTGATAAACCGAATGCCTTCTCGGGTTCTGGGGTTTAAAACTCCCTTTAGCTTGCTTTTCCCAAATAAGGATCTATTCTCTCTTCCTTTTAGGGTGTTTGGGTGCACTTGCTATGTTCATGTTCACAGTCATCAAAGACATAAGTTTTAGTCTAAAGCACACAAGTGTCTTTTTGGGATATGCCTCCACATAGAAGGGGTACTGTTGTTTTAATCCGGTTCGTGGCACTCGCTTTGTTTCTAGAGATGTCACATTTGCAAAGTTTGTTCCTTTTGTTGGTACTTCTCTTGAGGGGGAGCATCCAAAGGAGTTGTTTGCATTGTCATCATTTGTTCCTCTTCCAATTCCCATTGAATCTTCTATAAAGACTTCTCCAATCGAGTCATCTATCCCTACTCCCCCTCCTCCTCCTGCTCATCCCCCTACTTTTCCTTCCCATCCTATTATCCAGAGGTGGTATCAGAGACAAAGACTCAAAGACATGCATGTTGTTTCCACGCCTTTAGATGTGCCTCTTGCTCCTCCCATCACTACTGAGGTAACAGGTCAGCCCTCTTCTACCAATTCGAATACCTTCCCTGACCTTGATCTCCCTATTGCCCTTCACAAAGGCAAACGGAAATGTATAGCTCATTGCATTTCCAAACACCTATCCTACAACCTTCTTTCCCCTTCCTACTATTCATTCCTTGCCTCTGCTTCCACACATGTGACTCCTGGATTTATCCCAAATGCCTTGTCCAAACCAGAACGGAGGGATGCTATGATGACTGAACTAGATGCTTTGCATAAGAACAATACTTGGGAAATTGTGGATTTGCTTGAGGAAAAGAAATTGGTTGGCTGTAAGCAAGTGTTCACTATTAAGTATCATTCTGATGGTACTGTTGAGAGATATAAGGCCTGTTTGGTTGTTAAAGGATATACTCAGATGTATGGTATTGACTATTTAGAAACTTTTGCCTCAATAGCCAAGATGACTTCAATTCGAGTTTTGCTATCTTTAACTACTGCTTTTGATTGGCCTCTTCATTAGTTTGATGTAAATAATGCTTTTTTGAATGGGGACCTACATGAAGAAGTCTATATGTCTTTACCTCCAAGGGTGTATGGGAAGGAGATGCAAGGAAAGGTCTGTAAACTGAAGAAGTCTCTTTATGGCCTTAAGCAATCTCCTAGAGCCTGGTTTGACAGATTTTGGGCTGCTCTTGTTGCTTTTGGGTACACACAGACTCAGTTGGATCATACTTTGTTTGTTAAGAGGAGAGATTCCTTAGTGACCCTTCTGATTGTTTATGTTGATGATATTGTGGTTACTAGTAATGATACTCAAGAAGTTGTTCATCTCAAAAGCTTTCTTGACACTGAGTTTGAAATTAAGGACTTGGGAGAACTCATATATTTCTTGAGAATTGAAGTTGTCAGATCTAAGGATGGTATTTTCATTTCTCAACGGAAGTATGTGTTGATCTCCTTGTAGAGACTGGCAAACTGGGGGCTCAACCTGCTTCTACTCCTATAGACTTAAATCATAAGTTGTCAGCTATTGAAAGTGAACCATTGCCTGATAAGGGAGTGTTCCAAAGACTGGTCGGGAAGTTATTATACCTTTGCATAACTCAGCCAGATATTTCCTATGCAGTTAGTGTAATCAGCCAGTTTATGCATTCTCCTAGAGATACACATTTAGCAACTTCTGAGAGAGTTATGTGCTATCTAAAAGGGACTCTAGGGAAATGTATCTTGTTTGCTAAGCATGGACACATGAAGCTGGAAGCATACACTGATGTTGACTGGACCGGATGTATTGATGATAGGAGGTCCACTTCAGGTTACTATGCTATGGTAGCAAGGAACATTGTATCATGGAGGAGTAAGAAGCAGTCTGTAGTGGCAAGATCCTTAGCTGAAGTGGAGTACAGGGCAATGGCACATGGAGTTTCTGAACTTTGTGGTTGAGATCACTTTTAGATGAATTGGGTATAGACTGTGAGAAGCCAATGATGTTATACTGTGACAACCAGGCTGCTATCAACATTGCACATAATCTTGTTCAACATGATAGAACTAAGCACATTGAAGTTGACAGGCATTTTATATGAGAGAATTGCCTCAGGAGAAGTTTGTCTACCATTTGTTGCTTCTGAAGAACAGTTGGCTGATGTTTTGACAAAAGGTGTTCCTAAAGGAAAGTTGGTTCACTATATAAGCAAGTTGGGAATGATGGATATCTATGCTCAGCTTGAGGGGGAGTGTAGAGAGATTGGGCTGAATGGGCCCTAGCCCATTAGTATCTTTCTTATTAGTTCTTTCTTGTTATGTTTTCTTATTGTGCCTGTTCTTTATGGGCCTTTAGCCCTTGTTTATGTTTTCTAAGTATAATGCTGATGTGGATGCCTACTTAAGGGCAATCTTGTAAATTACGTAACTTAAGTAAGTTTATAAAAAAGATTAGTGGGGGAAAGAGGAGATTATCGAACTCCTTTCTTTCTCCTTTCTTCTCCAATCTTCCTTCTTCTTCTTGTTGTCTTCTTCTTCTTCCTTACTTTCTTTAGCTTTAATCTAAAATATTCTGCTAATTTTATTGGTTTAAATCACATCTTAGTCCAAGGATCCATTTGCAAAATAGCTAGAGTGACTGAACTGAATGACTTATTGCTTTTTCTTGATGGATAAAATACTCATAACAAAAGTTCAGGGCATAGTTTTCAAGGCACCAAGGCGAGGCTAGACGATAGGGGGCGCCTTGTCACCTAGTTATCAAGGCGATCACCTAGGTGATGGATTTTTTTTAAGTAAAAAGCATATATCTGAGGGTAGTTCCCTAGGTCCCATAACCATATTTCCTTAATAACTATCCATAATTTTCAAAACAAAAGTATAAACTTCATGTTAAAGTATAGAAAATCAACATATTCATGACAATAAAAAGAAAGAAGAGAATTCAAAAATTATAGGGGCTGAACCCCTATTTTTATTAGATAAAATTTTAAGTTCTTCCCTTCTTTCACAACAGCAGCTAATAGTAACTTCAGCCTCAACCAACATATACAATCTTGGGAATAACTCATTCAGCTTGCCTATCCCGCACCAACCATCCTCCCAACACCTAATTCATGAGCCACCTACTGAAAAAACTTGTTAGACTTCTGAACTCCCTATTAAATCTCATAATCCCTTTCTACACACTCACCCCATATAAAGACCTCACCTCTCTAGGTTCCCAACCAAACCTTACCATCCCATACTTCCCCACCACCACCCTCCACAATGATTCTTCATCTCCCCGTAACCACTTTCCCATCGATGCCCTGTTAAAAACTCTCACTTTTCTAAGCCTCAATTCTCCCTTCTCCTTAGGTTTACAGACCTTGTCCCATTTCACAAAATGAAATTTATTTCCCCACACCCTCCCATAAGCAATCCCTCTGTACCTTCTCAATTCTTTCAGCTATTTGAGTTGGGATCTTCAACAAAGACATATAATAGGTTGGTAACCTTGAAAAGACTTCTAATTAAAGTTATTCTCCCTTCCCCCCCAACAAGAGATATTTTGTTTTCCACCCTTCCAGCCTTCTTTCAACCCTCTCCAAAATTGGTCTCCACAATGCACCTGAATTTGGTACCCCCCCCCCCTCTATTGGCATTCCCAATTAAGTGAAAGGGAGTTCACCAATTCAGAATTCAAAAGCGTTGGCACAAGCCAACGGAACTTCCCTTTCAATATCTCCAACTCCAATCAACACACTCCTTGAGAGTTTAACCTTCAAACCTTTTAACAGTTAAAATTTTGCCAAGACTGCCCTCAAATTTACCATTTCATCCTTGATGAGTTGATATTTAAAACTAATAGGTGATTTTTGTGGAATATATGCAGGGGATGAAAAAGGCTACCAACTCCCCTAAGATTTTTTTGTGGGCAGAAATTTCATAGATGGGCATAAAGTAGCCTCCATTCCACAGGTGGTTGGGATCTGGAATAATGGAAGCAAGTTTACGGTTTGGTATTGTCTTAATGTTTGTGGGGAATTGACAAGCAAGGTGAAGCAACAGTTAAAGTAGATGAACCTTATAATAAGGTTGTTGTCACATGTGTGAGTTTTGGAAGAGAGGCATCAGATACAAGTCGCTCAGATGGAGTTCAGGGTTTTCTGATGTGATTGATTAGTTTCCCAACTTAATGCCATTTAAACAACATCGTTGTGGAAGGGGGCTGTCAAGTTGTTATCTCTTGGCTTTTTTCAGGCACTGTGTTAGAGAATGCTTTCTCTTGGAAATCAAATTAACTGCTCATTCAGAAGGATTCTTAGAAGTTCTAATGAGATGGCTGATCAGCTTGCCAAGGATGGGGCTTTAAAAGAAAGCTTAGAATCGGATCCTTTTTACTTTGGTAATAAAAGAACAAAATAATTATTAAAATGAAAAAAGAAAATATAAAGGAAGGTGACCAGCAGTTACTTGAGAGAAGAGTTGCCTACAACTCCAACAAACAAGACACAAACTAAAAAAAAAAGCCATAAACAACTACGAAAACACAAGAAAAAACCACTGAAGATACAACCACCCCCATTACACACACAAACAACAACCTTCAACTACAAAACAAAAAGACTCAATTCTATATGAACTTAAATAGGAAACTCTTTGTTGCTTCTACTAATTTTCTTTGACTTCTTCACCTTCTTAATAGGTCCAATTCCAAACAAACCCCCTTTCAATCTTGTAAACAACTTCGATACTTTGATTGTTTCTAGGAATTTTTTGAATATTGAATCTTCTAACCGCATTAGGCTGCTTCTTCAAAACCCTCAAAGATTTTTGACCGTTAATTCTTTCCAACTCCAACACCACATTTCTATCCAAAAAACATGCCCACCACTGAATTGTCCTTTCCTCTGCAATTCATCCCATCTCCTTAAGGCTGACTTAACTTTTCTTGTTCAATCTCTGAACTTTTTTTTTTTTTGATAATTGAAAGAAACTTATTAATCAGCAATGGAAAATAGTACAATGTCCCCAAAGAGAGGTCAAGGCGCAAGGTGCAAAAAGGCGCAGGGGTCAATGTGCACCTGGAGTCGGCATATTCCCCAATAAACACTACCAGCACTATGTGGAGTACAAGAGATAGTTTCCACGACATACATATCCCCTAGTGAACACTACCAACATTATGTGGAGTACAAGAGATAGTTTCCATGACATACATATTCCCCAGTGAACACTACCAGCAGGTCCAGTACTATATGGAGTACAAGAGAGAGTATTATAACATAAATCGATGATACTATTGTAGATATGTGAAGTATCAATATCCCCTAAACCTCATAAAAGAATTTGGATATTGACTCCGATTGGCTCCTTCACTTGTGTCTCTTTCTTCAAGTCCCTTTGTTCCACACCTTCCTACCAGGTTTTCCCTCTTAAACAAATCTGGTCAAGGCCTATCCCTCCTAAAGTAGTTGTTTTCTGTTGGGAAGCTTATCATGGCAAGATCAATACTTTGGATGACATGCAAATGAAGAGACCTTGTGTCTGTCCCCAAACTGGTATATTTTGTATTAAGTGAAGAGTGAGGACTGTCACCACTTGCTAATTTTTTGTTCTTTTGCTGCTATTATTTGGAATTGAGTCTTTATGTTGTTTGGGTGCAAATGGAACTTTCCCTCTGAAGTAAACCTGCTTTTTGATCCGTCTACCTTTGGGCGACTGACAGAGAGGGAAACTAATGTGGAGGTGCATCAGAGCAATTTTTTTGTGAACCATTTGGGAGGAGAGGAATGCCAGAATATTTCAAGAAAAGGAAAGAAGCCTTGCTAAAGTAAAGGAGTGCATATTGACAAGGACAATTTTCTAGCTGAAAACTTCAGACCTTTTTTGTGAATTATTCTTTTGTTGATCTTCGGAGAAGTTGGGCAGAAGTGGTGTCTACAACTTGCAAAAAGAATAGATTACAAGCAGATTGGAGACCCCCCCCCTGGAGGGAGTGATAAAGATCAACTCTGATGGGAGCAGTCAAGGCAATCTAGGGCCCTTGGGTATAGGAGGGATTTTGAGAGATAAGGATAGCAACATCCTATCTTATTTTCCGGACCAATGGGAGTTGGTGACTCTACAAGGACTGAGATACTAGCAGTGGTACAAGGAATACAGGTTGCTAACCATCTTGGAGTGGAGAACTTGATAGTTGAAGGGGAATCTAAGGTGGTAGTGGGTTGGATGTCGGATCTAGAAACAGTCTTTTTGGGCTATAGGGATCTTCTCAAGAAAGTTAATTGGCTTACAAGGAACATGTCAATTAGATTTCACTGGCTTAGCAGATTGGCAAATGCTATGGCTGATTCTTTGGCTAAACAAGGGGTATCAAGGGGTGAATTGTCTTGGGCTACCTTATAATTATAATTCTGTTTAGTGTGATCATATTCTCATTTCTAAGGGGAGGTAACATCTTGTGCCTTCTCTTAGGGTGATTGTAGAATATTACAATTCTTGATAAAACTGTCACGCATTTATCAAAAAAACAAAAAAAAACAACAATATTATTGCCTGCCTAACTAATATGGTTACCACTTTGAGCTAGCTCAATGTTCATTTCAAGCATGAAAGTTAAATATTAGTTTTCCTTTGTGTAATAGATTATTTGGTTGATCTATTACAACCACTTACATTTTCTATGAGTTTAAATTTTGCTTTAACTCATTTTATCATGAAACCTTGAATCATAAGGTTTACAAGGCAACTTCTGAACGCATTCTTTTGTCTATAACCTTAGTTTAGTGATTTGGAACGAGATAATAATTTAAAAGGGTGTGCCTATGCTTCCTCTATCATTTCATAAAATATCAATCTATATTTTCTTATGATGTTTCCACCATGTCTATAATTTTTACATTCTATATGATATTTCCGACATTTCTGACATGTTTCTTATACTTGGATGACCGACATTTCCACTAACACCAACATTTTAAACCTTGGGTTCACTACTGTACATGCATTGAACATGCTAGCTGTTCTCAGCAAAGTCTTTAAGCTTTTTTATATTTAATAAAATTTTCTGATGGGTAAACCATCTAAAAATACAAATTGTTTAATTTGTTATGTGCAAACATTTCAAGTTCCAAGGAAATATCTGGAAAGTTTCATCATTTTTCTAAATCAATTGCCAACAATCACAAGGCAAAGAAAATGCTCAAAGCACATTTTCACATGAAATTAAGAAAAATATGATTGGATTGGTTCATCTTTAAACCTTTGAATCAAAACTCTAACTGGGCTTTTCAGAATACACATTAATACTAAAGTAGTTCACATAGCACATTATTAATGTGCTCCAAATGTTAGGGACTTCAAAAAATCAGGATTCCTATATTCCTACAATCCCACTGCAGCACCTGTTATACTTCCCATTCAAAATTCTACTTACTTGGGGTTGAACCCCATATTGCTGGGCTCCAAGAAGGAATGTTAGTTGAGTTCCATTACCCCAGGCTAGGCTTCTTTTCCATATTTTGTTTCCATTATCAGGATTCCTATATTCCTACAATCCCACTGCAGCACCTGTTATACTTCCCATTCAACATTCTACTTACTTGGGGTTGAACCCCATATTGCTGGGCTCCAAGAAGGAATGTTAGTTGAGTTCCATTATCCCAGGCTAGGCTTCTTTTCCATATTTTGTTTCCATAGGGTCTTCTGGTGACCCTTTGTTCTTTAGAGAGCTCAAAAGCTTTCTACCTTTTCCCTTTCTGTTAATGAAATATTTCCAATTATAAATAAATAAACAAATAGCCAAAGAAACTATTACCAAGATGCTTAAATTATCTATACAAAATCAAATGGATGTCATGAATTGCTTGATTAACTACTTATGGTATCAAAACCATGTCAAAATTGACAAATTTGAGTTACCTTTACAATAGCTATTGCAGCAGAAACAGGATCTCTAATTCCTAGAACAGTCCAAACAAGTGAGTTATCAGAACCTGCCGGAATAATGCCAATTGGAACTGAAATTGCCTCTTTCTGGTTTTCTCTACTAAGAAGACCATTCAGAACCTACAAAATTTAAAGGAACTTTGAGAAAGTGCGACTTGAATTAGAAATTTTCAGCCAAAGGCTAATCCACTGTAATTCACAATATGAATCTGAAAAAGAAAGTAGAATATATAATGAATGAGCATTTACTTTAAAGACTTAAAAGGATTAACATTGTTGTAAATTCTTTCTTTTCAAGGGAAATTTCTAAAACTAGTAGTGCTCAATTCTTATACCACAAGCTAAAGTAACTTAACATAGCTTCCATAGATTTGCTATGCCATAAATTACAAGGAAACAAATGGTTATAAATGCATAATAAACCCCCTAGCGCCATAACAGGGGAAGAGTATTTAGCCCATGCATGTCAGCCACCACCTAGTGCCATAACATGTCCTAATTCAAAGAGAACCTCCAAAACCATTTACCTAACAAAGCAGCATTGCTGAGTTTGATGTTGTGCAATCCCATCCCCCCTTAGCTTTTGCTCTTGCATACGATCTCCCTTTTTTTGATAAATGACAATCAATTATATTAATTATAAACAGCAATAATATATAAAGTTTACATAGACCTTTTAGAGATGATTAACCATCACCACCTCCTCCCCTTACATTATCTTACAATCTCCCATCTCACTAAATGATCCTTCTTTGACTCATCTAGCTCCCAAAGAAAGTCCCTCATAAGTTTTTTTGTCTTTATGCAACTGCTACCAGGATTTTAAAAGCCAAGACGAAATAGATGGGCAGGCTAGATAGAGTGGAATTGATTAGAGTAATTCCACTTCCCATACATACATAATTCCTCTTCTAACATGCAAATTCTTAGAAAATCTTTCAGCTACCAAATTTCAGAAGTGAATTGATCTATGGTTGCCACCTACAGGGAGACCAAAGTACTTCAAATGCCATTGACCAACCGCATACCCCAAAATGGAGGCATATAGATCTATCTGCCCCTCATCCAAATTAATACCTACAAAGCAGCTCTTTGATAGATTTTCTCTGTTCTGTTTTTTCCTCCTCTAACATCCTCTTTTCTCATTCCTCCAGCATCTCAAACACTTTTACGGCTGAGACATCTCCTCCTATATAAAACACCCCAATGGCCTTTCCAATCTCCATCGTTTTATCAATCAACTTGTTCATGTCCAGTTTTTTTCCAATTTCCTAACCTCATTCAATCTCATTACTCCATCCACCACCACCACCCTTCACCTCTTCCTCCACATCCCTACCTCTATCGGAAACCTCTTTGAGGCTATTTAATGAATCAATCCTACTATCAACTTTAGGCTGATTGCAGAACATCAACCCCTGAGACACTTTCCAAAATCCATTCTTGACAGCCCTCTAACACTTGTCCAAATTACCATAATTTTTTGAACAACACATGTTATCCCTTAAAATCCTCCTCTTATACATCCATATGAAAGTTCTTACAAGGGCCAGCACCATATAAACCACCTTTCTGGATAGAGAAAATTTTAATAATATGCACTAAGCTCTAATTCTTCTGACCCTTAAAACATTGTAGACTAGTGTTTTAATCCTTCATAACAGAAGCTTCAGACAAATTCTCTAGTGGAACCCCAGGACCACCATTCCTACAACTCAAATCAACCCCCACACACCCAACCAAAATATCAAAGCCACCAATAGGTCAACTAGTCCTATCAGCTAAATTCTTTTTTCCCCCCTACAAAAGCATCGAAGGGAAAGATCGGTTCTGCCTTATCTTTCTCAATATCCAAATCAAAGGTTGGCACAACCATACAACAGAAAGATCCTTCTTTTTCCATTTCCACAGTTGAACGGCTTTGATCTTCATAGCATTCCTTCTGCAAATCCACAGTATCATCTTGAACACACCCTTCTTTGCATGCACTTCATCTTCTTTTCAAACTTGATTTTGGTACAAGTCAATGACTTCCAGGAACTCAGATTGAACTAGTATGTCGTTCTCCAAAGACAAGCACTCTGATTCACAATCCATGCCACCTGATCCCTTACCATTATTTGTTATTTGACAAATTAGGTTGGCCTCTCAACACTTATTCTCCAATAAATTTCTTAGAATAGTCTTCCTACCACTACCTTTATTCAGATTTGCCTTCTCTTCCAGACAAAAGATTTTTTATTGGTAACAATGTAATTAATTCTTTAAGTTAAAAGAATATATGTATAGAAATTACAATACATAGATGTTAGGATAGCCCTTGCTATCTAACTCGTCTGTTCTTACAATCAAATTACAGTTATAATGTAAACCCACAAAAAAATCTTTCCCTGTTCACCCCTCGCCTTGCAAGCGAATCAGTTACATTATTTGCTGCTGTGTCAATATCCAAAACACTCTCATTTCTCTAAACAAAAGTTTCAACCACAAACCTCTAGCAATCCCTAGCTATTTGCACCTGTTACTCCTGTTGACCATATTGACCTGAACATCAACACTACTTTCTGAAAGCCGCCTCAACTCCACAAATTCACCTCACTACCTCCAACCCTTATCTCATGTATCAATAGACAAGAATCAATGTATTACCAAATTGTGGGTATTGGGTATTATAAATAATAATTATTATCAAACACCTCGTCTTTTTCATGGACCATTTGTTGGTGCAATAGTAAAATCTCAAGCTAACAAGTGTGTCAAGTTTGAGACTGGCTACTGTGTACAAAAGCTACCAAAGGTAAGGTCCATATCTAGTCAACCCCTCTCAAGACCCTAGATAGCTAAGACCAGCATTGATAATGGCCATACCACCATTTATTTTTTCATTATCACCCATTCAGCCACACAATTAGAATCATCATCTAAGCATCCCAACTATATGAAGTCAGCTACATGCTACTTTGATCCATGTCCTTGTTTAAGCATGTGCACCACGTAATTAGAATTTTAACTAATTCTACCAACCACGCTTTACTTCCTACTCTTCTAAGTGATATGATTTCCACAAAAAGAAAAGGTGCAATAACCTGTAGTAGACTTCCTGCCCATTGAGGACCCTGCCCAATGTGCATATAAATATCTTTCCAGTAATAAATCTCCTCCTTTCTTGTATAATAAACCATGGCCTGGAGCACCCAATTTTCAGTACGAAAAATCATTAAAAAAAAATAATCAACCACTTACCTGGACCACTAGCCAATCTTATAACCACACAACTAAGTTGTCGCCACACCACACCACACCACATCACTCAATCACCACACACTGATAAAAGACTAAAACAATTGATCTGAACAAGTGAACATCAAAAAAGCACCGCTCTTCGGGCTGTCAATTAGAGGGTGCTTAGAAAACCACAAACTACTGCAACCTGAGGCATGGAAGCCTCCTTTCCTCAATAACAACCAGTCCTTTTTTAGTCTTTTTTTTCACTTCAAGTATGGAGACAGTTCACTCTATAGAAAGAACTAAATGGTATCAAAGGCTATTCAATTGATTACTGCTGCTCTGATACCATGTAATCTTCCTTAAACAGCCATTAAAACAAGAGAAAAACAGCAACAAAAGAGGAGAACAGTCAAATTGAGAGAGAAAAGAGAAAGAAAGAAGAAGAGAATAAACAGAAGGTTTTTTTCAGCAAAACAGAGTTCAAACTCCTATCTCTAACTGCCGACCCAATTTCATTTCTTTTACTAATGATATGTAAAAAGACATTTGTGCCCTTATTCAAATACAATACAAAAGAGAATATAAAATATCTATAAAAAAGACCAAACTGCCCTGCCACCTAATAACTTTAACAATACCTATCATCTACACGTCTTCCTGTCCATTGCAAAATTCCATCTCTACCTTCCCCAACCTAAATATAATCTTCTTCAACCTCTCATCTTGACAACTCAACTTCTGCGTGCAACAATACCTCTTTTCAGCAATCCAACATCCCCAACCTTTTGATGGATTGGATAATCTCCAAATTCTCTATTTCTTGGAATAAAAATAACCAGTTTTTCCTCTTCAATTATGATGCAACCTCATAAAGCTCTATTACAAATAGCAGAACCACAACTGTTAGTATTTTATCCAAGCTATCCACCTCGACTAGAACCCTAGCTAATCAAACATCAATCCAAGACAGGTCCCCCTCGTTGACAAACTTGAAACTTAATTGCATCTTGACTCAACCAAGTCTTGTGTCAACTATATGGAGTTGGCTACACAAAGCATGTTCTATCATTCCACTCTATTCAATGCCATATTAATTGTCTTGGTCTGCTCCTATCTCTTCTACACCTTTCGACTTATAACAGATTTCCCAATAACAGCTGCATCGATCCAAGGAGGTTGGAGTTCAGTTTTGCGGAAACTGTATCGTTGAATCGGCTCCACACACACTGATGCACCATCTTCAGTAGGAGACCGATCTAGGTTTGATATTGGGCATGAACTACCACACTGGGCGCTGCTTTTGTGGACTCCATATCAATTACGATCAGCATTTAACTTGGATTTCAAATCTGGTCCAGTTTTGTGCAAGATCGATTCGGAAATTCAGATTTCAAAATTATTGGGAAATCAGTTCATAGGTTGGGTTAGAATTTTTTTATAATTTGGCCATGTTAAATTTGATTTCTAATCCAACCAACACTTAGAACTATCAATAATCCAAAACTTGAAACCAGAAAAATAGAAACTTGCAAACATGGAAACCGGATAATAGAAAGCTAAAAAGTAAAAACTCTTCAAAATAGTAGTTGCCTAATAGTTTCCTAAATGACATAGAAAGTTGCTAAATTATGCAACTATGAACAGAAATTTTCTAGCTGGCATAAAAGGAAACAATTGTAAAGAAAACTATCAGTTTCTAAATCTTGGTACAGGCTTACAGGCTACAACTATTGATTGTTCCTCCCTTCATATGTTTAGGTAAATTAGGGATGCTCAAATCTCTTCACAAATTGTTTTCCTACATCTATTGCTGCAGAAGGCTGCAATGCATCATTTTCCCACATTCATCACAACTTTTGCATTTTTGCTAAATTTATTTTTTGAACATGTTTCTTGAAACAACTAATGAAATCTCCTATGATATTAAAAGTCTTTAGACACTAGGCATGCTAAGGAATACTTGCAACAAGGATCCATACTAACTTAGAATAGTGATTGTTTCTTAATCCACCCACTGTTGAGGGCTAGAAGTCTAATTGTAGCTCAAGGTGCCTAATCCTTAGGGACAACCAGTCTTAACACTTCAATAATAATAAACCATCCCCCCTCGTTCTAATACTCGCAGGACCAAACCTGTGCCATTCTCTATTCACCCAATCTATAATGCTCCATTTGCTTAAATTAACATAAAGAAATTGGCCCACCAAGCAATAATGTAACATTTCCAATTTAAATGACTTGCATTTCCCCCCACTACGTTAAATCTAGAAACTTGGAGATTAAATCATACATAGTTCCTCTAAATTCATATCCAAAAAAGCATTATTAATATCCAACTGGTGGACAAGCCATAAAAAATTAACATCCAAGGATAGAACTCTTACAGATTTCAACTTTGCTATTACAGAAAATGTTATGGTCCAGTCAATATTGTATGTCTAAGGTCTAAGCATCTCAATTCAAAAAAGCATTCTTAATATCCAATTGATGGGGACACCATGAAAAATTAACAGCCAAGGACAGGAGATCTCTAATAGGATTCATCTCTGCTACAGTAGTAAACATTTTGGTGTAGTTAATATTGCAAGTCTAATTATATCCTTTTGCAACTAGCTGCCTTCATACCTTTCAAAATATCCATCAGCCATCTGCCCCCATAAGAAGATCAACCAACTCCTACATGTGATTCTTGTATATTTTCTCTAACTATAAATGAAGTTTTTAGTTAAAATAGAAAAATCTCTAACCCACTACTACATATAATGGCATGAAATCTGCCAAGGAATTTGAATATTCAGATATGCATTTAACTTGAAATATAAAGAAAATACTCTAGTGAAAACATTTGAAGTAATAGCATGAAATATGTTTGACAATTTAAATGTTTAAAATAATAACATTAAACAGAAAAGAATGGCAAGGCAGGATTCACATAGCCAACTTTTGGAGGAACTGGTATGTAATGGCAAGGAGCTCTTCCAAGAAAGAAAAAGTAATCTCAAGAGTGGATGCCCCTTCCAGAATATTTTTTCAAATTGAACTTTGATGGAAGCAGCCAAGGTAATTCAGGCCCTACTAGAGTTGGGGGATCTTTTAGACATAAAGAAAGGCATATCATTGCCATCTTCTCAGGCCCAGTGGGAGTGAGAGACTCTACTAGAGCAGAACCTTTTGCAGTACTACAGGGAGTACAAATTGCAAATGAGATGAACTTGGAGAATGTGATAATTGAAAGTGATTCTAAAGTGGTTGGGGTGGTTAAAGGAGCCAAAGCTGTAATTTGGGGCTAAAAAAACAAGATGAAGAAATTTAAATGGCTGACAAGAAACATCACTTTGAGAATACAATGGGTGAGAACAGCCAATGCTTTAGCTGATACTCTCTCTAAGCAAGGGGTGGATAGTGAACAATTGTATTGGATGTGGTTGTAATTATAATTTTTTTCATTATGATGGGAGAGGTTGCACCTAACACCTCTCTTAGGGATGCTTATATTGATAATATCTGTACTGATAGCATTGTACCTTTTTCTCCCCGATATATAAATTCCACGTACTTATCAAAAGAAAAAGGATTCACATAGCCAACCACATATAGTTGGGATAAGGGTTAGATGATTATGGTGGCATGCAGTTCAATTCAACCATCACCATGAAGCTCAATAACTGCATATGTGGAGCAAAGGGAGGAAAATTCCAAATGGATACCTTAGACTAGTTGGTAATTGTTGATTACCAATTACCTAATATGGAAATAAGAAAAAGAAACCAAACGAATAAATTTCCCATCAAAATCAATCCAAAATAAAAATGCATGCCAGAATCATTAATAAGAAACTCCAAATACTAAATCAAAACTGCTTAACATTTTTTTTCTCAAACAAAAAAGCAATGTGCTAGAGTTGACATCCCTAAAGGTAATATTTAATATAATCATGCCTTTTGAGGTAATTTTCCATTTTTCCCATAAAATTATTATGGGGACTTACAAGGGTATCATGGCAGGATGCAATTATCTAACCAATAGCCATTGCAAATCTTCTCCAAATGGTAGAATCAGTTTGGTTCCGTAGTTATTGTACATTGGTGTAAGTTTGCTCCCTAGACAAACCTTGCAGTGTTTGGATTAGATGGAATTTGGGGGTAGAAATGGAATCAAATTCTTTACTAAAATACAGAAATAAAAGATACAATTGTCATATCACGGAATAGGGGTCTTGTTTAACAGAAATAAAAGGTGAGTCAACATGACCCTGTGGACACAAACCAGAAATAACAGACCACAAGAATAAACCTGTAATTATAGTTATCATATCACGGAATAGGGGTCTTGTTTAAATGACAAAAAAAGAAAAGAAATAATGACAAAAAATAGAAAATTACTAACCTCATTAACAATTCCATCACCTCCAACACATATTATTCCTGAACGAAAATCCAGAAAAAAATGTTGCATGCATTAAGTATAACATAATAAATAATAAATTTGATGCATAAGTACAACCCAATAAATAAATATCATAACTTAGTAAGCATGGGTCAGTACTACCATCAGGGCATGTACTAAGTTCAACACTGGAAGCAAGTTTTCTAGCATGACCAGCAGATTGTGTTTTGACTACCTCCATCTTGAACCCTGCAAGCTGGCATAAGTTTGGAACTCAGCATAATTATGAATATTTATAGAAAACTATGAAACGTACCTTTTTTATCTCTCTAAGAAGAACAGAAAATTTGTGATGCTATTAACTGTATAATACCTGGGCTCCTCATCAATTTACCATATCTGTATAATGCATCTTATATTTTTTCTCTAGTTCAATCAGTAACTGTTAAATTTTATTAAATAGAAATAGGTATATACATTAAAGTTCTTCACATCCTCCTTGACAGCTTGCCTTGGCTTAGCCTTCTAGCAACCAAATTACATAAAGGACCATTCAGCCTTAATCAATCAATCCCCAGTACAATTTTCTTTGACCCCTTGTTTCAATATAATGCATGTTAATGAGTAGATAGGTTGAGTGATTTCAAAGTGGTAGTCAGGTGAACAAATTTGTAGGAACTTAGGAGTAGCCCCAATAAGTGATAAATGAGGGGAAAGTAGAGTAAGCCGGTTCAGCCACATGCAAAGAAGACCATCTATAGCATGAACGAGAAGAGATCTGTTGCCAGTTTAAGGATCTATAAGAGATAAGAGCAAGCCAAAAAAGACATGGGTTGAAGTACTGAGAAATGATTTCAGGGCCCATAATTTAACAGATACAACACTGAGCAGCATGGAATGGTGGAATATGATTCCTGTAGCCAACCCATACAGATAGGACAAGGGTTAGCCAAGTTGAGTTGAGGTTGGGTGGATGCATAACAGGATGCTGGTCCTTGTATCTATAGGCACTAGATTAAAGAAGCTTGATCTCTGGCAGCTAGCATGAGTATCTCATTCAATTAGGTCCAGAGGTCAGTTAACTCCCAAGTGGACTCTCTTTCCATAACAATGGTTAAGGCAGAGTTGTACTGGTGGTCTGCCCTGCAGAGATAGACATTTTTATTTTGTCATCTTTCGTATATGGGATGAGTCAGGCCCTTTGGCCTATATCTGTATTTCCATTCCTTGGGAAGTTGAACCTTTTTCTATTTTTCAATGTCTTTAATGAAAGTTTATGATCTGATATTGAACAAATAACAATAATGCACTGTTAATAGACTGTTCCCCGAGGAAGCCAGACAACAGGTTGCATAAGTCATAATACCAAGTCTGATAATTGTCAATCTGAATGCAAATTGATCATTTTATACTTATAAACTCTTCAAACCAACTGTCATTTAATGGAACTCAGCATGTTAGTATTACAACATAAGCCCACTTAAGAATCTTCAACAGAATTTTGTCATGTTTTGTCCAATGCAAAACCCATTGAAATTAGTATTCAGCAAATTTTATCTTTCCATATCCATACACTGCATAAAACTTAAATTATTAGATCATGAAGATGAAATAAGGTAGATAAGAATACAAGTCCTTGGGCAGGGATTGAGGAACATGATATGAAAAAGCATAAGCATCAGAAAGGGGGTCTGAGTTTCCTTAGTATACAGAGACAAGTAGGACAGATGTCATTGGTGGCCATGTGGACTTGAGTTTCTTGCAGGATGAGATTATGAAGAACCCAGGTTGAAAGTGGGCAGATAATACTCATGGTAAAAGTGAGAGTGGAGGAGAAATGAGGCAAAACTGTCAAGATTTGATATTCCGTGTGAAGGTTGGGGTTTAAGGAGGCTATGGTCCAGTAGTTGAGAATTGATGTTTGCTTTGGGTTGTTGATAAGGTCGTGCTGATGAATGTGTTGTGGGGTTTATGTTGAGAATCTCATTTTTTGGTTGGGTGCTATTAACCTGTTAGGAGGGAAGCCAGGTTTCCATTTATTTTGTGGTTGTCAATGCATTAGGTATTGTGGAGGTTACTACTTCAAGTTTTTTTTTCCCTTTTTTTTCTTCTTGGCCTCCCTCTTCCATTCTCGGCTTGTATGCTCATTTCTTATCTAAGTTTTCTATTACCTATGAAAAAAAATCAGGTATATGTTACATGTATTATAAAGGCAAACTTATATGACAGGTTTTCTTCATCTGATCGGAAGCAGTGGAAGTCGTATTCAAGTAGAAATACAAAAAAAAAAAAAAAAAAAAAAAAAACTAGTATAAAACTCCCCAAACCAAAAGAAAAATAAATGTTCTCCAATGGCCCAAGCCCAAACAAAGAGATGAACCTACCGCCCACCCCAAAACAGAACCTGCATGGTAACCAGATGTAGAAACTAAAATACATGAACAGAAATGCAACAAACCTTAAATATTGGTTCCACTTTGCTATGGAAAACTTTACTTGAGCGACCATGACCAGAACGCGGATTTAGTATTACAAGTATTCTTGGTGGGCTTTTACATTTGATATTTGGTTCAGGCAGGAAATCATTAACAACCATGTCAGACGCCTGCTTCTTGGAAGAAACTAAGGGATGAGGTAAACAATTCACAAAACACTGTTGATCAGCAAATCCACTAATCCATTGAAGGGCTTCTTCTACATTAGAAGCAATGAAGCGAAAGTCCTTTCGACTTCTTTGAGGCTTCATGAAACAGGAAAGACCACAGGATCCCTTTCTGATTGGGTAAGAATGAACTGTAAAATGTCTAAGACCCGCATTATATGATACCTGCCAATATCATGGTTTAAACCATTATTTCTCAGGTTAGGATACTCCAAAAATCAGAAGGGAAAAGATTATTAAGGTATAAGGATCAAAAAGATTAGAAAGAACATACTGAAATCACATCATCCAGAGACAACATATGTGATCCCCAGACTAATGCTTTGCTTGTCAATTTGGCATCAACTGCATCTTGGTTCCTAGTTTCTTTTGATGTTTGTGCATCTGCATCTCCGCTGGATGTTCTCTTATCCAAAATGAGTCTCCCAGAAAATATAGTGTATCCCAGCAGATCAGAATGTTCATCTCCTATGTCAATCCTGTGGTCATGTGTCTTTAATTTTCCTGTATTGTCACTGGTATCATTGACCTCATTTTGCCTCAAAGCTTTTACTTTGCCACGTTTTTCCGGAAATACAGTAGGAGAACAATGCTGCCCTGTTGCTATTTGAGAACATCTACTGCCCAAACGGCGAAGAGACTGCTGAGTGGTCAACCTCAAAGGACTAATATTCTGAGAAAGATTTCCACTATTCTGCATCTGCTTTCCACAATAAAATCCTTAATTGAAACTGCAAACCACAAAGTGCAAATGGCAAGACGAACCTCATACAATCTGTATAGTAGAAGCCACAACAGGACCAACAAATGCCAGTATAATAGAACCTGCATAGTTACTTAAATTGAGTATCAGAAAATTCAGAAAGAGTTTACATTCTACTTGTTGAAGAGAAAGATGTGCATGATAGTTCCAAGTAATCCAGAATGCCAATAACCTACCAAAAAAAATAGAATGCTAAGAAGGTGAACTATAATTACCCAATCCCAACCTGAAGACTGAAGAGATTATTAAAGGATAATAGCATATATACTTTAAACTATTCAACATGACAAAATGATGTAAGAGGGTTCACAATTCACCATTCAAGTAGGTGTGATCATGGGCTAGGGCTGGCTTAGCTTATGATAGGGCTATAGCTAGGGATGGCAATTTTCCCCATCCTCGACGGGTACCCAGGCTCCCCGACCCGGCAGGGCCGGGTATGGTGAGTTCTTTGGTGGGGTTGGGATCGGGGATGGGGCTAACATTGAATCCCCGATTGGGGACGGGGATGGGGGTGGGGAATGCAATCCCCACCCCGGCCCCGATTAATATAATATGTATAATATATTATTATATTATGAATTATTTGATTAGCAAATAACAATTTCAACTAACAATTAATTAAACATTACACAGATTACAAAAACTCAAAAAAGAGTAAAAAAGTAAAAGACTAAAAAGACAAAAACTTAAAACTCTCGAGAGACTCTTCTACTACCACTCGACAAACGAAGAAGAAAGAACAGATGCGGCAGCTGAAAGCCTGAAACTCGAAACCCTAGTATGGTAGTGCCCTACTCTTCTTCTTCCGTTAAGACTCTTCTACTACCATTCGACAGACGAAGATGAAAGAACAGATGCGGCGGCTGAAAGCCTGAAACACAAAACCCTAGTATGGTAGTGCCCTACTCTTCTTCTTTCGTTGATCTGTTCTTCCTTCTCTCTCTCTCTCTCTCTCTCTCTCTCTCTCTCTCCCAGGTGAGGCAATGCTGCAACTCAAAGCCCGTAATGGTCCTCTCTCTCTCAATGCTTTTGATTTCTGATTTTTGAAATCTCAAACAGATTACAGATCTGAATCTACTTCAGTACAGATCTGAATCTACTCGCAAGTCGCAAGTCTGGAGTCTCTCTCTCAAGTCGGGGATTCAGGTCTCCGATGAGTCCGTCGGGGTCGGGGATGGAGGGGAATTTCTTTCCCCGATGGGGATCGGGGGATGATTTGGGGGTCGGGGTCGGGGATGGGGAATGTAATCAGTAAGTGTTCATGTGCTTTGCACATGACAATTCTAGATGATATAATAATGCATCCAAAATTTTTCATAAACTTTATGTATTTTTTATTTTTTATTTTTATATTTTTTTTTTTGTTTTTTTATTATGAATTGGATGCAGGTTGCAAAATCCAAATCTGATTACATAAACACTTCATCCAAATATGTGATAATCAGATCGAGTAGACTAAACTCTTCTTTTTGTAATGTTTTATTTTTTTTGTGTATCTTTTTTTGTCCATTTATCAGAAAAAAAATTAAGATTTAGATAGAGGGAATTGAATGAGGTGAAAAGCAGTAGTTTAATTTACAATTTAAACCTCACAATTAAATAGGGACTAAATTCAGAAATGAGTATTTTAGTCAAAAGAAAGTTCCACAATCTTATTCATATTTTTAATAGTAGTATAAATATATAATTATAGATGTGTTCAAATTTTCTATATTTTTTTTGTATTTCTGTTGTAAAAATAATCATGATATGTCACACCTACTTTTTGTTTAATATGATAAATATATGACATTATACATGAGCTTGAATGTTTTTTTGGAAAATTTTATGTTTTTTTTTCATTTTTTATTTTTACGTTTTATTATTATTTTTTATTTACTATGACGTTAAAGGTTAACACATTTGACCCAAAAGTTGAACTATTGCTCTTTGCCAAACAATAAAATAATTTCATTTTTGGTCAGTTCTAAATAATGCATTTCTTTTCATTATCAATAAAAATAATTCTTGTTTGTTACACTTATTAATAAAAATATATTTTTTATTTGATTAATAAAAATATCATAAATGTGTCTAGTTTTTTCTACATTTTTGTAGTTTTCTTTATGAATCGATTTTAAAATATATATGGGTTTATATTATTAAAAATATTGACATAGATCTAAAATTACATTTTACAATTAGAGATGAAATAAATACACAAATATGGCCATTTTATTAGCCATTAAAACTAGCATTAAATTTGTAATAAAATGACTTTTATACCCTTTCTCAAACAAAGAAATAGAGGGTAATTTTAGTCCAAAAAAACTTTCACTCTGCATCCACACTTTTATATATAGGATGGATATGTTTTGATTAGATTGAAAGTCCTCATTTGTAATTATGTGCATTTTTCTTTTTTTTTTTGAATTATAGTTACTTTGCAAGTGAATCATATGAAAATAGTAAGCCAATCACATGGGTAGCAGGTGGTGGAAAGGTAACAAAGATGAGAATTTCAGGTGAAATCCTATGCCCATCTATTGTTGAATTCACACCCAGGGAGGGGTTCCATGGAAGTGGATTTGGAGGTCGATACCCCATCCAAATTGGTGTTCTTCACTTGGACAGCTATTTTGAACAAGATTTTAACTATCAATAATCTCATCCTAGAGGGATGATTTTCGTGAATCAGCACTCTGTGTGAAAATGATTGGGAGTCAATTGACCACCTCCTGCTACATAGTTCATTCTCATACACTGTATGGACACATTTCATCAAATTATTTGGGGAGTCAATGGGTACCGCCTCAGGATGAACGCAATATTTTCTCTTGCTCGCCAGAAGTATGGTTTCAGCAAAAGAGGTGCTTTCTGTGGTGTTCTACTCCTTTAGTAATCTGTTGGTCCTTCTGGGGAGAGAGGAATAACCGCATTTTCAAGGGTAAGCCCTCCTCCCAAGAATCAATGATACATAGAGCAGAGAGGCTATTGGTCAGATGGACTTGCCTTAAGGACTTCACCAGCCTCTAATTCCAAAATTCTTCACTTTTTGTATCTGATGTTTATACAATTTACCATTGTTTCCTTTTCAGCTGGAAGGGGTTAGCCTTGTATTTATTAGGGGTCTCCCTTTTCTTTTATCATTATAACTTTTAGACTTTACCTTTCAAAAAAAATAGTAAGCCAATGATCCAACCACTAATTCTCCACGGGTTCATTTAGGAAAAGATTTTTAAAGAACTATGATGATTTTAATCAAATTTGTAAAGTTTCTGATACTATTCTAAAATTTTAAACCTAAAATGTATAGTCTATCAATGAAATCCGAAATTTCACCAACATATCTGCAAAATATCAGAGATACTATGGAAAAGGATTCCTGGAAAATTTTGTATCACAACCTAGAAAAATGGGGAGCTTTCAGGGAAATTTTGCTGATTTGCAAACCATGCTTGCAACAACCCAAAACTTCCACTAGACCACCAACACCACCTCTAAAGATACCTCCTACTTATCTGCAGTCCTGCCCCATCAACTTCTAGTACTTTTGAAACTCCCCTCATCAACTTCTAGTGGAGACAAAGAGCATTCTCACACTCAAAATCTCAAAAACCCAACATAAACCAAGATTCCTAGAGATATCAACTGTGATTGGAACTGAGAAACAAGAAATTTCACTAACTAAAACGATTTCCTGGGGATGTCATTTCATGAAAACTAGGGCCTATACTTAAATTCCAAAATCTGGTTCTTTATCAAATTGGCATCACATGAAGAAAACATCATTACATTCTTTAACATGATCCAAATTCTCCTTTGTCTAAGCAGGGCCCACATATTATATCAGCAAAGCATACACAGTGGATTCCACAAAAATGGAAATTGATTTTTTTCTAATAAAGTAATGGGGAACTTTATTAATTAATTGACAATGGAAATAGCATATACAATGAAGCCTCCCAAGGAGAGGCATGAGCTGCAGCCTCAAAAACAAAACAAAACAAAAACTGAAAAATTACAGTTGAGCCCAAAAGAGATGATCCCTGTGCACTCCTTGCTTAGCTAAGTAGTCTGCTATCCCATTAGCTGGCCTCCTTTCCCAATGAATTCTCAGAGACAAATTGGTGGTCAACCAGTTAAATCTTTTCATTGATTCCCCATAAGACCAAAATTACAGAGTCCAGATCCTTAAGCCATCCTTTATCAACCTGCAGTCCCCTCAATTAACAGTTTATCAAAATACAGCTCTCTAGAAAACTGTACTCCCTGCAATATTGCTTGGAGCTCCACATGGATAGAGTCCCCCACTCCTACCGGGCCCGAATAAAGATCAACTATGTGACCTTCAGCATTCTTGAATACACCCCTATTACTGAAGGCCTCAGATTGCCAAGGCTGCTGCCATCAAAACTGAGCTTGATAAATACTACATCAGGAGGGGCCCAATCTACTATAGGCCTTACCTTAACCACAGAACTCCTCGCTACAACTTCCCAATTCTGCCACATATCATCAAAGGACCATCGGGAAAAATAAATCCAATGTTTTGGCCCAATGTAAGGCCCTAGTTACAACACAATCGCATATGGCCTTCACACTTTTTTCCTTGTTGCTAAAAATTCTGGCAATTCTCTTCTCCCATATAGTCTACACCATAGCAGCCCTAGCACATCTCCACAAAACCCTACCCCTTCTTTTAGGCTAAGTGAAGGTTGAAGGGTCGAAAGGTTACCGGCTTGAAAAGATAAGTTCCACCTACACCCAAATAGTACAAATAGATTTTCCCAGAGGTCTGCAGCTATAGGGAAAGAAATTAGCAAGTGGTCACAGATCTCATCATTAACTTTATAGAGAACCACACCAATTTGGGGAAAGACAAAGGGATGGTCTTCTTTTCTGCAGCAAATCCAAAGTGTTTACTTTACCGTGGAGGACTTCCCAACAAAAAAAGCTCCAACCTTAGGTGGGATGAGTTCAGACCAAAATTTTTTAGAATGAAAGGGAAGAGGGGAGGGAGTAGAGCACAACAAATCTAAAAAGGAGGCACAAGAGAAGAGGCCCTTAGGATGGGGTGTCCAAACCTGACCATCTAGATGTGAGGGATCCAGGAGAAAAGGGTTAAGGGTTTGCAAAAGAAGAGCAACCTGATCGAATTCATGATCTCTTAAAATTCTTCTCAAGCCGAATTCCCAACTAACACCAATCGCAGAGGGAAAAGAAGAAAATCTTTCAATGGGTAAACAAAGAAAGGGAATACAATGAGGGAAAAAGGTTCTTAAGGGTAGAGTTACCAGTCCAAATGTCTTCCCAAAATAAAACCTTGTCTCCAGTACATGCATCATACCTGATAAGGCTTAGAAACTGGGAAGAATACCATGAGTGGCTTTCCACAGAGAAGCCAACACAGCCCATTGACATACACCAACATCCCAATGTTTGTCTGCTTGCCCATGTATACTTTCAATTACCTCGTGCCACAACCTATCCCCTCCAAAGGCCATTCCATAACCACTAGCCCAACAACGCTATATTCTTCTTTCCTATATTCCCCAATCCCAACCCCCCCCCCTGTTCCTTACTCTTGCAGACAATTTCCCACTTAACCAGGTGATCCTTCCTTCCTTCCCCCGGCTCCCATAAAAAAAAATCCCTCATGATCCTCTCTAGCTTTAACACCTCCCTTTGTGGCATCTTAAAGACAGAAAGATAGAAAGTTGGTAGGTTTGCTAGGGTGGCTTTTATTAAGGTTATTCTCCCACCTAAAGAAACATAGTTCCTCTTCCACATTGCCAATCTCTTAGCACATTTTTCTACAATCAGACCCCAAAACCTACTTTCCCTTGAATCTGGAAATTGATTTCCAGATTTAAAAAGCCTCAAGTTTCTTATTCTTGTAGCAATGTTTGGATTTTGGAATGCCTTGGGTTCTAACAATGGATATGGCACTGAACAGAATGGAATGGTGAAACAGGAATTCATGTGGCCAACCCCATATAGTTGAGACAAGGCTTAGATAATGATGATAATGAATGCCTTGGGTTTCATGACAATTTCAAAACCTGAGGTTTGGCAATCGCATTTTGATGTTAACATTTTCAATTTCTGAAATGGTAGAAATTGGAATCATTTATGTTGGAAAAATGACCTTAGTTTGCAAACCTGGAAAAGGAAGTTTACAATCTCAGAATTTTGCATTTTAGAACCCTGGGTTCTTTCACTCAAGAATCCAATTAGCTATTTCTACCAAGAACTTCATAATGTGGACAATGCTGATCACGGTCATTGAAGATCCCTTAGTGTCTTTCTACTAAAATGCCCAAAATGAAGGCAATTTATGCAAATTGCCTGATTTATATCAAAAAATGCCACTTGGAAAGCATTGCCAATGATTCAACAAAACTGTTTCTTTAGTAAAAAGAAAAGAGAATACCTTACTAAAAGGTACAAAGTGTATGAATTAATAAGAAAGAACCTTCTATAGAGGCTACAGCATAGCATGGCCATATGAATGAACATGGTAAAGAATCAAACTCCATAGCTAAAGATTTTTATCCTCCAGAAATACCATTTTCTCATCCAGTCTTTTGCAAAGCAAGAACTGCAACTAAAGCACAAGGGGTTCTTAGAGCCTTAGGCACAAGACACAAGGTGAGTAATGTGCCTGAACAAAATAATTTTCCACTTTTTACTAGAAAATAAAAGAAAAGCATAACATACATAATAAGAAAAACCATGTTCAGATAAATAAAGTATTTCAAAAAGCCTATTAGCTGAATTGTTTAGAGTATCATGTTGTTAACAACTTAGCATTAAGCTTGTAGACTTGTAGTCCAAGTCCTACATGGGATAAACCATTTCAACTCTGCATCAATGGTATGACCTACAATCTTGTAATTTATGTAGTCAACATAAATTCAAGGTCAATTCATCAAAACATAGCAACAATCTAGGTGAGGCAAATCTGGGGTCAGGTGAGGTGTACCCTACAAAATGAGCCTAAGTGCACCCAAAGCAAACCTACATGGGGTAAACTATTTTAACACTGCATCATAGGTATAACCTACAATCTTGTAATTTATGTATTCAACATCAAATTCAAGGTTAATTCATCATATAGGAACAAGCTAGGTGAGGCAAATCTGGGGTCGGGAGAGGTGCACCCTACAAAATGAGCCTCGCATACGAGTGTAGGTGCACCAAGCACACCAACATGGGATAAACCATTTTAACTCTGCATCATAGGTATGACCTACAATCTTGTAATTTATGTCTTCAACATCAAATTCAATGTTGATTCATCAGATAGCAACAAGCTAGGTGAGGCAAATCGGGGGGTCAGGAGAGGTGCATCCTTCAAAATGAGCCTCACATATGAGCCTAGGTGCACTCAAAGCACACCTTTTACAAATAACAAGCCTTTTTTATATGTGCAATAACAGTTAAGAAGATATGAAACATCTCATGCAACATGGGAGCCTTTTTATGGAGTTACATCTCTGCTCTTTTTGAGGTTCAGATAAATAAACCCTTTTGAATTGGCCAAAGATCCAAGGAAGCGAAAAATAAAGATCTTTTAGTGCTGTACCCCATTTTGAATTTGTTGAGGAATCTGGAAAGAAAGAAACAGAAGACTCTTCAAAGACGAGACAAGAAATATGGACATATTGTGTGATGTAGGAAATATGACAGTTGATTGGGTGCTGGTGTTACCAGAATTCTCAGGATTAGATAGAGCTTGTTTTGGTTTGAGTTTTCGGAACACACACAAGTTAGGTTGGAATTTCTGTTTTAGATAGATCTGTTTGAAGTTTTTGTCATTGTAACAATTTCTGATTTAGTACATGCTTTGTTCTTGGGTGCCAGGTCATCACCCTACATTCAGTAGTAACCTTTTTTTATTTTAACAACAGTTCCTTGATTTACTATCAAAAAATTGTTCTTTTCATTTCTTTTTTAATCATCAACAGCAATCAAGAAATTTTATTTATATAATGAAAATGTAGAAAACCCAGCATTCTGAAAATGACTGCAAGGAAAAAGTATGACACTGCCAAGTGACAAAACATTTGCTAAGAACCATTGCATAGACTACTTGAATTAGCCCCCAGGCTAGGTCCCCATCCCATCCCATACCATATCAAACCTTATAACCTCTTCCTTACCAAAGCATCCACTAGGCTCTTTGCTAACATTAAAGTCCATCTAAACAAACTGTCCAAAGTTGCTAACGGTGCTTCTACTTCTCTCGTTGAATACTTAAGATTCAAAGGACCTCCAAGCCTTGGCAATAATCAGCTAGCCACTACTTTACTTTTACTTCGCATCACCAAATACCAATTAATTCCAGCTCACAGAAGAAGTTACTGTTAAAACCTTGTAGGAAAGCAAGTTCAGCGCTTAAAGGATCTCCTAATTTCCTTCACAAACTGGGTCATAGAAGCTAAGTACATGGTAACTGAAAACATTTCCCACTACTAATTGGCCTCGGTTTCTAGGAGAGTGCCCATCTTACTTTTCCTACTCCTAGGAAGACAGTCAAGCATCACCGACTACTTATGTGAGGTAAAAGTAGCCACTACCTGCCAGCCCCTCAACAAAGAGTCCATTGGAGCACCATTAAATTCATCCCTCATAAAAACCTAATGTGCCAAACTCACCCTTTTCAGGTCAATGAGAGTGTTCATTTCAAGTTTCATGTTGTCAAATATACCTGAGTTTCTTTCATACCAAAAACTCCAAAGCACTGCTGCTCTAGCATACAACTGAAACAAGTTCACTCCTCTTAGAATTTAGGGATACCAGGATAGAGGAAAATAAATATATGATTTTCATGGATGGGACTCAAGAAGTTCCAAAAAGAGGGAAAAAGTGCTTCCGCATCTCTGTTATGTAAGAGCAAGAGAGAAATAAATGGTTAGTACTCTCATTAATATTGCCTATAACTTGTTGAATAATCCTGGCCTGTATTCTTTCTAATAATTCAGGGTAGGGGACAGTTAAGAGTTCTTAAAATTGTTTTTTAATTACAAATCTTTACACACTCCAGCAGATCATTAAATTCCATGAATTTGTACAAAAAGTAGCACAAAGCCGTTCTTGATAAAGAGTAATGCAGCCAACCCAAATAGTTAGGATGAAACCTTTTTTGACTTATCTTTGAAAGCAGAAACATGATTTTGGAATACACTTGGAGAAGAAATTAATAAGTAAATATAGAAAACATAATTCTCTTATAAAAATTGCCATATCAGCAATGACAGTTTAGATTATATATCATAATACGCTGTTTAGTTAGTTCTAAAGATAATTCCTCACCTGGGCGAACAATTAAGAAACTGAAGTGAATCAGAAACGTGAAGATGGGAAACAAAATAATTACAAGCAATGATGAGGCAGCTTCAGAGGGTTTTGAGACGAAAGAAATCTATAATTGAATGTCGATTTTCACAACCAGCTCGGGAAACAATCAAAATCCATTTCAATTGAAGTCATTCCAGTTCAATTAAACATTCCAATTCAATTCAATCCACCTAAAAAGCACAGTTCTTTCAGAAGCACAATTAGACTCAAGCTCAGAAAAACACTATCAAGGAAGAGGAGTCAGCGATCAAGGATCAGAAACCAGAGACCATAGATCAGATCAGCAACGAACGACTACCCAGAAAAATCGGAAAACACCCCAAATTCTACCAAATATATATGCAGCAGAACCCACAGAAAAAAAAAAAAAAAAAAGAGTAAATTAGTGAGAAAGAAGACAAACCTCAAAAGGAAGCCCGACACCCAGATCGAATTCCACCGGAGCTGACACGAAGCACTGTAACAAAGCAGCAAAAAATTAATATATATAAAAATCTCCTTCGTCGCCCAGCGGAATGAGAAAAGCAGATCGCGAACTCCGGGGAGATCTTCTGATCACATTACCAAATTATAGGACTTCAGGGAAGCGAGATGACAGTAAAGGATTCGGAGTCGAGAAAAAGATAATAATGCAGCAGTGGGAAAAGAAGAGGTTTTAGGTAAAAGACTAATAATTAAAAAAAAAAAAATCGTGTCGGATACGAACACGAAGCGGCGGTGAAAGAGAGGATACGGGAACGCCAAGGACAGGATATCGGATATAGCACGAAGCGCGATTCACGTCTTCGAACTTCGATTTTGAAAGGTGTATTTTGTTTGGTGGAGTTTTTCAAACTTGTTTCTTTCTTCCTTTTTCTTTTTTTTTTCACTTGTTTGCTTCTCAGTCTTCTTCAACTCTTCCTCTATCTATCCTACTAGCTAGTTTATTTTTCGGTTTTCCGTGTTCGACTTGCTATTCATTTTCCCGGCCTTTCCCCCTCTTTTCGGGTAAAGAAAATTCACGGTGACGCCATGACCGGCCAAGGCTGGCCGAGTGTGGGTATACAGAGTACGAACAGACAAAAATGAATGAGATACGTAGTGGAATGGTGGTGAGAAAAAAGGGAAGAGAAAAATGAAAGAAAACGCTGTAAAAAAGGACAGAAGCTAATAAAAGATGTAAATGTTTTTACTGGTGAAAGGGTTAATGGATTATTTAATGGTAATGAATTCTCATCTGTCACTTTCCTTACGCGATTAATTGATTTAGTGGTTTTTTTTCTTCTCTCTCTCCCTCTCTTTTTTGAGAGTTTTGTTTGTTTGGAAGCGATAATGATTATGGATAAATTATCTGCTGCACAGAGTTTACAATTTTTCTCTGATTTTCACGGTCCATGATGCATACGGGATTGACTGAAGTATAATTGTGGGCCAATTGATAGGCTGGAGTGAATAATCTAATAAAATAGACTCAGAACATGTTATCAATTCAATGGCCCTTTGGCTCTGATGAGTGATACAGTCCATATGTTTCTTAAATTCATGCTTCAAGCCTTTATCCGACCCGTTGAGTAAAAGTAAAACTCGAGTCCTACCGTCTTCAGGGTCTTTATTTTTCTTAATATTAAAAAGTTAAAAGAATTAAATAGAAAAATATGTTAAAACATTTAGCCCCTGTTTGGTAAGTGCTTAAATTATTAGAAGTGGTTAAAAGATTCCAAAAGCATTTAGGGCAGTTGTTGAAAAAGCCCAATGTGTTTTTACGAAAGAATAAGCCCATTTCGAAAGAAGCCCAATTTTTTGTCCATTTAATAAGCTTTTTTTTGAAAAGCACTTATTACTAACCCATCTTGGCCCGCCACCTAATTATTAAAATGCTTATGCTACACTGTTTGAAAGATACGCTTTTCCGCCAACACTCATAAGAAATTATTAATAAATACTTATCCAAAAAGCACTTATTTAAATAATAAGCACTCTTAAACAACCCCTTATAGACCTCCAGGTTTCGGTCAAATACTTTATGGTTTTTTCTACGAAGACAACAGATATCAACAGCTAAGCGCCATTTCCTTTCTGAGCCATTCATTCATGATTTCATGCTGCAATAAAAGAACAATATTAATAAGAGGGCCACCCCAGCGGAAGGAGAATGAACCCAAAACGGCATAGGCTATTGACCTTCTACAGTTCTACTTGTTCCAAGCCATCTTTTATTCAGTCTAGAAACTCTATCACCCTCTGATTTACCTAATAAATTTATAGGGCTTTGTTAATGGATGACAGAACTAAGATGAAAATTTGAAAATAGATGTTTATTGATGTGATTTACAATAAAATTATTGGTTTAAAATCCACGAAAGTACATTCTTTATAAACATTAATTATTATTTTAGCATTTTATTTTATTTTTCTTGCTCTTTTTCAGTATAGCAGAAAAAAAATATCCTTTTTGGAGATATAGTATAATAGCAAAGATATAACTTAACATTATATAATCAAATTTAGCTTTTATTATCTACACCAAAATCAAGGCAAGTATCGACTTTATATAATAATAGATAGATAATTATCATCATCATCATCCATGCCTTATCCCAACTATACAGATCCGGTTACGTAAATCTTGTCTCGCCAATCCATTTTATTTAAAGATATATCCACTATTAAATTATTAACACTTATATTATTTCTTACTATTACTTGTGTCCTTTTTTATTTACCCCTAGCTCTTCTAGCTCCTACCACTAATATAACAAATCAATTCTCCTATTTGAAGTTATTGGGGGTCTTTTATGTACAAGACAAAATCATCTTAGTCTACTCTCTAATTTTATCATTTATCAAAGTTACTCAATTTCTATAAATAACATAATTATTGATCTTATTTTTTCTAGTTTTTCACTTATTTGTTTAAGCATGGACATTTATATCACACTCATTTTCTGAATATGTTGTTTCTTAACTGCCCAAAGCTATGCTCCATACAACATAGTTGGCCTTACAACTATTTTATAGAACTTTCCTTTCAATCTCATCTAAATGGTAAATAGTGGTAGATAGATAAATGAGTAAATTCATATTCATGTACAAGAAATATGCCGAAAAATTATGTGTAAAAGGTTTTAAATGTTACATAAGCATTTTTAGTTGCTAAATGAATGGTATGTTTGTGGAAGGGTGCAACAAGTAACTTCAAACTATAGAAGAGTGAGCCAAATGATAAATAAGGAAAAACAAAAGGGATGCCTTTAGCATTTTAACATCAACACAACAAGGGTACAAGTAATTTAGCCAAAGAAAATTGCTAAGCCACCATTGATATTTTGTATTATTTATACATATTTGTATTTGTACTCTTTCCAAATTGCCTATCATACATTTGTAATAACTTCCACTTTGCTTTGTTATCCTTTGACAAATTTGTCAAGAAAGACAATTGTTTTGATATTTATTAAGAGTATCATTTAACAGGCAACTCTACACGTTTTTAAGGGTTTGGTTTTTAAAGTAATTGCTTTGAAAAGTAAAACATGATATGGAGTAAAATAGACAATTTCTCATGGTTTTTTTTTCAAAATATATCCAAAAAAAAAGCCTAGAAAAGTGCCTTAATTTAAACCAGCATAAGTTCAGAAGTAAAGCATGATTCAATTAACTGGACATGCTGCAAAGGTTTTAATTAATGTCACAGCTTTGTTAATATTGAAATTACAAATGAATAAAGAGCTTCTGTTGTTTTGCCAAAAAAATTACTTTTGTTTAGCCACTCATTTTTTATCACAAATATATATATATATATATATATATATATATATATATATATTAAAAATTGGGCCACATAGAATTATATCCATGAGTATTAAAGGTAAAGTTGTTTGATCATCATCATTTTACTTTTGTCCAACTATGAATATATATATATGTGTGTGTATTAAAAATTGGGCCACATAGAATTAGATCCATGAGTATTAAAGGTAAAGTTGTTCTTCATCGGAATCAATTTTTTAGTTGAATCAAAGAATATTTGGGCTTAATTTCCAGGTTTTTTACTAGCCCACCAAAGTCAAAAGTCACTACATAGAAACCATCCCAAGGAGGCACTATGCATTATATAGGGTTAGTTACATTGTAAGTAGAGGTAGCCACGAGCCAAGCTTTTCACGAGTTATTCGATTTCGGCTTGGCTCAATTTAAACTGAGCTCGAGCCTGATATATAGGTTCGTTTGCTATTCAAGCCCAATGAAGCTTGGCTTATGAGACTTGCAGGTTTGGTATAATAAATAAGCATTTTTTTATTATGTACATACATACATATAGATATACATATAATATAAATATATATAATAAATAATTTTTATTATATAATAATATTTTATATATAATATTTTTATTTTTTATATATAATGGTAAATAATTTTTATAATTATTATTTTTTGTATGTAAAATAAAAACATTATTTATATGTATTTATTTATTTATTATATATATAATAGTAAATGATTTTTATAATTCTTAATTTTTTGTATGTAAACTAAAAAAATATTTTTATATGTATACATTTTATTTTTAGAAAAAAACAACTTGGCTTGCAGTCAAGCTTGAGCCAAGCCGAACTCGAACTTGAGCTTTGAACTGAACCGAGCTCGAGCTCAAACTCTAGCGGGAATCAACCTCGAGCCTAATATAGTTTCAGAGAGCCGAGCTCAAATAGCCAAGTATTCGGCTCGGCTCGGCTCGAACCCGCCCCTAGTTGTAAGTATGGTAAATGAGCACTTAGAAATTTTTTTTAACACCTTTCTCTTAAAATACCCCCAGCCTACCCTTGAAAAAGAATAATACCGACAACCGACAATATTTATTAAGTGCTCATTTACTTTTTGTGTGCCTACTAGATTCTTCCTATTTCGCCATTCTGTTTTATCGTCACATTAGTGTTGTATATTATTAAAACAACGTAACTGCACATTGATGCATACTATGTATCTATACCGAATTGTTTTTTAGTCAAGGAGAGATCTTGATTGCAAAGTTGATTCCAAATTTCCAGAGAAATCATGTTTCGACAATCGTATTCATGTCAGGGCGATGCATTCATATTATACAATAAGTCTGTTTTTATAGATGAAAATTTAGAGAGAAAAGGAAAAAGGAGAGAGAGAGAATTGTGATGGGTTATCCCCGGCATCCAATCCATCCAACCCTAACCTATCCTGAAAAAGTCGGATTGAGTTATACACTTTGATCATGTATAAACATGTTTATATAATATTTCTATGCTGATGGAAAAACATAATACCAGAAACCTTTAACTAATCAAAACCCTCTCGCAAATTTTGATAGATATCACGTGATTGGTTATTACTTTTATGACACTGTTTAATTGGTTAATAATTTTTCAGATATCATAATAGAACCTATTTATATAATAGTTAAGAATGATGTTGATATGACGTGCCTTAATATGAAAAATAATCAAATAAATCCATCATATTTCTTTCATATAGTGTTACTTTTGCCTTTTGCTATTGGATCATTTTGCTACTATCATACTTTTGATGTTAATTTCTACCTACGTCTTATAATTTTGTTATTTAATTCAATTTAGAATTTGTATTTTCATAGTAACTTCAAACCGAATTTTCTCTATTGCTATAATGGTGGGTGATGATGTATGACACAAGTACAACTTAAAAAGGTCAGTGACGATTTATGAGAGGAATATTTAATTTATTATCCACAAATGCCTCTATCTATTGGCATTTGAAAAGGAAACGAATATAATATAAGCCTGAACAAAATTAATTCCAAAGCCTGAAGATGCTCTGCAATATTGCGGATGAGAGGTAGCGCCTTGGAGAATTCATCTGAACATGACCCAACACCTAAACAATGCCACCCGCTTTGGATATGTATTCAAGAGATAATTGATGTGCAACCAACAAGCAGAGAGTGATCATCAAACTAGTATAAAACTACCCTAAATTTATCAACTCAAGAGGAATTAGGCAATTATTTTAAGTGCTTAAAATAATTGTTTATTCAAATAATCACTTATTTTGGGCCGAAACCACATCCGTGAGTGATTATTTGTGTTTGGGAGTAAGTTCATTTATGCTTGAAAATACTTATACTACCCCAATTTGAAATAAGTGATTTTTCACCAAATTTCATGAGCACTTATTTTTTCAAATAAGCACTCTCAAACTTAGCCTTAATCAATTCATTGGTTTGCCCCCATTTCCACCTCTTTGACATGGTGCTGCCAATGCCCAAAAAAATGGTTGTCCAATAGAAGATTACTAGGCCGGCCATCACCACAGAAAGACATTGCTGATCAACAAGATGGAGAGGATACAACACACCGATGAAAAAAAAAAAAAACACATGAACGAGGGCATTATAAAGTTTAGAAATATCTAACATTAAACATGACTGATGAAACAAACAATGGGGGAAATACATTTGTTCTCTAAACTAGGTGACCTTAACAGTGGGACAATGTCCATAACTTTGTCTTCTTAACAGGAAGTTTGTCACAATGATGCCATTTTGTGTCTTTAGGTGGCATTTATTGGTTTGTCACTAAGGCTACGTTCGCTTTTCGGTAAGTTATTTATCTGGGTAAGTAAGTGCATTTACCCATCTTCTTTTATTTCCCCTGTAAATAAGGCAATGACCATTTTAGCCATAAAATTCAAAATTAAAAATAGCATTTTTGTCCCATTCAAGTATTGGCAACCTTCCCCCAAGTGGGAAAATTATTTATCCACATAGGAGATGGGTAACCCAGGTGAGTGATACCCAAGAAAATAAACTTTTTTTGATCCCCACATAAATATGAAAAAAAAACATGGGCTTCTTAGTCAATGGGAATCAAAATCCCATTGACCAACTTTCTCCCATCTCAAAATCGAAAAGAACACCCCTAAATTTTTGGTAAATTAATTATCGAAAAGTACTTAATTTCTTTTCATCATCATTATCAATTAAGCCTTATCCCAACTATATGGGGTTGGTACCTGAGTCATGTTTCCATTTTGTTTAATGCCATTTTTTTTGTTAAATTATGAGTGACTATATCTCTTTTCTTTTTTTCATATTTCAACCCATGTCGTTTTGTTTATACCTAACCCTTCTGGCCCCCTTACCTTGCAACTGATTGCTTTTCCTTATAGGTGTTGTAGGTGGTTTATAAGCATGTGATCAAACAATTATGGGTTTACTTTCTCTCATTTATTATTTCTTGGAGCTATCACTATGTTTCAAATGACCTCATTTCTAGCCTATCCTTTTTGGTTTTTCCATTCATCGATCCATCCCAACATGCACATCTCTTCCACAGTTAATTTTTGTTTTTGATATATTATTTCTAGACTGCCCAAGACTATTTCATACGACATTGTTGGCCTCAAAACCCTTTTATAGAGCTTTTATTTCATTCTAAGTAGTATTCACCTATCACATAAGACTTCATATGCACCCCCCTCCCCCCATTTTGCCCATCATATTCTAATTGTATATGCAATATCATTTTCAATGTCTCCTTTATTATGGATTATTGAACAATGTTTTCAACTTGCCGTTGATTTAGATAGCTGAACCATTCGAATCGTCACCCAACCATAGTTTTGATCCATTTTTTTAAAACCCAAAATTTTGTCAAAAAACCATTGATTTGGACAATAACCATCTAACCTAGGCAGTTGAACCGTTGACCCATTCAATGTGGTCCTAAAAATGTATATTTAAACTTCTAGAGGTCATAACTTTGTACTCGGATGTCCAATTAGGGTGATTTTTTTTTATTTTAGGTAACTTTTTTGAGATCTATGTGTTCCTAAGGAATTGAATATTTTCATCAAAAAACCTTTTTTTTTTGCCTCAAATTGCAATTTTTAACATTTTTATAAAAAAACAAATTTAAAACCAAATTAAAAATATAAGTTAAACAAAAAAAATACTTATGTGTACATATATTACATGTAAAATATAATTATACATATAAAATACATGTGTACACACACATATAGATATACATATACATATGCTGATGTGGCACAATCTGACCCATTCAAACCAGTGACCTGCGATCGAGAGGCAAAAACAATTTAGTCTCTAGGTTAGTTTTTAAAACATTGTTATTGAATCAATGTCCAACTCTGAGTGTAGCTCGATTTGCACTTCTATTATTATTATCATCATCATCATCATTATAATCATTAAATTTACATATATTATAGTATACTCTTAATTAGTTTAAAACTTCTTGGATGTTTCTAAGGTATTCATCCACAAATTTAATTTTGTATCTAGTCCCTCATTAGTTTCATCATCAAAACAATGTCATTAGCTAATAATTAGCACCATAGGACCTCCTCTTGACTTAGCCTAGTTTATTAAGTTTATTTGTAAAAGTTCTTTGTAGATAGGATCTTTTGACTTATCCTAATTTTTAACTTTAATGATGATCAATTAATATCAATAGAAAAGTTTCAAATTTATAGCAAACCCAAGGTTCAAAATATAGCAGCAGTTTGTATCATATGATACATTATTTTCAAGGTCACTGATATCCTCTTTAATGGGGTTATTTTGACCATTAATATACAGATTTTAAACTTGAAAAAAGATCTGTAAAGCCATTTTATGGAAATGCCCTCGAGGAGATGCTATTAAAATTAATTTTGATGCCTCAAGAAAGAGTGATGGCTCTTGTGCCATTGCTTATGTTGTGAGAAATTCTCTTGGTGGAAGTATTTTGGAAGTTAAAGCTTGTTTTATTGGTACTACCTCCATTAATGTAGCATAAGAATGGGCAATTCTAGTTAAAGCTTGTTTTATTGAATTACAGGGACTATCCCATCATAATCGAAAGAGACTCGTTGTTGGTAATTTCGCCCCTATAGAAGAGTCAAGAACATCTTAGAAGCAGTGTGGAGTATTGTCATGTATTCAGAATGGCCAATCGAACTGTTGACTGGACGACCAAGGAAATTCTCTCCCACCCAAACGTGTATTTTTCCTTCAATTCAAACATAGCCTATCTTTTCCTTCAAACCAAACATAGCCTATTCTTCAAACCAAACATAGTCTTAGTGGATTTAGTGTTTTATCTGTTGGGGTGATATGTGGGGCCGAGCTACCCCCGGCTCCTGTAGCTTTCCTATTTCTACCCAAAAAAATCCTCTTTAATGGGTATTAGCCCTTTTAACAAGTTTAAATGATAATATTCCTAGTATTATATTTATTGGAAATATAACAATTAAAAAAAAAAAGGAGTATGTATGTTATATTTTGAACCATGAAGAAACCCAAATGCCTCCTCAGGCTATATTTCATTTTTTTTTCATTTACCAATTAATGGATCAAATCTCATTGCCGTGGGTGGGGGTGGGGAGGGGGGTTGGTGATCCAATAAAAAAGATAAGGCTATATTTCATTTTTTAAGAATTTTTTTAATTGAAAGGGCTCAAATTGAAATTTTGTCAAAATTCAATGAACCCAACCCAAAGCAGTGTGAAATGTTAACTGGGGCAGACCCAAGTTGTACCCTAAAGAACTTTCTATCAACTTTATATTTCTCTCTAATTTTCTTTCAAATCAAACCAAATTCGACCTTAATGCTGACCAAAAGTGGTCCTGACGTTAGTGTGTATTAACCTTAGTGATTGAAAATACAATATCAAACAAATTCAATTCTTCACTGGACCGGGGTTTAGGATAAAATGAAATGATAAAGCTTTTAATCATCTCTTGCAAATCAAACTTCACACCATTCACTCCGAGTTTTTCCACTAACTCGTTAAAATTCATATTGTTACCAAAAAAATAAAATTCATACGAATTTTTCTTTGCTTTGCTCCTTGAATGTCCTTCTGAGTTCTGATCATTCCATTCCATGACGTACTTGTAATCAAATTGAAAGCTCAGCCTGGAAAAATAACTTTGAAACATTATATACTCGAACTAGTTGAGTGTTCATTCAAGGACCATTTTTTTCAAATCATAAAGATGCAGACCCACGTCCATTGACTCCAAATCTCCTGCACTTTCCTCAATTTTTTCTTGCACTTTCATTCAATCTGTGATATCTGCGTTTGACTATGATATAGAGAAGATATGATATCCGAAAAGCATCTGACCAATCAATTAAAATTATAAATATGATAGTGAAATAAATGTTAATTATCAAAATTCATATATAGGTTTTGATTGGTCAAAACTCTTTTCATACCATATCTTTTCCCCATCATAGATTTTCCCTATTTATATATAAGAGAAAGAAACCGATAATATACATGTGATGGCCTCCCAGAGTAAATGGAAGTGCAGGAAAAAAGTGGAGGTGATTTGGCATTAAATCCAGTAGGGTGACAGGGTGATAGTGGAAAAGGGGGAAATAAAGAGGGCCCATTTAAGTGGAAGATCATGTCACGATCTCCTTGAAAAACCACAGTTTCCTCAAAGGGTTACAAATAAAATAATAGCTTACATAGCAAAGCAATATAGACCAAAAAGAGAAAAAAAAAAAGGAAGGAAAAGATGTACATCCAACTTGAAGGCTACGACGAAAAAACTAAGATAACCTCATAGTGAATTCCATACGAAAGAAGAAACGAAGAAGGTAAGAGCCAGAGGCCTAGAAGTAAGAAAACAAAAACAAGAAAAGAATTGATGGAAGAACTCCCAACAATACGTCAGAGGCATTATTTTGGGCCTATTATGTTTGATTCTTTTTGGAAGAAGCTTCACCGGTCCAGTAAGTTTTAACAGCGACAAGAATTTTTTCAGGGTTGAAGGGTCCACTCTCATGGTCCATAATCTGGCTCTTCCATCTCATTCCATCTGTTATACTCTGTATCTTCACAAGAACATCTACCGTGTCCCTGAATATCACAGTTCCTTCTGGCCTTAGAATTCTATCCATTTCCAACAGAATGTATGTAATATCACACCTGCCATTACAGAAGTAATCAGTATTGTTATGCTAAGCTTGAACCTCTTGGCAACAAACTGATAAGTCTAAGTTCTATTACCTGTCTTGGTAAATGCTGAACAAGCCGCCGGCATGGATAAGATCATATGTTCTTGGATATGTCGAGAAAGCCTCGCACCAGTCGTGATAGGTACCTATGAATCCCCTCTCATAGATCACACCTAGCGTGTCTTGATTTGTATTGGCTGGAACTACATTCATAACCCACACTGGATATTTCACAAGGGCTGCTGCAAATCCCCCCATATAAGCATTCATGTCCATTATGTTCCTGAATCGTCCTTGAGTGAGCGGTGGGATAATCCGCTTGTAGCGTGTTAACCTATCTTTCCACAGTTCATTATTCTCTTGGAATTTCTTGGCAGTGATACCTGGGATAGACCCACTTTTTATTCTGGGAGGAACGGCAAATGCCCGTTCCGGCCATTTCTCCAGTGCCCCTCCAGCAACTTCATCCGAGCTGCTTATTTCTGGTAGTGGTGTGATGCAAGGTTCCATATTTCTGTACCTATTTGCACACATATAGACAAAGGCACACAGACACATTAAGCTAAGTGGAGTGTGGAGTTACTCTCTAATCCGAACTGTAAAAGTCTGTAATGGACTAATGGTTGATTGTTGTATGGTAAAAAGAGTACCATGCAGTGTCTGGAGCATCTGATTTGCAGATGTGTGGCGTTTTAAAAACCCTCCTACTCTTTACACAATCGATATGGTTGAAGGGCTTTTGCCAAATTGCCAGATCATCTTTCTCAATCACTTTCTTCCAACAAATACTTTTGGCTATCTTCTCTATTGCATCTTGCTCTTGCTTTAGATCTTCTTGAGTTCTCTCCCAACCTCTCCAGTACTTCTTCCAGCGGATTGGAGGTCCAGAGAGAATCCAATAACCACCAGGCCTTAGAACTCTGTCTACTTCAATCAGGTACAACCCATCTATAGAAAACAGCTGAATTCAATACCATTTCTAAAAATTTAACAATAGAACGGAAACAGATTATACTGAGTTATCATCATAAATCCACTTTGTGACTGATGGAACAGATTACCTACCATATTGTTGCCATGGAATCAAGCAGCGTGAACAGTGGGCCATATCAAAAGCTCTTGCTGGGTAGGGCATCCTCTGTGATGCCATAACTCCAATCATGGCAGGAACTCCCCGTTCCAGTGCAAACTGAACCTGAGCTTCATGCGTATCCCTTGGTGCAAATGACATTGCTTGGATATTTCTCTTTAGCAGGTAGGCTCCCCAACTTGCAACCTCCATTATTAGACAGACAGATCCAGCCAGAAACAAAAACAGACACACCTCAGCCCATATAATCAGTGGTTGTGATTCCTACACTCAAAACTCAATTTAGAAAAAAAAAAAAAAAAACTGAAACAGAAATAGAGCATGGATTTTCTTACTCCACATCCTGTATCGAGTGCAGTCCTGATTGTTCCACTGGTAAGAGGGATGAGCTTGTTTATGTCATCAATATAAGCGTCTGCGCCGCGAGGGAACATGGTGCCTCCACCAGGGAATCTGAACCGATTGCCCTCAACCTGAATCCAATTCTGAACGGCCTTTTCAATACTCAGCTCTTTGTGGGGAATGTTATCGTACCAAGCGTAGTCCCTGCTCTGAGGCCATTTAAAAGGGTTCTTGTATTTGGGGGGAGCAGGAATCAAGCAACGGAGAAGTTCCTCCTTGGTGGGACAATGCCTCTCCCTGTATTTCAACATGTTCCGATCAAATTTCCTTCCCCTTACAGGATCTTGGCAAGGAGTGTACTCACTGTACGTCATGTCACAAGGAGGGAATTTCTCAATCCCATCGGTTTCATTGATCCCCACTTGGTGATGAGCTTCAAAATCGAGGGAGACAGTGGACAACGACGACGACGATCGTACTTTGCCTGCTGTATTGGATTCACCATCACACCCCACTTTTGTGTAAGCATCCGAACTCTTTAGAGGGGGGGAAGTGGTATTCTGCCAAGCTCCTAAGACGTAGGCCAGGACGCAGAGGCCACTCACACACAAGATCCAAGTGAGGCGCTTCCTCTTTGATTCTAGCTGACTATACTTGGGAGATCCACTGTACTCCTTCGCCATCTAATCTGCTGCAAATATGTGTTCTGGTTAAGTGGATATGGAGGTGGAAGGAAAGAATTTGCAAGACAACAGAGATGATGTTTTTTAAGTTTGGATTTAAGAAGAGGAGCGAAACAAAGGTTTTTCATTAATTTCTCTTCACAAGAAGACGCAAAGAACCTGACTAACAGAGAGCGACATATATATGAGTAATAAAGACGAGGAAACAAAAAATAGCTAATGTAATACCATTAGAAATAGAGAAAGAATGGCAGAAATACAGAGAGAAAAATAAATACTCGAAAACTCATATGAGATCATCACTTCAGATAGAAAATAAGCACGTAAGAATGCGAGACAGACGTAGAACAGAGAACATCCAAGGCAGTCTGCGTTGATTTTTTTTTTTTCCAATCAGAAAACCCATTTCAAGGAGAAGATTCACCAACACTCACCCTAAATCAGTTACACAAAAACGTTAGGAACTAAAATGTGCAATGGCTCAAAAACTCAAATGTAAAAACTAAAACCATCAAGAAGTATCCAAAGATAAGCTCTCTTTTCCCTCTCTAAGACCAGAAAATCACCCTGAAATACGCCATCTTAGAGAAAACCACACAAAACCCACTGAAACACCAATAGAAAGCAAGAGTCTCGATCCCAGAAAAATACGCAAGGCACTCCCACCACAAAAGCGACATAATCTGTAATGATAGCAACTAGCCCAAGAAAAAAAAATAAAGAAAAAAAGATCATACCTTTGGGGGATTCCTACCTCTTTCTGTTAATTTCCCAGCTCACTCCACTAATATCCTATATCCTACAGTAAAAAGAAGACAAACATAAAAGAAATGCTTCGTTTTTCAGATTCTCTTTTATCCTTCAGAAACCGTGAAGCTCCCAGGAAAAGTAGGAACCAGAAACAGCAACCCCCATGACCAGGAAGAGAAGTTTTATTTGTGGAGAAGACCAGGAAGAGAAGGTTATACAACTCCGGAACACGGTGGTGGTGGTGGTGGTGGTGGTGACGAAATGATAATGTGTGTCATCCAGGTACCGTAAAAGAATAGCTGGGTCGGGGATGGTGATTGGTGGGTGGCTGGCTGGTGAGATCTGGTAACGTTATTCTGGGTTGGGTTTTTTTTTTTTTTAGATTTTTTTTATTTATCTATTTTAAAATTATTTTTCCATTGAAGATTGAAAGACCAGAGTGTGGATTTGGTCTAAAACAACAGGGGCTCTTGCCTCTTGTGCTCTCGGCAGGGGGCGAGAAAGGAGTATTCCCAGGAGACTGACCAGCCTCAAAAAGCTGCCCTCTTCTCAATCACCTTTTCATTTTTATTACTATTTTTAATAATAATTTCTTGACTCATAATTCATGAATATCGCCAAAGGAAAAGAAAAGAAAAGCCGAATTAACAGACTGGAATCTGGAATGGCATTTTCTGTGGATTTTTATGGAGGAAATTACCGGATAACCCGGAGCGGAGAGGGCAAGGAATTAATATTTTCCGGGCTTTTTTGGATAATTTGGATATAGGTATCATGTACTTGGGATAACGCCTTCAACTTTCTATTTTTCGTCATAGAGAGATGATGTCCGAACTTTCAAATGTACCAATTAATACCTGAAGTTTTAAAAATATACATTTAGATCCAACTCCGGTAAATTATCCTTATGGTGAGAGATAAAATTACAAAATTGTTCATGTTTTGTGTTTTAATTCTCGTTTTCTCACTCTTCATTTTCTTCTATCTTCAAACTTGATCTTCACAAAGTTGTGTTCATATTGTTTTTACAGCTTTTTCTTCAACTATGTATTGAGAATATCTCTTCATCAATAAAACTATACAATTATGGAAATGTAAGTTGAGATATCCTGCCAATAATACATGTTTCAAACTTCCTATACCACTATTAATTTAATCTGACACGGGGCCCACCATAAAAGTGGTAGGGTGTTTGAACGTGTTTAATTGGCAAATGATCCAAACTCCAAGATGTTCTCAATACAAGGCTGAAAGAGGCTGTGGGAACGAAATTAACACACAAATCAGCCTCCCACAATGTCCCACAACACATTTCCGCCCTCCTGATGATAATATCAGAAATGATAATGTCATCATCGAGAGATATTCCCAATACACAACAGGGATGTATTGTGAGACATTGTGGGGTGCTGATTTTATTTCGCCCCACAACGTCCCACATCACATTCCTTCTGTTCATTGGAAACATCTCATCATCGGGAATGGTATTATCATGGGGGGATATTTCCAATATACAAGTGGGATGTGCCGTGAGATGTTGTGGGGCGGAGAGTTGAACTCCTTGAATTTAGCCTTTAGCAATTCCAATTTGCATTTAAAATTAGAAAAAAAGAAGAAGAATAAATAAAAAGAAGGTAAAAACATGGACATTTGCATAATTTTACCACTCAAGTATAATTTAACAGAATTGGACTTAAATATTAATATTTGGAAGTTTAGGTACCAAAATAAAACATTTTAAAATTCAACTACTAAAATGAAACTATCTCATAGTACAGGTATCTATTAATAATTTACTTTTTTTTAACCAATATAAGGACAACCGTCAGACAGGAATCTACATGCGCCAACGGCTTTATATTAGCACAGTGGATTGGAAGCGGTGCTCTTTGATTTTTTTTTAATCCAACGGTCGATGATTTTTGACTGGATGGAGGATGACTGATCCGGCTGAAAAAGTTTTCATGTGGTGGTCCACCATCCACATGGATGAGAATATGAGATGAGACGCCTAAACCATTGACCCATTTATTCGAATCTTCAACAAAATATCGGCACCGGCTGGAGAACATGCGTCCGATCAAATGCATTTTGCACTAAATTTCTGGGCTTTGCTTGGGGTTGGAGAGATAAGGGGATAGAGTTTAAGTTTAGGGTTTGAGATCGGATTAGCAGTTAATTTCTCAATTGCCGTTTATCATTGATTCCACAGCCATCGTGTTCGGTGAATTCAAATTATTAGGGTTAGGGTTTAAGATTTAAAATTTAAATTTATAAACCAATAGGTATCGACCACGATGGAAACGAACTAAATCCTATTAATTAATTTTCAGCCATTCGATTGGAATGCGTGGACCCTATACCCGCTGGTATTGGATTTTGTCGGATTGGAACTTGATTCTTGACACTTAGGTTTTGTTTGGTTGCAATGCAAATAAATTTGTACTGATGCAAAATTATGGCAGTGCAAATGATTTGTGTAAACTCTGATTTATTTTTGTTTGAAATTTTAGCTTAGGCTCAGTTTGGAAGGAGTATAAATACAAATTTGTAGAGTGCAAAACTATGTATTTTATATTATTTTGTATGAAATTGTACTATACATATATGTATTTGTACTCCTTCCAAATTGAGTCTTATTTTGTTTGATTGATGTAAACATGAAGTAAATTAAGACACGAATAAAGTAAATTTTAAAACAAAATTAAACAAGAATTTGCATTTTTTTTTATATTTGCACTCCCATGCATTTGTACTATTGCAAATAAATTTGCACACAGCCTCAATAAATAACACACTCCTACATATTATTTGAGTGCTGGCGTGGCCCGTGCTTTATTAAGAGCCTGTTTGGAAGGGCTTATGTGTTAATTGAACTGTGTTAAGTGAGACACTTTGGAATAGGGGTGCAAGTTGAACAGGTTGGTCCAGGTTTTAATTTAACCCAAACCCAATCCTAAAAATTGGGCTTAACAAGATTGAGGTCAAGTTTGAATTAAAATTTGATGTACTTAGGTGGGGCTTAGGCCCTGGGACGAGTTTAGGTTGGCCAATCAACCTACAGTAAAAATTAATATACATGAATGTGTATAATGTATATATAGTTTATTAAAAATTATGCATATGCTTGTATGTACGCAAATGTATGGATATAATCAGGTAGGGGCTCGGGTTAGGATAAGGTCGAATCGGGCTTGGACCGGGTTTGGGCTAAACCTAGCCTGAAAAAAAAAAAAAGAAAACAAACTTTTGGGCATAAGCTCATCCTGAGGATCGGAAATCCAAACTCAATTCATGTAAAATTATATGTTGAGTCGGTTCCAACTCGTGTTGGACCTACCCAAGTTGCACCCATACTTTGGAGAGGCTACCAAAACTAGCTTTACAAAAAAGTCGATTTCTCAGCTCAATGACCACATTTTTTTTGTTTTTTCAAGGTTTATAACAAACACAGCTTTCTGACTCTCCATGTACCTTGTAACACTAGAAGTTGTTGTGGAAAAGCTCTTCCAAACAAGCACTAGATCACAAAAGAATACAGCTACGGTAATCACAGCAGATTTGATTTCCCACTAAAGGCGCTTTTACTGTCAGAGCGGAATCCACCTCGTATGATTGTATGTAATATAGGTGATAGGCAAGGTTCAAAGTATCAATATGATACAAGTTTTGGTCGTATTGTTTTGGTACTTAGAAACAGCTGAAACTTTATTTATTTTTAATTTTTTTTTTACATTTTGGTCTTTTGAAAAGCTTTTAGAATACTTTTTATTATTAAAAAAAATTGAGGGTCTGAAACACCTGGACCGTATCTTTTTCAAAAGACCCATATCAGGCGTATCAAATTGATACTTTGAACCATGGTGATAGGTGCTTTGATCTCTTACAAACCAAAATTCTGCTCACATTATATTCAACTGCAAACTGAGAATTTTTCCTGTACATGTATTAAATTCAAAACAAGATTCTCTATTTTATTTATCATTGCATATTGAGAACATCTCCTTATGAACTTAACACAAAAATATTCTTAATATGCAGTTGGATGCTATGATCTGGGCTGTTAAATTCATGAAGAGATATTTCCAAATATACAACTGTATCCTATTCTTTGAGAGTATGTTCAAAGCTTTTATCGCATTTGCGGAACCCTTTTTGCATGCATGAGAGTTGAGAGAGCGACCGAGCTTTGAAGGAAATGGGATAAGCAAAATGACATATTTGACTTCAGATTATATCATACTTAACAATTAAAAAAGGCAAAAAAAAGAAAAGAAAAGAAATGAAGGTGCATGATACTATAATGTTGATATAACAGGATCTCTCTCTAAGATTATATATATATATAGAGAGAGAGAGAGAGATATCACCGCCCCCATTACAAATTTCCTCCAGAAAAGTTAAAGAAGAAAATAAATAAAAAATGGGGAGAAGGTGATACGTTGTGTGTCAGGGGCTGGTGTTCAAATCGAATACAGATCTGGGGTTCCCGTCTTCCCGAGTGTTGAATGAATCGCGTTTTGTCGGGTGCAGAGCATAATATGCTCTGGGTAATTGGTAATAACACTGGACAACACAACACCCTCTCGGTGTCCCACTCACTCAAGGGGCACACATAAACCAAGAGAGGATTTTATAAAAATGGAAGGTGCACACTAGGGGTTGAACCGTTAACCCACCATGGGCGAAGATGGTTGAACCGTTAACCATTGAGCTAGGAGTGTAAATAGGTTGAGTTAAATGGCAAAGCTCAGCTTAACCTGATTCCTCTAGTGTTGGGTTAGGGCTTCAGTACTTCAGCTTGAGTCGTCCTCGATAACCATTGCTGCCGGGTGTTTAGGCTATGTACTTGAAACGCCTTTATAATCATATAATGTCTTAGTAGGCTACTAGCCACGGAGAAAACTTTTAATAGCTCTTGCCTCTTGGGTTTTCATGACAAACAAAAGACTCTGATTAGTAATTAATAACAGAAAAAGGAACCAAAAATGAAAAGAGAAATAATACATCGCTGCTAGGTTAAGTTGGTAGCGGGTTAAACCCTATAGGGTTGGGGTGGTTTTAACTTTTAAGAATGGCATTTTTGTTAAGTTATGTCAGGGCGGGTTCAGAACTTCAGATGGAGGCATAGAAGCGAACAAATTGGCATCGATACATTGACCCAACCCTTTTTATATACAATGTAAATAATGCTATGCTGATAATTTCTTTGAATTAATTGTTTTAGTATATGTAATACTAGAACTTGAAAAATATGACCCATTGAGAGGGTGTTTTAATAAAATGGAAAAAATAGGGTAGTTTTAATAAATCTATGCAAAATAGGTCCTCTCTCAACTCCCCCCAACCCTTCCCTACCATGAAGCAAAAAATAAATAAATAAATAAAGAATAAATAAAATAAAAATAAAAAAGCAACACTTCCCTTCCTCTCTGCCCAACGTGGAAACTACCTCCAGAGGCTCAATTTGGTGGCAATATGGCATATTATAACTGTGAACAAAATAAAGTTAGAACCCCGTTAATCTGGAACTAACTACCAGTAGAAGAAAGTAGAGACCTAAATGATTTATTTTACAAAAAACAAAACAGAGGAAAGCTCTGATTCAACCACGTATGAATCCACTAGTAAAAAGGATAAATACTTTTTGTGAATCACCTGGATGAACTTGTGACCCTCATTGGGAAATGGCTCTTACCAATTACCAGCTACCACGTACGAGAAGCAGTAACACAGTAAAAGTGTCTACATCCTGCATCGGGACTTCCAGAAATTAATACAAATATACAGACTACAGTATATCAATTATTGTTTTGACTCAGAGAAACCACTACATAACGTACAAAGACCAACCACTGACACACCTTAGTGCTCTACTCCGTACCGTGGCACCTCAAATTTAAACAAGGGCCCATATGGACATACCGGGATTAATACACAAATCGCCTGGAGTCGCTGCTTGATGACCAGAACCACAAACCATTTCCAAATCCCAAAAGCTATCACTCACTTTGACCACCCCAAAAAATTACCTGCAAAACTTTTGAAACTTTTCTTCAGGGTGCAAAAGCCAAAAGGTTGGATTAATTTTCTCTATGCGCCTTTGGAAATAAACGGAATCTCAGATTCTCAAGCACCCATTTGACTGAGGTTTGTGGTGAAAGTCTGATGTGTGCACATAAATAAAACTTTCATAGCTTTGTTGACGAGATGAGCTGCGCAATGAACTCAAGGTTCATTGTCTATCAGTTTCTGAAATCTTTGTGCAATCCCTTGGTTGTGACTACATTCATACACTTCAACCAGTGACCTTACTGTCTTGCATATCATATCTTTCTTTTGCTTGGAAGATATGGAAGTATCCATTTCAATTGGAGAAGCTTCCATCCCTGGCTGATTTCTGGCCTCTTCTAATGATGAGCATAGTGATTTGAGCCATGCCTCCAAAAAAGACGCTTTCTATGAGAAACACAAGAAAAGAAAATGCTGGCTTACAAAATGTTTGAAAAGGACGAAGTACGCCGGGGGGGGGGGATAGTTGCTCATTGAACATATAGAACACTTGATCAACTGAAAAAAAAAAAACAGAAGTAGACATATGATATGAACAACAGGAAAAGTGGAAGGTTTCTTGATTCACCAAAATGCCCCATTTCAAAACAATTAGAAATTGTCAAATATTATAAGATGCTTCCTCTAGCATGATATCATTAATCATGGAAATATTTATGAATAATTTGGGAAGCATTCAGGGTTGAAATCACAAAAAACTGTGGATAAGTGCATCCACCAACCTGGTTTTCATTTTGTTGTTTTGAAATCCAACCATTTAGATGTCCTGACTTCCTTGATCTTCAAAATGAAAAAGAAAAGAAACTTTCTAAAACAGAAAGCTGGTTTTCATTTAAAGACTTAAATGAAAGGGCCAATGCTTGGTGCAATGGTAAAATCCCCATCTGACAAGCATGAGAATGTGGGTTTGAGTCTGAGAACAGCCAAGTCATGCAAGAAAATGCTTTAGTAAGGTATTTACAGATCGAGCTCTCCTGAGGCCCTGTATGCAAGAAAATGCTGTTGTTGTGTATCCTGCTAATACACTCAAGTTGATGCCTATATAAGTGCTGGTGTGTATCCTGTCCTTGCACTGCCAAACTTTAATTTTCTCTTCAAGTTGGAGTGCAATGCTTCCAAGGATGGTATGGGTGCAATGTTCATCCAGCTCAAGAGACGTGAGTTGGGGAAATTCTATTCCAGTTTTCCCTCATTCTCTTATCTTCACTCAACTCACGTTATCCCTTCTGTAACTTAATAACTATGGCAGGTAGATAACAACTTGGTATTAGAGCAAGTTTCTTATTGAAATGAAGGGGAAAAACTAATTGACTGCAGTAGTGAATGATGCAATCATGGTACACAAATGACATCACCACTGACCTGCCACCAGAATAGATATTGGTCTTCCCTGGACCAGTCAGGCTATTCGCATGGTCTGAGGTGATGCAGACCTGGTTAGAGACTTTAATGAGGTTTCAAGAACTTCTTCTCTCATCTCCTTAGTGTGGATACCAGTGGCATCCCTCAATGCCCAAGCCCACACTTTTCATCTGAGGCCAAATAGTGGATCTTCCCCACCCATCAAATATGTATGTGTTAGGAAGACACATAGTATATAGCATGGGACACACAACTAGGGGTGTCCATAAAAACCCGAAAAGCCAAACCGAACCGAATCGGAAAATGCGGTTAACTGAACCGATCAGTTCGATATTTTTGAAAAACCAAAGGACCGGTTCAGTTTTCGATTAACCTTTAACCTAAAAAAATCGTTGATTAACCGAACCGACCGGTATATATTTATATGTATATTATATATATTTAATATACGTCACATATTATATATAAATATATATATATATATATATATATATATATAAATATATCAAATTATCAATATTAAAACCAAAAACCAAAGAACAGAAACCGATCAATCGGTTAACCAGTGGGACCGGTTCAGTTTGAAAAAAATAGCTATGGTTCAGTTAACTGAACCATGAACACCCCTACACAACTTAAACAAAATAGACAATTCATCTTTAATTAAATGGCAAACGACTAAACTACCCTTATGCTCAGCCTGGAGTGTTGAGCATTCTGGTGCTGGAAACTCCAATCAGAGAGGAAGGAGAAGAAGGAAAAGGAACAGAAGGAGGGACAGGGGAGAAAACTTCAACGAAGAGACCTCTGAGAGAGGAGGAGAAAGGGGGTGGAAGACGAAATAGGGTTTACAATAGAAAAAGAAGCCTAAAGATTCTTCATAGAGATTAGAAGGAGGGGAACAAGGGGGAGAAGGTGAAGGACCAGTGATTGGGGAAAGGAACAGAGAGAAATATAAAGAAGAACAGATACAAAAGGATCATGAAGCTGAGAAAATAATACAAAATGGGAAGGTAAATATTAATAAACTGGTGGAGAGGGAGGTGGAGGTCGGAAAGTCTCTCGGGCTAGTCTTCTGAGGAGGGGAAGGCTTTGCGAAAATAGCATTTGAAAAGTTAGAAAAAAAGAAAAAGAAAAAAAGAGGAGATGAAGAAGAGGGAAGAATATTTAGAAAAAATAAAGGGGTGAGATGAGGAGGGAGGAGAAGAGGAAGGGTTGGACGAGCTCGAGTAATTTGGGGGTAGGGGGTGGAAGATGAGGATTCTTAGTTGGAATGTAAGTGTTGAGGGATGGAAGGAGGAGGGAGATAGGGGGAGAGGGAGAAGATGTGGGAGGAATTTTAGAGAGAGTTATACTAATTTTACCACAAAGAAAGTCTATATGATGGAAACTGTCTTATTTACTTGGTCTATCTTGGAGTTACTTTTGGTTTGGTTTATTTTAGTAGGATTGGTTGGTGAGCACTTAAAATTGTTTTAGGATTTATACAGTATTTGAATGCTCTTTTGGGTTATATGTGAGTTTGTCTTGGCCCTTGTGCAACCAAGAGTTGTTTCTGATTAATTTTCCAATTGAAATTGGAGTATGTAAAGGGAAATCCAAGCCCTTATTATGATTATATAAATAGTTATTATAATCAGAATTTTAACAATTGAATTTGAAGAAAAAAGTATTGATTTATTAAATTGTGATTTTGTAAGCTTGCTCAAGGTATGTCTCTCCTATCGTTGCACTACTAGTTTACTGTTTTATCCTATCACAGTGTCAAGCAAGATATACTTCTCATCTTTCATTTCTTTCTATCTCAGATATCTTTCTACTTAATTCTACATTGTCATGCTATATACTAGTCCCCCACAATACATGCTAGGTTTAAACTCCCATGTCCATGCAAAACTGGTGACAATAGTATTTAATCTTCTTTCATATTGAGTTGCTACAAGTTTCGATCTCACATTACAAGTACCTTCTGTTCTTAGAATCGAAATATTATACCTAAAAGTTTGCAAGTAATTAAATTTCTGATGCAATCTTGCAAGAAGTGCATCCATTTATATATTAGAATCTAATCTTCAAACTTGTAGTTAATTCTTGGGATGGCAGAATTTGAAAGGTTCAGACCCCTCTTTCCAAATTAAAGGCTGGTAACATGTCCACCTCTGAAATCAGTGATTAGATGCTGGTTTGAAATACTTACTTTGACAAGAAAGTCTTTTAGACTCTCATGGTCAGAACATGAAGCCAACTCAAGTACATGCAGAGTAGTTGAGGTCAACTGTAAAAGACCGACAAATTAGTCAGACCAAAAACTATGGTCATGAAGAAAACCTCTACATATTATTTCTTCACTGCAATTGGCTTGCATAACCTGACCTGCTTCTCAAGTGCAGCCTTATATTTGAAATCTGATGGTGTTGAAAATTGGTACGAGTTTAGACTTTCGATCATGTGCTCCAGACCTTGAACAACATCTGAGAATGACCTTCCATAATCTGCAGAAGTGGCAATCAGGATAAAATGTGGCATTATCATTTAAGGTGCATGTGGAGAATAAACCATGATGCTGTATCTAAGGTTTGATATCGTAAAATCAATAAGGCAGGCCACATAACTAACATACTGACTCCAAACTTCTGCATATCATGAAAGAAATTAAGTTCAAAATCAAAATTCAAGACTGATGTCATAGCAAAACAAAAAAATTCAACGATGTTGTAAGGAATTGAGACTATAGGATGTGGTGGAGTGCTGTAAGGAACCATGGGGTAACATTGAAATTTCCAGTCAAAGCTTCTTAAGTAATAAAAATAAGGAATAAAGATAAAGAAATTCTATTCCAGTTTTCCCTCTTTCTCTTACCTTCACTCAACTCACGTTATCCCTTCTGTAACTTAATAACTATGGCAGGTAGATAACAACTTGGTATTAGAACAAGTTTCTTATTGAAATGAAGGGGAAAAACTGATTGACTAAAGTAGTGAATGATGCAATCATGGTACACAAATGACATCACCACTGACCTGCCACCAGAATAGATATTGGTCTTCCCTGGACCAGTCAGGCTATTCGCATGGTCTGAGGTGATGCAGACCTGGTTAGAGACTCTAATGAGGTTTCGAGAACTTCTTCCCTCATCTCCTTAGTGTGGATACCAGTGGCATCCCTCAAGGCCCAAGCCCACACTTTTCATCTGAGGTCAAATAGTGGATCTTCCCCACCCATCAAATATGTATGTGCTAGGAAGACACGTAGGCCAAGTTAGGTAAGGTCTCACCCATCAAATATGAATGGGCAGATCTGATTTCTCCCTTTCGAAGTAGCCCCTGAGATCAGCAGTTTCTCACCACTCTCTTCCCCTTCACGATCATTGGCTTGAAGTAACAGCAATTGATAATTATCACAAAAATGGCCTGGACCAAATTTTTTGTCACAGTTATAGCAAAGACCACGTTCTCTATGAGATTGCATCTCAGCCCAAGATAGTTTCTTGAGTGGTAGAGAAGTAATCGGTTCTGCTCTCTTATTAGATCCTGAATTGGTCCTGAGGAGACTTAAGTATTGGTCCTGCTAGTCAAGAAACCATTTATAATTGGTTGAGCCTTTCTTTGTGAAGTCGGGCTAGACTTGCCACGACCATAACAATCATTGGCTGTAAAGCCTTCAATATGAATATCTTTCTGCAACCCTCCAACGAAACAACCTAATAAGGCCTTCTCTGGCCATCCATACACCCAAGATGCCAATCGTTCTAAGCTTGGACAAAGTTACATCAAAATCTTTGAAGCCTGTCAGTCCAAACTTTGCACACAAGGATTCGATAAAGTCCATTCAAGATAGTTGAGGATGATGACACCTATACCATTGGAACTGTAGTATGGCTTCTCCCTCTAAGTATACTAAGGCCATTGACACTTGATGCCCTGGTACCTTGTTATATTTGAAATATTTTTCTGCTCTAAAGATCCAGGAGATTGAATTGTAGTCCAGCTTGGCCGATTAGTTGAAGCAAGGACAAGTGGGCCGGCTACTACTTTGACTGGAACTTTCATGCTCACTATTGCAACTGCCAGAAGAAGCGATACAATTCCACCTCTATAGATAGATAGAATTTCCTAAAAACCAATTGTAGTACCCACCAACACAGCGAAGAACAAAGCTGAACTTTGATGGGAGCTCTAGAGGTAATCCAGGTTCTTCGGGTATAGGGGGAATATTCAGAGACGGAGTAGGTAGAATCATTGGAACTGTAGTATGGCTTCTCCCTCTAAGTATACTAAGGCCATTGACACTTGATGCCCTGGTACCTTGTTATATTTGAAATATTTTTCTGCTCTAAAGATCCAGGAGATTGAACTGTAGTCCAGCTTGGCCGATTAGTTGAAGCAAGGACAAGTGGGCCGGCTACTACTTTGACTGGAACTTTCATGCTCACTATTGCAACTGCCAGAAGAAGCGATACAATTCCACCTCAATAGATAGATAGAACTTCCTCAAAACCAATTTTAGTACCCACCAACACAACGAAGAACAAAGCTGAACTTTGATGGGAGCTCTAGAGGTAATCCTGGTTCTTTGGGTATAGGGGGAATATTCAGAGACGGAGTAGGTAGAATCATTGTGATGTTTTCGGGGGCCAATAGGAGTGGGAGACTCGTTAAGAGTGGAGGTGATGTCTTTGCTTCAAGGGGTAAGATATGCCAAACAGTTGGGATTACAACAAATTGAGATAAAGGAGATTCCAAGTTGTTAATTGATTAGCTGCATTCAGGCAGATTGGGAGCATGGATATATAGGCAGCCTATAAGTGAAATCCTCAACATAACAGGGGAGATTCGAGCGTGCTTCAAGTGGACTAGAAGAACAGCTAATGGACTAGCTGATACCTTAGCCAAACAGGGGACTGTTACGAGAGTTTGTTCTGGGAAGTGTTGCAAAAAGATTACTTTGTGTTCAACTCCCTATTTTAGGGGTTGACAGCTGTATCCTAATTTTATGAAGTTACTGAGAGAGAGAGAGAGAGAGAGAGAGAGAGAGAGAGAGAGAGATTTGAGGTAAAATAACTCTTTGATGACTGCCCATTCTCAATTCTTGGCTTATATAGTTTTACATGGAGTTCACATGTTACATGCTTAAATTCTCAATTAATTCTGGTGACATTTCCTCCTTGTGTAAATGTATTTGGGAGGCCTAGGTATCAAGAGTTCTCGGCATAATGGGCTCAACGCTGTAACTGTTGCTAGGTGGCCTAGGTTCCCAAGCGGGAATGGGCTTGGACTTTATCAACTCCCTCTATCTCATGCAGCAAGCTGGGCTAAGACTGCATGAGAACAGAGTTCTAGGCTGATAACATGGCTCTGATACCAAGTAGATTGATTTCAACAACACCAAACCATAGTTCATAATTTCAATATCGATGGACATTTTGTCATGCAGAGATAGGAAAATTTCGGGGATATTTCACTGGTAAGTTGGAAATAAAAAAATAAAAAAATCAGTGAAGTTTTTCAAAAACATGGAATTAGTTAATAAACCTTTAAGGAATTGTTACAACAATTATAATGACTGGTTTAAGGTTCAAAAACCATAGCAAACAACTGTATAAATCAAATAAAAGAAGACTAAGAATCCTTAGTATGTATTTTTTTTAAGAAAGTAAGGTATTGTGTTAATCGACAAAGATCACTAAGAATCTTTAGTATGTATCTGTCTCTCTTTCTCCCTTTTAGTCTTTTACCCATCTTTTCTGCACTATATATGTCATTTACTTACCATTTTGACTTTTGTCTTTTTGTTACTATATGTTTTGAATTATAGTGACATTAATTGAATCATATCAAAATAGCAAACCAATCATCCATCACCAAACCCTCATTTATTCTTTTGAGAAAAAAAATTTAAAAATTATGACAATTACAGTGAAATGTCAGAAAGTTTCTAATAATTTTAAATATTTGTCCCTAATGTAATATTTGACTTTTGGAGTGAGGCTGATTCATCTTTGATTCTCCGTAGGCCTGTTTTCTTTTTCTCCTCTTTCCTTTCTCTTTTTTCATGAACCTAGGTGTGGATACCCCAGGTCTGACCAATGACAGCAATATTTTCATACATAACATAGTGATAATTATTCAATAAATGGATAATGACAAGTACATTGGTAGGAAAGTAAAAAACATAATTTCTTGTTAAAGTGCACCACAAGAGGAGAGAATATGTTTAGCAAAGCAACCAAAATCAGAATCACAAGTAGATCAACCTTAAGAACAAGCATGATACCATTACTCACCAAGTCGTGATGCTGGCACAGCTAATGCAGCAGCAGCATGTATTTTGACCTTAAAGTTGGAAGAATCACGAAGAAGAAGTAGAAGAATATTGAAAACAGAAGGGGCCCTGCCAAGAAACGAGCATATAGTTTGTTATCAAACCACTATAAACATTCTTGAATAAAGAAAGTCAAACATATAAATCATGCACTTCACAACATATGACAGAAAAATGTGAACAGGGAGAGTCTACCTTCTTAGTGTCAATTTCAGATCTAAAATGGTATAGATGGATCTAACATGAAACAAGTGCTGATTCAGAAAGCCATTCTCCCATTCTTCTCTTCTTTTCCCTTCTCTCATTTATCTCAGACTCTTCCACTGTGAGTTTTTATTGATTGCAAACTATAAAAGATATATAAGAGATGGAGGTCTATAAACATAGGGATTGCAATTTGCAAAAAGGATAGTCAAGGCTTGAGACTTAATAATGCATAGGGATCTTTTTTCAGATCAAGACCATACCCATTATATGTCCTCACTATGAAACTTTAAAGGTGGGTATTCTATCTCAGAATTTGTAGATCTTCAGAGCAAGGCATCTGGATCCATAGGTGACAGGATGAGGGACTGCCACCAGCAGCAAAGGTTCAACTGTGCCCTAAGTTGGTACTGCCGGACTAGAAAAACATACAGGAAGAGTTGGTTCCCCCAATACATCTCAGGTCATTTAATCTTTTGAGGGTGTCAACCCTATTGATTCTGAGGTAATGGATCAAATCAATTTGGATATAGATAGAACCAAATTTGATACTTTTATATTCAAATTTGAATTGGATCTTATCCATTGGATTTATATCAGACTCAAATCGAATTTGGATTGGAATCAGATATTAAATAGTATTAATAATTAAACTAAAAATTATAAAAGTATTAAGTACTATTAATAAAATGAACTAAAAATTGACTTTGATCATGTATTTCATGAACAAAATGAAATGAAAATAACTTGCAGGGAGATACCCTGTACTTTGGGGGTAATGACACCTAAGGGCTTCAACTATCATTTGCATGAGGTACCATGCACTTTCAGAAATCAACACTTCCAGTCCGTTGACTGACGTTATGGTGATGGTAAATTTACCAAAATGCCCATTCATGGTTTGAGTAGTTGAGAGAATAAAATTGCAATATGACAGAAATGGACATCATAAATGCACAGATTGCTGTGTTGCTTCAACACCTTGTACATTCAAATCTAAGAAAGAAAATGGGACAGAAAGGGTTAAGAACTAGGGTTTTAGAGAATAAAAGGAGAGGGAAAAATGATGTCATAAAACAATCAAACCAACTTTATTAATATGTACGATAAAAAATTTAAGTATACATGAGCACATATATGTAAGTTGAATCAAATCGAATTTTATCAAATTGGATAGGGGTGGATCCGTATTTGATTCTTTTTTGTTTTTGGAAAAAGGTAATGAAGTGAGATAGGGTGAGTAGGGACAGAAAAAGATGAGGGTTGGGGATTAGAAGGGTAAGGTTATTCAACAAAGCATTGCTGAGGAAATAGCTATGGAGGCTTGGATGTGAGAGAGAATTATTGTGGAGGAAGGTGGTTGCTTGTAAGTATGATGTTTGAAAGGAAATTATAAATGTTCATGCAACAGTATTGGGGGGGGGGGGGGGAGATGCAAGTGAAGATGGTGAACTTTTTAAAAATGCTCTATATAGCTAATCAATGGAGGATTTGCTCATTAGGAGATGTTGTCCCTAACAAGCTTAGTGAATTCTCAGTTGTTTGGTTAGAAAAGGAGTTTGATAGGGAAGAGATTTTGGTGGTCATAAACATGGTTCACAATTTTGATATCGGTGGACATTTTACAATGTAGAGATGGAGAAATTTCGGAGATATTTCACTGATTTTGCTAAGATACTTGGAAATCTAAAAAATCAAGAAAGTTTCTATTTTTTGGTAATAAATAAAAACAAAACTCTCTCCTCATGCGTGTCTCCTTTGCAAGGCCAGTGGTGAGACCCTTCCTCATTTACTACTTTCCTGTTCGTTTGTAACTTGTATTTGGGACTATTGCTGCTCTCTTTTTGGTTGCAGATGGTACCCCCTCAGGATGTGGCTAGCCTATTTAACTCTAGTTTCTTAAGGCAATAGAAGAAAAGGGAAGATCTGCACATTTTTTTTGATGAATGATAATAAATTTATTAATTCAGAAGCAGATTTAGAGTGAGTTCATACAACATCCCAGGGAGAGGCGCGAGCTGCAGCCCCTCATTGAATCTTACAAGTAAACTAGGAAAGAAAAGCAAGAATCACAACTGAGCCCAAAACAATTCTTCCCTATTTACCCCTTGCTTAGCTAACATATCTGACAAAGTATTTGCTAATCTCCCCACCCACTGTACAGTGACCAACATATTCCTTGTCAACCAACTAAATTTCTTTATTTCATTCTTGTAACGCCACATAGCCTCTTCAGGATTTTTCAACCAACCCACCACCACTTTGGAATCCCCCTCGATTGTTAGGTGTTGTACCCCCAGCTGGTTTGCAAATTGCACCCCTTGTACAACAGCTAAAAGTTCTGCCTTGATGGAGTCCCCAATTCCCAAGGGACCTGAGTAGAGCAACAAAATCTCTCCCTTCTCATTTCTCAAAGCACCCCCATTCCGGAGAATCCTGGATTACCCATGCTACTTCCATCAAAGTTCAACTTCAGTGAGCCTTCGGATGGAGGAGACCAGCTTGTAATTGATTTGTCCTCTAGAGATGAACACCTCGCTACTACTGACCAATTTCTCCAAAGGTCATTAAAGGAGAATTGATGAAAGATTTTCAAGGTCTTCAGCCAAGGTATTGCCCTATTTAACAGTCTTTCAATTCCTGACTGCTCCTTTCCTTTTCTTGAAAAGTTCTAATATTCCTTTCTTCCCAAAGAATCCAAATCAAGAAGATCTGCACATTGGGCTAAAACAATGGAGCTTTTTAGAGATGTTTCCACAAATGACTTATTATGGAAATGGTCTGAAGTGGTACAAACAGATATACACAAAGAGGTAGTGATAATGGAAAGAAAACCTCCAAGGCCAAACAACTAAAATTAAGTTTTGATGGGAGCTCTTTTGGTAATCCAGGGAGGGTGGGTATAGGGGGAGTTTTCAGAGACCATCAAGGTACAGTTGTGGCCTTATTGGCCAATTGGATTTGGTGACTCAGTTAAGGCTGAGACAATGGCTCTCTTACAAGGACTAAAACTGGCAACACAGATGGGTGTTAGAGAGCTTGACGTGGAAGGAGATTCCTTATTGGTTATTTCTTGGGCAAAACAAATTATTTCAGCTCCTTGGAAATATAAAATTGCCTTTAGGGAAATTGACTACCTTGCAAAAAGTTGTAACACTAGCTTTTGATAGGAAAAAAGAACAGCAAATGGGCTGGCAAATGTTCTTGCAAAACAGGGAGTGGACAGATCCACTCTATTTTGGGCAATACTGTAATCTGTAATAGTAAAAAGGGGGCATGGTAATCAGGGTGGCTAATCTGGTTTCTGCTGTATTTGGGATGCTATGTAGCAAAGATTTTTTATTTATCAATAATACTATGTAGCAAAGATATGTAAACTTTTTTCAAGCATTAATAAATAACTCAATTTTCTGATAAAAAAATAAATATATAAAAAAACAAAATTTATTGAAATGGAAAAAGAAGATTACAACAAGTTGATAAGATACCACCTAGCAAGAAAAGACAAAAAACGAACCCAAATGTAGCCACCACCCTCTTAAAACAATGGACTCAAAATTCCCAATCCATCAAAAGAAGCACCCAGAACCCCTAGAAGATATACAAAAGAAAAACCGTGGAAAGTTTCTAGAATCATGGAATTAGTTTATAAATTTTCAAGGAAGTATTAGAAGTATAATTCCATATTTACGTCCCAAAAAACCATCACAAAGAACTTTATAAATCAGTTAGTTTTTAGCCAACTATTTTCTCTACACTAAATATAAATGTACTTGACATTTTGACTTTTGCCTTTTTTTTTTTCTATTAATTACGATATGATTGTGCAGGGAATAAAGTGTTGTTTTGGGAAGACACTTGGGCCAGTGAGTTTCCACTTAGAGATAGGTTCCCTACTCTTTACTCCCTTTCAAGCAACAAAGAAAAAGTAATCTCTTCCATGTTCATTAGTAATTCATGGGATCAGGGCTTGAGGAGAGGGTTAAGGGAGTCGGAAATGGAGATGGTGGATGAACTTGTTGCTCTTTTAGGGTCAGTTTATTTGGATCAATCTTTGCTTGGATAGCAGAATTTGGAAACCCTTCCCCTCTGGTGTCTCCACTTGTGCTGCTTTTTATTATGTCCTTCAGTCCTCTAACCTTGCAGGGAATTTTCCAACAAAGGAGGTTTGGTGTAGCCCTGTACCTCCAAAAATCTGGGCTTTTTGCTGGGAGGTTGCACTCAGAAAAATCAGTACTCTGGAGTTGTTGCAAAGAAAAAGGCCAAACCTTTGCCCTTCACCCCATGTTTGTAGCCTCTGCATGGGTTCTGGTGAGAGAATCACACACCTATTAATATGTTGTCCTTCTGTGTCTTTTATTTGGTCTTGCTTTTCTTCTCTCTTTGATTGCAAGTGGACCCCTCCCCGGGATGTGGTAAGCCTTTTTGACCCAAACTTTTACAGGCAACCAAAGAAGTGCGGTAGAATCATGTGGAGAGCTACAAGAGCAACTGTTCATTGGTCAATATGGGAAGAAAGAAATAATAGGATCTTTAAGAATGCTAAAAGGTCCAAGGAGGAAGTTGTAGAAGGAATAACTATTAAGGTTATTTATTGGTTGAAAACAAGTGAGTTGTTTAAAGACTTCTCAGCTGATGGCATCTACAGAAGATGGGGTGAGGTGGTAGGTATTACATCCCTAAAGCCTGTGGTACAGGAACTGTGGTATAGGAATTATGGTCCCTGCCAACATTCCAAAGCACAAAGTTGAACTTTGATGAAAGCTCTATAGGTAATCCGGGCCCATCGGGTATAGCAGAGTATTTAGAGATGGGAAGGGCAGAATTATAGCCATGTTTTTAGGGCCAACAGAAAGAGATTCGTTAAGAGCAGAGGTGATGGCTTTACTTCAAGGTGTAAGATATGCCAAACAATTGGGGCTGCATCAAATGGAAATTGAAGGGGACAAAGTTGTTAATGGGGTCGATGCCGTCAGGTTGCTTGGAAGCATGGAAATATAGACAAATGATAAGGGAAATGCTCAATATAACAAAGGAGATTGGTGTGTGCTTCAAGGGGACAAGAAGGTCAACTAATGGGTTAGTGGATGCCTTAGCAAAACAAGGGACTGCAAGGGAGAACATGTTTTGGGTAGTGTTGTAATGAGTATGTAACTTGGGTCAACTTCATAATGGGGGGTTGATAATTGTACTTTGACATATTTTGAAATATTTTAATGAAGTTACCATTTCCAATAAAAAAAGAATACTCTTTTGTAATTATATGTATTTTTCTTTTCATTTTTAATTATAGAGACTTAGTAAGTAAACCATATCAAAATATAAAGCCAATTATCTAATCACCAATTAGAGGCCATTAAAATTACAAAAATATTTTTTGCTTCTTCATTCATTCATCCTAATAAATATCTTTTTAAAAGAGAATTAAAATTATAAAATCATTTTTTAGAGATTAAGAATTTAAGACCCTAACATGGACTAGTTTGGGCTTGCCCCAACGGCATTGGTCAAGGGTTTGGGGGCAGAGCCCCTAGCACTGCTGTTGGGACTTGGGCTTCAAAAAAGAGCAAAATGCACAACATTTGAAAAGGCACACCAAGCACATGCCTTTTAAAAATTGTTGCACCTGGGCGCAAGGCAAGGTGTACACCTTAAAATGCGTCTCAGACATGCCGTTTAAATCACTATCCCAAACACCAACTACACAAGGGTTTTACATGCATTGCGGAGCTATTCTTGAAGTTACCTATTAAGGGGAAGTTGGATTATTTTTGTTTTTATTGTCTTTTCACTTGGTGATTTCTCATCACTTTTTCTTATATTCTTTCTTCCATTTAATTATTATTTTTACAATCAAACAAGAGTTATTTTAAGAATCTGAAGTCAGAATATGAGTGCACTTATGTGATACAAGTTATGGCAGAGAATAGTGTTGGTTAATGTAATTACGAGTTGTTTCTAGTGACTTTTAAAGAGCTCAGTTTGATAACAAAGTATATTTAGTGGGCTCTTCTGTGAGAGTTAGATCCGAATTTCTCTTAGTTTTTTTTCTAGTTCCTGTATTTCCATTCTGAATGATGATGGATAATTATTATTTTCCTATTATTTTATTTCTTGGCATACCATTATCGTACTTTTCTGAATCATCAATCCCTAAATAGCCCACCTATAATTCCCAATAAGTCAAGTCAATGCACTCCAAAGTTGCCCAAAAATCACCTGAAATAATTACTTGTACTACATAGGTTCCCCCGTTCTGGTTCAGCACTGTTCTACACCAACTTGCCACAGACAGATCGAGATAATTAGCTTGTTTGGTTTTACTAAAGTGTGTCTGTTGGTTATATAACATGACCATGACAGAAGTTATTCATTGCTAACATTTATTTTCTTATACAGAATGCGATTATCTTTTTATTCTCTCCTCTAAAATAATTTGTATATTATGGATAAAATAAAATAAAATAGAATTGCAGCATTTTTTTTTTTTTGCTTCGAGAATTGCGGCATGTTGCACCTAAATATTATACCAATTTTTTTTTTTTTGTATATAGCAATATTATGTTCCTTTATTCCTAATTCCTGATATTAGTTCAAGTTTTAAAATTCCAAGTATTTGAAAAGCAGACATGCCATTGATTCACCTATTCTTCTTCTGTTCTAATAAAGCCTTTGATCATTTCAATCATGCAAGAACACAAAAAATAGCATATCCTTACCATGCCATGTCCTGCAGTCTTAGTGTTTCATTCAGAAACAGATTGCTAAATGCATGACAAACATTCCATTGGACCTGTTGAGAACACAATACTGTCAACATAGATTCCCTAATGCAGATTATTCCAGACAAGTATAATAGAAAAAATTTATTTCAAATTGCATATTGAAAGAAAGAATACCTTCACATTGCCAGTTGCTACACAAGAAAGAAATGCCTGAACCGTTGTATCTAACCACTGGTTATGTTGCATATAAGTTATATCAGACAAGTTTCCTGGAGGGAGTGGACCGTGACTGGCTTTGGAATCATTACTTGAATGCAACAGTTCATTGATATTAGTGGTTAGAGGTGAACCCATACAAACTGGTTCATCCTTAGCACTGGACAAATGTGAGAAGTTCACAAATCTCGAAAGACTTCCTAGAGCCCTTACAGCATTTGATTTGATCTGAAGGAAAAGAAATATGACTTCGTGAGCTACGAATAGAACAAGTTGATGAAAGAATAACAAGCAAGGGCATGAGAACTGTTGTTAAGAGAATGCTCTAATGACTGAAATGGACATTTCCAGCAGGAACAAGAGTAACTCACAAAAACTAGACAAGCATAAGTGAACCAAATCAGAAATTTGAATTTGTATTTATTTTTTTCTTTTAGATTGATAAGGCGAAAAACAACAGATGTTCCAGAACAGAGTATAGCAAGCCCAGTGTTGAATCCATCTTTAAATTATCTCCTATTCTTATGTTTCAGATATTTTTATTTATTTTTCATTAAGTTTAGGTTGGATGCAGCTAGTCACTTTCATATAGGAAACAATAAAATAGTAAAAATACATAAGATTAAATGGAAGAAAATAGATAAAGAGAGAAGAAACAGAGAGAAATTTTAGGGCTGGAAGCCCAACCCTGCCCAGCTCCAAAAATTCTGGGATTGGGCCTAGGTTTTTGTGTTCAGGCCCAACCACCCACAGGCCTGCATTAGGCCAGAAATTTTAGGGCTGAGCCTCGATCCAACACTTCAAGCTCAGCCCAAGCCCTACCTGGCCCGCAATATATTATTTATAAAATTAAAAATATACTTGCATATATGTTTTATATATTATGTATTTAAATATTGTAAAATAACACATAATATATATATATATATATATATAATATAATATTTCATGTTATATGAATTGCATAATCCATTTTCGACATATATTTTGCCATATTATAAAATACAATATATATTTTATAAAATTTAATTTGGGACTTAAGCCCAACCCAGCCTTACATTTCAAGATCGAGGTCTAGGTTGGGCTAGGCCAGGCCCATGGCCAGGCTATAGCCCTTAAAATAGGTGCTAAGCCTAGCCGGGCCCAGTCCAGCCTATCCCATGTTCACCCCTAGAGCCACTTTGAGAGGGGAAGAAGAATAGAGGAATGGACTTCCATTCCATTATTTATAATGATGCCCACCACAATTACAAAAAAGAGACCAAATGTCCTTGATAATATACCACCCTTCAATATATACATATATTATCACCACAACCCCATTGAGAATAGATATTAATCATTGAGTGATTTAAATGGCGCACCTAGGCACACAGGCGAGGCACATTTTAGGGTAGGTGCCTCGCTTAGGTCCTAGGCGCAACACTTTCAAAAGGTGCATGCCTGATGTGCCTTGCACCTTTGTCCAGGCATGCGCCTTTGGAAATGCAATATTGTTCAAAAGGTGTGCGCCTTTTGAAAATGCACCTTTGCTAATGTTTCTGAGAAAATTTAACCAGAATTTATTGAGAAAAAAGGGGGGGGGGGAACAAGAGGAGATATACAAAGCAGGGGGGAACCCTACAAGTTACAAAGGAGGAAGCTTGTCACTATACAGATGCTCCAAATACACACCAAATTTAGCTAAGCCCTCTGCAGTATGATTGTGTTCCCTAGGAATCCAAACTAAGTTAACATTCAAACCATCCAAAGAATCCCAAGCTTCAGTCAGATAGTGATACAGTCTCCAAGGGCTCCCTTTTTTGTCTCTTAACCATTTTATTGTATTTGCTGAATCACCTGCAATGATCAAATTCTGAATTCCCAAATTCTTTATTATCCTAATTCTGGTGAGAGCAGCCATCACTTCAGCCTTTGTGGAGTCGGCCCAACCGATTGGACCACTAAAAGTCCAACACATATTGCCCCTTTGGTCCCTTACTGTACCGGTAATACCTGCAAAGCCCAGATTGCCTAAGGCACAACCGTCAAAATTAAGGGTTATCGCACCATCACTGATGGAAACAGGAAGCCTCAAGGGAGTTTGCTGGGGATGAGGCAGAAACAGAAAGGGGTGAATATCTCTGGAAATATCATTGACTGAAAGTCCTTTAAACAGAGTTGAATTCACCGCCCAAAGGATGCAGCGATAGGTAATATCTGAGATCAACTCCTCCAAGGTTCTGCTTTTATTGCTAATGTTGTTCATTCATTCATCTTAATAAAATATCATCTTTTAAGGCAATTAAAATTATAAAATCATTATTTTTTTGTGAAAATTAAGAATTTAAAACCCTAATATGGACTTGTTTTGGCTTGCCTTGAGGGGCGTGGCACAAAGGCAGCTCGTAGAATCAGGAATGTAATATATTTTACATCACATTAGCTACTTGAAGTAATGCAATTGAGGAAAAAAGAGATTGTGGGTTTTACATGCTTGAAAATGTTTTATATGTTTGATTTTATTTTTAAACTTTCATTTGAATACACATTACATGTTATGTTTATGTATTTTAATTTTAGATAATAGGTTTTTAAAACATTTATTTTAAAATTTAAGTTTATATTTTTTTTATTAATATTATGTTTAATATTTTTTTTATTTTTTGCATTTTTTTGAAAATTTTGGCATTTTTTTAATATTCTGACTTTTTTTTTTATTTTTAGCCTTTTTTTTTGTATTTTTGCGCCTTGCTTCAAAAAGGCGTGTGCCTCGCCTTGCACCTTGCACCTTGGGCACAAATTGGCCCCTATGCCCTTTTTGTGCCTTGCGCTTTTAAAACACTCATTCCCATCTTGTTTACATCATCATGTAGCTTAGACTTTGGAACCCCTTTAGTTAATACATAAGCTAGCTTAAAATTAGACTCAACAAATGGAATACAAAGAGAACTCTTTCTCATATAAAATGACAACCGACCTCCATATGTAGGTTTCCACCCACAAATGAAAAATAATCATAAGTGGATGTGCATCCATCAATAAAACCAGCCCAATTGGCATCAATAAACACTTCAATCTTCATATGATCATGGCGTAAATATAAGATTCCTTGCTTGTGCTCTCCTTAAGAAAGAATTCTATCAACTATAAGATAGATGTGAATTATAAAATGCATGCAAAATACCCACAACCGGATCATCTACCACCAACAGAACCAGTCCAATTAGTATCACTAAACAATTCAATCTTCATATGATCATTGCATGAATATATGGTTTACGATTCCCTTGCTTGTGCTCTCCAGATAAACAAGAATTCTTTCAACTACAAGATGTGAACTATGAGGTGCTTGCAAAAATTGACTCACTACATCCATTGTATCAGAGATATCAGGCCAAGTCATACATAAGTATAGGAGTCTATAACGGGTGGCAATTGGGCAGGTTTGGGTTGAGCTTCAACCCAACCCGTCCAACCCACCAACCCATTAACAGTCCATTTAGAAAAAATCAAATGGGTTGGGTTCCCACCTTGGCCCAGCCAAACCCACCCAACCTGTTTATCCTACATACAAAAAAATATAACATACACTACAGAACATTATAAAACACAGAAAACGCAAAAAAAAAAAAAAAAAACCGGAAAACATAGAATATGAGAAAAAAAAACTAAGTTGCAGAAAAATATGACAGAAATTATAAAAATCAGAAGATGCTATAGAGGTCAGAGGGTCCGTTAACTTGAACTTTGATGGCAGCTCTATGGGTAATCCTGGCCCCTCTGGAATTGGGGTTGCTTTTAGAGATGGGGAAGGAAAAATCATGGCCATGTTCTCTGGCCCGATAGGTGTGAGGGACTCACTTAGAGCAAAAGTTTTGGCACTCCTATAGGGGATCAGATTGGCTAAACAACTGGGTTTTCAACAGTTAGAAGTGGAGGGAGATTCAAAACTGGTAGTAGGTTGGATGTAAATAAACAGTTTGGAGACTTGGTCCCTTAGATAGCCTGTCAGGGAAATATTGTACCTAACAAGGGAACTTGGAGAACATTTTAAATGGAATAGATGATCAGCCAGTCCAATGGCCAATAACTTAGCAAAGCAAGGAATCAATAGGGAAAATCCTTTTTGGGTGTGTTTGTAATTGCTTATTTTGAAGAGTCACCTAGATTTTGAAGGTGATAGTTGTACTAAACTTGCATTAATTTAATGAAAGCTACCTTTTCCCAAAAAAAAAAGGAACAGGTTGGCGAACCTAAGGACCAAGGGATTTAGGAGTAGGGAACCTTATCCTAAGAAACACAACTTTACTAGGAAAGTGGCTTTGGAGATTCCCTTTTGAGAGTGATAGACTATGGCACAAAGTTATAGAGAGCATTCATGGGTTGGAAAGTAATGGCTGGGACGCAAAAGTTGCTCCTCATGCTACCTTAGCTTCATCTTGGAAAGCATTTCATGAAGTCTACTCTACTTTCCTCAACTCCATTTGGTTTGATGTGGGACAAGGTAATAAAGTACATTTCTGGGAAGATCTTTGGGTAGGGGAAACCCCACTTAAAGACCAATTTTTTGAATCCTTGCTCTTTCAAACCTTAAGGGGGAAACTGTGTCTAATTTGGGAACACCTTGTCCAAACGGTGTAAATTGGAATTTATGTTTCAGAAGGGGAATTAGGGAAATGAGTGTGAGTCCTTAATCTGGTTGTTAGACCTGCTAGGGCAAGTTCGTTTAGACCCGTCCATGGGTAGCTTCTTCAGATGGTCTCTTTACTTGTTCCTCTTTCTTCAAAGTACTTGCCTCACCTAGCCCCTAGTTGGGGATTTTCCTGTGAAAGAAATCTGGAGTAAGCCTATCCCCCCAAAAATTCAAGATCTTTTTTGGGAAATCTTCCTTGGTAAGCTAAATACTTGTGATATGCTGCAGAGAAGAAAGCCACTTGCTTCCTTTTTCCTCACATGTGCTCTCTTTGTAAGGAAAGTGGTGAGACCCTATCAAATTTGGGAGTTTTTTTGTGTTCTCTTTGGTTGCAGGTGGGCTCCCCCTCAAGATGTGGTATGCCTTTTCAACCCAGACTTCTTGAGGTAACCAAAGAAAAGAAGGATGGTAATGTAGAGAGCTACAAAGGCAGCAATATGCTGGGTGATGTGGGAAGAAAGGAATAACAGGATCTTCTTGGAGAAAAGCAGAACAATAGAGGAAGTGATAGACATCATAAAGGTGAAAGTAGCACATTGGGTAAAATCCTTGGATAGCTTCTAAGTTTTCTTAGTCATAGACATCCTAAGAACCTGGACCAAAGTAGCACAGTCTTCAAGAGTGAAAGAGAAAGTAAGGGTGGAGGGGAAACCTCCAGAAGGCAACAAAACCAAACTGAATTTTGATGGGAGCTCCCTTGAAATCTGGGATTGTCAGGTATAGGAGGAGTAACCAGAAATTGTAAATGGAGGATATTGGCTTTGTTCTCAGAACTGACTGGCACTGGGAATTCATTGAAGGCTAAACTGTTGGCATTGCTACAAGTAAACAGTTGGGATTTAGGCATATTGAGGTGGAAGGAGACTCAAAAGTGGTCATTTCATGGGCTAGAAGCAACAGCCTTACCCCTTGGACTTTCAAACACGTGATTAGGGTCTAGGGAAGTGGAGAAGATTTCAAAGGAAGTAGAGGCTGATTTCAAATGGATAAGGAGTGCAAATTGGCTAGCTGATTCTCTTGCCAAAGAAGGGGCACTGAGGCATCAACTATTTTTGGCAGCTTTGTAATTTGGGACAGAAAAGTGTGCTAAAGTGGGAATAACACTCCCACCACCAATCATAATTACAAATAAAATATATTTTACTGATCAAAAAACAGAAAATACAATTAAACACTGGGCTTATTGGAGCAATTGTTCAGCCTGTCAATAGGTTAAATAAAAATGCCACAAACAGCCATACACCATAATAAAAGTACCTGAGGCTGAGGATTAATTTTCTATTTCACCTATGAAAACAGAAAAAAGGTAATGGTTCATAACAAAGATTCAGAACAAGCTTATTGCTTTTATTAAGCAGCTGAGACCTCTTTACCTTGTCGCCGTCCTTAGTCAACCGCAGAGCACATTCAGCCAACAGGATTATATTCATGGAAAATAAATCAGAATCTGGGTCTACATGTTTTCCTGCAAGAAGAATGAATAGGGAACAGTGAATCAAATTCATGGAAAATAAGATGAATATAATAAAAGCACTCACTTAACACATTAGTTCACCTGCAGAACACCTCTGCAAGTTCAAATCACTTGCTCTGTGACGGAAAGAATCACATATGTTTGCTAAAGCCCAAGAGGCTGTTATTCGTACCTGAAGAAATATGTGATCAAGAGATACGTTCACCATCTTAAGATCCAAAACTAAACAAAAGAATTAGAAACAAGAAATTGATACAAGTAGATACCGAGACCAAGGGATCACGTATGTTAATCTCCACAGCATGGATAAACTCATTGAGGATCTTTGTGCTACAATATTAAAGCCTTCGGTAAATGGTCCATCCCCCAAACCAAGAAGATTACATAATAAGTGCAATAACCAAACTAAGAGGTAGCATAACATGAACATTGGAATTACCTGTAAGAAATTTGTGGAAAACATGCAATAACACCAATGGCCCGACAAGCGGATGATTTAACTTGAGGAGCCTCATCATTTAATGCTGCACTAATCTAAAATGGGTTTTGAGGAATGAAATATCAGAAGATGCATCTGCATCCACTATATACAGAAAGCAAAGAGAGATTAAATACTTCAAGTACTTTTCTATCTAAACTTACAGAAGAAGAAATAATGAAGTCCTGTTTCTCCTTCGTGAGAGAGAAAAAAACAGAGGAAGTTATGCCCGCAAAACAAGTAATTGATGTTGCTCTTACCTTCCAAAAGAAGCAAAGAGAAAGCACTATGAATGAGAGATGAATCTAGAAAAGCAACAAAAAGAACTGCATGCCAATCATATAGAGCAATGTCTCCAACTTGCACATAAAATAAAAGGATTTCCTGCTATTAGGCAGAAACATACAAACCTTTAGGCTCCATTTGGTTTATGGGATGGAAAGGGAAAAAAGGTATGTTTTCAAATATTCTTCTCTTCCCATGTTTGGTTTGTGGGATGTCATGAGATGAGATGGGAAAAAGGTAGAATTGCTGCTCTCAATACTTGGGAAGTGGAAACAAACCATTTTGGTGTGAAACAAGTGGGAAAGCAAGGGGGAATTTGCTTAACGTAAAAAAACACCTTCCTTGTAGTCTTTTTAAGAGTTCATATTAGACCTGTGATCCATTAATTAATAAATTATCATTTAATAAGACATTGAAACAAGTGGAAAAGCAAGGGGGAATTTGCTTAACGTAAAAAAACACCTTCCTTGTAGTCTTTTTAAGAGTTCATATTAGACCTGTGATCCATTAATTAATAAATTATTATTTAATAAGACATTAAAATAAATTAATTAATAAATAAACCAAAGAAATAAACTAATAAAGCATTAATTAATTAACAAAAAATTAAAATCATTAACTAGGAGGTATTAATAAAATAAAATATTGATAGTAAAATGTAAACTAATAAAAATTAAAATATTAATTAATGTTAAATGACTGATTAATTAATAATAGTTAAGCAAATATTTCATCATTAAATTATTTAATAAATCAAGAAAAATAATTAAATAATAAAATTGTTAACTAATTAAAAATAATTAATAATACAAAGTAAAGTTAGTAATTAATAATACGTATTCATCAAATAAAATATAAAATAATAAATATTAATTATCAATTAATTAACTATTATTGATATTAATTAATTCACTAATTAAATAATTATAAATTAATTAATAAAATACTAATGATTAGTTAATAATAAAATATAAAAATAAAAAAAAAAATATATTATTAATTAATTAATTATTATTGTAAGTGGGGTTGATTTTCCCACTTTTTCCTTTTTGCAACCAAACAATGGAACTTGAAAATTTTCCACCCATTTTCCCTTTCTCATTTATCTCATCCCATCCTTTCCCCTCCCAAGAAAATCTTCCCTCAAACCAAGCACAGCTTTAATTACGTACGCAGATGAACACAAAAGGCAAAAGGCTAGAAAGAAGAAGAAAAAGTAACCTATTTCCAGTTAAATTCATAAAATACTTAGAATTGCAACCAACCAAACAAATTACAATTTTTCAACAGCTTAGCTACAAAGACTTGGAACTAATCAGAAAAAAATAATAATAATAACTCACTGCATAAAAAAGCGAAGACTTCAGCTAAATTCAGAAAGGTATAATTTATGTAAAGTTGAGAAGAATCACAGTCAACCTATAAAGTGAAAGATGATATAGTTTAGCAAGCCTACATTCTTTTTAGTAGAATTAGCAAGCCTACATCAAAGACTGTCAAACAGAGCATATCAGTGATAACAGCATTATGAAGCATCAAAGGTTGGATTGAACTAAATATGCAATTTTGTCCCTCTTGGAATGCCATCGCATTAGGAGCTATCAATAATGCACAAATATCGATAGGTATAGACATGGATATGGAAAATGGGGAGTCATCTTTCAAGAATTACGCCTTGCGAAATTTAATTAAATTTGTAGAGATAATGGGCCGAATGGGCCTTAGTTTCTTTGTTTTTCTTTAAGCTATGTTTATGACTTGTTTTAGTAGATAGTGGGCCTTAGTTATGGGCCTGTTTTCTTGTTTTTTATTGCTTTTTTATTGCTGTTTTTTGTGATGGATGCCCTACTAAGGGCATTCCTGTAATTGTCCTTATTTTTCACAAAAGAAGAATAAAAGAGATCATTGGGGGCTGAAGAGAGTTTTTTTTTTAGAACAACTCTCTTCTTCCTCCTTTTCTTCCATCTTCTTCCTCCATCACTTCTCTCTCTTCAATCTCCTTCTTTTCTCCTATTTCTTTTCTTTTAATTCAGATTATTGCAGGTGTGATTTACAACTTGGTATTGGAGCATGTTCTCACCTTCTTTTCTTTCTTCTCTCTTGGCCCATAGACAGTGTATGGAGAATTGAGAGGGTTTTTAGAAAGGTTTTGTGAAGTTTTCATCCCCAGTTGAAGCCCAAGGCAGGCTCTTGGAGTTTTTCCCCCAAAACCCTAAACAACTGGAGAAAACTAGTTACAGGTCCTAGAGACACTTTGAAGCTGGTGCTTGGAGATCAAAGGGTAGCCTTTTGATTTTCATTAAGGGTGATTTGAGTTGGACAGGGTTCTGGAACCTAGAGCAGTTGAACTTTCTCCTCTTCTCCCCTTCGGGCGAGTCTTGTGAAACTCTGGATTTGGCTGTTTGAAGAGTAGTTTTTTGCTTGGGGATAGCAATTCTAGCTTAGTTGAGGCTTATTTTGATCTCCGTTTCACTCAATGGAACAAACTGGAGGAAAAACCAAATATCCCATAGATTCTGGGTTTGGACATAGGGGCTCAATGGAGAATCTTTTTGGGGCAGTGACCATTGTGAAGTTCGGTGGGACCAATTATTTAGCCTGGTCTCAATCTATTAAGATACATGTGTGTAGTAGAGGGAAATGGAGTTATCACCGGGAACAAGAGGAAACCGGGGGAGGATGACCCTATCTATGAGAGGTGGATGCAGGAGAATTACACAGTAGTGTGTTGGTTAGTGAATTCTATACAGCCACATATTAGCCAGCACTACTTGTGGATGGAAACTGCAAAGGAGGTGTGGTGATGTTGGTAGGATTGAATGTGGTAGAGTGGCTCACTGATTTTGTAGTTACAGCGAGTACAAAAGGGAAGGATAGGTGCTGGAAAGAACTCCAAGCAAAGATGGGAAGGAGATACGTGGTGGAATGCAGGAAAAATAAAAAAAGGATTCTTCATAACTCTCTCAGAGCATTTTAACAGTATCAGGAAGCAAATGGTATGCTTCCTGGAAGGAAGAAAGATCCAGGGGTGGACTGCAATAGCCAAGGCATTGAGAGAGTTTATGTCTAGAATGAAAATGAAGAAGGAAAAAGTTTAGGAAAAGAAGGTGAGAGAGGATCTCTCGAGGACAGAAGTGGACCTGGAGTCCCCTAACCAATTGGCCCCTACTGTGATGCAAGATGGAAATAGAGCGGCAATCTTGTTATTGGTAGATAAAAGAGAATGGTCCAGTAAGCTGGTTGTTGAAGTTGATAAACCGGGGAGAAGCTGGGAGGAGGTTGCTATTTTGGTGACAAAACAGTTGAGGATGAAAACCACATTTGTATTAACGCCTGATGGGTGCAAAGCTCTGCTTGATCCTCTGGATAACCACCCAGCAGTTGAGGCTGTATGTATGCAAGATAAGCTGGGCTCGGTGAATATCTTCAGGTGGTCTCCTTCATCAAACTCGAAGGAATTCCCAGTAATGGATGGAGTAAAAGTGCGTGTGGTTGGTCTTCCCTTCCATCTTTGGAAGGATGAAGTAGCAGAAGCCATCGCAGCACTGTGTGGAGCAAGGCTGGTTGGTGTCTTTTGGGGAGACCTCAGGTCCGTAGCACTTTTACTAAATGGGGTAAAGCCTGAGGAGATTCCCAGGAAAGTGAACCTGAGAGTAGAAGGAGCTTTCATGGCGGTCTGGTTGACTTCCTCCATTGAAGCTGAAATGTGGAGGGATGCTCAAAGGGAGGAAGATGGCAAGGCTGAAGAAGAAACCTTGCATAGCAGCAAGGGGTTGGCAATCCTGCAAAGAAGAGAGATTTACACAGAAAAGGCCAAGCAAGGTTTTGGAAATTCAAAAGCCTTGCTGAAGATGGAAAGTCATAAGCGTGTTCAACAAGGCACTAGCAGGGCCTCTGACAGAACATTTGCACAAGCTGTCACAGATGGCATTAAAACCAATTCCTTAAACACACATGATCGTCTGGGAAAAGGTGACAAGGAGGTTGCAAGTTTGCTTGAATTAAAGTCACAATACAAGTGGGAAGCTGAACCGTTGGGCCACTTAAAGTAATTTAGGGCCCAACCCAATCCAGGCCAGTTAATAGGGAGTGGGCCTGGGCCCAATAATAGAAGAAAGGACAGAATAATTAGTGGGCTGAACTCTATGGGCTTATCTAAGGGGGGACAAAGGGTCCACCCAGTAGGTCCACATACAACTCTAACTTGCAATTCTGGGCCCAGTAGGCCCGAAAGGTTAAGTGGGCTATACTTAACTGACCCACGATCCAGGAGGCCGCGTGATGACTTAAAGGTGCACGTGACAAGGCATGAACCTAAGGCAGACAATAAAATGGGTATACCATTGTCTTCATCGAGCTCTCTCTCTCTCGCTCGAACAGTTCAGCGCAGGTATCCAGTTCTTTACAGTGGAGACCCTCGAAGAAGATGGTACAATGTGACCTGGAGGGCCATAACCCGAGGTGTGTGAAGAGCAGTGCGGATTCTGACTCAAATTCGGACAGATTGCCAGATGTTGAAGAAATCTCTGACTCGGATTCAGAAGCTGGAGAAACCATCAGCTTGGGAAGTATCGACCTCCAAAAACCAAAAGATATGATGGAAGAGGATAGCTTAAACACTGATCTACTATTCCTAGAGGAAGAAACGAATCTGCAAGACCCTGGAAATGTCCAAACGAAAAGAAGATTGAGCCTTAACAGTGGCGAACATAGATTTCCCAAACCGGGTATGCCAGACAAAAGTCAGATGGAGTTGGAAACACTTAAAGAGGTGCAGCAGATAACATCCCCGCCAACAAAACGAGTCTATTCCATGGGCGCAGCATAGTCAGGTTTTCAGGCCAGAGAGACAGGAATCAGACATGGAGCCTTACCTAAGGGTTCGCGCAGAGGGAAAGATTAGCAAAGTTTCTTTGACTGTAGAGGGCGAAAAAGTACTGGTTGAACCTAGTCCAATTCCACGGCTGAGTCAGGAAAAGGGGAAGGGCCAAGTCCTGACTCCAAGAATTGATACTCAACATCCGGTCCACATACTACCATCTCTGCTACATTCAGGTAAGCCTGTCCATTTGGGTTTAGATACTAATATGGGTTCTTTGCCTGTAACAGATGTCCTGGAATCTCAACCAGACCAACTAATTGGCAGCAAGGGAGTGGCGATTGATATTGATGGAGTCCGTACTGAGAAGGGTGTTGGATTGGTAGAGAGGAATCAGGAGGAATTAGAATGGATTTGGGGGCAGATTTGTGTCCTGTTGGAGGAATATAAACAGGAGGGGAAATACTAGAGGTGATTCCAAATAACCCTGAATCTGAGGCAAGATCCAATGGATTGGGGCAAGAATTAGGAAATACAGGGCAGAACAGGAAGCTAGTTGGAAATAAGGGTAGGAAAAAGAAGAAAGTCTGAAGTAGAGAGACTAATAATGGACATTGAAGGGGATATCGAGTTTAATGGCAGAGGGGAAAGGAAAAAGGGTTCTGAATGAGGGAACACAATACTGGAGGGCTAAATTCTTGAAGGTAAATGAAGATAATCAGTTGGAATGTAAGGGGTTTGGGCAGTGCTAGAAAGAGGAGATCGATTAAGGAGTTACTTAGGAGAGAAAGACCTGATGTTGTGATGCTGCAAGAGACAAAATTAGCTGAATTGGATAGGAGATGAGTTAGAGAGGTTTGGAAAATAAGAGGGGTAAGATGGTGCTCAGCTCCGTTGTGGGTAACTTCGGGGGGGATAGTTACGTTGTGGAGGGAGGACTTCGTAGAACCAGTAGAGGAGTTAATAGGAAACTTCACTATATCCCTAAAATTCAGAATGGTGGAAGATGGTTTCATTTGGGTGCTAACAAATGTGTATGGTCCAACTAATCACAGAGAGAGGAATGAGTTATGGGAGGAGATTCATGGAATTCAAGGTTTATGAGAAGGCCCTTGGTGCTTGGGAGGCGACTTTAATGCAATAAGATTCACAACTAAGTCAAATAATCCCAGACAGGCCATCGCAACTAGTATGAGGATGTTCAACGAATTCATTAATTCTTGTGAGTTACGAGAGATTCCTTTGCTATAGGCTACCTACACCTGGTCCAACTTCCAAGAAAACCCAATTTGCTCAAAGCTTGATAGGTTCTTATTTAATGAGGGTTGGGAGAGCCATTGGAAAGGTTTGGTGGCTAAGGCCCTACCTAGGATAACCTATGATCACTGCCCTATAGAAGTAGGACAAGAACCTTTTGGTAATGGGCCCAGATCATTCAGATTTGAGAATATGTGGCTGACACATCCGGATTTTTTGCCTAAGGTTAAGGAATGGTGGAGGGAAGAGATGAGAGAAGTGAAATGGAATGGGGTTTGATTCCACAAAAAAATTAAAAAGGTTGAGAGGCAAAATAAAAGAATGGAATAGGGATCAATTTGGAAGAGTGGAGGAGGTAAAGGCTGGATTATTGATTCAGATTGAGGATTTAGATGCAAAAGAATCCCAATGAATGATGGATGAGCAAGACAGAGAAATAAGAAGGAAACTGAAAAAGGAGTTAGAGGAGATTTTGTTGAGGGAGGAGATTTCATGGAAACAAAAATCTAGACATAAGTGGATCAAGGAAGGGGATGGGAATACCAAATTTTTTCATGCTATGGCTAATGGGAGAAGAAGGAAAAATTTGATACTAAAGCTGGAGGTTGATGGTGTGGAGATAACCTCTCAAGAGGAGATTGCTAGTAGGATTGTGGATCATTTCAAATCAATCTTTTAGAGACCTTTAGAGAATCGATTAATAGTGGGGGAGGAGAATTGGCCAACTTTGAACCAAACAGATAGGGGATGGCTAGAAAGAATGATTGAGGAAGAGGAAATTAAACAAGCTGTCTTTTCTATGGATAGAGCTAAGGCACCAGGTCCAGACGGATTTACAATGGCTTTTTATCAGGATTGTTGGGACATAGTCAAAGAAGATTTAATTGGAGCCTTTAGAGAATTTGAGGACAAACATGTTGTGAATCCTGGAATCAATGCCACCTTTCTAGCCTTAATTCCTAAAAAGACTGATGCCAAACACCCCAAAGATTTTCAGCCAATCAGCCTGGTGACAAGCATCTATAAGATTCTGGCAAAAGTGCTCTCTAGGAGGATCAAAGCAGTTCTACCTTCTCTCATTAGCCAAGCACAAGGAGCCTTTACACAGGATAGACAAATTACGGATCGGATCCTTATTGCAAATGAGAGTGTGGAAGAGATGAGGACATCGGGTAGAAAAGGATTTGCCTACAAACTGGACTTGGAGAAGGCCTATGATTTAGTGGATTGGAGTTTCCTACTGGAAATGTCAAGACAACGTGGATTTGGGGATAAATGGTGTAATTGGATAAGAAGATGTTTAAATTCTTGCCATTATTATGTTTTGGTGAATGGGGTCGTTAAGGACTTCTTTCCAACCAATAGAGGTTTAAGACAAGGTGATCCACTTTCCTCTTTCCTCTTTACTCTTGCTGTTGATGTCTTCAGTAGAATGATCTCCAAAGCAGATGAGGAGGGCCAAATAAAGGGATGGAGAATAGGGAACAAAGGCATTCCAGTAACTCACTTTCAGTTTGCTGATGATATTGTTATTTTCTGTGAAGGGAATGAGTTAAGTAAGGTGGAGAACCTTAAGAACCTAAATAAGAACTTTTGAGAGTGTCTCCAACTTGAGGGTAAACTTTGATAAAAGTTGTGTGGCTGGAGTAAATATGGAGAATAGGGAGATTGAATCCATTGCAGAGTGCTTAGGTTGCAACATTTCTTCTTGGCCTTTGACATACTTAGGGCTACCCTTAGGAGCTAACCCTAAAGAAAGTAGTTTATGGGCCCCTATTGTGGAGAAATTTGATAAATTCTTGGTGGCTTGGAAAAAGAATTACATCTCAATAGGGGGTAGGCTGTCTTTAATTAAGGCTACACTTGCCAATCTTCCAACCTACTTCCTTTTAGTGTTCAGGATTCCTCCAAGGGAGGCTAAGAAATTGGAGAAGAGAATGAGGGGCTTTTTGTGGGAACCGGGAGAGGTGAAAAAGGATCATTTGGTTAGATGGGAGATAGTTAACAAACCAAAGGAAGAAGGGGGTCTAGGGATAGGGAACATAGTGCTGAAGAATGTAGCCCTTTTAGGGAAGTGGTTATGGAGATGGCCCCAAGAGAGAGAGAGAGACTATGGCATGAGGTGGTGGAAAGCATACATGGCTGCTCTGGAAATGGTTGAGATTCCGGGGTATCTCGTTGAGCTACCCTCACAACACATTGGAAGGCTATATATGGTATCCTCCCCTGCTTCCTCAATTTGATCAGGTATGATGTTGGTTCTGGTAATGCCATTCTATTCTGGGAGGATATTTGGGTGGGTACTCAACCCCTCAAAGATCGTTTCCCCTCACTCTATTCCCTTTCCCGTCACAAAAATGAGCCAATTGCAAACTTTCTCCCGAGCCCACTAACCCCCTTGTCTTTAAACAGGGATTTCAGTTTTCGTAAAGGGTTAAGGGATGGTGAGTTGAGTTGCGTTGTTGAGCTAATTCCTTTCTAAAATCCCTCAGTTCTAACCCCATTTCCCAAGGTTTCCCTTTCAAAGAAGTCTAGGCACGACCTATTTCCCCCAAAATTGTTGTATTCTGCTGGGAAGTCTAATATGGGAAAATCAATACTTTGGAAAACATACAGAAAAAGAGACCCTCTCTTTGTCTTTCCCCAAATTGGTGTTCCTTGTGTAAAGCCAAGAATGAGGACTGTTTCCATTTGCTGATCTCCTGTTCATTTGCTACAGCTTTATGGAATTGGAGCATTTGTTTATTTGGAGGTAGGTGGTCTTTGCCTCCCGATTTAAGGTCATTATTTAACCCATCTTTTTTTGTTTGGCACACTAGAAGAGGCAAAGTCATGTGGAAATGTGTCAGGGCAGCCACTTTGTGGACTCTTTGGGAGGAAAAGAATGGAAGAATTTTTTCAGAGAAGGAAAGAGGGTTAGATGAAGTGAAGGACTGCATCCTTACAAGAACAATCCATTGGCTGAAAACATTAGATATGTTTGATGATTTCCCCTTTGATGACTTGTGGAGGAATTGGTTAATAATAGCTAACACTTCAACAAAGAAGAACAAAATCTTGTCATAATGGGTTCCGCTTTTGGAAGGTGTCATCAAGTTGAATTTTGATGGAAGCAGCCAAGGTAATCCAAGGCCTTCAGGTATAGGGGGTGTCCTGAGAAATAAGGAAAGCAACATTATCTCCTTATTCTCAAGACCGGTGGGAGGAGACTCCACAAGGGCAGAAATCCTTGCTGCAGTACAAGGAATTCAGATTGCTAACCAGCTTGGGGTGGAGCATCTCCTAGTTGAAGGGGACTCTCAGGTGGTAACAGGATGGCTTCTAAACCTGGATACTACCATTTAGGGCTACAAAGATCTCATCAAAAAGTAAAGTGGTTAACCAGCAATATGAGAGTTGAGGTAAAATGGGTTAGCAGGTCTGCTAATTCTATGGCTGATTCTTTAGCCAAACATGGGGTTTCTAGGGAAGACCTTTTTTGTGCTACTTTGTAAACTACTAGTAATCTGGAATTTGTACTTAACTAGCCCAGAGAGGTTGCAACTCGTGCCTCTACTCAGGGACTTTGTACTATTGTTTATTGCTCATTAATAAACTTATTTCAATCACCAAAAAAAATAGATAATGTCACAAAGACCTATTCCCAAAAATTAAATGTTGCCCAAGCTTACAAATTAAAGAATGATGTGAATAATCTAAGACAGGGGGAGAAGCCCTTAATTGTTTACTTCTCCATGCTAAAATCTCTTTGGTAGGAGATCAATTTGATGGAGATTGTGGTTTGAGGGTGTACAAAGGATGCTAAAACACATAGGAAGCTGGTGGAAAGAAATCAGGTTTTTGAGTTCCTTAGTGGACTCAACCCAGAGTATGATATTTTGAGACAAAATGTTTTGGTGAAAGATGAGGTGACTTTCTCTCAAGGTTATGCTATGGTGAGTAGTGAGGAGAGCAGGAGACAAGCTCAGTTTGTAGAGCCACTGATGGATCACCATGCTAATGTCGAGATGAAGCTGAAGGTCAGCACTGGGAAGAAAGATGTTTGTGAATACTGTAAGAAGCCTAAACATACTAAAGACACCTGTTGGAAGTTACATCGAGAGCTTATACCCGCCGGACTCAAGAATTCAAACAATGGAAAAAGGAACGAGAATGCGAAAGGTGAAAATGCAAATGTAGCCACCTCCTCACAGAGTGAATAGGGAAAAGTGGTGAGAACTTAGTGGAAGAGCAACTAGCAGCCACCGAGGTTGAGTATGAGAAGTATGGCCAAATAATTAGTCACTTGGAGTCTACTACTACAACACCTACTTCATCAAAGACAATTCCATCTTCATCCGCACATGCCCATTCAGGTATTTGTGCTACTACGAATCATGCTTCTATCTCAAGTAATCGTAGGATCCCTTGGATAATTGATTCTGGTGCCTCTAACCACATGACTAGTGTGTCCCAATTATTTTCTACTTACTAACTTTTATCTGGCCAAGATAAGATCACCCTTGCTGATGGCTCTCTTGCTTCCATCTCTGGCAAGGGAAACATCAGAGCTTCAAGCACCGTCACCTTATCCTCAGCTCTTCATGTTCCTAAATTAAACACTAATTTTCTTTCAGTTAGTAATTTGACAAAATCTTTGAATTGCAGTATGACCTTTTTCCCTTCTTACTGTGTTTTTCAGGACACTGACTCTGAAAAGGTGATTGGGAGTGGCCATGAGGTCAGTGGGATATACCTGTTGGGTTTGCCTAGACAAAGTCAAGTATCACCTCTGAGAGCAGCTTTTGGTTCAAATGTATCAGAGTCGGTTAGTTGTATCATGTTATGTCATTATCGTTTGGGTCATACTTCTTTTTCTTTGTTGTATTGTGAGTCATGCAAGTTGTCAAAGCATTTTAGAAACTCTTATTATGCAAGTAATAAAAGATTTGCAGTTCCTTTTCATATTGTTCACTCTGACGTATGGTGGCCATACCATTTACCTTGCATGGGTGTTTATAAATATTTTATTCTACTTATTGATGATTTTTCTTGTTACACCTAGCTTTATCTTATGCGTTCCTATGCTAAAATACCCAAACTTGTAAAACAATTTCATGAATTTGTGCTTACCCAATTTGATACTCACATCAAGATATTCCGATCAGATAATGCTAAGGAATATTTTGAGAAGGATCTTGTATCATACTTTGAGAAGTTTGGGGTTATACATCAAAGTTCTTGTCCTCGTACTCTAGAACAAAATGGAGTCGTAGAGAGAAAGAATCGACATGTTGTTGAAGTAGCCAAGAGCATCCTTTTTGCCTCCCATGTTCCAATGAGATTTTGGGGTGATGCAGTGATGACAGCTACCTACCTTATTAACTGCATGCCTTCTCGAGTCTTGAGGTTCAAATCTCCCTTTTCTGTCCTGTTTCCTGAGAGTAAATTGTTTCTTATTCCCTTGCATGTCTTTGGGTGCACGTGTTATGTTCATGTCCCTAGCTCTCAGAGACATAAGTTTGAACCCAAGGCCTGAAAGTGCATTTTCTTAGAGTATGCCTTCACACAAAAGGGCTATTGTTGTTTTGATCCCATTAGAGGAACTCGTTTTGTCACCATGGATATTACCTTTGTAGAGTCACTTCCATTTTATGGTCATTCTTCTAGGGGGAACATTCTGTTAAACTGTTTTCTTCACCACTTCCTCTACCTTCTCCTGTTGATCCTGAGGTTGAGTCTCCTATGGTTCCTTCTGTTCCAGTGGCAGAGCCTTCGTCTCCAAGTTCTACCATTCCTGCTACTCCTACTACTATTACTAGTCCTCCAATTTTCATTACCCATCTTAGTGTTCAAAGGTGGTACCAGAAACAAAGGCTATGGCATGATTAGTTTGTTCCCTCATCTATAGTTGAGCCTTGGACACTCTCAACCCCTGAAGAGAGGACAAGTCCTTCATCTCCTGCTCCAGAGCCTTCCTTCCCAGACTTAGACCTGCTTATTGCTGTGAGAAAAGGTAAGAGGAAATGTACAACACATTGTATTTCCAAACACCTGTCTTATAGCCTATTATCCCCATCTTATTATTCTTTCTTAGCTTCCATTTCTTCTCAACCTATACCCAAGTTAGTTATAGAGGCTTTGCCTAAGCTAAAATGGAGGGACACTATGAGAATTGAAATATAAGCACTTCATAAAAGTCATACTTGGGATATTGTGGATTTGCCTCATGGGAAGGAACCAGTGGGATGTAAGTGGGTGTTCACTATCAAGTATCATGTTGATAGCACCGTTGAGAGATATAAAGCTTGGCTAGTAGCCAAGGGTTATACTCAGGTATATGTTGTTGATTATATGGAGACTTTCTCACTAGTTGCAAAAATGGCCGCAGTGAGAGTTCTGTTATCCTTGCCAATGAGTTATGACTGGCCCTTATATCAATTTGATGTGAAGAATGCTTTCTTAAATGGATTCATGACTGAAGATGCTTATATGTCACTTCCACCGGGTATGTATGGTAAGGAAATGCAAGGCAAGGTATGCAAATTGAAAAAATCTCTTTATGGCCTCAAGAAATCTCCACAAGCTTGGTGTGATAGATTCATAGCTGCACTTGTAGGGTTTGGCTATACACAGACACAATCCAACATACCTTGTTTATAAAGAGGAGAGGCACTCAGGTTACCTTCCTCATTGTTTATGTTGATGATATTGTCGTTACAAGGTGTGATATAGAGGAAGTTCAAGCACTCAAGACATTCCTTAACTTAAAATTTGAAATTAAGGATTTAGGGGAATTGAAATATTTCCTAGGAATTGAAGTTGCTAGGTCTAAAGATGGCATCTTCATCTCCCAATGGAAGTATGTGTTAGATCTTCTCACGAAAACTAGGAAACTTGGTGCCAAATTTGTTTCTACACCAATTGATGCTAACCATAAACTCACAGCTAATAATGGTAAGCTCCTGGCAAATAGGGGAGTGTTCTAGAGACCTTTGGAGAAGTTGTTATACCTTTGCATGACACGACTAGATATCTCGTATGTTGTTAGTGTGATTAGTCAATTTATGCATGCCCCTAGAGACACACATATGGCTGGTACAGAACGAGTTCTATGTTACTTGAAGGGAACTCCAAAAAAGGGTATCCTCTTCTCTAGGCATGGATACATAAAGCTAGAGGCTTACACAAATGCCGATTGGGCTGGTAGTGTTGATGATAGGAGATCTACATCAGGTTACTGTACCTTGGTTGCAGAGAACATTGTCTCCTGAAGGAGTAAGAAACAATCAGTAGTAGCCAAGTCTTTGGCTGAGACAGAGTATAGGGCAATGGCATATGGAGTTTCAGAGTTGTTATGGCTCAAGTCACTTATAAAGGAGATGGGTATTAAACATGATAAGCCCTTAATGCTTTACTGTGATAATCAAGCTACGATCAACATAGCTCACAACCCAATTTAGCATGAAAGGAAAAAACATATTAAAGTTGATCAACATTTTATAAGAGAAATGGTAGATTCTAGAGAAGTTTGCCTTCCTTTTATTGCCTCAGAGCAAATAGTTAGCAAATGTTTTGACCAAGGGTGTACCCAAGGCAAAGTTACAACATTTTGTAATCAAGCTAGGCATGACTAATATCTATGCTTAGCTTGAGGGGGAGTGTAGAGATAATGGGCCGAATGGGCCCTAGTTTCTTTCTTTTTCTTTAAGTTATGTTTATGACTTGTGTTAGTAGGTAGTGGGCCTTAGTTATGGGTCTGTTTTCTTGTTTTTTATTGATTTTTACTGTTGTCTTTAATGATGGATGCCTTACTACGTACGGACACCCCTGTAATTGTCCTTATTTTTTACAATAAAAGAATAAAAGAGATCATTGGGGGCTAAAGAGATATTTTTTTTTAGAACTCTCTCTTCTTCCTTTCCGTCCATCTTCTTCCTCCACTTCTCTCTCTTCAATCTCCTTCCTTTCTCCTATTTCTTTTCTTTTAATTCAGATTATTGCAGGTGTAATTTAAAACTAAATTTTTAGCTTGTACATATCCTTTTATAGTATAATTTGTACATACCATTTTAATATTTTGATAGTATTAATGCTATAAAAGGTACTTCCATTAGTATCCATGTAGTATCCAATATCGTATTCGACAAGTATCGTACCCAACACTAATATGAATCCAAGATTTGCTCCTCACAAAGAGTGTCTCAAACCAACCTCACAGTGCTTTCAACCATGCATTGGGAACATCTCCTGTACTTGTATGGTGTCTTTAATGGGAGATGTTTCCCAATGCATGGCTGTGATGTGCTGTTAGGTTGGTACGAGGCACACTCTGTAAGGAGCAAATCTGGTATCAACTAATACACAAGGCATGTATAGGTATCCAAGATCATAAGGAGCTATTCAAAAACTCTATGCCTTGCCAAATTTAACTAAATTTCTAACTTGTACAGATCTTTTTACAGTATAATTTGCCAAATTCAACTATTTTTTGAGTGCTAATGCTATAAAGTACATCTATCAGGGTCCATGTAGTATCCAGTATCATATTCAACAAGTATTGTACCCAACACTAATACACTAGGCATGTACAGGTATCTAGGATCATAAGGAGCTATTCAAAATCTTAGATCAAAAGTAGTTAGATGTTTTAACAATGTCTAATAGTATTTAGCCTTTGACCAAATACTGGTTTGTAAGTATTTAGAGGTTTGAAATGCTTTCAAATAAAAAATAATAATTTGGAAAAGAGCTGTATTGCAGGAATGAACTTTGAGGAAGGAGATATAGCTTCTATGGCAGCATGCTTGTGTGCTCTACCACCAATTGATGTCCAATTTTAGAAAGTAGTTTTTGGTACCAATATTTAGGTGCTAATCCTAAGGGAAGTAGTTTTCAGAGTCCAATTTTAGAAAGGTGTGCAAAAAATTAGTGGGGTGGAATTACATTTCTTTGGGAGGTAGGATTACCCTAGTAAAATCAACCCTTACAAACTTACCAGTTTATCATCTCCCAATCGTCAGAATACCACAAAGAGAGGCAAGGTAGATAGAGAAAATTATGATGTATTTCCTATGGGAGTGGGAGAAGGAAAGAAAGACCATTTGGTCAAATAGGCAACAGTATGTAGAAGTAAGAAAAACTAAAAAGGGAGGGTTGGCTAATGGGTCGGGCTCAGGCTTGGCTTTTGCCAAAATTTGAATGGGCCCAGCCCCAAGCCCAAGCCCGACAGAGTGTAAAGTTAGGCCCAAGCCTGGCCCATGAACAGGTCCATAAATTAGAGTGAAGAGGTTATGGCATGAGGTATTATCTAGTATTCATGACAAAGTTGAAAGTGTGAACAGGTCTATAAATTAGAGTGGAGAGGTTATGGCATGAGGTATTATCTAGTATTCATGACAAAGTGGAAAGTGGCTTAAGATACAGGTGTATCTTATAGGGCTACTCTGGCGTCACCTGGAAGGCTATTCACGGTGTCCTTCCCCTTTTTCTCAATGTTATAAGGTATGACGTGTGCTTTGGGAATTCTGTTTGGTTTTGGGAAGATACTTGGCTTGGTAATTATCCTCGCAAGGACCAGTTTCCATCTTTGTTTTTCATCTCTTGCCTTATCCCAACATTGATGTCAAGCTTCACTACCCTTCCTTTACTTCCCACTAGGTCACAATTGGAACTTTGGCTTTCATAGAGGGCTGAGGGATGATGATTCTGAGTTTCGGGTTAACCTTTTGTGTATCCTTGATAATGTCTGCTCTAATCCCTCTAAAACTGGATAGATGAGTTGGACCCCTCATCCCAAGAGTGTTTTATTTATTTATTTATTTTGATGGGAAACGGTAACTTTCATTAGATAAAACCAGAAGAAACAACTGTCACCTTCCAAAGTAAAAGGTGACCCCTGAATAACAAATATCTTACAACACTGCACAAAACAAAACCTCCTGATTCACCCCTTGTTTTGCTAGGTTGTCAGCTAAAGCATTTGCTGACCTCCTAGACCAATACACTTCTGCACCCAGCTCCCTTGTGAGGCTCAATAATTCCCTTACATGTTGTCTAAGGGACCACATTCCCAAACTATTTGATTGCAGCCAACCTACTAGAAAACCTTATGTGCTGATTTCAGCCAAGCTTCTTGTGAAAGAAAGAGTAGAAAGTTGGGGATTTCAGCAAGAGAGGAAAGGGGAGAAAAGAGAAGAAGGTCGACTAGGATAGATTGACATAACCCTAGCCGCCAGCCCCTCATTCTATTTCTAATTAACTTAAGTATGAGATACTACAAGGATGCCCTTAGTAGGGCGGCAACTCAAACTAAGTAATTACAGCTCTTTAAAAAATAAAAACTAATGGGCCCAAGGCCCAACAACATCTTAATTTAAAAGAAAATAAACTAAACACAAGTCAGCCCACTCAACACTCCCCCTCAAGTTGGGAGTAGATGTCATACATCCCCAACTTGCATAGATCATGCTCCAGCTTATTCTTTGCAACACCTTTTGTGAAGACATCAGCAAGCTGCAAATCAAAAGAAATGTATGGAAGACAAACTTCTCCAGAAGTTACCCTTTCTCTGATAAAATGTCTATCTACTTCAATGTGCTTAGTTCGGTCATGCTGGACTGGATTATGAGCAATATTAATTGCTGCCTGGTTATCGCAGTATAGCATCATAGGTTCTTCTGCCTGAACACCGATTTCTTCCAACAGAGAACGGATCCAGAGAAGTTCTGAAACTCCATGTGCCATGGCCCTATATTCGGCTTCTGCACTTGATCTTGCCACAACTGTTTGTTTTTTACTCGTCCATGAGACTAGGTTACCCCCAACTAGGGTGCACACTCCTGAAATTGATCTTCTGTCATCGAGGCATCATGCCCAGTCCGCATCTGTATAGGTCTCTAGCTTGAGCTGTCCATGATCAGTAAACAATATGCCTCTGCTTGGATATCCCTTCAAATAAGCAAGGATCCTGTCAACTGCCTTCCAGTGCTGGTCTCGTGGAGCATGCATGTATTGTCTCACTACACTTACTGCATAGGAGATGTCCGGTCTAGTCATGCACAAGTCTACTAGCCGACCCACAAGTCTTTGGTACCTCCCAAGGTCCTTTACCGGTTCACCTTCTGATGCACTGATTCTATGGTTCTGATCAATGGGGGTGCTAGCTGCCTTTATTCCAAGTTTCCCTATTTCTTGGAGAAGGTCCAAGACATACTTCCTTTGAGAGATAAAAATTCCATGTTTCGATCTTGCAACTTCAATGCCTAAGAAGTATCTCGGTTCTCCAAGGTCTTTAATCTCAAATTCCTTATGCAGTTTGAGTGTAGCCAAACTTCAATTCCTAGTGACAACAATATCATCCACATAAACAATTAGGACTAACACCAAGGATCCCCTGCGCTTCACAAACAAGGTGTGATCAGATTGAGTTTGAGTGTAGCCAAAAACAAACAGGGCCTTTCTGAATCTATCGAACCATGCTCTAGGGTATTGTTTCAAGCCATATAGTGACTTCTTCAGCTTGCATACCTTTCCTTCTTTAGCATTATCATAAAAACCAGCTGGAAGATCCATATACACCTCTTCTTGTAGATCCCCATTTAGGAAAGCATTCTTCACATCGTCATCTTTGCGACTGGTGCAAAGGTCTCTAGATAATCAATGCCATAGGTCTGTGTGTATCCTTTTGCAACAAGTCTTGCCTTGTACCTCTCTATGCTTCCATCTGCTTTATACTTTACTGTGTAAACCCATCTGCATCCAACTGCCTCCTTGCCTTCTAGTAGGTCCATAATCTCCCATGTCTGATTCTTAATCAAAGCTTCCATCTCTTCTTGCATAGCTGCCTTTCACTCAGGTTTGGAGAGAGCCTCACTAACACTCTTGGGTATAGACACGGAATCAAGAGAAGAGAGAAAAGTACGGTAGGAAGGAGAAAGTCCACTGTAGGATAAGTATTGTGATATGCAATGAGCAGTGCACTTCCTCTTCCCTTTTCTAAGAGCAATAGGGAGATCAAGGTTATCTGTAACAGTGTTAGTGGGACCAATGGGAACTGAAATAGTAGAGGGATCAAGAGGAATACCTGGATCTGTATCAGCCGAATCTGGAGTCTCCAAGGGATCGACAGGAAGTGGTGTGAGTTCTGCCGTAGTGGAATCAACCTCCTTATGAAGTCTCTGCCGTGAGTAATACTGTGAGACGGAACGCAAAGGGGGTGGCAAGGTAGGTGATATCGGATGGTTGTCAAGCACAGTGGTAGACACAGGAACTGGAACTGGGAGAGAGATAGACTGCTGACTTGCTTCCCCAAAACACTCCCCCTGAGAAGGATTCCTTGAGAAAAGTATGTAGATTCAAAAAAGGTGATGTCCATAGTAACAAACCGGTTCCCAGAGACTGGACCATAGCAGCGGTACCCTTTTTGATTCTCTGCATATCCAAGGAAGACACATTTCTTTGCCTTGGGATCAAGCTTCGAACGGTAAGGACCAAGAATATGCGCAAAGCAGACACACCCAAACACCCTTAGGGGAATATGAAACATCTCCCCCTAAGGAAAAAGAAGGCTGAATGGAGTGCTGAATCCAAGTATACGAGAAGGCATCCTGTTAATCAGATATACTGCCGTGAAAACAGCATCACCCCAAAACCGAACCGGAACTGTCCTGTGATCATCATGCTTCTTGCCGTCTCAACAATGTGTCTGTTATTTCTCTTTGCAACACCATTCTGTTGTGGACTGTAGGAGCAGCTACTCTAATGGACAACACCATACTCCAACAGATATGAGGCAAGATGTCTCTCAAAATATTCTCTAGCATTATCAGATCTGAACATCTTGATTCTAGTTCCAAACTGTGTTAATACCATCTGATGGAATTGCCTCACCAAGGATGGTACCTCATCATGTGATTTCATCAAGTAAATCCAGGAATATCGAGAGAAATCATCCACAAACAGAAGAAAATAGCGATAGCTGCCCATAGAGGGAACATGATAAGGGCCCCACACATCCGAATGAATAACATCAAAAAGAGAAGAACATCTTTTATTACTCGGTTTAAAAGAGTGTCTACAATGCTTTCCAAGTTCACAACCTTCACACTTTAACCTTGGCAGACTCACAGACTCAAACAATTTTGGAAACAAAGAACTTAAAGAAGAAAAAGACAAATGACCCAGACGATTATGCCAAAGTATAATCCGATCCACAAGTTTTGACTCACTATCCTTGCAAACATGATGGCTTTGGTGAATTGGAAGAGTATCCAAGAGGTAGATTCCATTCACTTCACGACCACTCCCAATCGTCCTCTTTGAATCTAGATCCTGCAAAATACAATGTCCAAGAGAAAAAATTAATGAGCAGTTCAAATTCTTAGTCAAACTACTAACAGATAACAAGTTGGTGCTCAATCTAGGAACATGGAGGACAGAGGGTAAACAAATGGAATCATTAATCTTGACAGGTCCCTTCCCAACAATAGGAACATGGGATCCATCAGTTGTGGAGACCTTATCTCTGCCAGCACTGAGCTGGTAAGAGGAGAAAATGGTGGAGCAATGGGTCATGTGCTCTGAGGCTCCAGAGTCTATAATCCAAGGAGATCTCTCACCTGAAGCAGAAACATAGTTTGCGGTGACATGTAGACTACCTGTGTGGGCAAGGGAGGTAGAGTGAGTTCCCTCTGATTTAGAAGTAACCCAAACCTCTCAAGCTCGGCCCTTACTGCAGCAGCTGCAACAGACTCCAAGGCAGTTGTAGTAGGGGGGCCAGAGTGTCACCAGTAACAGCCATATGTGCATTTCCTCTCTTATTCTTCAATCTACTCGGCACAAGATGTGGGTGAAGCTTCCAACAAGTATCTCTTGTATGCTTTGGTTTCTTACAGTAGTCACAGACTAAGTCCCTTTTGTCTTCCTTCTTGTTCTCATTGCCATTCTGTTTAGGTTTCACAGCACTTACCATAGCAGACTGATCAGACATGAGATTCTTCATCATTACATCCCTCCTGCACTCCTCTCCTGAGACGAATGCATATACTTGGGAGAGAGTGACATTGTCCCTGGAAAGAAGATGTTGTCGTGCAATGTCATACTCAGGGTTAAGGCCAGCAAGGAATTTGAACACCCTATACTTCTCTAAGTGTTTTTTATAGGTAGCTGCATCCTTGGTGGTTTCCCAAGCAAAGGTCTCTAGATGGTCAATCTCCTGCCACAGGGTCTTAAGGACTGAAAAATAAGCTGCAACAGATCTATCCCCCTGCCTAGTAGCAATAATCTGATTTCTCAGTTGATAAGCCCTAGCAACATTCTCCTTCTGTGAATAGGTCTCTGCAACCCCATCCCATATCTCCTTAGTAGTGTTTGCCCATAAAAAGTTTTTACTTATATGTGGCAACATAGAATTACACAACCATGTCGTTACCATATAATTTTCTTGCACCCACCGGGAGTTGCCAGTTTCGGGTTTTACCTCTTCACCAGTAATATACCCCAATTTTCCACGAGCCCCAATGGCCATCTTTGCAGATTGGGACCATTCTAAGTAATTTGTACCATCCAACCTAACTGTAGTAATGTTTCCGGCTCCGAAGGGGTCTCCAGCACCTCCTCCCACTGGTCTCATTTCATTCCCGGGCTTATATTCAACTCTGTGTCCCTCCATGTGTCTCAAAGAGGTCTAGAAAACAGCTAAACAATGCAACAAGAATAAACAGAATACCTTCTGAAACCAACGACACTCCTTTGGTGTCCTGGACTTTCTCCCCACAAAAGATTCCTTTTCGGTGGAATGGGGAGAAGAGAGAGAAGCAACCGCCCTCTCTAGAGACCTCCAAACCACATGGAACATGAATCGCCCCTTACAAAAAACCCAAAGGAACCCTAGAAAAATAGGGCGCCACTACCTAGGTCAAAATTGAAGAGTCCAACAAAATCAGGACTCTTCCCCTTTCTCCAGTTTTTCCTGATTATGATGAGAAACCCTAGACCAGCTACAGGGCATACAGATCCATCAAGAAAATCCAAAAACTGGGCTTACCTGAAAGCTTCGATCAGCCTCTTAAAACTCCATGCAGTCGGCCGATTTAGGGCTGCAGGAATAAATCTCTTCAAGAACCTTCAACCTACTCTGATACCAAGTAGAAAACCTTATGTGCTGATTTCAGCCAAGCTTCTTGTGAAAGAAAGAGTAGAAAGTTGGGGATTTCAACAAGAGAGGAAAGGAGAGAAAAGAGAAGAAGGTCGACTAGGATAGATTGACATAACCCTAGCCGCCAGCCCCTCATTCTATTTATAATTAACTTAAGTATGAGATATTACAAGGATGCCCTTAGTAGGGCGGCAACTCAAACTAAGTAATTACAGCTCTTTAAAAAATAAAAACTAATGGGCCCAAGGCCCAACAACATCTTAATTTAAAAGAAAATAAACTAAACACAAGTCGGCCCACTCAACGCCTACTACTAATTTTGAATCCCCCTCCACTTCTAACTGTTGAAAACCCAATTGCTTGGCCCATCTGAGCCCCTGGAGAAGCGCCAAAATTTCAACTCTAAGCGAGTCCCCCAAACCTATTGGCCCAGAACACAAAGCTAGGATTTTTCCTTCCGCATCTCTAAACACACCCCCTATTACAGAAGGTCTAGGGTTCCCAATAGAGCTACCATTAAAGTTCAGTTTGACATTACATTGCAAATGAGGGGGCCAAACTACTTGTATGGAAGGTGATGAAGTAGAAACCTTGCAAAAATACTCCAGCCTCTAATCAAATCATCTATAGAGACATCCTTGAACAAGTCAAGAGTTTTCAGCCAATGTACTACCTTGATGGTGATCCCTTCAATAACTTCAGGAGCTGATTTTTCTTTCCCTTGGAAAATCCTATTGTTTCTCTGTTCCCACACTGCCCACAAGATAGCTGCCCTCGTTCTTCTCCACATCACCCTTCCTTTCTTCTTTGGTTGTCGGAAAAAGCTAGGGTCAAATAAATCCACTACACTTGTGGGAGGAGTCCACCTACAACCAAAGAGAGAGGAGAACCAATCCACAAGATAGCTGCCCTCGTTCTTCTCCACATCACCCTTCCTTTCTTCTTTGGTTGTTGGAAAAAGCTAGGGTCAAATAAATCCACTACACTTGTGGGAGGAGTCCACCTACAATCAAAGAGAGAGGAGAACCAATCCCAAATTAGAGCACTAAAAGGACAAAATTAATAGGTGATTCACCGTCTCACCATTCCTCAAGGAAAGGCTACAGACATGAGGTGACAAGCACCAATTTGGACTCTTTGAAGCACTTCCAAGGTATTGATTTTTTGAAAAACCACTTCTCAACAAAAAGCCCTTACTTTTGGGGGGACCGGAGCTCTCCAAACTTCTTTAAGAGGAAAAGAGTAAACCGGGTTAGAAGGAAGGACCATGGCAATGAAAAACGAAGAACAAGAAAATCTACCTGTAGAAGTTTCTGTCCAAATTCTACTGTCCGGAGAAGAGTGGTTTAGAAAAACTGAACTTAGAAGAGAAAAAAAAAATATCAGTTGCTGAATCCACTTCTGAGTCCCTCAAACCTCTCCTTAGTCCCAGATCCCAAGAATCCCCAGAAGCACGAAAAGAAGAGATAAATTGAGATTTTTTCAAAGAAAGGGAATATAGGTTCGAGAATCTATCCTTAATGGGAGATTCCCCAATCCACAAGTCCTCCCAAGAAAGAATCTTATTACCCATGCAAGCATCATACCTGATGAAAGGAGAGAAGATAGGCAAGATACCAGCAATATCTTTCCACGGAAAAAAACGCGAAGCCCTTAGGTCGAGTCCAGCGTCCCATCCATTTGCTACCATTCCATGAATACTTCTTATCACCTTATGCCATAGACTCTCTTGCTCCTTAGGAAACCTACATAACCATTTGCCTAACAAAAGCTGCATTTCTTATTCTAATATTTCCAATCCCTAAACCCCCTTTGTCTTTCTTTCTAGACACCACTTCCCATTTTACCCTATGATCCTTTTTGGTATCTCCAGGTTCCCATAGAAAATTTCTCATTATTTTTTCAATTTGGTTTGCAATCTTAATAGGCAATTTGAAGGTAGACAAAAAATACACTGGCAAATTTGCTAGTGTTGACTTAATTAGAGTGATTCTACCCCTAAAGAGATGTAGTTCCTTTTCCAACCCGATAGTCTTTTTCAGAATCTTTCCAAGACTGGGTACTAAAAGCTAACTGACCTCGAGTTTCCTCCCAAAGGTAAGCCTAAATACTTAAGAGGCCAATCACTTACCTCACAACCTAGAAATCTAGCCAACGATGCCACCTGAACTTCTTGCCTATTAATTCCAACTACACAACTTTTATTCCAATTTACTCTCAAGTTGGAGACCTTTTCAAAATTTTCTACCAAGACCTTTAAATTTTCCAACTCCTCTGGATCTCCTTCACAACAGAGAATCAAGTCATCAGCAAATTGAAGGTGGGTTACAACTATTTCCTCCCTCCCTACTCTCCACCCTCTAAGCAAATTTCTAGCATCGGCTCTAGTAATCTAGACACTCAACACATCAACTATCAAGGTGAAAAGGAAAGGAGAAAGAGGGTCCCCTTGTCTTAAACCTCTCTTTACCAAGAAGAAATCCTTGGCTACCCCATTTACTAGAATGGAGTAGTGACATTAAGAGATACAACCCTTAACCCACATGCACCACCTTTCTCCAAATCCTTTGATGCTCAATACTTCCAGTAAAAAGTCCCAGTCCACCAAACCATAGGCCTTCTCCAAATCCAGTTTGCAAATAAGACTCTTTTCTCCTTGCCTTTTTCTATAATTAACAAATTCATTAGCAATAAGAATCTGATCAATAAATTGTCTTCCTGACACAAACACCCCTTGGTTCGGAGATATCAAGGATGGTAGTACCTTTTTTATTCTTTCTGCCAAGACCTTTGAGATTACCTTATACATACTCCCAATTAGGCTTATGGGCCTAAAATCCTTTGGGTGGCTTGCATTTTATCTTTTTAGGAATCAAAGCTATGAAAGTAGCATTGGCACCCGAATTTATCTTACCTCTCTCAAAGAATTCCAAGAAGACCTCCATTAAATCACCACCTATAATATCCTAGCAATCTTGGTAAAAGGCCATCATGAAACCATCGGGGCCTAGGGCTTTAGATCTTTCCATTGAAAAAATAGCATCTTTTATTTCTTGGACTTCAAAATTCTTTTCTAGTTGATCCATCAAAACCCTAATCCCAGGTAGCCAATCAAGGTCAAGAATTTATTCTCTCTCTTCTTGGGCTGTCATAAATTGATTTGAAATGCTCCACAAAGGTTCTTGATATCTCCTCCTCACTTGTAATCACTTCCCCATTCCATTCCAACCTCCCCACAAAATTCTTCCTCTTCCTTCCATTTGCTAAGGTATGAAAAAAATTGGTATTCTCGTCTCCCTCCTGGCCTCGTTCAGCCACTTACACCTAGATTTTTGTCTCCAACTTATCTCCTCTTTCCTTATGATTTCCTGCAATTCCTGTTTCAGCTTCCAACGCTCTTCCCTCTCTCCTACTGTCAATCTCCTCTGCCTCACCTCCAACAATTTCTTGAATCCTATTAGCAATCCACCCTTACAAATTCCTCCTTATTCCAAGCTTTGGTTCTAGCTTTTAGGGCCTGAAGCTTTTTATAAAACTTTTACCCTTTCCACCTAAATTCCACTTGGTCTTCTTCCCACCACAGTTGAACCTTTTTTATAAAATCAGGACGAAGCAACCACATGTTCTCAAACCGGAAAGGACATGGCCCCCCCTCCTATGTTTTCTTGGGATAACCTAACTGGACAATGGTCTGAGGTAGGTCTAGGGAGAGCCCTCACTACTAGTCCCCTCCATGCAAATTCAAAATCTGAAGAGAATAAGAATCTATCTAATTTACAACACGGGTTCTTCTTGGAAATTAGACCAAGTGAAGTTTGCTTGCAACATAGGTAGCTCTCTAAATTCATATGAGTCCACAAAAAGGTTGAACTTTCTCATGCTAGAGGTGACGCTATGATTTGAATTGGTAGTCTCATTTAGGAATCTTATGACATTGAAATCACCCCCCAAACACCACGGTCCATTCCACAGACCCCTTATGGCTGCAAGCTCATACCAAAAATCATCCCTCTCCCTATACGAGTTGGGTCCATAGACATTGGTTAAGGCCCACTCAAAACCATCCTCTTTCCTTCTCAACTTGATTGTTACTGTAAAATTGCCAATTAGTTCTTCAGTACAATCCATCTCTTCATTCCTCCATATTGTAACGATGCCTCTTGATGCTCCCCATGATTGTGTAAACACCCAACTTAACCCTCTAGCTGACCAAACACTCCTCACCCATCTTCTATCCACCTCTGTCAGCTTTGACTCTTGAATTAAGAAAATGGTCGGTTTCTCTTTCCTAAGGACTTCCCCAATTACACTTCTTTTTCTCAAACTCCCCAAACCCCTCACATTCCAACTAATTATCTTCATGGAACACTAAGTAAAAAGGTCCACACAACTCAGCTTAATTTAACCCAGCTTTCTCTCCTTCCTTCTTGTGCCTCCTCTTTCATAATCCACACCACACCTACGTCTTTCAACTGTGTTTTATATTGTGCTTCTTTTTTACAGCTTCTGTCGCTCCCCCCCCCCCCCAATGTTTTCCACACTAATGATATATGGTGTAAACTGATTGGACCTCTTCATGGGCCAGGCTCGAGCTTGGATTTTGCCAAAATTTGAATGGGCCCAGTCTGCAGCCCAAGCCCAATACAGTGGAAAACCGGGCCCGAAGCCCGACCCATGAAAAGATCTAAAATTTATGGCCCTCAAAATTGGTGCTTTCTATTGGGAAGTGTGTCCCAAAAAGGTCAACACTTTTCAAAAACGAAGAAAAAGATCATCTCTATTTTGAGTGCAAAAGGAACTTGCCAAATGGAGGTAAATGGTCTCTTTGATCTAACTACTTTTGTTTTGCCTAAGAAAAGGAGAAAGCTTATGTGGAGATGCATAATAGCAGCTTTGGTTTGGACCATTTGGAAAGGAAAGAATGTAAGGTTCTTCCTAGAGAAGGAAAAAAACAAGGAAGTGGTGCAAAAATGTTTGATGACTAAGGTTACTCACTGGTTGAAAACTCTAGATATCTTTTCACAATGTTCATTTGATGGCCTTTGGAGGAACGGGTATGTAGCGGCAAGGAGCTCTTCCAAGAAGGAAAAAAGTAATCTCAGTGTGGAAGCCCCCTCCAGAAGCATTTGATAAACTGAATTTTGATGGTAGCAGTCAAGGTAACCCAGGCCCCTTTGGAGTTGGGGGAGCATTGAGAGATAAGGGCCACCAATGGGTGAGGACCAAAAATGCCTTTGTCAATACTCTTGCCAAGAAAGGAGTGAACAGGGATCAATTGTATTGGGCACATTTGTAACTGTGACTTTTTCATTTTGATGGGAGAGGTCATATCTCACACCTCTCTTAGGGATGCCTGTACTGATTATACTTGTACCTATCTACTCACCAAATGAACTTCACATCTCCTGAGGACATTATCTGCTTGTGGTATGTTAGGAAACAATGTGAATAATTGTCAAACATAGAAATGACAGCATAAACATAGCAATGCATGTGCATATATATCTTTTAAATGTCAAAACAGGAATTTAATGTAATCAGCCCCAAATAACTATGATAAAGTTCAGTACATGATGACTATGACAACAATGCAAGGCTGTGCAAGTTGCAAGACAAACAATTAAACAACCACCTTCAAAAAGGTGAATTGTTTTTATATCGTCTTGGAAGCTTAGAGCATGTACCAGGACAAAAAGAAAGCAGGTAATAGGACAACAAATTTCTGAACTTATTTACAAGATATGAGATAATAGCAAATAATAGCTGCAACAGGCACTTTCACAAACCATTGGGGAACTGTGAAATAAAATCAGAGGTAGATGCTTCTCAAGTGCCTCACACCACTGCTTACTTCCAGAGGAATTTTCTGTCAAATTTCCTTTCGAGACTTCAAGACATTCAAGTCCAAATTTTGGAGCCGATGAAATTCTTTTTGTCCTTGTGCAATCAGACATGAATGGGGTCTCTAATCTATCACCCAGCAGGTCTTCAGTTCCTTTAAAACCAGATATTGCACGAAGACATTCATCCAAAACCTTGGAAAAATGAAAAGTTTTAGAATATGGGATGCTTTTGTATGTAATGTATGTATAATGTGAAATATCACAAATGTTCCTCATAGACAACATTGAAATTAGAGTTAACATATTTAGTTAGTTGTCCATTAACAGTGGTCATAAAAACTTGGATAAAACTGACTTGCCTGCAACTACACTTAAGAACAGCAGGCATAAAATTTTCAAGAAGCCCTTTCCAATCAGCACTTCAAAGTATGCTGAGAAATATCACAATAACCACTCACAACAAGAGAATAATCCCAGCCAAAATAGCTCCTTACACACACACAGGAGAGAGAGAGAGAGAGAGAGAGAGAGAGAAGGCTAGTCAAGTCATTGAAGTCATACAGTAAAGGCTGAATAACCATGGAATCTTCTACATGGAACGGTGGAAGCTGGATTGAGCCCAAAAGCGCCCTACATATTCATTTTGTCAATATCTGTTAATGTGTAAATTTTGAGCCAAAAAGCCATTGCCACCTGTTCAAACTAACCCTAATGTTAATTTTATATTAAAAATTAAACTTTCAATTACCAACATTACCAGAGTAAAACACCAATGAGGGTCAACTTGGACTGGAGGATTAAACAGTCATCAGTCCAGATCTACTATTATCAGGTGGACGGTTTGGGTGTGCCACATCATCCTTCAATATGGCAGTTAAAGGGTAGATTGTGCAGGGAAGCTTCTTACTTGACCCAATTAAATTAGGAAACTTTTTTCCCCACACGCTATATGTATCGTTGAGAAGTGGGCGAGCATTTATTAGACTTTTATGGGCGTTATTAGTTCTGCTTCTTTCCTTATTACTTCATGTTTCTGTTGGGCATGTTATTACTTTTTTTTGTTATTGAGCCATTGTCCTTCAGCAATTTTATGTTCCTTTTTATGAATTCAGATCAGGTCCAAAACAACCGGTCACAACATCCTTTGCAGCGGTGCATTGGGAACATCTCGCCATGGAGGAGAAGGGAGATATTCCTAATGCACGGCCGCAATGGCTGTTGTGACCAGTTGTTGGTACCTGATCCAAACTCCTTTTTTATTGCTGCCACCTAACTAGGGACATTCTTGTAAATTTGTAATTACTCGTATCAGTTACAAAAGTTAACATAAAAGTTAGTGGCAGCTCACAATGTCTCCTCCAATTGGAGCATTCTTCCATTCATTCTTCTCTCCTTTCTTCAGCTTCTTCTTCCTACTGTTTTCTCTTCCTTTGATCATTAATTTCTTGTTTATTTCAGATTATTATTGCTGTTTCAAGACAAGTTGGTACCAGAACACTTTTCTTCTTCATTCTATGCATGTGAAACCCATGCATAAGTAGGGTTAGCAGTGTGCATCAGAGACTGAAGAGGATGATCATTCTTGCCCATATTGCCTTTTTTTAGAGGATATTTGGAGAAGGTGCTTATTTGCTGCCTAAAAGCATGGTTCAAAGTACTGATGCTCTTGAATTTGCATATCGAGTGTTTCATTTGATCAAAAGTATATTTCTTTTGTCTGACCTGACAAGGAGACCTGTGACATCCATGGTTCACATTTTGATAACAATGGACATTTTTCCATGTAGAGATGGAGAAATTTCAGAGATATTTCGCTAAAATATTTGAAAAATCTAAAAAATCAAGAAAGATTTCTAGAAACATGGAATTAATTATTAAACCTTCAAGGAATCATTAGAATAAATATAATTGGACATTTAAGGCTCAAAAAATCATAGAAAAGAACTTTATAAAACAAATAGGAGAAAACTGAGAATTTAATATGTTAATTACTTGCCATATTAAACAATTAACATATTAAATTACTTGACATATGTTAATTACCTGCTCACTGATAAAAAAAATGTTAATTACTTGCCATTTTGACTTTGTTTCATTTTTTTGTTACTATTTGTTTTGATTAATTTAAGAATACTCTTTTACAGTTATCTGCATTTTACTTTTTCTTTTGAATTATTGTGACTTAGTAAGTGAATAATATCAAAAAAGTAAGTCAATTATTCAATCACCAATTCCCAATCATTCTTTTAGGAAAATATTTTTCAAAAGTTATACTTATTTTAATGAAATATCAAAAATTGAACCTTAAATATATAGTCTATTAATGAAATCTGAAATATCACCAATTCCCCGTGGTTCTTTTAGGAAAATATTTTTAAAGAATTATAATGATTTTAACCAAACATTGAAAGGTTTCAAATAATATTCTAAAATTTTAAACCTTAAATATATAGTCTATCAGTGAAATCTGAGAATATTGACATATCAGCAAAATATCGGAGATATTTGGAAAAAATTCCCAGAAAATGTATCTATCACCACCTAGCAAAATGGGAATGTTTCACCAATATTGCTGATGTTGTGAACCATGGTCACAACATCTATTACCACTTAAAAACATCAAAATCTCTAAAGTCCCTAAATTAAGTGTATCGATGACCAATAGATACAATACAATACGCCGGATATGGGGCATACTAAATCAATACTTTGAACCTCGAACAAAAGTATAATTTTTTTGTCTAACGAATTGACAAGGGGACCTGTCATAACACCTATCATCACTTAAAAATATCAAAATCCCTGAAGTCCCTATATTAAGCATATCAATGACCAATAGATACAATACAATGCGCTCATTACAGGACCAGGCGTATCATATCGATACTTAGAATGTGGTTGTTCTTAAGATCACCACCTTTTTTGGAGCTTCGAAGGTGTCTGGTGAAAGCACCCCTGTTTCTCCCTCTCTATCTTGGTACCAAGGCTGGTTGAACGGCCAAAAGCAATTCCTAAATATTGCTACCCAAAAATCAAGGAAATTAGAGAATTCAGATTTTTTATTCATTAAATGCCATAAAGGGGTCTAGAGTTGGTGCTCAAGTATTGTTTGTTCAATTTTATATTGTTCTCAAGGTTGAAAGTATTACAATATGGCCCTTATCACTAACCAAGCATATTACGTAATATCTATTGGTCATCGATACACATAATATTATAGATTTTGATGTTTTTCAAGTGATAATACTCTAATAGATGATGTGACAGGTCCCCCTACCAATTTGTTAAACAAAAAAATAAAAATAAATAAATTATACTTCTGATCAAACAAAACTCTCAATACACAAATTCTGCATATTGAGTGTATCAATACTTTGAAACATGGCTGTAAGTGATTGTAAAATTGTGGACTGAAGGTCAAGAATATCCACCCTTTGTTGTGCAGAAACATCATTGGATTTGTTATATGAATTCAATGGACCCTACTAACAGTGATTTGAAGCAGGGTATGAAACCTATAGTTGTATTGGATAGTGTTATGGATTCCAAGAATGGTGGTGTGATTATTGTAGCTAAATTGGATGATACAAACTATGTAGAATGGGCTCAGTCTATGAGCATTGGTAATGATGGACATGGTAAACTAGGCTATATTACTGAGAGTGCAATAGATTTAGATCCTTTGGACTCCCAAGTCCCAATATCCATGTTGGGAAATTATCTATGGATGAAAACAGCTAAAAAGGTATGAGACAGTGTATCTGAAACAGTGAGACCTACTCTCAACCATTGGATGCTGCTAGACCATATCAATTGAGGCTAGAGGTGAACACTCTAAAATAGAGGCAGATGTCTCTTGCACTTTATTTCTCTACTTTGTGGTCATATTGGCAAGAGATTGATCATCATGAAACTATACAGTCAGAATTTAAGAAGGATGTTATTCTTTGAGTTCTTGGCTGGCCTGAACCCAAACTATGGCATCACACAATAACACATATTGACACTTGGAGGCATATCTCAAGCTTACTCTTTTGTACATAGTGATAAGAGTAGAAGTTTATGCTACAAACATCATTTGATTACTCTACACATGCAGCCACAGCTAAGCTGAAGCTGATATTAAATACCCTTTTGGATTGCATAGGAGGGGATTAGGAGGTAGCCTGTAAGTATTGCAAAAAACCCAAGCATACACAGGAATCTTGCTAGAAACTCCAACCCCATTTGAAGCCTGATAGATTCAAAACTAGCAAGAAGGGTAATGCAAATGTTGCTACTACACCACCTAATAAGTCTAACCTAGCACCTATACCATCTAATCTTACCTCCTCAAAGATTCATGTAACAGCTAGAGCTTGGTAATAAGTACAATAAGTCCTTGAGCCCGCTAGAGAGTGCAAAGGAAAGTACATCCTCTGGAGGTGGACCTAATGCTCTTGCCCATGTGGGTACTTGTGCCACTACCAATCATACATCAACATCAAGTAATCAAAGTGTTTCTTGAATAAAAGACTTGAAGTGCTTCAAACTACATCACCAATATAGGCTCTTTATTTCAATCATATTCCTTGTGTTCTAGAAGAAATGAAGTCTCTAATGCAAATGGATCCTTAGCCCTTATCTCTTGGAAACGAAGTATTAGGGTGACTAATAGTTTGACTCTACTTTCAGTTCTTCATATTCCTAACTTAACTACAACCCTATTGTCTGTTAGTAATCCTACCAAAGATCTTAACTACTAGATAACTTTATTTCATGATTGTTGTGTTTTCCAAAATCTAGTCTCCAAGAAAATGATTTGAGAGTGGTCATGAGGCAAATATGATGGACCTTCTAGATGTGCTACTTCAAAGGAGTTTTCACCAGAGTCAACTTGCATGCAGTTCTGTCTCACCTGAGTCTGTTGATAAAAAGCTTCAATGTGCTCAACTTGGTCATTTATCTTTTCATTCTGAGTTAGTTGATTCCTCCTTTATTTACTTCTATCAAGATGTCAAGTTTACATGGTAAGAGTTGCCAATTGGCCAAACATTATAAAAAACTCCTTTCTTTAGCCTCTCCTTGGAAAGCCTTTTCTAAATTACTTCCTACCTTCTTCCAGCATGTCCAGTATGATGTATTCTTAGAGAACAAAAGGTTTTGGGAAGATCTATAGTGGGGAGATAGGCCCTTGAAACAATGAATTTCTTTGTTGCACTCCATTTCATCCTTCAAAAATGGACCCATCTCTTGTTGTGCTTCCAACATTGGATCAGGAATATCTTGGGACTTGGATCTCAGGAAAAGGCTAAGGGACTTTGAGGTTTTGAAAGCTTCAAATATCCTTCCTTCTCTAAAGGGTGCTTTTATTGACTCCTCCAAAGAGGATCATCGTATTTGGAGAGAGAACTCTTCTCAAAGTTTTTCTTGTGCTTCATTCACTTCAGGTTCTCACTATACCATACACCTCCACATAGGCTATTCAGGTTAAGGAAATTTGGAATGGGCCAACCCAAAAGAAAACAAGATTATTTTGTTGGGAGGTTTACTACCAAAAAATTAACACATAAAAGACTCTGCAAAGGAGAAGACCCAACTGTTGTCTCTCTCAACACAAGTGCTTCCTCCATAATGCAAGTTGTGAAACTACATATCACTTACAAATCTCCTACACTCGTGTTATGGACACACCGCCCGGCACCACGCTGCAGCGCAGTCATAGGCAGCAGCACGCACAGCAGCCGCACAGCAGCATGCACCGCCCGGCAGCGCATAGCACACACCGCGCGGCAGCAGCACTGTGAGACGCGCGCACCGCCCGGAATCAGCAGTAGAGCGGGGCCCACACGACAGCTCATCAGGGTAGGCCCACACTTATCCTGCCACGGCAGCTCTACTCGCCAACCGCCAGCTACACTTTCCCTTATCCCTTATCCTTATCTTATCTTCTTAGTAAGAGTTTTGTTTGCCACTAGAAGTAGGAGTTGTGTTACCATTAGAAGTAGGTAATTTATTTAGAAGTAGAAATTTGAGTTTGATAGGAATTACCCTAGCCTAGCCGAATCCAACAAGGAACCCCCTTTTGTAATCTCCTATTTAAGGAGCTATGAGTTGAAATAAAGGCATTGAGTTTCCAGTCAAGAGAAGAGTGAGGAGAGTTCGGGTGGTCTCTTGGACAAATCACCCATTCGGTTTTCCACAATAGGGTCTGCACGCAAGGGAAGGCGCAAGGGGAAGCAAGAGGTTCTCCCCGTGGACCAACCCGTGACGAGATCCTACGCCCGGGCCCATAACATCTTGTATCTAATATTAGGGATTGTTTCCTTTCTACTCCTCCAAATAACATGGAAACCTTATTTAAAAGTTCTTTTATCAGTCCTCAGAAGAGAATAAAGGTGATGTGGAGATGCAATGGAACAGTTTGTACCTTGTAGTGGGACTAAAGATCTAGTGATGACTTAACAATTCTATAAGGCATACTAAACATCCAGTAATGGCTTAACAATTCTAAGGCATACTAAAAATCTTGTACAATCTCTTCTTTTTTCTCATTTCAAAATAAAATTTCTACTAACCAATTAATAAAAAATCTAACCTTTTGTCAATATCACTAGCAAGATCCCAGAAGAAGATTAGTTCATGGAACAGGAGGGAAAAGTAGAAATTCAGTTATCTCATCCTTAAGGATATCATCCTAACTCATAGAGTCATAGTTATCTAAATATCTAATGACTATTTATATCCCTCGCATGACCACTCAAGAAAATGTTCACGGAGGTGGGGTAAATGGATGATACTACTAAAAGTATTCCTCTGTCTGATAGGTACTGTGTAACAAATATTCTTTTCATGGTGCATAATACAGAGTGGGTTCATTCCTGGAGTAAACAGACTAACTGGGTACCTAAATAATGAGAGATATATAAAACCCAGGTCTGGTTATGTCTACTCCTAATCCTAATCAGAATGTAACATAAGGATTCTTATGTTTAGATAAAATGCATCTTCTGATAACTGCATGTATACACAAAGTATGTATGTATACACACAAAGTAAGATTGTTCCTTGAAACGTTTACCTTAACTGCACATGTAATGATTTTTTCTCCAAGTGATCCTACACCACTTCCAAAATCTGGTTTGGATGGCCTAATTTGAGTATCAGATGTAAGAATATCAAGAGCACCTACTCCCAACAATCCAAAGATAACAGCAGAAACATGTTCCCAACATTCAGCCACTATGTTTGGGTAGTTGTGTGATACAGATCTCAAGGTCTGCAAAAAGATACTATGAGAATTAAGACTCAGAATAACATGAGATGAATTCCATGTGAACAAGAGATAAGACCATTGAAAAAAGCATTACTCTCCAATAATTAATTTCAAATCAAACAGTAAAAGCAACGATTGCTGGCAGTAAAAATAGCAAGCAAAAAACAAGCATGTGGTCCATCACCTGCTACCTGAATACTGGAACATGTTTAGAAAGTCAGATTTATTGCAATATGCAAATGATACCCTATTCTTTGTTCAGGCAGAAAAGGAGCAGTTAATTAATCTTCAGGTGATTCTGTTGTGGTTCGAGGTGATTTCAGGACTAAGAGTGAATTTCCAGAAAAGTGAAATTTTCTCAGTTGGGGAGGCCAACAACATCCAGAAACTTTCTGTGGAGCTCGGTTGTAAAGTGGGGAAGCTCCCTTTCAGGTTCCTGGGCCTCCCAGTTGGAGCAAAATGCCACTCCGAGTCCATTTGGGACCCGGTGGTTGAAAGACTAGAGAAGAAGCTGGGGGGTTGGAAGTCCAGGTATTTGTCGAAGGGAGCTAAGATTACTTTGTTGAGAAGTGTTCTAGCTAATCCACCTATTCACTTTTTATCATTGTTTCCAATCCCAGCACAGGTGGCTGAAAGGCTAGAAAAATTATAAAGGAATTTCCTCTGGTGTGGGAAGAATGGTGAGCAGAAGATTCACCAGGTTAAGCGGGAAACTATTTGCAAACCTGTTTCGGAAGGGGGTTTAGGTGTGAGAAGTTTCAGGCAGGTAAATACTGCTCTCCTAGGTAGATGACTTTGGCTCTTCAATTCTAACCCCCGAGCTCTCTGGAGGTGGCTAATTGTGGAAAAGTATGGAACTAGAAACTGTGGATGGGATCCTGAGCCTGGACCCACTTCTGCTGGCTGCTCAATTTGGAAAGGAATTGAGAAGGTTTATCCTAATTTCATCCAAGGTCTAAGGCTAGAATTAGGGGATGGAAACAGGATTACATTATAGCGAGACACTTGGTGCAATAGTTCTGTTCTAATGGAGACTTTCCCTTCACTTTTCCTTATAGCAGAAGATAGAGATGTGATTGTGGCAAATCAGTTTGAGTGGCATGGAAATTCAGGACACTGGTGTCCAAATATTAGGAGGCATCTCAATGACTGGGAAGTCTCAGATCAGCTAGAGCTGCTCCAACTAATTCAGGATTATCAACTGAATCCAAATCAGCAAGATTCCAGAATTTGGAAGTGGGCTAGGGATGGGATTTTCTCAGTGAAGTCCTTTTATTTGAAGCTGAGTGCTGGTTCGTCTCAGGCTTTTCCATGGAAAGATACTTGGTTCCCTCACATTCCTACTAAAGTCTCCTTCTTGAACTGGACAGCAGTTCATGGTAAATATCTTTATAAGGAGCAGTTGAACAGGAGGGTTCTGGTGCTGCCCTTCATAAGATGTGTGATGTGCAGTGAGGAAGATGAATCTATGGATCACTTATTTATTCATTGTAAGGCTGCTCATTTGCTGTTCAACCTTTTTTCTTTTTTCTTTTTTTTTGATGAATGAAATTAGTTTTATTAAATCAGATATCAAAAATACAATCAGCCTAGGAGGAGGCACGAGATGTTACCCCCCCCCCTAGGACTGAACCATATACACCAAAACTGCCCAGGCCTGAGACACAATTACAAAGTAGCCCAAAAAATATCTCCCCTTGACACCCCTAGCTTGGCCAAAGAATCAGCCATTGCATTTGCTGATCTTCTGACCCACTGAAACCTAACAGTCATATCCCTTGTCATCCATTTAACTTTCTTTAGCAGATCCCTGTAGCCCCAACAAGCTGTTTCTGGGCTGATTAGCCAGCCTACTACTACTACCTTGGAATCCCCTTCTACTAGCAGATTGGTCACTCCAATTTGACTAGCCATCTGTATACTTTGTACCGCCGCTAGTAGCTCTGCCCTTACTGAATCACCTTCACGCACTGGTCCTAAAAATAGAGACAACATATTGCTGTCTTTGTCTCTCAGAATCCCACCTATTCCCCAAGGCCCTGGGTTACCTTGGCAGCTACCATCAAAATTCAATTTTACCACACCATCCGGGGGGGAATCCATTCAGCTTGTGATTTGATCTTGGTGGAGACTGTAGCAGACACTGCAGCCCAATTTCTCCTCAAGTCATCGAAGGAGTAATCTGCCAACAAGTGTGAAGATTTTAACCATGAGATAGTCCATGTAAATATGCATTCCTTGATTTCAGCAAGACTTCTTTCCTGTTCTTGAAATATTCTTGCATTTCTCTCCTCCCGTACAGTCCACAACGTAGCGTCTCTAATACATTTCCACATTAGCTTCCCTCTTTTTGTCAATCTCCTAAAGGCAGCCGAAGTGAACAACAGCTTTACTTCAGAGGGCAAATTCCACCTGCACCCAAATAAAAAAACAACCCAGTTCCAAATATTGGTAGCGAAAGAGCATGATACCAGCAAATGGTTACAGTCCTCACCCCTCACTTTACACAGAGAGCACCGATTAGGGGACAAGCACATAAAAGGTTTCTTCTTTTGCAAGTTTTCCACAGTATTGATCTTACCATAATAGGCTTCCCAACAGAACACAGCTATTTTGGGGGGAATCAGTCTTGACCATACCGCTTTAATAGGAAAGACCTGAGAGGAGGGGTTGGAGCAAAGGGCTTTAAAGAAAGAAGCACAAGTGAATGAGCCAACCGTGGTTAGGGAGTCCAAACACACCGAATCTAGAAGCAACAACAGCTCTGAAACGCAAAGAGATTCTTCATCCCTTAACCCTCTTCGAAACCCAAAATCCCAATTTAAGGCCAAAGGGCAAACCGAGGGGGAAAGGAACCAAGAAATGGGTTTCTTTTTAAAAATGGGGATGGAATAGAAAGAAGGGAAATGGTCTTTTAGGGGTTGAGAGCTCACCCAAGTATCTTCCCAAAAAAGAATGGAGTTTCCAGAGCAAGCATCATACCTTACAAAATTGAGGAACTTAGGGAGAATGCCAGAGATAGCCTTCCAAGGTGTAGTGAGCAAAGCCCTTTCGGGATACTCCCACATCCCAACCTGATTCTAAACAACCATGGATACTTTTCACTACTTCACGCCACAACCTCTCCCTCTCCAGGGGCCACCTCCAAAGCCACTTACCTAAAAGAGCCTCGTTCTTACTCACCACGTCCCTAATCCTAGACCTCCTTCTTCCTTACTCCGACACACCACCTCCCACCTAATCAAGTGATCTTTTTTCTCTTCACCAGGTTCCCATAAGAAATCCCTCATTAGTTTTTCCAACCTCTTTGCCTCCCTTTTAGGAATTCTAAAGACTGACAGGAAGTATAAAGGCAAGTTGGCTAAAGTTGCTTTAATCAAAGTAACTCTACCCCCCTTGGAAATATAGTTCCTCTTCCAAGCTGCCAATATTTTTTCGAATCTTTCCACCACCGGGTTCTAGAACCTACTTTCCTTTGGATTTGCACCTAAAGGAAGTCCTAGGTAGGATAGGGGCCACTAAGAGCAGGTGCATTCTAGCAAGGCTCTTATTGACTCCAACTCCTCTCTATTCAAGTGAACTCCCACAACACAGCTCTTCTCAAAATTTACTTTTAAATTTGAGGCCCTCTCAAAGTGAGTTATTACATCCTTCAGATTCCTTACCTCCGTCAAATCACAACCTTCACAAAAGATTATTATGTCGTCTGCAAATTGGAGATGGGTTACTGAAACTCTGCCTCTACCTAATCTCCACCCTCTTAGAGATCCGGCTCTATCTACTTCTGAGAGGAGTCTACTAAAAGCATCGGCAACTAAAGTGAAAAGGAATGGTGACATAGGATCACCTTGTTTAAGACCCCTACTAGCTGGGAAAAAATCATTAACTACCCCATTGACTAGGATGGAATAATGGAAATTGGACAAGCAACAATTTACCCATTTGCACCATTTATCCCCAAACCCACACTTTCTTAGCACAAATAGTAAGAATCCCCAATCCACCAAGTCATAGGCCTTTTCAAGATCATGTTTGCAAACAAAACCTTGACACAATGATCTCCTCATCTCCTCCACACATTCATTTGCTATTAAAATCTGATCTACAATTTGTCTCCTCTGAACAAAAGCTTCTTGCGCTTGGCTGATAAGACAAGGAAGCACCTTTTTTATCCTCAAAGATAAGACCTTAGCCACAATCTTGTAAACACTAGTCACCAAACTAATAGGTCTAAAATCCTTCGGATGCTTGGCCTCTTTCTTCTTGGGAATTAAAGCTAAAAAAGTAGCATTAATTCCACGACTCATCACTGGGTTATCCTCAAATTCCTTAAAGACCTCAATTAAACCTTCTTTGACTACGTCCCAACAGTCTTGGAAAAAAGCCATTGTAAACCCATCTGGCCCTGTTGCTTTTGACCTATCCATTGAAAAAATGGCTTTTCTGATTTTTCCTCCTCAAAATTCCTTTCCAGCTGGCTTCTACTCTCTTCTAGAAGCCTCTACCAGGTAACGCCTTCCAACTCCACACTAGGTCTTAGGGGTCTCCTCAAAATGGATTTGAAGTGCTCAACAAAACAGTTGGCTATCCTCTCTTGGGTATCAAAGACTATTCCATCCACTTCCAGTTTGGACACTAGGTTTTTCCTTCTCCTTCCATTGGCTAGGTTATGAAAGAATTTAGTCTTCTCATCTCCTTCTTTAATCCATTTACATCTAGACTTCTGCCTCCAAGAAAATTCTTCTCTCAAAACAACTTCATCTAACTCTCTTTTTAGTTCCCATCTCCGATCTCTCTCCTGAGGGCTTATGGTTCTTTGAGATTCCTTCGCATCCAATTCCTCTATTTGGGTCAACAGAAAATATTTCCTTTCTTATATTCTCCCAAAATGCTCCCTATTCCACTCCTTCACATGTACTCGCAATCTTTTAAGTTTTTTGTGGAATCTTACCCCTTTCCACTTCACCCCCCTTGGGTCTTCTCTCCACCATTCCTCAACCTTCTTCACGAAATCCGGGTGAGTCAGCCACATGTTCTCAAACCTAAAAGGTCGGGGTCCTTGCCCAAAGGGTTCTTGTCCTAAGCCAATGGGGAAATGGTCAGAAGTGACTCTCGGTAAAGCCCTAGTTATCAAGTCCGCCCACTTATTTTCCCAGCTTTCAGTGAAGAGGAATCTATCTAATTTGGAGCAGGTTGGTGTCTCCTGAAAGTTGGACCAAGTATAGAGAGCTTGCAGCATTGGGAGTTCTTTTAATTCACAGTTATTAATAAAATCATTGAATCTCCACATGCTGGTTACCTGTTGGGGAGTATTTGATTCATTCGTAAATCAGATTACATTGAAGTCTCCCCCCAAGCACCACGGACCATCCCAAAGCCCTTGTATCCCATTTGCTGTTCAACCATTTCTGCTCCCTGTTAAATGTCAGGTGGTGCTTTCTCAAATCTCTAGCTGACTTGCTCTTCTCTTGAAAGTTGACGGGCTTAAGCAACAGGGGTAAGGTGCTGTGGTGTATGATCCCTCATGTGGTGTGTTGGGTCCTGTTGAAAGAAAGAAATAGTAGGATTTTTGAAGGCCAGAGCTGCTCCTTAGATGAGTTGGTGGTTCGGGCAATGGCTACTATACATTCCTGGCTGTCAGCCAAGGACTCTTTTAAGCATATCCCTCATCATCAGTATTTCGATCTGGGCTTTTTGTTTACTTGATTTAGTTGGTTGTCTCTTGTATTTATTCCGGAGAGACCAGTTTTTTGTTGGCTTTTCTGTATAGTTACTGGCTGTACGTGGAGCGTTTTGTGGACCGATAGCTGTTACGTTTACAGTTATACTCATTACTACAATTACCTTACTTTTTCTCAAAAAAAAAAAAAAAAGAGTCAGATTCAGAAAATAGCAGAGCTTTTTAGACTACAATGAATCATCTGTGAGAAAATTCATTGATCGCCATCAAAATAAAACTTTTATTTTGTTTTGTGAGGAAAAGGTTACTTTCATTACTAACAAAAACGGGAAGGATATACGAAAGAGATGTAACAGAATTATTCCGGAGAGACCAGTTTTTTGTTGGCTTTTCTGTATAGTTACTAGCTGTACATGGAGAGTTTTGTGGACCAATAGCTGTTATGTTTACAGTTATACTCATTACTACAATTACCTTACTTTTTCTCAAAAAAAAAAAGTCAGATTCAGAAAATAGCATAGCTTTTTAGACTACAATGAATCATCTGTGAGAAAATTCATTGATCACCATCCAAATAAAACTTTTATTTTGTTTTGTGAGGAAAAGGTTACTTTCATTACTAACAAAACGGGAAGGATATACGAAAGAGATGTAACAGAATTACATCCAAACAATACAGCCACAAAATCAAAAAAACATCGAAATAAAACTACTGCATCCAATACTCCATGTCAGCATGTCTCTCCTTTGAGAAAGCTATTTATCTATTTTCTCCATTTTTTGCATTTTTTCTTATTTTCTTTTGTTTTAAAAATATAAAACAGTTATCATTGCTTATCTTGATTAGATTAATAAAGTTGCACACTATTAGAGAGAGACCTTTGGGTTTTCCAGAGCCTCTTATTTTAATGCATGTTATTATTGCATTTAAAAAAGACATTTAAGAAAGAGAGAGAGAGACCTTTGGGTTTTCTAAGGCCTCCTATTTTAATGCATGTTATTATTACATTTAAAAGAGAGAGAGAGAGAGAGAGAGAGAGAGAAAGAGAAAATAGTAATAATATAAATCAAGGTTTTAAAAACTGAACCGAACAACGAACCAATCAGAGGTCTGATTCCCGGGTCGAACGGTTAGACCATTAGAAGCGAACAGATGGCTCATTCTGACAAAAAAATAAAAAAATAAAAATGGCCAAAACCATTGGATGGTTCAAACGGTTTGACCACCCGGTCAGAGGTTTGCTAACCAAATCATCGTTTTTTGGCAAAATAACGGTTCTGAGGTAAAACTGAACAGATCACCTGACTGGTTCTCGTTTTTTCCGATCCAGTCCGGTTTTGAAAACCATGATATGAATCAAATAATATAAATAGGTTCAGGTTAAACAATCAAAAAATTATTAATTTAAAAATCCACTAAACTTTCACTAAAAATAAATATTAACAAAACTTAGTAAATATTAAAAATGTGTTTCAATTCCACATAAAAACCCAACTTAATAAACGCTAATAAAAATAAGAAATTTAAATATAAAAATAATAATTGATAGTTTTAATAATATTATTAGATAACTTATGAGTTGAGGCCTTAATGAACGCTAATAAAAAATATTAATGGATAGTTTTAAAATACCAACAATTAATAAAAAATTCGAAAAATTCTGAAAAACCTAAACAATTAAAATACTGAAAATTATATTAATAAGGGTATTTACTGAAAATAATAAAAAAGTACAATTAATAGTATTTTATTATTAAAAATACCAAAATTTATTATAAAAATACCCAAGCTAGAAATTATTGAAAAATATTGAAACCTAGCTGTATTTTTTATTAACTATAGTATTTATTTATTTATTTAATTTATTTTTACTGAAAGAAAATGCAAATTAATTTTATAGTGACTAATATGCAAAAATAAATGATGAAAATTCTAAAAATTATTGAAAAATACTCATATTCAAAAATTACTGAGTGATAATGAAAAAACACCAAAAAATAATTAAAAATCCAAAAATTCTGAAAAACCTAAAGCTTAATTAAAATACTAAAAATAATTAAAAAATAAATTAATTTTATTTTATAGAAAAAATACTGAATAATAATGAAAAAAATAATGTATTTTAATTATTAATAGTAATATATTTAACAATAATTATTTTTAAACTGTAATTAACAGTAATTATAATTTAAGCTATAAATAGTAGAAATTACAATTAATTACCAAAAAGTTGTATTTAATTACCAAAAGATTATATTTAATTAGTTTTAGCCAAGAAATTAACAATATTTCTGAAAATATGATAATTTCCAAAAACTATTGTATTTTAAATAAATACAGTAATTTAATAATTACAATATTTTAATAATCAATAATAAAAAGTAACAAATTGTTTACAACTTAACCTAACCCGATTAGATCTATAAATTTGCAGGCTCAAGCAACTATTTTCTTTTGAGTTATGTCTAGTTGAGATATGCACCATGCCCAGACATTATTAGGGATAATCAAATTAGAAGTCTAATTGGGTATCAAACTTTTGGAATCCAATGATGGCTTTAGCGGATAGGGTCCAAGCTAAACAACCCCTAATAAGCTCAACTTGGAAGCTATATGCATATATGGTATATAATATTTAAATAACAAATTTTATATTAAAATATATAGAAATGTTATATATTTTTTTATATTGGACTAGAATTAAATAAATTTTTTAATTTGTAAAAAATCATAGTTTTATAATTAACACAAGCCTCTTTATCAACAAAAAATGTGCAAGTCCGAGCCCGAGCCTGAACCGACCCCCGGGCCTAGATCTTGAGCTCGAGCTTAGCTCTTATATAAAGCCCAAAGCCCGACCTATACACAAACTGTCTTATTTTAAGTAGACTTTTATAAACTAATATTATATTAATTTAGTAATAATTTAATAAATTAATAAACTAATTTATATTTCCTAATAGTAAATTGATATTTATTAATAATTTAAGAAGTATATATATAAGTATATATGTAATAGTATCGAGCCGGGCTTATTTGAGAAAGCCCGTCTCGATACTATTACATATATAAAAGAGTACTTATGTCATATATAATAACATAAGTACTCTTTTATATATGTAGTAGTATCGAACCGGGTTTATTTGAGAAAGCCCGAGCTCTGAAAAATAGCGGGTTAGGTTGGGTCGGGACGTCGGGCTACATGGCCCATGAATAGGTTTAATTGTATATATAAACAATCGTATACATCAAAAATCATATGAAATAAAAATTTAAACGTCTTTTTCAATCTTTTTTAAAAATGGACCTTTCATAGCTTGGCTTGGTCCACGGCTCGGCCTGACCCAAGGCTTTGCCCAACACACCCCATTTTCAACTCTACTTGAACCCGCCCAATACTAAGGACGGGGCGGGGAAATTCAAGGATTCCCCATCCTTGATGAGGAGTGGGGTGCCTTGCCCCTGAACTCGCCTGACATTAAGGAGTGGTTGCCTTGCCTTGAACCCGCCTGACACTGTGGCGGGGCGGGGATGAGGTAGAGTGTCTTAACTATGGGGTACGGGTAGGGATGGGGTGCCCCACCCTGAACCCACCCCGTTGTCATTCCTATATAATTGTTAATTATTAGTGAAATTAATAAAAATATTAGCTTTTGTAATTATTTTTATTTATTTAAAGTTAATCAAAATTTCATTTAAAAATAATAACAATTATTAAAATTACTATAAATTATTAATAAAACTAAATTTATTAAAAAATGTTTGTTCATACTAAATTAACAATAATTATTTTCTATAAATCGACACTAAATGAAAATACAATTATTAAAATTTTAGATATTAACAATAACTTTGAATACTTTTAGTTAATTAACAATAAATTTTGATTATTAATTTAATATTAATTAATAGTAAATAAAATTATTAAATCTTTCAGATTTTCCCGTGTATCGCACAGGTCCCCACTAGTATGTGCATTATATGCAAAGCTAGTGATTAAACCATCTCCCATTTACCGATCTCCTGTCCCATTGTGCTTTGCGTTTGGGAGTACTACTGCTCTCTCTTTGGTTGCAGGTGGGTTACTCCTCAAGATGTGGTATGCCCATTCAGTCGCAACTTCCTGAGGCAACCAAAAAAGAGAGGGAGAATTATGTGGAGGGAAGTAAGGGCAGCAGTTGTGTGGACTGTTCGGGAAGAAAGAAACCAGATAATTTCCAATGAGAAAAGCATATCAAAGGAGGATATGATAGAAGGTATAAAATTAGAACTGCACGCTAGGTAAAAAACACTAGAGATCTTTTGAATTTTCTCAGTAAATGATATAGTAAGAACATGGTCAGAAGTGGTGCAAACAGAAAGAGGAAAAGATAGGGTGAGCATGGTATGGAAAACCCCTAGCAGATGATAAATTAAAACTGAATTCAGTAGCAGCTCTTTCGGCAATCTGCAGAGAGCAGGTATAGGAGGTGAGAGTGTGATCAGAGATCCCTCAGGTATGGTGGTGGCCATGTTCTCAGGACCAATTGGAGTAGGTGATTCAGTTGGAGCTAAACTGCTGGGATTGTTGCAAGGACCAAGGCTAGTGAAACAGCTTGGAATCCGGAACTTGGAAGTGGAAGGGGACTCAAAACTGGTCATATCTTGAACAAGGAGAAGTAATTCAACACCTTGGGAATACAACCAAGCATTCAAGGAGATAGATTATTTACCAAGGGAATTCAACACTACAATTAATTGGGTTAGAAGAACTGCTAATGGGAAGGCAGATGTGCTAGAAAAACAGGGGAATAATAGGCAGCATTAGTTTTGGGCTAAATGTAAACCATTTCTATTTGGGGACTGTTGGAACAGTCTGACATTTTAACTTGATTTCCTATTTTAATAAATTTTGAATTTCCTTTGCTGATAAAAAAACAATAATTAGAATTAATAGGAGTTCATTATTTCATTAAACAACCTGTGGGTGTGAACAGATACGGAGAAATTGGGTCAAACGGAAAGAAAGAATAGAATGCAGTGATTTTTTTTTTTTTTTTTGAGAAGTAATGGAATGCAGTGATTTAGGCCAAAGTCAGCTTCATGTAAAAAATATTTAGTACAATAAAATTTTATCAACAGAAATGAAAAGAAAAGGTGATACATTGAATGGGCAATAAGAAATCAACCTCAATCAAAACCTTTGAATTGAACACAAACCTTCACTCCAACCAAGTTTCATTTCTCACAACTCTTTTTAAATTGCATTAAAAGATGCATAATTACAGAAAGAATTTTAAGGCTCAAGAAATTAGAAGCCACTAGCAGATATAGAAATGGACAAAAAGCAATCCTTGCATATCCTGTATGATAAAGAGAAACCAAAATCCTACACCCACAGCTCCCCTCTGAAGAAATTATAACCCTCTCCAAGGCAACCCACTCAACACCAAACAAATGAGATCAGAATTTCCAGTGCCCCTAGATAGCCCAACTCATATCCCTCCATCTCTTCCTCTGCCTCTGACAATCCTTACCATCTCTTTTGTAAATGTGATCACACCTTTCGAAACATTTTTTGATTAAAAAAACAGCTTTTCCAATAACTGTAATTTCATTATTTATAACTTATAAACAGAAAATGTGTATTTATAGAATATTAAACAACTCAATGACAGACTAGTATTTACTATCCATCCCCCATAAAAATTAATTTTACAAGACAGCCCAAAACATGTGATTCCTGTTTACCCCCTGTTTGAGGAAAAAATCAGCCATGCTATTGGGCAATCTCTGTACCCATTCGATGGTAGTTTCTAGATTCCTAATCAATCATTTGATTTCCCTGAATTCTTGTCTGTAGGTTCACATAGCCTTCTCTTCATGATTTAACCAGCTGATCACTACCTTGGAGTCACCTTCAATGATCAATCTAGCGATATCCATTTGTTTTTCAAATGAAAAACAACTAACAGTTCTGCATTTATGGAATCCCTGACACCTATTGGGCCTTACAGCTCTGCCTCCATAGCTACATACTCATCGCTCAATACACCACCTACTCAAGTGTCCCAGGTTAGAGGTTACCCATGCTGCTGCTAACAGAGTTGGGATTTATACTTTATAGCACCTCTAAGGAATGGATGCCAAAGCTGTTTCACTACTGTCTTTTTTCAAAGAACCTGTCACTTGCCCCCAGTTACAAAGAATATCATCAGTAAAGAATGGCAAGAAAATACTCAAAGGGTTCACCTAATGTACTCAATAAGTGCCTCTTTTCTTCTTAATCTTTGAAAATCCATGTATTTCTTTCTTCACATGCCTAAATGGTTGCCACTCTGGTGCATCTCCAACATAATCCACCCTCTCTTCCTTGTGCCTCTCCCCAACACATACACCCATGAAGCAATAGCCTGGATGCAGATTTCTTCTGCCTCTCCCTAAGGTGTAAGCCTTTTAAAACAATGGCCTCTTGCACTCAAAGAGGTCAATGCTTTTTCCAATGTTTGTATTTAATTGGTAGCCTGTTTTGCGTGCAGAGGGAAGTGCACAGTAAATTGAACAGTTATTATTTTTCTCTACATCCCTTTAATTAATAAAACTTTGATTACAGAATAAAAAAACTGCAGAAAATACAACTAGAAGACTACAAGTGAATAACAAAAAAGCTGAGTTGAGCTACACATTGTAAGCAAACCTGATTATATCTTAATCACCAGGAGACACCCAAAACAAAACTAGAAGTAGAACAAAAAAAAGCAACTCAAGCTAGACAACTATAAGTAAAACTGATTGTTAACAATGATTATCACAAATCACCTGGAGAGCCTCAAAGCTGACCGTTGGATGCATGTCTCGTTCAGAAAATTTAAGCATAGCCAAGAGGACACCTTTCTTCCCTTCACCATCAAGAAAACCTGGAATGTACAAGTTTCTTGCATCATACTAAACAGTGAAATCAACCATGTATACAATTATAGCATAGGTATTGAAGCTTCTAAAACTCTTGATAAATGAAAATCCGTGAGTTTTAGAAAGACAGGTATTCTGTCCATTGACTGTGATCACAAGGACTTTCTGCCACTCAGAGGGAAAATGGAGAATTTTCCATCCGATGGAGACACTATGCCTTAGCCCCTACGATATTAGCCATATATCCACCCACATTATTTCCCTCTTGTCTAAACAGGATAGATACAAGAGGCCTCATTGGAAAGAGTTGAGAGAAGTGAATGAAGAGTAGGGAGAAAACATGAGTAAATGACAGGAATTCAGGAAAAAGGTAAAAAACACTCATGCATCATATCTGTCTCTTCGATTCATTCATTATCTAAGTAACAAAACAATGACAGAGTTGTCCCTATTACAGTTTAACACACATTATACTAAGGGCTATTATCTTAAACACCCCTTCACTTTTCTGACTTCCTCTTAAGGCTTCATTCATTTTTCAAAAAGCTATTTGTCTGGGTAAGTTCACTTACCGGGGCAAGTGTTACCTGGGAAGCACTTACCTGTGTTTTTTTGATTCTCAAGTACATTATACAATGACTCTTTTATCATAAAAAGTCATTGTTGGAATGAACAAAACTGTCCCAACACGTTTTGTCAACTTTTCCACCAGGTGGGAAAGTTACTTACCCACTGGGAGATGAGTATCACTTACCTGGATAAGTGATACCTAAGGGAAGTGATTTTTCTGTGGGTCCTACATGAACATGAAAAACGGACATGGAAAAAGCAATCAATGGGAAGCAAAATCCCATTGACAGACTTCCCCCTCCCCTTTCAAAATCCGAAAAATGAATAGGGACTAAGTCTTAAACTTACCCTAACTTTTTGCTACCTCCAAAGAGCCCCCTGTCAAACATTTTCCATTAGAAAACAGATGATTTTTGCAAGAATCCAATTAGTGATTTAAAAGGCGCACAAGCGAGGCACATTTTGGGATATGCACCTCACCCAAGTCCTAGGCGCACCCCTTTCAAAAGGCGCACAACCTTTTTAAATGTTTGCACTTTTTTGCTGTTTTTTGAGTATACCAGCTGGGCCAGGGGGCTCCGCCCCCGAACCCCGACCACACCCCTCAAGGCAAGCCTGAACAAGTCTATGTTAGGGTCTGAAATTCTTATTTCTCACATAAAAAATAATGATTTTATAACTTTCATTGCCTTTTAAGAAGATATTTTATTGCAATGAATTAATGAACAACATTAGGCTCCGAGAACCCCTTATTTGTTAATGTTGTTCATTCATTCATTGCAGTAAAATATCTTCTTAAAAGGCAATGAAATTTATAAAATCATTATTTATGTGAGAAATAAGAATTTCAGAACTTAACATAGACTTGTTTGGGCTTACCTTGAGGGGTGTGGTACAAAGGCGACTTATAGAATCAAGAATGCAATATGTTTTAATTCACATTAGCTACTGGAAGCAATGCAATTAAGAAGAAAAAGAGATTGTGGGTTTTAGATGCTTGAAAATGCTTTATATGTTTGCTTTTATTTTTAAATTTTCATTTGAATATGCTTTACATGTTATGTTTATGTATTTTAATTTTAAATAATAGGTTTTTAAAACATTTATTTTAAAATTTAAGTTTATATTTTATATTAACATTTTGTTTAATATTTTTTGCATTTTTTTAATTTTTTTGCATTTTTTTTTAATTTTTTGGCATTTGTTTTTAAATTTTATGACTTTTTTTTTATTTTTTAGTTTTAAAGGCGCACTCGCCTTGCACCTCAGGCACAAATTGGCCCTTGCGCTTTTAAAACACTGAATACAATGATGTCCCTCTATTCATTTTCATCCTTTAAACAAAAAAAAAATCCAAAATTAGGTCTACCATTCAAAAATCGAACTGTTTGTGGGTTGTGAAATGAGTGAACATGAAATAGGCAATGAAATGGGGGAAAGGAAAAGATAAAGGGTTCCCTAGAATCAAACATACTTCACATACACAAATTAGTGAAACATAAAAGAGTGTAGGTTCAATTTCCACTTCCAAGCCTCAACACTTGATGCACTTGAAAAGGCATAGGTTCAAATTCCACTCTAAATGCATGATACACAACTCACCAAAGTAAGCACAGATGCATACCTTCAAAGCACCACATACCAATTACCATCATCAACAAATCTTGGTCACCCAACTTAACTAGGTCTAATCTCTTCTCATGGATATCCTCTTTGAGAAGAGAACACCTTCACTATCCATGAACACTTAACAGCCAATCATTGTGGTTGTTGCAAAAGAAAACAAGAAGATAGGAGGCGAAAGGTTCTACCTCCCTTGAGAAACCCTACATCAATTCCCTAGGGCAATGAAACAAATACTGCTCTGTGAAGAATTGTAGAAAAGATGAACGATCAAACTTAAGTGCAATTATATATCAAAAAGAAAGCTGCAATGCCAATAACTAAACCCCTATACAGGCTACAAAACTGCTGACTTGCTAGAATGACAGTGAGAGAGAAGAGAAAAAGAGAAGGGAGAAACAATTGGACAAACAGGAAATACTAATTGCTGACCCACTCAGTTTTATTATATATAAAATGGCAAATTAAAATAACTAACACCCCCATGCAGATTATGTAACAACCTACTCACTAAAATGAGATAAATAAAGCTTCAAAAAAAGACATCAATAGTATATTCTATTGATGGCAGCTGTAGAGCAATCTCTGGCCAGATTCCGGTGGCTGGCATCAGGGGAGTAATTCTAAACAGAGAGGGCTCAGTGATTTGGGCTTACAGTAGTCCCGCTGGTGCAGTAGATGCTTCTGAAGCTGAAATCAGAGCATTAGTGATTGGTCTGAGAACTGGTAGATCGCTTCAGCTTAACTCTGTTCTCATTGAGGGAGACTCTGGGAATGCTATTAACTGGGCCTCCAATCAGATAAGTGCCCTTGGAGACTAGGCCACTTTCTCAATGAAATTTCTGAAGTTTCTTCTTCTCTGCTTTGTGAATTTATATGGATTCCATGGGAGCTGAACTCAATTGCGGATCATTTGGCTAAATCTGGGGTGGATAGAACCTTTTTGTATAGTGCAAACACTTTGCCCCCTTAAGTGGGGTGTCTCTTAGTAGGGCTGTCTTGTTTGTTCTGTTTGTGCATCCCCCCCCCCTTTTTTTGCCCTTTTGATTAATATAATAGTTACCTTTTTTCAGAAAAAAAAAAAACAATATACATCAAAAAGGGACAAACCTTTTGATATTTCTTCCTGAAGCATTTCTTTGACTTGAAAGGATGGAGGTGAGGTGGAAAATGCTGCTCCCAAGCAACTAAGAGCAATGGCCTACCAAGAGAGTTTCAGATATGATATTGACATCAAAAACATATCCAAACATATCAAAACCAAGCAGAACTAACCAGAAGACCAGTCTGATCAATTTTGAACCCCTCCAGAATCTGTGTTCTAAGAAATGAGATAACAGCTGGCAACAACACCCCAGGCAATCGTGCATACCTGTGTGAAGATCACAACCAGGGCAACAAGAAAATTACAGACCTCATATTGGAACAGAGGTGGACAAAAAATATAATGAAATAAAGGCATTTATAGGTGCCTGTACGTATGTATGGTAAGTCATAAAGACAAAACCAATGCTATAGACTCAGTACATCATTGTAAAGGATCCCCAGAGAAACATAAGAAAAATGTAAGAGGGGAACAATTGTTATGATTTAGCTTCGGTTAGAAACATAGTTATAGGCTTTTTGTGTTCTTGGTTAAGTGTACAAAGGGCTTTCAAAAGTGTCCAACTTTTATCTTTTTCGCAAGGTGGACCTTTCTTTCATTGAGTCTTTTTGAATATTCTCAATGTTCAGTCTCTCTTTGTATAAGGACTAATGCATTTGGTTTTCATTCTTAATACAATTCAATACTTTACGCTCTTCAAAAATTAAAAAAAAAAAAAAAGGATTCTGTAGACATGCCACATGATTCATATAAAGCTGATGATAAGTTAATAAATCAAGTAGGATAAACACTAGATAATATATTCAGAAGAGAAATCATACGGGGTCACTGAAATCAAAAGCAAGAGAACTTTAAAAACAGATGCCAGTAATCCACTATGAGTTTCCCGCTGGAGCAAATACAGTATACCTGTACCACAAATAATGAACAGAAATGGACAAAGTCTGATGTAAAAGAACAAGTAAACAAGTAAAAATTTCCCCATCCTCTCTCAGTAAAAAGAAAAAGTAGAAAAAAAAAAGAAAAAGAAAAGGATATAAAGAAAAGAAAGGAACATCCCCATAAAGAAAGATGGTGTCTTTTAAATACCTGTATGAAGTTGCATTAGTATTTGACCAAGGGAGCTTGAAAGTGGGGTAAATGACCCACATCTAGTGGATTCCTTGTATTCAGCTACCTGTAGAAAAACGGACGAAGGCCTATCCAACATGACAGCTAAAGTTGAAGCAGATGCAAGGCGTACCTATACAACAGAGAGTAGCATCAGTAAGGTGGTTGCAAAAAAGGACTATGGCAATCAGGCAAGCATGATAATGATGAAAATAATGATAATAATAATATTAATATTAATAGAAAGCATTCTCCATAAACTATGACCCAAGAATGATTTAAGGTGCAGGAAAAAATTAAAAGATGAAAAAAAATAAAGAAAACACACCTTCAATTTTATATGAAACTTTTGGAGAGAATAATTAAGCAAAGGCTAATGACATAAAACAAAGTACACCAGAAAACCAATTTGGAATTGTGTCAGGAAAATCAACCATGGAAGCCATCTTTTTATCAAGACAAAACGATTGATAAAAAATTTTAAAGAAAAAAAGAGGATCTCAAGATGGTTCTTGGAAAAGCATAAGAAGAGTCTCTATAGAGGTAATATGTTGGGCCTTGGAAAAGAAAGAAGTCCCAAATAGGTATGTAGACCTAATTAAAGACATGTATGAGACTATGAGAGTGCAAAAATCAATGTTAGAACGCTTGTGGGAGAGCCATCAGAATTTGCAGTTAAAACGGATCTTAACCAAGGTTCAGCACTCAGTCCTTATTCATTTGCACTAGTCATAGATGAATTAACTAAACATAGTCAAGACTCAAGAGGAGGTCCCATGGTGCTTGATGTTTGTTGATGACATAGTAGTAATTGATGAAGCTAAAGGAATAAATGCTAAATTATGTTTATGAACAACTACATTAGAAACAAGAGGTTTTAAAATAAGTAGGACTAAAACAGAATATATGCAAAGCAAATTTAATGATAATAGCAGTGCAAACAAAGGTACACTTAAAATTATTGGAGACAAAAAGATAACCCAATATGACCCCTTTCGTTACCTTGGTTCAATAATCCATAAATGGATCAAGAAAGGTGATGGAAATACCCGTTTTTTCATGATCTAGCAAATGGAAAGAGGAGAAAAAAAACTTGTGACTAAGCTTGAGATAGAAGGGGAGGTGATTACCAATTAGGAGGAAATAGCTAGGAGTTTTGTGGATCACTTCAAGTCGAATTTTAGAAGACCCTTGAATCAGAGAATATTAGTGGAAGGAGTGGATTGGCCCTGACTGAGTGCTAAGAAGGTAAGCTGTTTGGAAAGAAATTTTGAGGAAGAAGAGATTAAACAAGCAATTCTTTTGATGGACAGATCTAAAGCTCTGGGCCAAGATGGCCTTACAATGGCCCCCTTTCAAGAATGTTGGGAAGTGATAAAAGATGATTTTTATGAGGTCTTTGAAGAATTTGCAAATAAGCACATAGTAAGCCTTGGAGTCAATGCTATGTTTTTGGCCTTAATCCCCAAAAAAGCTTGAGGCTAGCCACCCTAAGGACTTTAGACCAATTCTCTCCCTGGATCAGGTGGACTCCCCCTTTGAATGTGCAAAGCCTATTCACTTCCATGCCCAACTGCCGAACAAAAAGGGCAAAGATCATGTGGAGATGTGTCAGGGGTGCAGTATGTTGGACTGTTTGGGAGGAGAGAAATTCACGGATCTTTCTAGATAAAGAGAGAAGCTTGGAAGTAATACTGGAGATTACTCACATTAGGGTGATACATTGGTTAAAAACTTTGGAATTGTTTGTTGATTTCTCAGTTGATGAGATGCTAAGGAATTGGAAGGAAATTGCATAATCAACTTCAGCTAAGAAAGCTTCAAGTTCTTGTTGGACCCCTCCACCTCGCAGCTTTATCAAACTGAACTTTGATAGCAGTAGTTTGGGCAATCCAGGGCCCTCCGGAATAGGGGGAGTGATAAGTGATGAAAAAGGGAATCTGTTAGATATGTATTCTGGTCCAATTGGGGTGGGAGATTCCTTGAGGGCTGAGATACTACTAGGAGCTCTTGAAGGTGATTCTGAAATTGTAGTGAACTAGTTAAAAGAGGACAATTCCAAGCTCTAGAACTACAGCAATGAAAAGAAGAAATTTAAGTGGATGACTAAGGACACTGAAGTTAGTTGTACATGGGTAAAGAGAAGTGCAAACGCATTGGCAGATGGTTTAGCTAGGCAAGGGGTGAACAGAAACTCTATTTTTTGGGCTGTTTTGTAATTGATTTACAGTTTGGGTGTACATTGATGTATTAGGGAGTTAAGATTCTTTAGCTCCTTAGCTATGTAATTTCTCAATCTTTAATAAAATTCACTGTTACTGATCAAAAAAAAATTAGCTAAGGTTCTTTATCATTAGCCAAGCTCAAGGGGCTTTCATACAAGGAAGACAAATAGTAGATTAGGTTCTGATTGCGAATGAATATGTAGAGGAAATGAGGAGATCTAAACAGAAAGGCTTTGTGTGCAAGTTGGATCTTGAAAAGGCTTATGGTTTGGTGGATTGGCAGTTTTTGCTGGAGGTTTTAATCAATTTTTCATTCAAGGAAAGGTGGTGTGTATGGATGTTTAGTTGTTAAGTCGTTATTCTATCCTAGTTAATGGAGTAGTAAGGGACTTCTTTCCTGCTTGTAGGGGTTAGGCAAGGGGGTCTACTTAGCAAACTGATCTCTAAGACTGATAGAAAAGATGTTATAAGAGGTTGGAGAATAGGTAGAAAATGGAACTCCAGTTACCTACCTTGAATTTGCAGATGACCTAATAATATTCTGTGATGTGGGACACATAGGAAAGGTAGCAAATCTAAAGGAGTTTCTTAGAAGCTTTGAAAAAGAATCACAAGTTGAGAAGTAATCTAGAAAAGAGCTGTATAGCAGGGGTCAATTTGGAGGCTAGGGAGATTGAGATTGTGGCAGAGAGTTTAGAAATTTCCATCTCTTTCTAGCCTTTACCTATCTAGGGCTTTTGTTATGGGCAAACCCTAGGGAGAGTAGATTCTGGAACCCGGTGTCAGAAAATTTTGAAAATTTAGCCTCGTGGAAAAAGAATTACATCTCCTTGGGTGGTAGGATCACTTTGACAAGAGCCACACTTTTGAATCTGTCCACCTATTTCCTATCTATTTTTAGGATACTACCTAGGGAAGTAAAAGTTGGAGAAATTGATGAGAGATTTTCTTTGGAAATTGAGGGAAAGTAAAAAGGACCTTTTGATCAAGTGAGAGATTGTGTGTAAGAGTAAAGAGGAGGGGGGCTTGGGGTTAGGTAATGTGCACAAGAGTGAAGAATGTGATTCAAAATAAAATGGCTATGGTGTTGGCCACAAAGGTGAGACAAACTTTGGCACATAGTTGTCAAGGTGACGCCTAGGCAATAAGGCATTCTTGGAGGGTCACCTCGCCCAAACGCTTACATATTTATATGTAAGACACCACACAATATTTTATATTTTTATTTTATGTTATTAATGAGGTTCAAAGTATCAGAAAGCAAGGTGTATCAAAAAGGTAATTTTAAGAGATGTATCAAGATACGCTTTGGAAACACATAGATATGAATGAAAAATCAAGATACACTAGAAAGTCCAAAAAAAAATCCTTAAAAAATATGAACAACAATAAAAATGAGTTTTATGTGATTATAACTAATTTATTTAAACATAAAAACCCTTCTTTAATGATCTACATAAAGTATCAAGATATAATTAGTAACACTTGAAAAATAATAGAAGAACTAAAATGTATGTGTGTATATATACTAATATTTAGTAGTTAATATTTTTTAAGCCATTTATTAGTTATTATTTATTATATATAGAGTTAGATAATATTTATTATGTATACAAGTTAATATATACCTTAATTTTTAATAAATAAATATAATTTGTATTCATCTTATTATTATATAATTTTTAATAATCAAATTTTAGCATTTGTTGGAAAACATCCACCAAGGCAAGAAAGATTACTTTTAAGTATAAAAAAACATGCTATGATAAGCAATTAGGTTGGCATATTGGTTAATTATTTATTGTTGTAAGCAAATGACTAGGGTTCGAAACTTGTTACCATCTGTTTATGATTTTTAACAAGTTATTTGACTAAATAACATTTAATGACATATTAAATGCCTTAATCAAAGGTAACTCAAATGAGCATTTAATTAAATAATATTAGCATTTTTTTATCAATAACAAAATGCTATATTAAAGGCTTTAAATAATTTAATGACATATTAAATGCCTTTAAATCAATGACGTCTCAAATTTAAAGGCTTAATTAAAATTGATATTAATGAGAGAGAGAAGAGATTAATTAAATTTAAATTTGAATTTAAAAAAGAGAGGGAAATTAAATTAAGCTGATACATAATGTGTATCAGCCCATTTTGGGATTGTATCGGCCGATACATACCCAAAACGGTCTGATACAAGGACGATACGGACCCGTATCAGTTCAATACGAACGAAAAATTACGAAACTATCTAATTGTATATATTTCATGTATCAGAACTCTTCTGAAACAATACGTATCAGCCGATACGGGCTGACACGTTGCGATATTTAAAACCTTGGTTATTAATAGTAGTACAATAGATATTATTAGACTAACTTATTCATATTGTGGGTTTATAGTATTAATATTGCTATTCTTATAGTAGTTTCTTTTTGTTATTTTCTTATTTGTTTGGGTTCAATCAAGATTCAAGATACAAGTTAGTAACAAAGTCTTGAACCCTTTAGGACTTTTAAAACATGAATTGGTAAGTAAAAAATAACTATAAGATCCAATTGACACACAAGAACAAGAACAATCAATAGGACTTCTTCTTCCTAGGACCAAAACAAGGGCTCAACCTTTATGTTTTGTACATCTCTTTCCTTTCTTATTTTCCTAGTCATACATATGTTAACTTTAACTTTTTTTTTATTGGAAACGGTAACTTTCATTAAGGATATCAAATAAACATCTTACACTATCAACTACTCAGACAAAGAGTGTTGACCCCAACATAACATCAAGAGTTACAGTACAGCCCAAAAAAAGTTTGCCCTGACTGTCCCCTATTTTGCCAAGCTATCTACCACAGAGTTTGCTCATCTCCTTACTCATTTGAATGTTACTCCAACTTCCCTTGCCAAGCAAATTATTTCCCTTATTTGCTGTCTATACTTCCATACACCTAACTTCTCTGTTTTCAGCCACCCTATTAACAATTTAGAATCCCCTTCCACCTCCAAGTTCTGAAATTCCCATTGCTTGGCACATCTCGGGCCATGTAGGAGAGCCAAAATTTCAGCTCTCATAGAGTTTCCCACTCCTATGGGACCAGAGTATAGCACCACCATTCTGCCTTCCCCATCCCTAAAGACTCCCCCAGCTCCCGAGGGTCCTGGATTACCCATGGAACTTCCATCAAAATTTAACTTTACCCTTTTTTGTGTTGCTAGCGTCCAAGAAAGCTGAAAAACAGGCTGTCTGGTTGAAGAGTTTGCCACTACTGACCAACCCTTTGTATATCATCCACTGAAAAATCTTTAAATAAGTCACTTACTTTCAGCCAATGTATGACCTTAATGGCTACACGGTCAATGACTTGTTCCGTTGATCTTTGTGCCCCTTGGAATATTCTGTTATTCCTTTCTTCCCATAAAGACCAAAGAATGCCTGCTCTTGTTGCCCTCCACATCACTTTCTATCTATTGATATGGGTTTGTACATATTTCATGAGAATTATGGTGATTATTAGTTAAAGATCACTACTTATTACTATGAAACCTAGGGATCTACCTTAGGATTTATATTTTTATTTTAAAAAACTCATCACCTTGGAAACACCTAGGCGCCCACCAAGGCACTCCCCTATTGCCTAGTTTCGCCTTGGCGCCTTGAAAACTATGCTTTTTTTTATCAATAACAGAAATCATTTTATTAATGAACAATAATATTACAGCATTTTGGGAAGAGATAGAGAAGCTTAACTCTCCCAAGAAAGAAAATAGAAAATATGATTACAATACAGCCCAAAGCATCTGTTCCCTTCCCACTCCTTGTTTCGCCGATGTATCTGCAAAGGCATTTGCAGTCCTCTTCACCCATTGATACTGAACCTCCACCCCCTAGTTAGTCATCTAGCCTCCCTTCTCTCATTTGCATATTTCCACAGTCCATTATCCTTCTGTAACCAGCTTTGAGTCTCCTTCAACAATTAGTCAAAGAATATTCAACTCCTTTATTTTCCTTAAGCATTCCATTAAGGCACATATCTCAGCTCTGAGAGAGTCACCATTCCTAATGGGGCCTGAAAACAATGCAATCAACTTTCATTCTCATCTCTGAACACCCCACCAACACCCGAGGGCTCGGAATTACCTTCACAACTGCCACCGAATTTCAATTTTATGCATCCTGGGCTTGGTGGGGACCACAAAGGAGAGGCAACTGATGAAAACAAAGCAGAATTTGCCACTTTCAGCCAGCTATTCAGCAGCATATCTGTAGAGACATCAGCAAACATATCTACAGACTTCAACCCATGCACCACCCTAACCATTATTACCTCAATGATACCTTCTTTGTTCCTTTCCTTATCAGAAAAGGTCCTAGAGTTCCTTTCTTCCCATATAGTCCAGCAAATAGCAGTCCTCACACATCTCCACATAACCCCACCCCTTTTCTTAGGCCATCTAAGGAAAGAAGAGGCAAACAAGCTTTGTATATCTGGTGGATGGTTCCATCTGCAATCAAAAAAAGAGATAAACCATTCCCATATATCAGCAATAAAAGGACAAGAAATTAGTAAGTGGTAGCAGTTTTCACCGTTAGCCTTGCAGAGAGTACACCAACTTGGGGACAAGCACCAATTTGGCCTTTTCTTCTGGAGTAAATCACATGTATTACATCTTTCCAAGAATGCCTCCCAACAAAAAGCTCCAATCCTTAGAGGAATTGGCTCACCCCATATTTCCTTAACTAGGAAAGACTAAATAGAAATGTTGGTCTGTTGTGCCAAAGATTTAAAGAAAGAAGCACAAGAGAAAACCCCAGAGGGAGATAAAGTCCACATTCTCCTGTCCCTCTTTGACGGGTCCAAAACCACCCCATTCAAGATCTGAATTAAGTCACAACCATTCCCAATTCTGACTCCCTAAGGCCTCTTCTAAGACCCAAATCCCAATCATACCCAAAATTTGACTCATAAGGGACCAAAAAATCAGCCACACACTTCCCTTTGAAATGGGAGAGGGAGAATAACGAAGGAAATTGGACATAAAGTATTCATGGTTATCTAGAAAACGGATAGGATGTTGGTGTATCTCAGAAGGGCAACTTTGGCAACATCACAGAAAGCAATTCACAGTATACTTCTGCAGTTCCTCAGATTTATCGGGTATGATGTTTGCTCCAGAAACTTAGTTTGATTCTGGGAGGATGTCTGGATTAGAGATACCCCCTTAAAGGACCTTTTACCATCCTTATTTTCTGTCTCTTTGTATAAAAAGATGTAATTTCAAAGTTTCTCGTCCGTTTTGTAAATCCTTCTACTTTGTAGGAAACCGTGGACCCCACATTAGTGTACTCGTGTGACAACCTGAGTTGTACTTGGATTTAATTAAGTCATTGATTAGGATCAGCTTTCCTAGTAGGATTAGTTTTAATCTTATTCTATCTTATCTAGGATTAGTTTTTAATTATCTTATCTTGCCATGTAAGCATTAAGTTCTTTCACAATTAGGAAACTATGTATATAAATTCAAAGGGTGGGGCGGCTGTTTTTAATACACCAACCACTCTCTTCTCTCAAAAGCTATTCCACGAGTTCTCCCTCTCTAACTCTCTTCTTCTCTTCTCCTCTTCTCTTCCTTTCTTTTATTTTCTGTTCAAAATCTAAAGAATATCTGTAGTCTTGTACGACTACTGACTCCAATTGGGATCTTGGGTTCCGCAAGGGATTAAGGGATGAGGAAATCGATTGCTTGTCTAACTTGCTTTGCCTCCTCAATAAGGTTTGCTTAGACCCCTCTAAATCAAATAAACAGGTTTGGTCTACACAGCCCAACGGAACCTTCTCTTGTGCCTCTTTCTTTAAGTCCCTCTATCATTCAGCAGGTTTTCCCTTCTAGGGAGGTTTGGTGCAGGCTTGTTCCCCCAAAGATTATGGCTTTCTGTTGGGAAGTGTTTTATGGGAAAATAAGCACCTTGGATAACCTACAAAAGAGAAGACCCTACCTATGTTACTCACCTAACCAGTGTATTCTCTGCAGCTCTCATGGTGAGGATAGTTACCACCTGCTAATCTCTTACTCCTTTATTCAAGAGTTGTGGGATTGGCTTTTGTCATTGTTTGGGTACAGATGGAACATGCCAGCAGATGTAAGCATGCTCTTTAATACTTCTACCTTTGTCTAGCCTAACAAAAGAGGAAAGGTTATGTGGAGATGTGCTAGAGCAGCACTAATTTGGACAATTTGGGAAGAAAGGAATGTGAAGACATTCCAAGAAAAGGAGAGAAGCTGCCAAGACTTAAAGGAGTGTATTCTGAATAGGGTAATACATTGGCTGAAGACGATGGATTTATTTAACCAATTCTCCTTTAATGATATTTGGAAATATTAGTCAGCAGTAACAAGGTGTTCTTCCACAAAGATTAGGGTGGCAACTAGTTGGGCACTTCCTACAAAAGGTTTCTTGAAGCTGAATCTCTATGGGAGCAATCAACACAACCTAGGTCCCTCGAGTATGGGAGGAGTTACAAGGAATGAGCTCAGAGCAGTTTCACTCTACTACCCCGGTCCCTTGGAAGTTGGAGATTATACCAGGGCAGAATTATTAGCGGCCATTCAAAGAGTGCAGTTTGCATCTGTGTTAGGTGTGGAAAGGTTGGTAATTGAAGGGGATTCCAAGGTGGTAGTGGGTTGGTTGAAGGATCCAAGTACTGCAGTGTGGTCCTACAAGAATGAACTCAAAAAAGTTCAAGTGAATAACACATAATATATTTGTTTTTATTATGTTTTATTCACTTGTTGTATCCTAAAGTATTTTAATCAATAAAAGTTTCAAAGTTATTGATCAAAAAAACAACACAATATATATGTAAGAATATAATGGGTGGGGAAATCAGCAAATGCACTAGCTGATTATCTAGCTAAGCAAGGGGCAAATAGGGAATCTTTATTCTGGGCTCAGGTGTAACTTAGTTGTTTTTATTTCTTTTCCTTTGTACTTTGGTAGGAGGGATCACAACTCATGTCCCTCCAAGAGAGGCTTGTATCAGCTCGATTCTATGAATTAATAAAAATTCATTAAAAAAAAAAAAAGGAGAGATTGGGGAGGTCATTCATAGAACTAGAGCAGGATGAGCAAAATGGAAGGGTACATCTCGAGTTTTATGTGATACATGAATATCACTTAGGCTAAAAGGCAAATTCTATAGAACAGCTGTAATGCCAGCTATGTTGTATGGAGCAAAGTGTTGGGCAGTTAAGAAACAAAAAGTCCAAAACATTAGTGTAGGAGAAATGTGAATGCTTGGGGTAAGTGTTGCCTCATCCTCCAGAAGACAGAAAATAGTTGAGTGGTAACCCCCAAACTGTGGTTGGAAGAAACTTAACTTTGATGGGACTCATGGGAGTTGCATGGGCAATCCGGGTCCCTCAGGTAATAGGAGGAGTCACTAGGGACGAAGAGGGAAACATCATAGCCTTATAGTCAAGACCAGCCGAACAAGGTGATGTGGTTAGACCAGAGATACTGTCTGCAGTATATGGAGTTGAGAAGGTCAAAGATTTGGGTAATGATCGACTGATCATTGAGGGTGATTTGAGAACTGTTGTGAACTAGCTAAAGAAGGGGGAGGAGTGACATGTCATCTTAGGAATAACTGCCAACAGTCTAGCAGATGGTTTAGCTAAGCAAGGGGTAACAAAGAATTTCCTTGTATTGAGCTGAACTGTAATTCTTGGGTTGGGTCAGCTTTTCTCAAGCTGTGTTTTTTTTTCTTTTACACAACCTCTTGTTGTAATTATTTCTTTTATTATTAATGAAATCATTTCTGTATTGCTGATCAAAAAATATATGTGAGAGATTAGATGGATGAATGGTAAAACCAAGAAGGGACAAGGTCATACAAAGGAACCTAGGAGTAGATTCAATAGGTGATTAAATGAGAGAGAGTAGACTGAGATGGTTTAGTCACGTGCATACAAGACCATCTACAGAACCCGTTATAAGAAGTGATCTCTTACAAGTTGAAGGGGCTAGAAGAGATAAGGACAGACCGAAAAGGACATGAGTGGAAGTAGTAAGAATTAAGAAATGATTTAAGCAATCATAATTTAACAATAGATATGGCACTGAACAGAACGGAATGGCAAAATGCGATTCATGTAGCCAACCCTATACAGTTAGGACAAGAACCCTATACAGTTAGGACAAAGTATGATGATGATGATGATGAGGTAATCAACACTTGCTTTTCAATATAGTGTAATGTGGAAAGGGATTATGTGTTTCCAGTCGGTATTCCTTAATCTTGTTTCCTCCAGAGTTGGTGATGGATCAACAATTAAATTTTGGAAGGATGATTGGTTGGGTATTGGAAAGCTGTGTGATCATTGTCCTCATCTGTATAGGTTGGGTATGAAGAATAGCTCCATTACAGAAGATTAATCAAGGTAGAGCAGTTCGGTGTCCAAAATTTAGGAGGTCTCTCTTTGATTGGGAAATTCAAGAGTGTGCAGATCTTCTGGCAAAGTTACAATCAACCAAGCCTCAAGTGGAAGGAAAAGACTCAAGATGGTGGAAAGAATCTAGAAATGGTATGTTCTCAGTCAAATCCTTCTATCAGTCCCAATCAAGGTCAAGTGGAGAAGATTCAGGGATTAAAGGCATTTGGGGAAACCCTATCCCCCCAAGGGTAGAAACTTTTGCATGGCTAGTGGCTTTTGATAGTATTTTGACTTTAAATCATCTCCAAGGCAGAAGCTTTCACATAGCTAGCAAATGCTATCTTCGTGAGAATGCTGAGGTTCTTGTCTTTCATTTGATGGTTGAGTGCCTTTTCTCCAAGTTCATTTAGGGTTTTTTCTTCAAGCTATCCAAAGCTGTGGGTGGTCTCCCAATTTGGTGGAGGAAATTTTCTCTAAATGGCCTAAGATTTCAAGAAATGACAAGGCGAAGATCACTTGAAGCTGCATTCCTTTCGCAATTTGCTGGGAACTTTGGAAAGAAAGAATAGCAGATTTTTTTATGGGAAAGCTCGCTCAAGGGAACATATAACACTTCTATGTGGCAAGCGAATTATGGGCTGGATTCATATTCTCCCAAAGTTCGAAGGAATTACAAAGGAAGATTTTGGTGTACTCTGAAGTTGGTCGTTTTTTCTCTCTTTTTTTGTATGGACTATGTTTTTTCTCCTTTTCTTTTAGTGTATCTTCCCTTTTTGTTGTTTCCCTTTGCTGTTCTGTATTCCAGTGATACCTCATCACTATCAGGTGTACTTTTCCTATTAATAGAATTTCTTTTTTATTGATTACCAAAAAAAAATACCCAGACTGAACCAATACCTTTAAAACAAGATCAAATCGCAAGAACCAAAACAAAGTCATAAATATCAAAGAAAAACTAAGAAAAGATTAGAAATGCTTCAAGGTGCTGCTAAAAATAAAAGATAAAAAGATTATAAAAGAAATCATACCAACATTATTCTAACTACTGATCAAAGGGGTGATCAACACTTAAAGTAAAAAAGGATCAAATAAGAAAATCCAAAATATAGTAAGAAGCATCAAATGTTTGTATTTCTAAAAAAATTATTGAAGAGAACATCTAGATTCTGAACAGAAATAATACCTTTAAAACAGGATCAAATAGTAAGCATGTCATTAGAGTTGCTTCATGCTTCCTGTGAAACACAAAATGTAATATTAGAAGAAGAAATAGTCCAACAATTGAGAGGGTGATAGAGAGAGAGAAGGATACACAAACAGAAGGTATTAGAATGCTTAACCTTGGTTGCAGCACATCATTTGTAGGTAAAACCATCGTCCAGTGAGCAATAAGTGACTTGGGATCAGCTTGACAGATATCCTTCCAATTCAAAAATTAAGAAGGATTAAGAGTTTAAGTTATGAAGTTATCACGTAATTTCCAAAAATTAAAAAAGCCTAATATATAATAATATTTTTTTTCTAGTGGACTGCACTGCCACAGTCCAATCTAAATGGCTATTGATAATATTTTGTTTGTTCAAGATATCAGGATGACACAAAATTTAAAATCTTCCTAAAGAAATGGATAAAACTATAAGTTTATTAGACAAAAGCACAATATTAATCATAGTCTACAAACCCACAACCAGATCTACAATCACAAAAGCCCTCACAGAATACATTGAACAATATGCTGCTCATTGCCCTTACCTAAAAAAACTAAATGAGAACACCAGAGAATGAGTAATATAGAAATTCGTTGCCCAAGTTTAGTAAGAAAACAAAAAGGAACATTTGGAGATGCATGGAAACAACTAAGACCAAAATGGAGGACAGCAGATGGAATGTAATCCTTAGAATTAATTGTGAGCTCTACTGAGAAATGGATACCATACCTAGTAGGGTTGTGAAATAGCCCTAAATGAAATGGAAAATGCAAATTGAATCTGTTAAGTGAGTTTGACACAATAATTGGGATCATTAGGTCAGCAGGGCCTTTTCTTTCAGTAAATGATATTACCAGAGATATTCACCCCTTTCTGCTTCTGGCCCATCCCCAGCAAACTCCCTTGAGGCTTCCCGTTTCCATCAGTGATGGGGCGATAACCCTTAAATTTGACGGTTGCGCCTTGGGCAATCTGGGCTTTGCAGGTTGATATAATTCAGGTCTGCCTTAGAGTTCGGCCTAACTGAGTTCAGTTATGTAGAAGAAGAAAAAGTGATAAAGAAAAAGAGAAGGAGAGAAAGAGAGAAGAGAAAATTCTGGTTCGAACTGAAAGAGTCAACCTAACTTCTCCCAGTCGGCCAGTAAGTATTTATATTATTATTAAACATGACTGAAAAGACCTATGTGCCCTTACTTAAGTTAAGAGCACATGTTTCAACACAACATTACAGACCAGCAACATCAATCAAGGTATAAAGACAAAAATACCCCTACGCTAACACTCCCCCTCAAGCTGGTGAGTATATATCATATACTCCCAACTTGTTACATATGTAGTCCACTCTTCCCCGACTCAAGCCTTTTGTAAATAAGTCAGCCCACTGATTTCCTGTATTAACATGTGTAGTGTCTAGCTCTCCATTCAGCACCTTCTCCCTCACAAAGTGACAGTCAACCTCAATGTGCTTGGTTCTTTCATGAAACACTGGATTAGAGAAGATATGAACTGCAGCCTGATTATCACAACAGAGCTTCATTGGAGTGTTAATGTTGTACCCTACTTCCTGTAGAAGGTTCCTTAGCCACACTAATTCACAGGCGGTATGCGCCATAGCCCTATATTCTGCTTCAGCACTGCTTCTTGCCACAACCATCTGCTTCTTACTTTTCCATGTCACCAGGTTACCTCCCAGAAACGTGCAATAGCCTGTAGTAGACCACCTATCAGACAAAGAACCGGCCCAATCAGCATCAGAACACCCTTCTATTTCAAGTTTTCCCCCACTCTTGTATATCAGATCGCGACCCGATGCCCCTTTTAGATACTTCACAATTCTCAGAACCGCATTCCAATGAGAAATCAGAGGTTTTTGCATGAACTGGCTTACCACACTAACTGCGAATGAGATGTCTGGTCTGGTAATGGTTAGGTAGTTCAGTTTGCCCACAAGTCGTCGGTATCTGCCAGGGTCTTCAAACACTTCACCCATATCACTACTTAGCTTGGTATTTGTGTCCATGGGTGTTTCAGCTGGTTTGGCACCCAACAAGCCTATTTCTTCCAGCAAATCAAGCACATACTTCCTCTGGCACAGGTTCATCCCATACTTGGATCTCGCTACCTCTATCCCCAAGAAGTATTTTAGTTTACCCAGATCCTTTGTTTGAAAGTGATCCTACAGATAAGTCTTCAGCCTGTCAATACCAATGTTATCATTCCCAGTAATAACAATATCATCTACATACACCACCAACAGTATTTTTCTTCCTGGAGAGTCATGACTAAATACAGAATGGTCAACTTTGCACTGTTTCATGCCAAACTTCTTTACCACCTCACTGAACCTACCAAACCATGCTCGAGGAGACTGTTTAAGCCCATATATAGCCTTCTTTAGTCTGCACACCTTGCCATCCTCCCCCTGAGCAACAAACCCTGGAGGTTGCTCCATGTAGACCTCCTCGAGTAAGTCACCATGCAAAAAGGCATTCTGGATATCAAGCTGATATAGTGGCCACTCATACATGGCTGCAAGAGATATCACAACATGAACTGACCCTATCTTAGCAACCAGTGAGAAGGTCTCTATGTAGTCAATGCCATAGGTTTGGGAGTACCCTTTTGCAACTAATCGCAGTTTCAGGCGTTCAACACTACCATCAGGCAGATACTTAACCGTATAAACCCACTTACAACCAATAGCTTGCTTCCCGGGAGGAAGAGCAGTGAGGTCCCAAGTATGATTATGATGAAGGGCTGAGAGTTCTTCTTCCATGGCACGGCACCACCCTAGAAAGGCAAGGGCTTCCTAGACATCTTTAGGAACAATGACTGATAATAACAAAGTAACAAACTGGCAATGGGAAGCGGAAAGGTGAGTAAGAGAAACATAATTAGAAATGGGATGAAGGGTGCAAGTACGTTTACCTTTCCGCAAAGCAATGGGTAGATCAATCTCAGATGCTAAGTGGGGGTCTGGTGCCGGATCCGTCGACGGAGATGTAGCCGGAGGAGTAGTAGTTGGTGCACGTGGGCGATGTGTATACACATGACGGATAGGTGGGCGTTCAACAGGTGGTGGCACCGGAGGCAAGGATTTGGTCACGATTGGAACAAAGGGAGGAGGATCGACAACGGGAAGTGGAAGAGGAGGCGGTGATGAGGAGGAAGAAGCATCACCAGACCCCAAAAAGAACGAAGTGGACTCAAAGAACTGACATCAACACACACAAAGGATCGTCGAGAACCAGGATGGTAACACCTATACCCTTTCTGGGTCCGAGAAGGAAAATGCACTTGAGAGAACGGGCATCAAACTTGTCATTCCCGGGACCCAGATTATAAACAAAACACACACCCAAAAACTCTCGGCGTAAGAGGGAACGGAGACAAAGTGGGAAACAAGACCTGAAACGGAGACTGACCATCAAGGATGAACGCGGGCATCCGATTAATCAGAAAACAAGAGGTAAGCACTACATCACTCCAAAAAGGTTTGGAAACATGAATGTGATGCATTAGGGATCTTGCTGTTTCAAGGAAATGGCGATTCTATCTCTCAGCCACCCCGTTTTGTTGTGGGATGTAGGTACACAAGGTCTGATGTATAATGTAGTGTTAGTCCAGGTATTCTTGAAATGATGAGGATAAATATTCACGGCCATTATCAGAACGAAAAACTTTGATGTGGGTCCCAAATTGGTTATGAATTTCAACATAAAATTTTTGAAAAATGGTAAACAATTCACTTCTTTCTTTCATTAAATAGAGCCACGTCATCCTTGAAAAATCACCCACAAAAATGACAAAATATCTGTATCCATTATATGACATTACTTTATAAGGACCCCAAACATCTGAATGAACTAAAGAAAAAGGACTCGACACACGGTTATCAACCCTAGAACTAAAGGGAACACGATGGTGTTTCCCAAACTGACACGACTCACAATCCAAAACAGAAAGTTGACTCAAAGACGGAACCAAGGACTTCAAGACTTTGAGCGACGGATGACCAAATCGGCATTGCCACTGGAGAGGAGAAAGAGATGACTAGAGAGCTGTTGAAGTTCTACCACCACCACCGTCAAGATAATACAATCCACCTGCTTCATGCCCTCCACCAATCTTCATCCCCATCTTGAGATCCTGAAAGACACACATAGAAGGATAAAAGGTAATGGAGCAGTTAAGTGATTTGGCCATCTTACTAACAGACATAAGGTTAAAAGGCAATTTAGGAACATACAGAACTGATGAAAGGGATACAGGATCTAGGTCAATCATGTGATGTGGAACCATTAGCAAGGGTGACAGATTGTGATGTTGAGCAATGAAATAAGGAGGAAAACACACCTGGAGTTCCAATCATGTGATCGGAGGCTCCAAAGTCAATGATCCAGGGATTGGGTGTAGATGCCAGACAAGCCATACCTGAGTGAGCAAAACTCGTTGTGTTCTACTGTGATTGGATAAACCTCTCATATTCATCACGGGGACCACTCACCATCTCCTTCATGGGACCAATATAGATGTAGGAGGCAACTGGTCAGATGAATGATTCTCCTGTCTAAATCTGGAACTTGAGTCACCGGTCATGGCATGATTGGCCCAGGTTGAGGGAGGACCATGTAAATCATAACAATAGTTGATGATATGTCCATCCATACCACAATGAGTGCACTTCCTCGAGCCTAAGCTACGTCTTCTACCACGGGCTCCCCCTGGAATCTCTACTCCCAGTACGACCACCACCACGATTATAAGTAGACCCACCATTGCCACTTCGGCCATAAACAGAACCACTACCACCACCAGGCCAGACTGAGCTCCCCGAGCTCCACCTCTACCACCACGGCCTCTTGATGCAGCAAAGGCAGATCTATCTGAGATATTAGAGTTCTCAGTAGATCCAATAGAAATCCTCTGAAGTCGAGCAAATACCTCTTCTAGGGACGGAAGAGTTGATCCCCCTAATATTTGAGCCCGTATTGGTTCATATTCAGACTTTAGTCCCACCAAAAATCTAGTCACATCGAGCTGCTCTCTCAGTTGTTGCTGAATCTTGACATCCGAAGAAGTGAGAGGATGATAGACATTCAACTCATTACGTATGTTCCTCATGTTGGCATAGCACTCCTCAAGACTCTAATTGCCCTGTTGCAGATTAAAGTACTCTTGATAAAGCTAATAAACCCTGGTTGTATTGTCCTGCCCCGAATACAATTTCTTCGCATGGTCCCACACATCTTTGGCAGTATCAAAGAACATGAAGTTCACACTAATCCTGGGTTCCATACTGTTCCACAACCATGTGATGCTCTGAGCGTCCTCTTGCTCCCAGTCTTCATACTCGTGAGAGTCAGAGGAGGGTTTCTCCTCTCTGATGTGTTTTACCCTCTTCTTTGCCTTCAGAAAGACTTCAACGAATTTAGCCCAAGGCACATAATTCTCTCCATTTAACTTAATGGAGGTCATCTGAACATTCAGGTAGTCTGTAGGCACCATCACACTACGTTTATAATCATTATCGTCTTCCATTATGTTATCACCAATTCTGCACACTTGAATTGGCAAATGGATGTCAAAACCGCATTCCTGAATGGAGATCTTAGTGAAGATATCTACATGCAGCAGCCGCAAGGCTTCATTGCTGCTGGTCAGGAACACATGGTATGCAAACTCAATAGATCCATATATGGACTTAAGCAGGCTTCTAGGAGTTGGAACATCCGTTTTGATTCTGCCGTCAAAATGTTTGACTTTGAGCAGAATCCGGATGAGCCCTATGTTTACAGGAAGTCCAGTGGGGATAAGATCACCTTTTTGGTATTGTACGTGGACGATATCCTGCTCATTGGGAATGATGTAGGAATGTTGACTTCGGTCAAGGTATGGCTATCACAGCAGTTCTCCATGAAAGATCTTGGAGAAGCTTCATACATACTGGGTCTTCGACTCTATAGAGATAGATCGAAGCGAATAATTGGATTATCCCAGGCTGCTTACATTGACAAAATTGTCAAAAGGTATAGCATGGAGAACTCCAAGAAAGGAAACGTTCCTTTCAAACATGGAGTCACTCTCTCCAAGAAGATGTCTCCTAAGACTTCTGAGGAAATTGAGGGCATGAGAGACGTTCCCTATGCCTCAGCCGTAGGGAGCATCATGTATGCCATGTTGTGCACTCGCCCGGACATAGCTCAGGCGGTGAGTGTGGTAAGCAGATTCCAGGCCAACCCAAGCCAAGAGCATTGGACTGCTGTGAAGAACATACTTAAATACCTTCGAAGGACAAAAGAGTTTTGTCTGGTATTCGACAATGGTTCACTACAAGTTCTAGGGTATACTGATGTCGATTTTCAGTCGGATCCAGATGATAGAAAGTCTACATCTGGGTATGTTTTCACGATAGGATCGTGTGTTGTTTGCTGGAAAAGCAGCAAATAGGGGTCCACTACAGACTCCACAACCGAGGCCGAGTACATTTCCGCAAGTGAAGCTGCCAAGGAAGCCGTGTGGATGAAGAAATCCATACACGAATTGGGAGTGATTCCATCCAGCACATCACCCATCCCGTTGTTGTGTGACAACAATGGAGCGATCGCCCAGGCTAAAGAGCCTCGGGCTCACTCGAAGTCAAAGCACATCGAGAGGAAGTACCATATACTGCGAGAGATCGTTGGTAGAGGGGACGTCCTAATTCAGAAGGTAGCATCAGCGGACAATGTGGCAGACCCATTCACTAAGCCACTGACACAGAAGGTGTTTGAAACGCGTGGAAAGCATGGGACTCCGGCTTGTACCGGATTGGACCTAAGTGCACTCGATTATGACACATCACTAGGTGTCAGATAGGACTGTCTTTAATGTGTCAATCAGTGAGATCCTTAGTGGGGGTCAGAACCTGGACATGTTGGGGCAGCCTGAGAATTCATCTGAGTGAGTGATGATCGGGAATGCACTCTCTCTGATGGAAACCAAACTGTCGGCAGTTGATTTCAATCGTTGGAATTTTGTTTTGCAAAATTAATATATATATATATATATATATATATGTACGGTTTCAAAAGATTTGCAAAAGGTTTTAATTCCCAGGATCCATGTGAGTAGAGAGTGCGGCACTGTTCCTTGCAGCCGAAGGAGAGGTATTCTCTTGTCGGGCAGTGCTTGATCATTAAGGGCTGAGAGGTTGAGTGTAAGACCATTTAGGATAATACCTGATGGGCTAATCTTGCACCTGCCCATAGTCCCTGGGTTTTTATAAGATGGCTTGGCCCAAGGACCACTTAATATAAGTGTTGGGCCCATAGGGTCCATGTGATGGGCTCAAGGGGGTCACTAAGTTTTTCAGTGAATTCGGTTGGGCCTTGTAATAAAGGCTGGGCCGAACCCATGTGGTTGGTGTGTAGATCAATGCTTGGGTCCCACGCCATACAAAGAAGCCCAACTGGGCAGTAGATTGGAAACTAGTTAAACACTGAACACTTAATGGGCCAAAAGCCCATTTCGAACTGGGCTGATATGATCACCTATTCATGGGGCGAATCTGAGATTAATGTTAGTAAAAGGATTGGGTCTTTAACCTTATCCACTCTAAGATACCAAATTCAAATTAGATTTAAATCTGGTAACCTCCTGATAAGATCAGGAGTCAGCTAACTTAATCTACAGATAGGATTAAGATTATCCCCTATCCAAATACTGATTGGGATTGGGATAACTCCCAAAAAATTGGGAGGTTTCTTAATCAAGAAGAAAGAGGAGAAAACCCTAACAAGAAATATCAGATTTCGAACTAGGGTTTGTATGCAAGAGATACCTCCTACGAATAGAGATTTGATCTCTCACAGACTCCAGAGAGAAGAGACACAGTTCAGCCCTCTTCGTCCCTAGATTTCTCCTCTTCCAGCAGCCGCCATACCCTGTTGCAAGATTGGATCTTTGCAGCAATAGGAAGTCAAGAAATCAGTTCTTGACCAGTCTTGCTAGAAAGACCAAAAGATTCGGTGTTCAAGGTTTCCAAAAGATTCTTGCGAAGAATCTAGTGTGTAGGACGCACCCTGCTGGTTCCGTTCCATCCACAGCTGTGTCATCTTCAGCAGGAGCGGATCTTGGTTTCTTCTTTGGGCGTGAATACCAACTTTGGGAGATATTGTTTCTCCGGATCAGGTATAATCCTTCATGTTTCCTTTTGGTTCAGATCTAGTTTGATTATGGTTCAAGTAGAATCCTTGAATATTGTATTCTAAATTTAGGGAATATGATTCCCAGTTGGAAGAATATAGGAAATTTTTTGAATTTCGCCCACCCATTCCGCACCCTTCATGGCGTCCATTAGATGGATCCTACCATTCTTTCAATTATCACTGAGATCTGCACACTACACACCACTAGGTCACACCTGTCACACTGATTGCAGCACTAATTGTTGCTGGAATGTGTGCTCTTTACACCACAAACCCTAGATCACACCTGTCACACTGATTTCAGCACTTGTTGTTGCTGAAAAGTGTGCTCACACCACAAACCCTACTCCTACAACTACCTGAAATCTCACCACTATATGATCATATCTCTTCCTTCAAAATGCACAAAGAAACCAACATAAACCCTAGTTATTACTGGCTGAAACCCTAGCAAATGGTCTGAAACACACCTCCTATTTAATCCATAACAGATATCATGCATTGAAATCTCTTACCTTATCGCTGAAGTAACACCAATGCGAGCAAGAGAGCAGTCCACACACAACAACCATTGCCCATACAATTCGGCCCTCTATTCTTCCTCTACTAGGAGAGGGCGATCTCAGAAATCACAGCAACCGACCATATACGACCTGACTGGAGGCATAGAGGCTCCCAAGGGAAGAGGGCGATCACTCCTTTTCAGCCATTTCCCTTATCTCCAATCGAACACAAAAAAAAAAAGAGGAAAACCCTAGATAGGGTGCGCAAAGAATGAACCCTAGGCAAGCAAAAACGAAGGCAGATTTAACCTAGCTCTGATACCATGATATAATTCAGGTCTGCCTTAGAGTTTGGCCTGACTGAGTTCAGTTAGTAGAAGAAGAAAAAGTGATAAAGAAAAAGAGAAAGAGAGAAAGAGAGGAGAGAATTCTGGTTCGAACTGAAAGAGTCAACTTAACTTCTCCCAGTCGGCCAGTAAGTATTTATATTATTAAACATGACTGAAAAGACCTATGTGCCCTTACTTAAGTTAAGAGCACATGTTTCAACACAACATTACAGATCAGCAACATCAATCAAGGTATAAAGACAGAAATACCCCTACGTTAACACAGGTACAGGTGGTACAATAAGGGACAAAAGGGGCAATATCTGCTGGACTTTTAGTGGTCCAATTGGTTGGGCCGACTCCGCAAAGGCTGAAGTGATGGCTGCTCTCACTGGAATCAGGATAATAAAGAATTTGGGAATTCAGAATTTGATCATTGCAGGTGATTCAGCAAATACAATAAAATGGTTAAGAGACAAAAAAGGGGGCCCTGGGAGACTGAATCACTATCTGACTAAAGCTTGGGATTCTTTGGATGGTTTGAATGTTAACTTAGTTTGGATTCATAGGGAACACAATCATACTGCAGATGGCCTAGCTAAATTTGGCGTGTATTTGGAGCATCTGTATAGTGACAACTTCCTCCTTTGTAATCAATACCTGTGACAACCTTCAAAAAGAAGGCCAAGCTGGTCCTTATTCCTTTATATGTATCTTCTCCACAATGCTAGTAGAGAGACTGCATACCATTTATTAATCTCTTATTTATTTGTTTCTTGTATTTGGGAGTGGTTTTTCTCCTTTTACTGGCAAATGGGCACTCCCAACAGGTTTGGCCAGCTTACTTTTTTATTAAGAAAAGGTAACCATCATATTCAAAAAAAAAGGAGAGAAATACAAAGATATACAAGAAAAAGAGGGCCTTGATTTTAAAAATAAAAATAAAAAAAAAAAAAGCCAAAGCCCAATCAGGACATATTTAAGTTGTTAGCACTATGCAAAAAAAACTCCAGACTCAATTTATCTAAGAAATCAACCATTTGATTCAAATCTCTCGGAATCCACCTATAGCAGCAATCAAGGGAAAAATAAAATTCATGAATTTCATGAGCCAGCCTCCATGGACCTGTCCCAAAATTGATTGCCCAACCAATCACAATCATAGAGTCCCCCTCCACGAGCAATGAACCAGAGAGAAGGTCTTTGGAAAATCTGAGCCCCTCAAGAAAGGCTTGAACTTCAGCTCCAGATGCATCCCTTGCAGTGAAAGGACCAATAAAAGCCCAAATCAGAGTGTTATCAGCTCTCAAGATAGCCCCCCCACCCACCACCCATTTCCATCTTTACCAAACCAGAATTTCTCAAACTGCAAGATGAAAGCGGAAAGCAGTAGAAGGTCTTGAGGCTAAAGAGAGAGTGAGTTGAAGAGCCAAAGGCAATGGCTTTAGGATTTCAGATTTCTATCAAGATCAAACAGCTCTGATTCTATAGAAACTCTTATCTGTCAGCATCCACAATTTAACCAAAGAAAGGATATGCCTTCTAAGGTCTAACAAGGAGGGTGCTTTTATTTTCAAAAATTCTTCCATTGTGTTCTTCCCAAATGCCCCACAGCACTGCATGAATTATTGCCTTCCAGAAGATCCTTCCCCTTATTCCCATTTTACTTCTTTTCCACTGGTGGATGAAATCACAGATGGTGTTTGGAGGGACCCAATGAAAGTTGCCATCCCACAATATGTCTAGGAAATATATTTTTTGAGAAGTGGTGAATATTTCATTAAAAAGATAAAATAAGACTGCTGAGGAGAGATTTCCTCAACAACCAGCTACAAGGGAAAGGATCCCAACAGGCTAAACATTATACAATGAAAATTTTATCAAAAAAAAATATCACACAATGAAATCATTTTCCCACAAATAGCATCCCAATGATCCACAAAATGCTTAAACTGAAATCCCCTAAAGAAATCACCAATAGATACCCGTTTGATCAGAATTGCACCAGCAAACTACCAATGGAGAGACATTCCACAGGACCTAACCCATTATGGAAAATGCCTGCCCCATCAAGAGGACAGAAGGGACACAAGATCTGGAGGTGTCACCCACTTCGTGCCAAAAAGGTTTAAAACATGGAACCACACCTTATGAGAGAAACTACAAAGAAGAAGGAGATGCTGAGCAGACTCTTCGCCCTCCCCACACAAACAACGATGATTAACTAGGTTTAGGACCATTCCTTTTTTTCTTAACACATCAATAGTAGGGAATTTATCCTTTGTAGCAGCCCAAATAAAAAGTTTAACCTTTAGAGGAATCCTGAGCTTCCACAACCAGACCCAAGAGGGCAAGGTCCCATCTGAGTTTAGCAGAAACTGCAACATAGAACTCACTGTAAAGAGGACGGACTTCTCTTCGTTCCACCAAATCCTGTCTCTCTCTGTCAGCTGAAGCTGGGTTTGTTCCAACCTTTGTGCGCCTCCCTTTTTCTCATTGACCACCCTTGTTCCACCAATATATCTAGGAAATATCGCCATAATTCATGAACATGCCATCCCTTTTCCTATGCCTCATTTTTTCTCATTGACCACCCTTTTTCCACCTCTTAGGATGTCTTCATTAGCAGTGTAAAACTGTATCCTTTTGCATGTTAGACCAAGTAAAATTGCATTTTTGTGTGCATGCACCAAGGCTGCATTAGAAAATGATATAGAGAATCCACAATGCTTGTAATGGTTCCTACTCCTTGAATCAAGTTTTAACCCTAGAAGCTTCCACCAAATATTCAACCATTCAAGCTTAAAATAAAGTTAAATTAATACAGAAGGGCTAGACAGCAACTTTTCTAATAGAGTGCTAGGTACACAAGATATTCCCATCATTTTTTTTCATGGCTTAAACTGTTATCTATTAAAATAACTAACTCTAGGATATAGGGAATCACTCAAAAATAAAGTTGAAACAAGAAATATGCTCAATTCCTATTAAAGAACAAGAAATATGCTCAATTCCTATAAAAAAACAAGAAATATGCTCAAGAGTCAGTATTTCTCTAGTCAGCCATTTTAGAAATTACATATATTTATAGATCCTAACACAGGCTATTGAGTCTTTCAGGTCCTGCAGGTGAAGGTATATCTCTCAGGGCTGAGCTCCTTGTACTGTTCCAAAGCTTAAAGCTAGCACACTCTATGGGTTAGCACGACCTAATAGTAGAAAATGACATCAAGTGGTGTTAAGTTGTTCTCAAATAGGGTAGACGGACCCTGATCTTTAACACGTCTAATTAGAGAGGCTAAACATTTGGGTATCAAGATCCACAAATAGTGAGACAGGGTTAACAGGGTAGAGTTGTTATGAGGAATGCCAGGTCCAGGGCAATGTGTAGTGCACTACTGCTGCAAGTTTCCTATGATACTCTGTACTGCCAGTCTATCACTGTTTCTACTAATTCCCTGCTCTCCAAACTTTGTGGAGTGTAATGTTCTTCTAGCATCTTCTAATAAGAAACTAACACTGCATAAAAAGGTAAAATTAAAAAAAAAACAAAAAAATATCAACTTACTGATCGAATAACTATGGCAGGAGAGGAACGCAAGGATTTTCAAGAACCAACACAGCTCCTCGGATACAGTATTTCAGAAAGTTATGGGAAAAATGTTTTCCTGGTTAGCAGTAAACAATGTTTTCAAGGACAGAAATTTTAATTCCTTTTTTTGCGGTTGGGAATCTTTTTGTAAATCAGGGTTTGGGAGACTAGCTCTGCTGGTGCAGTTTTTGTAAATCCCTGTGTACAGCTCCTTGTTGTACATGTTTTGTCATAATGAATTCTTACTTTACCTGTTATGAAAAAAAAAATAAACTAACATTTTTTTGATAAATGGAAATTTAAACTAACATTAACTAAACCAATAACTCTTATGACAAGAACCACAATATATTTGAAAAAAAGAATGCCATTTGTCAACCAATGGTCAACTCTCAATTACAAAAATTGTCCTAGTTTATTGAAAATTCATAAAAATAAAATTCAAAATATCCCTTTGTTAACCATCCTTCTTCTGGGTAACATAGTTCTCAACTCCATATCTCCATTTCCATTTGACCTAAATGAGTTCAAATAGAACTTTGAAAGGACAATAACTAATTCAACATCTAATTGAGAGAAGTTACTTTCATGCTGATGCAAAGAAATATTCACATCCATAGAACTCAATAAAGACCTCTTTCTAATCAAACCATGACATAGAAAAGCAAGACACCTGTATACAAATAATAGCAGCTACTCTAGCTTTAGAGCTGCGAAAGTAGTCTACATCTTTCAATTGCCCATCATTATCACTGTGTTCTGAATCTGACGATGTAAAACCAGCCATAGAAAACTCATTATCCGATAAACTTGGAGAATCCCAATCTTTATGTAACTGCAAGTTTATGCCCTCTTTTTTGCGTAGATGAGGGGGCCTATATCGACTACATCCAATTTTCTTTGTCTCTGACAAATGGTTTGTAGAAGTGATTTCCTTCTTACACCTAGAACCTGGGCAAATTAATGCTGGCCTATTAGTAAGGCCATAGATGAAGAATATACGCAGAGCTGCTACAAAACTTGCCACCTACAAAATAAGCAAACATAAATAAGTAAAAAACAATGTATGGGAGAAGTTAACCAAATTTTATCCCAAGTCCTGAAAATGGAGCTCTTGAACTTACATGCTCAGAAAGGGAACCTTTAGGATCTGAAAGAACCAAATGCAGACAACGCAAAAGAGAGGTGAAGAACCTGCCAAACAATGCTCATGATAGAAACCTAGTGGATGAGATGCACATTAAAGACGGTAAATTATAGAAAGTTACCTGGACATGACATTGCTTTCCATCTGTATGCTCTTAAATGGGAGTACATCCATCACTTTCCTCAAAACCTAGATCACATCAGGAAATCTAAGCCTTTCATTCAATAAGGTACCATCAAACTGGCAGAAGGATAGGCTCACCTCAAGTGCTGATTGCCACATATCAACTTGAACAGAAGATCCGAGTCTTAAGAATGCATCAGCAATCATAACAAATGCAGTGATCTCAACCTCCCATAAATTGTTGGACTTAAGAACTATTCTATTATCTGTAGTTTGAGGCTGATTTCCAAATGAATGAGCTAATGACAATAACACAGTGTGACAGCTTACAACAACATGGAGAAGGAGCCTGACTAGCTGTGTGGTTTCCAATGGTGAACACTTTCTACCATATGCATTAGCAAAATATCTGAAGACAATTAAGTCAATACTTTTAGAATATCCTCCAACATGAAAGAAATGAGACATTTTCCCTTTTCTATTGTCAAGATTTTCTTCTACATTTTAGAAAGATAACAAGAATTGGTTGCATTCTAACAGATTTAGACAACCAAAAAAAAGATAATTTTTGCATTCCACATGTGAAGGAACAAAGGCCACATGTATCATTTAAAATTTAATAACAAGCTAACAAAGAGAAGGATGTTCAAGAAATTTTTTATGCTACAAGTTTTTTAATCAAATTTATGTAAAACAGCTAACCTTAGGATCTCTAAAACCTGCATGGTGGCTTTTGTTCCACTTGAGTTCTCTAAGAAAGCTTTCTCAGCATCAACTTTGTTAAAGAAAAAATGCACCACATTTTGGAGAAACCCCAATGTAAGAGCCCAAGAAGATGAATTCATTTCCAGAGAGACGTGACGGCTAACTTCATGAATCTGCACCAAACAAGAATGAGAATTACATATTTTACAAAGAGGCTGGAGTTGCATGGGAACTCTCGTGCAAGAAAGGAAGTTTCTAACTGATTTTGTTTTATAGGTAAATGATGTTACATTAATATAATGACAAAAAAGTTACCGAGGACTCTGATATAGATTTGTTTAACATCACTAGTTAAACAATTTGTGTGGTTGACATCACATAATTGGGATCGGAGTAAAGCTTTACTAAGATTACAGTAGCGATATAATGACATATGCTACATTGTGACTTGTAAGAAGGAAAGAATATGCAAATGTGCAGAATCACTAAGATCTTAAGGTCCCATTAAGAATACTTAACTACCCACAAATGCATATACTACAATCTGAAACTTGTGACAACTGAAATATACGCAGAAGCTGTTAGCACAAAAGCTCGATATCCAATTAAAAAATAACTCGATTTCACTAAGCAGGAGTTCTAACCGACCCCAAACAGTTGAAGTGGAAATATTTTAGAGTTAGACACTCTACAGGTACAGTATAAACCTTGCAATAACAGAAACAATTACCAAGTGTAATGTCTGAAGAAATAGAGTGTCCACGTCTTCACTTTCCGAAGTGGTTGCCACCAATTCCACCAGAAACATAACATCTGAAGTAACCTGAGCAACTCACCACGTATAGTCACCATTAGATCCCAAAACCAAACGCTTAGGCGTAATTGGCATGCAGATTGCAGAAGATGGCATGGAACATTGTTTACCTCGTGAAGGGGCAGTTCGGGTGCAGCGACAACCAAAGAATCGGAGTGGGAAAAGATGAAGTGATGAAGGAGTGAAAGGAGTGAGGTGCGAGGTGGAAAAGTTAGGGTTTCGTCCCTCAAGGTGAGAAAGGCAGTTCTCCATGATCTTAGTGAAGAAGATGCAGCCATGAATCAAGCTCTAAGCACTCTATAGATTCATATGTAGCAAAAAATGTCCGCATAGAAGAGCTGCGACGGCCATCAGCGATCATCGATTCAGGAAACTGCTTTACTAAAATCGGTAATGAGTTAGTGACGAGTCAATATGGAGAGCAAATGGGTCGGTTTTATCCGAAACCGATTGTAACCAACCACGAACCGGCCTTGTTCCAAATGGTTCTCGGGTTGAACCAGATTCTTTTGTTCTTTCCTTACATTTTCTAAGGTAAAACCAATGGGTCGGATCCGGTAAAGGGTATATTGGATCCGATCAATTTGAATATGATAACAATCCATTGAGTTTTCAAAAATATGATTTGAATTCGAATTTAAATGTCTTGTTGGATATTTGATTCAAGAAGGGTTGTGCTATGTTGCCCCCGCTCGTGAAAATTTTGGGGGTTGGCCCGGCATGGCCCAGGCCTATGTCATGTTGTACTGTATCGTGGGCCAAGCTGGCCCATGGACCAAGCCTTGGCCCAAATCGGACTATAGATCGAGTCAAAGTTATTTTTGCCTATTTATTTAAAATTTAAAAAAAAATAAAATTTTAATTGTATATGAATTTTGATATATACAATTGCTTATATATACAATAATTAAATAAATTAGTATAATAAAATTGAAAGCAATTGTTTATGTTATTAATATATTATATAAATATAATTTATATAATATATTATATATTATATATGTAAATACATAAAATATATAAATATTATGTGTATATATATAAATATATAAATAGTATATATGGGTTGTGCTGGGTCGGGCCAGGCCCACCCGCTTTGTGGTGCCATGCCATGTCGGCTTGTCGACTTCGAACCCTAGGCCCAACACGACACAGACCATCGTGTCAGGCTTGGCACAGCCCGTGGGCTATTGTGTCGTGCCATGCCGAGTCGGGCCACGAGCAATACGCCCCGATTTACACCTGTAGTAGTGAAGAAATTTTCTCTTTTCTTTGAATTTTTTATTTTTTTATTCCATGTCATTTTTTAAACAACCAATGAAATGCACTTTCCTATAACCTAAATAATTTCTTCTCCTAAAATTTCTCCTAAACTACCTCCCCCACTTTCTCCAAAATTATCTCTAATTCTTATTTATCTACAAAATTATCTCTAATTTAGTAGAGAGTTTCTCTCACAAATTATCTCTAATTCCTATTTATCCTCTCCCCTTCTTTTTATCTATATATACCTAAAGAAGGTTTGGATTAAAAATTTTAAGAATTATTTAAATATTCTAACAAAATTATATAATAATTTTTAAAATATTTACTAAAAATACAAAAATAATTTTATATTTTTATAAAATATATCACGAAATTATGTATTAACAATTTAAATTATGTTTTCCCAAATTATCAATTTAAATGTTTTTCAAATATTTAATAATATGTAATAGCTTTAAATCTTTAGAGTAGAAAAATAATTATAACATAATATTAAAATTAATAAGAATTTAATATATTACAAAATTAATAATGAAGTTACGTAATAATAGTATAAATTATGATTTATGGAAAATGAAATTCAATAAATAATTAATATTTTAAATATTTGACATATTATTTAAGTATTTAAATAACAAAATATTTAACATAACTAGTTTTTGAATAGTTAAAATAAAGAAATTATGTAATAAAGTTAAAAAAACTGAAAAGTAGAAAAATAATTATAACATAATATTGAAAATAATAATAATTAAATATTTTTACATAATATTTGAAATAACTAATTTTACTTAAAGCAAGTAATAATCTGAGAAAATAAATTTCAAAAAAATATATTTATTAATAATAATTTTAAATTCTTAATCTATATTTATTATATAATTATATATACTAAAATTAATATTTGTTGTATTTCAGTAATTATTTATTGTTTTTTGTGATAGATGTATTTTCAATGATTATGCATAAATTTATTTTGTTTTGTTATTTAACAGAAAACTTTCAATAGCTATTGGAGATTAAACTACTATTATTGAATTTTTTAAATTTAATTTATTGTACTTATTGTTTTTATTGTATTTCTATTATAACTTATTGATTAATTAATATTTATTAGATATTAGACTATTATTTGAGATTATACTATTTATTGACTAAGTTAATATATTTTTTGTACTTATTGTATTTTTTCATTATCAATATATTTTCAACAATTGTTTATTGTTGCTACAAATTTTTAATAATTATTAGAGATTAAGATATTGTTATTTATTGGAGATAAGTCTATTAATTTAGCTAAAATTATTTATCGGGTCGGTCGGTTTCATAAGTTTGATGAATAAACCTAGCTGGAATTAATTATTGTTATTTTTGTATTATAAAAAAATTTATTAAAAGTAGTATATAAAATATGAATAAGTATTGATTATTTAAAAAAATTGAAAATATAAAATAATTGTATACTCTTATGTGTTTCTATTAGGGGCATTTACTAAAACATACCTTATAGTTTTACATATTTACTTAAACATGTATTTCGCACTCTTGCCCATTGAGTGCGGCTTCCATACATATATTGATAAAGAGACGATGATACACACATCTCATCCACTTTGGAGTCAACCCACCATTTTATAGTTGAAGCTTTGTTAACTCCCATTTTTTGAATCGTTTGTTCTCTTTTTTATTTTCCAATTGCATTCTTTCAAAGAACATTCTCACTTGGTACTTGGTAGAGTAAGTTCTCTTCTCATGATCAACCCACCTACATCTCTTTTTTTTATTTATTATTTGTTTTGTTTCTATTCACGTCATACTTTATTTTTGAGAGAAAAAAGGGGGGATAAGAACACCAAATCGGCAAATCACTTCACCAACTCCTATCTTCATTCTCTATTTTGAATCCAAGTTTTGTTGTTTTTTAACTAAAAACAAGGGCTGAAAGACATTGTTTTCGACAATAGACAAGGTGAAAGTAGACCAATTGTGACCAGTGCGCTTTACTCTTGAATCTAGGTATAATTTTGGGAGAATGACCGATCAGCCCAAGGTCAGAATTTGTATGCTCAAAAATACTGTCGGGTAGGTGCCAGCTTAAAATTGATGCCAATTTACGGGCGGGCGTTGGTGTATAGAGTGTGGGTTGTTGACCTTATGAATGTTTATAGCTTTGCAATGGAAATCATAAATATACATTGGGCAAATCTGTACATCTCTGTACAATTTTTTTCTCCTACATATTTTGACTGAATGTATACTGCAAACAGAATAGATGTTATTAGTAAGAAAAATAGTAAAAAAAACACAAAGACAAAAACTTGATGCTGTTAAAAAATTCATTTTGCCTTAACTGGGCGAAGAAGATGAAGATAAACAGTTCAGTGTCGACCTGTTTTCGATAATCAATTAATGGGTCAAAACCAACTCATATTAACTACACCATAGTTGGAATATTTGCCATGTTATACAAGGTTGGAATATTTGTCGTGTTAAACACGAGTTAGTGTTAAATAACAAAAATTATAACATACATTATTTAATTTAATCCACATTATTTGAATAATGAATTTTAAATATTTAGCTAATGGATTAAATAACAAAAATTAAATACTTAAATTATTTTAGTATTTAAATAATGAATTAAATATTTAAAAATTTTGTAATACTTTTGTAAAAAAACGTAACTAAATATTCAAAAATTATTTAGCTTTTTACTTTTTTCTTAATTTTTTAATCCACGTTTTTTGAATTTAATGAATTAAATTTTTGTCATTTAAAATTCATTAAATAACATAATAGATTTTGAGTTATTTAACATAACTTTTTTAAATAACAAAAATTATATAGTTTTTAATTTTTGAATCCATGTTATGTTATAAATATTTAACATAACTATTTTTAAATTATTTAAGCATTTAACATAATGAAATAAGTATTTATTTCAACTAATGGTATTTGTTTAATTTACTAACAGTATTCGTTAACGTTATTTTAAACATGGTATATAATTAATTTAATTATGGTATTTATTTAAATAGCAATATTTATTTAATTACAATATTTTATTAATTAACATTATTTTTTATTTATTAAATTAGTGTTATTTAATTGTGATATTTTTTTATTAATTACAGTATTCATTTAATATCAATATTTATTAATTAAGTAAATCAATCACGGTATTTAATTAATTTTAACAATATTAAATCATTAAAATACGATATTAAATTTTAGAAAATTGTTTAATTGTGACATTTTATTGCAATACTTAATTTCAGATATTTTTTATTTATTTAATTATTTTCAGAAAATTTTTAGTTGTGATATTTTATTGAAATGCTTAAATTACTCTCTTTCTCTCTTTCTCTACATAGCATTTGTCTTCCATGTGTTTATAAATGATTTTAATGTGATTACATACCATATGATATGATTTGCTTACGTTTTTATTGATTTTGTTGTGATTCCATACAATATTTGTAGACATTTTTCATGTTAGCAAAAATTTTCAAAAATTGATTAAGTTTACTTTCAATAAAATGGCATAAATAGAAATTTACAAAATTTAGATTACCAATATTTCCAAAATTAATATGATAATTTGTAGAAGTCAATAGAAAAAAGTAAAAAATTACTAATATATAACAATAATTCATTACATAAATTATTCAATTTAATACACGTTATTTGAATAATGAATTTTAAATATTTAATTAATGGATTAAATAACAAAAATTAAATAGTTAAAATTTTAAAATATTTAAATAATTAATTAAATATTTAAAATTTTTTTGTTTGAAATTTTTGTAATTTTGTAAAACAAATGTAACTAAATATTCAAAAATTATTTAGTTTTAAATGTTTAAAATTTTTAGTCCACGTTTTTTTTTTGAATTTATTGAATTAATTTTTTGTCACTTAAAGTTCATTAAATAACATAATAAATTTTAAATTATTTAACATAACTACTTTTAAATAACAAAAATACTTTTTTTAATCCATGTTATGTTATAAATATTTAAAATAACTATTTTTAAATTATTTAAGCGTCAACTAACAGTATTTACTTAATTCATTAATAGCATTCGTTAATGTTATTTTAAATATGGTATATAATTAATTTAATTCTGATATTTATTTAAATAATAGTATTTATTTAATTGTGGTATTTTATTAATTAACAGTATTTGTTATTTATTAAATTAGTGTTATTTGATTGTGGTACTTTTTATTAATTATAGTATTTATTTAATATCAATGTTTCTTAATTTAATTATAGTACTTAATTAATTTTAACAATATTAAAAAATTAAAATACGACTAAATTTTAGAAAATTGTTTAATTGTGATATTTTATTGCAATACTTAAATATACTTGTGGTATATATTTAAATAATAGTATTTATTTAATTACTATATTTTATTAATTAATAGTATTTTTTATTAAATGCAATATTTTTATTTATTAAATTAGTGTTATTTAATTGTGGTATTTTTTTGTTAAATATCATTATTTATTAATTAATTAAATTAAATATGTTATTTAATTAATTTTAACAATATTAAATAATTAATATACAGTATTAAATTTCAGAAAATTGTTTAATTGTAATATTTTATTGCAATACTTAAATAAATATTTTCAGATATTTTTATCACATAGGTCCTTTATGCAACAGGGGACTGGCGAGGATATTTTAATTGTTTTAATTTTATAAATGCTTCATTATTTTTTGGAACAAATTTTGATTATATATATGAGATTTTATACTTTTTGATGAAAAAATTATCTTTGAATTTCATTATTTCAATATTGTTTACTAAATGCTTTATTCTTAATTGTTATATTTATTTTTATTATGTATATACTATTTGATTACTCTCATTTTGTCATTATAATAAAAATTATGTTAATTATTTGATTATTTTAAAACAATGACATTTTATCCAGCCTTAATTTCTAAGATGAATTTTATTAAAAAGTATTGGGACTTCAAAGGTCGTTATATCCAAAAATTGGATATCCACACTTTCCAAAAAGATGATAATATTTAGAATGTGTGCAAGCTGCTATTTATTAACTCTTAGGTATATTTGTATATTCTTATGTTTACACAAGTATAGTTAATATTCGTTCAACAAATTTACCATTTTTTATTTTTGCAAGGGTATGATATTGAAGTCAAAATGTATGGTGCAAAAATTGAATCATTCTGGAATGAGTTAAATAAGGGTGTAGTTTATTGCATTTCAGGGTTGATGATTGATTGTGTTGATTCTATTTCTACATTAACATATGCTAATATAAAATTGCAATTCAATAAAAATACAAAAATTATATGTAGTATTGCCAATTGCATAGAAATCCCCCTATACAAGTACAATTTTGTAACGTTTGATCATATTCTAGAATATAGAATATTCAAACAAAAAGGTTTTTGTAGGTATGTTTCAGTTTATTCTTTTCTTAAATATATAAAAAATATGTCCTTCTTTTTAACATTTGTATCTAATGTAGGTGTCATTAGAACAATCATTTATATGGGTGATACTTCCCTAGTGTATCCAAATTCAAATAAAAATGATATTATTTTATTAGATCAACAATACATTTATTTAATATTCTTTTGTGTAGTATATAATATTATTTATGATAAAATGTATGATTTATGGTAGGTTGATGCAACGAGGTTCACTTTATGGAACAAATTTTCAGATATTGTTCATTTTAGTGCTAAAGAAATAAAATAAAAATTTACAATTGTCATTGGAAGTTGTGTGAAGGTAACCCATTATAAAGGTAATATTAAATTTATTTATTTTTGAATAATATAACATCTCTTCTTATATGTTAAACATCACAATAGGATACACTATTTCTACCATGAAGAGTACAAGGTTGTCTTTCAACTCTTTAACTATAGAGGAGGAATTGCTTTTGTCATGGTACATAATGATTGATAATTACTACTTTAAATAAATTGATAAGTATTTTTTCTCAATGACTAAAGTTAATGTATACAATGTTTTTACTTCACAGGTTCGATGATACTGAAGAGGCAATCAAACTGGTTCAACATTACTATAAATTATGGAGAATTTAAAGTGCATTTTTATGTTTATAGACAATGTATTATTAAACCATATTATTTTAGTATAATATTTACATTGCTCTTCTCTTATAGATTATAATCATATAATTTAAACATTACAATCTTTTATTTTGATGGTATTATACTATATTATTGTGATGTCAAACATAAAATGTATGTTTGCTATTATTTATTTCTATTATTTCACTTTTGGTAGAATTGGACTGAAAACCCATATGGAGCTAGTGCTTTAGAATGATTCGGAAATCAATAAACAAATCCAAACTGACGTTACGCATTCCCAAAATGTTATAGCTCTCTCCACTCCTTTTGATTCTTAAGCACCTACCTTTATTTTACACCTGAAGATAAAACCAAAGAAGAAAATTGCATATGTTGAACAACATCCTTGATTCAAAAACTACACTTCTCCTCTCTAGAGGTGATTATGTCTCAATATCAATCTATCCCATGTATCCCCCCTCCTCTGCTTCTCCATCCTTCTTCTTCGGTTAATGAACTACTTCATAATTTGGTGGCAGGAACTCGTACATATGATGTTGCGAAACTATTGACATTTTGCGCTCCACAAGGACCCGTTCATCTTCTTCCCCATAGGAGATTAGTCTCTATCATTCCTATCAAGAACCAAGAGCTGATCGGCTATCCAAGATCTCTGAAATGAAACGGTATTTAGAAGTGGATTTCCAGTCAAAACCCATACAAAGATCATACACCTTCACTGGGAATCACTAAATGAAAGATTATACTCGAGAACTTTCAGAAGAGAACTCGTCTGTTAATGTGGGTCCCTATACGTTGAAAAAATTTTCAAAGAAAATAACAGAAGTCGAACTACCAGGAAGAAGATCTATTCACTGAATAATTAAGAGAAAATTCGATATCAAAAAGCTATCATTTAGCCTTCCCCTAGCTACTCTTTATATAGACTTACACCCTTATGGCTCCTATAAGAAAGTTTCCTAATCTATGAAAACACTCTATAATAGAATCATAGTAAAACTTATCAAAAATATAATTCTAATTGAGCAATCCTAATATAAGAAAACACCCCATAACATAGTCCTACTAAATCTCTTTAAAAAAGAAAGTCCTAATTAAGTACAAATCCCAAAATCTCGCTATAACACGAATTTGGTAATTACGAACTAAGATATAAATTGCCAAATTAGCACTAATCTGGTAAACACAAACTAAGATAGAAATACTATGATGATGCTATCTCGGAAAATATTTATTAAGTTGGGTTGGTGGCGTCATCTCTGCTTCGTATATGTCTTGTAGTGGTCCTAACTAACATGGAACTTACCAGCTTCCTTCTATGCTACATCCTCCTCCTCCTACATGTACTAAGATTGGTCTACGAAAACCAACTTTGTAAACATTTACTCAATTGGTCCAAATCCCATACTACATCACCCTCATCGAGTTGGAGAGAATGAATTCATATTACAATGTGAACGTCCTCCAACATTTCGTATTGTGCTTTTCTGTTTTCAACTTTCTGATATATAGTTGGTGGTGTAACCATCTAATACGAATTTGACTGTCTTCATTACACCTCTTAACTTTTGAAACACATCTATTGATCTTCAAATAATTTAGTTCCCCCTTTATTAACCATTATAAATTTTGCAAAAATGATTGCCAATATGAATTATTGTAGACTTGTATGAAGACAATGCTATCAAAGCCTCTAATATGATAAATATTGTCTCCATCATCTTGAAAATCACGAAGATTGATAACATGTTCTTCTTGAGTAATGGATTCTTTATCATAGATTGGAGGTTTGCTCCATTCAACAAGTTTCTCTTCAATAGATATTGTTGAGGAGAATGACCACACAAGATTTCTGATACAATCCTCAACAATATTAAAAAAAACCAACAAAATCATAAGATATGATTTTACCTTTAGACTCATAAATTGTTAACTCCTCTATGGAACTCTAGTCCATGAATTCATTTGAGGCTATACTTCCATTAAACTACAGACATTCAAACTTGATATCTATTTCTCATTGCTTCTGTTCACTACTTACAACTACAGCTAGTTTGGTTGCTTTCTAAGTAGAGAAATCTCCATGAAACTTTGGGATATCAATATCGAAACCCGGTTCCCACTATTTCTGATCACCACCCGCAACTACAACCTTCCTAGATGCTTGCCTTGATGATGAAAAGGAACGAGTGAAGACACTAGCATCGGAGTTGTTGTCCCCTCGCAGTGATTTCAACTCTTGAGCAAGTGCAATGACTTGTCTTCTCAACTTTGCCGCATCTTCTTGTGTTTTGTTGTTGAGTTCCTACTCCATGATGTGAGCTACTTGTTTCTTCTTAGGAGTCATAATCCGAATAAGGATCAAACATGAGCTCTGATACCAAATGACATAGTACATAAACAAAATACACTAAGAAAATCTTCAAAGAAAATAGCAGAAGTCGAACTACCAGGAAAAAGAATTCTTCACTGAATAATTAAGAGAAAATTCAATATATATATATAAAAACTATCCATTAGCCTTACCATAGCTACTCTTAATATAAACTTACACCCTTATGGCTCCTACAAGAAAGTTTCATAATCTATTAAAACACTCTATAATAGAATCATACTAAAACTCATCAAAAGGAAAGTTCCAATTGAACAATCTTAATCTAAGAAAACACTCCATAATATAATCCAGTAGATCTCTTAAAAAAAGAAAGTCCTAATTAAATACAAATTCGAAAATCTTGCTACAACGCTAATTTGGTAATTACGAATTAAGATAGAAATTGCCAAATTGGCAATTTTCCCTTTAAATTCAAAAGAGTAAGTGTTCTTTCATATGTCATGGACTACGTAGCGGCCAAATTGTCACAGGCGCTCAAGTAGCAAATGGCAAGCATCCATGCATACAACATCACACCATACACAATCACTATAATTATTACCAATAGAAAAGCTCATCAGACACCGTTGTGTGACTAAAGCATCATTCTTTCTTTATAGCCATGCAAGATTGTAGGAGTGAGGGAGTTGTTGAGTTTTTAGGTTCATCTTACAGACGGATACTTCCGCTATAACATTCTCACAACTCCCACTATCAATTACAAGGCTCGCAATCTTCCCACCTATAGTATATGTGGTGTGGAAAATATTATTTCTTAGCCAATCTAATGATTCATCCCTAAGAGTTAGGAATGATTGTTGTATCACTAAGGTCTCTCCCATATCTACATACACCATTTCTCCCTCTAAGGTTTCTTCACCGTAAGGGTTAAACATAGGTGGGGTTGAATAGTCAAATGCTTCCAATTGGGTTTCACCTCATCTTCTACAAACATCACCCCTTTTCTTTTATCACCATTCACACATTCAACAAATTTATGGCTTGGTTCACCACACTTAAAACACTTTAGTACAAGTAAACCCACCTTGTTTTGATTAGGGCTACGCCCTTGGTTTTGGTTCAACCCATAGGACTATGGATGAGTAGTTGAATTTAGAGGTGGGTTGGGATTACTATGTGGGGGTGGTTTGGCCACATTAGTTTGGGTTCGATCCAATTGATTAGGTCGATTGCTTTGCTTTTCTATAGTTAAAGCATGCTGATATGCCATAGAAACATCATAGCAGTCAAATAAATCTAATATATCCTGAATACTTGGTTTCAACCCACCTATATACTTAACTGCCAATTGGTCTTCAGTTTCAAAGAAAAGAGCAAAAGTCGAACTACCAAGAAGAAGAATTATTCACTGAATAATTACGAGAAAATTCAATATCAAAAATTGTCTTAGCCTTCCCCTAGCTACTCTTTACATAGGCACATACACCCTTATGGCTCTTAGAAGAAAGCTTCCTAATTTATAAAAACACTCTATAATAGAATCCTACTAAAACTCTTCAAAAAGAAAGCCTTAATTGAACAAAAATTCGGAAATCATGATCTAATACTAATTTGGTAATTATAAACTAGAATAAAAGTCCTCCGGTGACACTAGCTTGGTAAATTTGAACTAAGATAGAAATTTTGTGTTGTTGCTATCTTGGTAAATTCGAACTAAGATGGAAATTTTGTGCTGGCGCTATCTTGGTAAATTCGAACTAAGATGGAAATTCCGTATTAATATCATTATTTAAAATTTACAATATTTGAAATTAGTTATTTACAATATTATTTATTCATTGAAATAATATCATTATTTAAATTTTAAAATACTAATTATTTGTTGAATTTAATAATCCATAAAATTATAGAACTATTAATACACAATTTTGTTATTTTAACTATTTAAAATCTAATTATGCCAAATATTTTGTTATTTAACTAAATATTTAAAATCTTAGTATATTTATTATAATTGAAAGTTATTTAGTAACTATTTAAAATATATTATTAATTCATTTAAAACATTAATTTTAATATTTTTTTATTTAAGATATTTAGTTATAGAAATATTTAAATAATATTTCATTTTTAATGTTAGATTTTTATTATTTGAATAACATTTAGATTGAATAATCCAAAATTTATATTGTTTATACATAATTTCGTGATGAATTTTGTAAAAATATATAATTATTAATAATATAAATATTATTAAATCAATTATAATTGTTTTTGTCTTTTTAATAAATATTTTAAAGTTATTATATAATTTTTTAGAATATTTAAATAATTATTAAAAATTTTAATTCAAACTTTCTTTTGATAGATGTGGATATTAAAAAGTGGGGGAGAAGTAAATAAGAATTAGAGATAATTTAGGAGAGAAACTCTCTGCTAAATTAGAGATTAGGAAAAGGTTGGGGATAGTGGAGGAGGTTGTTTATGAGGAACTTTAGTATATTAGGTTATTTAGGTTAATGAAACGTGTGGGGGGTGGGGGGTGGGGGGAGAGAGATTTTAGGAAGATTTTTTTTGGGGGAAGTAGAGTTTCTAATTGATAGTTTAAAAAATGGCATGGATTAAAAAAATTAAAAAATAAAAAAAGAAGAAAATTTCTAGATTTCTTTGTTTTAATATATGTATATAAATGAAACTGTTCGTGATAGAGAGATGTTGGGTCGAAGATGATTGGGACGTGGAGATGGAAAATAAGATGGGATCGTAGGACCGTTCACTTGAAATCCACACAATCTCTCTTCGTGCCATTTTAGATGCACCCAACACCCCCTAGCTATACAATGAAGATTCTAGGGGAGATTGGACACAAGTCTAGATCCTCTCCTCATAGAGCGTGCCTCACACTGATCTCACTGTATGTCTTGGTCACATATCGGGAACATCTCCGTACTTTGTACTTATTATTTATGGAGAGATGTTTCCAATATAGGGTGGGATGTAGCTGTGAGCACACTCTGGAGAAGCAGGTTTGAAACCATTGGACATTGAGCAAGTACTACCTGGATCGACTTAATAATTTCCTCAACCTAAGGTTATTGGAGAAGGTGGGTCTATAGCCCAATCAAGGGGGGACACATCAAGGTACAAGTAGCCAACGGTGCAACATTGGTTAGCCCCGACAAATGTCTAAAGGTGCAATCTATCAATACTATATTATATTGCGATTAGGTCCCACTTCAGCAGCACTTTCCTTCTCCCATTCCCCTTTCTCTCTTCTCTCCTTAAACCTCTCTCCTTTCTCCCTTGCCCCTTCCTAGCCCTTCCATGTAACCATGTGGTAGCCCTCTCTTCTACACTAGAGTGCCACTTCAAATCTCTCTCTCATGTTCTCAACCACTTAGCCAATCCCCTAATCAGCTTTCAGCTTTCTCCCTTACCCCAACTAAGAGAGTTCACATCTCCACCCCACAACGTCCCATAGCACATCCCTGCCATGTATTGGGAACATGCCCCGATGATGACATCATCGGTTCTAGTACTATCATCACGGGATGTTTCCAACACATGGCGGAGATGTTGTGGACCTGCCTCTTGTGGGGTGGAGATGTGAATTCCAACTGAGAACTCTTGGACCCTTTTCGTTTTTGCCTTTCTTGCTCTCTCATGTAGCCATGTCACCGGTGTCTTCTCCCTCTCTCATGAAGAAATGTCATCATGCCTAGCCCACTTCACATTTTCCAATTGTGATAAGAGTCTTGACAAAGTAGGAAAACAAGGCCAACATTTGAAAACGAATTTTCTTTGATTAATTTCATTCCTTTTTCAAATACTTTTTGTCTTCGTACGAAGTTAACTTTTTTTTTACCTATCATTTTGGATAAAGCAGACGACGGAATGAAATCGAAAGATGCGTGTTTTATTCAGTTCCAATCTTCAGAAGCATGGCAACAATTCTCTGGTCATTCAAAATACATCTATATGGGAGTTCTGCCTTCTCTAGTGTGTTTTCATCTTCTTATTTTATTTTATTTTATTTTTTACTGTGTGATCTGTTGTCAACTTAAAACATCTTCCAACATTTGAAATCATTGTCAACTGTGTGATGGTGAAATCTCCATCAGGTAGAGAATACGATGTCAAATGTTCAATCGGGTAGAGAAGATGATGTCAAATCGTCTATCAATGAACTGTCTGAACTGTTTGTGAAATCTTCATCTCTGTCAGGTAGAGAATACGATGTCAAATGGGTTATTGGGTCAAGCCCCTATTTGAGAACACGTAAAAGAAGTATTTCTTTTAACAAGTACTTCTTTTAAGAAGTGGACCACACATTAAGTGGTTTTATGTGTTTATTAAAAAAGTGGGGAAGAAGTACATCTTAAAAAAGTTACCCGAAGTTTGCTTCATTTTTTTTCATCACTTCTTGAAGAAGTACTTCTCAAAAAAATGGGATGAACCAGCCCCTAATATTTTCTTGTAATACCTAAAATATCTCCACGCAAGGATTATACCTCCATCTCCTCTCATTCGAACATATCTTCTAGGTACAGGTCCGCCGGTGATGATCGGTGGTGTGAAAAAGTGGCCGACAAAGACGAAAACAAAAAAAAAGGGAGAAAGCAGTGATGGTGACGGAGAAGGAGACCATGTTCCGATGTCAAACTCATCTACAAACATCCTTTTTCTTCTTCTGATGCTCTTCTTCCCGCTGTGACCTCCCTCACAGTCACAACGGCCACCACCACGACGATGTCAAACCCATCGTCCAAATCTACAAAATTAGAGAACCCATCTCCAAAGTGGCCACAACCATGACAATGATGACAACCACCGCCACATCAACAATGATGATGGCAACAAGTGCTCTTTTTTCTTCTTCTGACAAAAGATACCTTCCTCCTCCTCTTCCTATTTTGCCCATCCCCTCAGCTCCCCATCTTTCATGGCAACTAGGGGACATGGCTCTCTTCCTCCATTTTGGCACCAACACTTTCACTGGTTCTGAATGGCATATTGGCCACGCCGATCCCTCCATCTTCAACCCAACCCGCTTCGACGCTCGCCAGTGGGTCCATGTCGCCAAGGATGCTGGCTTCTCCCGCGTTATTCTCACTACCAAGCACCGTGATGGCTTCTGTCTCTGGCCCTCCTCCTACACCGATTACTCTATTCACTTCGGCCCTTGTAAGTAAGGGTGGCAATTGGGTGGGTTGGGTTGGGCGTCTATCTCTCGCCCTGGGATCGTTACGAGGCATCTTATGGGAAGACTTTGGAGTACAACGAATTCTATATGGGTCAGATGTCTGAATTACTCACCAGGTAAGGAGGATTATTTTTTAATTGTGAATTATGTAAAATGGTTTCCTTTTAAGGAGTTATTTGGTTCAATCTGTTTTCAACTAATGTCATTTGGTTGACTTTACTTTTGGAGAACTTTTCATCTTGATCACTTTAGTCCTCGAGTGCGTATTATTTCATTTAATTCGTAGCTTTACTCAGCTTTCATTAGAGGAGATAGAGAAGTAAGGATATCTAACATATATTATTGTTATTTATTAATATTATTCAATATTTTTTAATATTAGTTATTATTATTATTGTTATTGTTATTGTTATTATTATTATTATTATTATTATTATTATTATTATTATTATTATTATTATTAGGGTCTATATGGTGATTCACGTGTGGGTTGGTGTGGGTTGATGTGGGTTTTCAGTTGTCATGATGTGGGATCTATATGAGCTCTCAATTGAAACGCATAGTATAACATGTGAAAAGCCTTGTATATATGAATGAGTGATATGAGGGCTAAAATTGTCATTTATGTCAATATGAGCACTTATGGGGAAAGTAGTTTACCAAACATCCCCACCCCAATAAGTGCTTAAAAACATAATAAGTGATTTGACAAGTGGGTTACCAAACAACCTTAAGTGGTTGTTAAAATAAGTACTTCTAAAAAGTACTTGTGCAACAATACTTCTTTTGACAACCACTTAATCATCAAATAGGGCCCAAGTTAACTTGCTACCCGACTGTTATTAATTTGTAATGATCGTCTTCTCTTACATGGCATGTTTAATTATAAAACTAAAATTAATTAATATTTTGTGTTGGTCTAATGGATAGGGCTACATTGTTTGCAATGTGCTACAAAGTTTCAAGTATAACTTATAAGCATCCTGCTATACATGTTATTAGTTTGTAATAATTACTGAAATTTTAGTAATAACTTTTAATGAATAATTATTGGAGTTTCACTTATTCAATAACTTTTAGTGAATAAATTGCAATTATTAAGATTAATGGCTAAATATATTCCAATAATTTTAATAATAACCAAAATGAAAGAAAATACTAGTTATAATATTTTCAGATATTTACTTTAATATTTTAAGATATTCTAAGTAATTTTTTAGTTATTTACAATAATTATAAATTTCATTTTTTTGTTATTTAGTTATTAATTAGTGAATAAGTTATTAATAGAAAGGTAAAAATTATCAAAAACCATTGTCAAGGTCGAATAGGTCGACATACGGTTCAATTGTCTGGGTTAGCAGGTCGTTGAACAAGTCAACAGTTTTTTGCCAAGATACGGATTAAAGATGAAATGAAATTAGTTGCCTCAACGGTTTTCAAGCCAAATAGTTTGACCATCCAATTTGAACGGATGGGCCGTCCTAACTTAAAAAATATAAAAACAATTTAAATAAAAAAATGAACAAAAACCATTGTTTAGGTTGAATGGGTTGACGATTAATTTTCAACCATCAGAATCAACGGGTCACTTACCAAGTCAACTGTTTTTGGCCAAGATACGGGTTAAGGGTGGAACGAAATTGGTTGCTTCGACGATTTTTGGGTTGAACAATTCAACAGTCCAGTTCAAATGAACGACCCATTTTAAATTAAAAATAAATAAAAATAAAAAATAATTAAAATGAAAAAATGACCAAAAACCAACGGGCGAGGTACAACCGTTAGCAGGTTGTTGACCAAGTCAATGATTTTTTGGCCAATATACGGGTTAAGAGTGAAAAGGAACTAGTTGCCTCGAGTTTTTTTAGGCTGAAAGGTCCGACCATCTAGGTCGATGACAGTTCAAAAACTATGATATTTATCATAAATATAACAAAATACTTAATTATAAAAAAAAATAGTTATCAGTCTATGAATGGTTATCCACTTCAAACAATTCAATGATTATACAGTCTGGATCAAAGGTCCATTGACCAATATCAACTATATTTTACAAAATAATGGGCTAAAGGTAATTAAACAAAAAAGGTGACCAATTTTACATTGAAAGTGCTAAGATCATTTGACCAAAATCAACTATATTTTACAAAATAATGAGCTAATGGTAATTCAATGATTATACAACCAAAGTTTTTTCTACGGGGACCAAAACCTAATTAAATGGACGGGGCTCTAGGGGAGCTAATTGTTGGGTGGGTGGGGAGGGAGGAGAAATTTACATGGAGAGGAGTAGTATAAGTAGGGATTAGGGTTCCCTGGGTCGTATTGGCTCTACCCGTGATCATTGGGGTTGCTTTATCTCTTGCTGTTAGAGCATTTTCCTTTGTGTACCCCTCCCCCCCCCCCCCCAAATAAAAAAAGGGCTGGATTTGATTTAGCCTGACCTAAGTAGGAATGTCATAAGACTCCTACCTTAAATATACTTGACAAAGCTCGTTACCGCATGGGTCCCAACTAGTTCTTCCTAAAACACCTCTTAATCTATATTACCACGTGGTAGATCTCTCTTCTTCACTAGAGTTTCACTCCAACTCTCTCTCTCTCTCTCTCTTTCTTTTTACCAATCGGCTCAACCCCCTCCTAAAATTTCTCTTAAACAATCTCTCCCATCTAAAATTCTCCCCTAAAATACCTCTTAGTCTATATTTTAAACCATCTAAAAACCAAAAACGTGGGTAAATTAATTAATTTGGATAGTTAAATTAATTTATGAAAAATTCTTATATTTTCAATAATTATTAATATTATTGAATATTATTTAGTAAATATCAACGCCAAAATTATAATTTTCCATGATTTTGGTAAATTAAAAAAATTAATTACTAAGAATTACTTGTTGAAAATTACTTATTTTGGTAATTTAATTTCAGAGTTTTTTGAAAATTAATTATTTAAATAAATAATTTCTAAAAAATTAATAATTAATTAAAATATTAATAAATACAAATTTAATAATTAAAAATTATTAATAATTTTTAGCAATAAGTAGTTATTGATATTTTCAATAATTTTTGTCAATTTATTAATATTTAATGATATTATCAAACAATAATTAAAAATTTTCAATAATTTTTAGTGGAAAATTAATTTCAATACATATAAATTTATTTATTTATTTATATTTTTAGTAATTTTGATATTTACTATAATTTTTTAGCAATAATTACTGATTTAGTGAAACTTAAATTATAAAGCTTCCAAATTTTCAAATAAATAATTGGAAAATTTTAACAATTTCCATGAATATTGGATACTACATTCATAATACTCCCCATAACTATATTTATGGGTTTGGGGGTGTTATAGGTTTTGGGGATGACCCCCATGGTAGGAACGGCAATGGGCGGGGGTCATACTCCCCATCCCGACCTTGAGTTTTAAATTAATCCCTGTAAAAAATTTTAGCCTGTGTCCCGGTCCTTGACAAAGAGGGCTTCCCCACCGGGGACATGCCTAAATTTTGTAATTAAAAGTTTGTTTTTAGAAAGGTATTAATTTAAATAAAGGAAAAATTAAAATGTAAATAATATTTTAAATATATTTTGATATATATAATATAATATAAAAATATTCTAATAATATAAATAATATTATATGTTTAATATAATATATATACATATATTTAATATATATAATCGATGGGGTTGGGGCGGGGTGTGGACTTTACTCCCTGTCCCCAATCAAGTATTCCTATTTATTCCATCCCCACCCTATCCCCGCTAAGGTAATCTCCATCCCATCCCTGCCTGATAGGGGAGGCCGGGTACTTGACAGGGATGGAGAAAATTGCCATCCCTACCCCTGGGTTGTATAGCTTCATAGAACAATAAATTTTAAATCCAATTCTGTACATCACACATGAGTCCACTTGTTAGAACTATAGAAGGTCCATTTTAAGATTGATTTCTATTTCTATTTGCTACGATACAAGGTGGTGTTAGGAATCCAAGGGCTCCATTATTTGGGTCCCATTATGTGGGATTTCTTAAATCTTTGCATGAGGTTTTAGATTAATAGAGGAGATATTGCATTACATGGGATCAGTGAAGGAAGGGGTACTACTCCAATTGGACGCCATCGAAGTTGCACACCCATGGTAGGCTTCTCTTATACCATCGGATTTATAGGAAATCATTACCAACCAATTTTGAGGACGTCTTTGGAGAACCATGTGGTTTGCCTCATAGGCACATACTCAGGCCCACAATTAATCACAAAATCAATGTACTGTCAAACAAAGGTCCTATATGTGTTTGACCCTACCGTTCAATGCCTGATAATAAACAAGGGGCCTTCTCTTGCTACTTTGATTTCTTTTGGTGTAGCTTGAAGAGAAAAAAAATTCCATAAGTGTCATTCCCCCCTCTAGCATCTCCCAATTTTCCACCCCATGTACCTCGTTTCCCCTCTCCACCAGCTAGAGGTTGAGATAGAGAGAATGAGAGATTGAGACTGAGAGAGAGAAAGAGAGAGGACCGTTGGGAGAGTTAAGATCGACGAGAGAGAGAGAGAGAGTCCGACGGGCAACGACGACAGACGAAGGTTAGAAAGACTTAACGAATAAAACTCTTCTTTATCTATTCTCTATCACTCGAGAAGGCACGAAGCTAGGGTTCTGAATCTTCTACGGCGACGACGGGTGACAACGCTAGCGGTCGATGAATCAACGAAGCTGATCCAAAGACAGACGAGTTGAGAGTTGAGAGTTCTCGACTTCTCTCTATCGAGGGTTTTAGACTTCTTTAGTATTTTTCACTTTTATTATTTTTCAAGTTTTAATAATTAATATTTTAAAAATGAATAATATTATATATATAAATTTATAATATATATAATATATTATATATATATTAATCGGGGATGGATCAGGGCAGGGATTGCAGTCCCCGTCCCCAATCGGGGATTCAGGGGTAGCCCCATCCCTGACCCCAATCCCACCAAGGTACCCCCCATCCTCGACCCCATCGGGTTGGGGAGCCTGGATACCCGTCGGGGACGGGGAAAATTGCCACCCCTATCTGTTGCCCCAGGAAATATCCTACCTGGCAGCAACGATTCCAAAAAAAAAAAAAAAAAAAAAGACATCGCTTTCTGCTTCCAACCCACACATATACATATGCAGCATCGATGCCAAACACATACAAAATTAACCAACATTTTCATTTAACTCCCAATTTCACTATAATGTGATAGCAGTTAACTTTCAGTCATGTATATACAAAGTTTTGTGCTCCAACACTCCTATGACATGGCAAAGTGTTGTGCTAAATAAATGTCAAGAATTAAGCCCTTCAGTCTCTTCCCCAGTTAGGAGCACATCATTTATCATGAATCGGATATTTACCCCACAAAGGCAGTTGGTTTAGCTTCTTCCTTCTTTATAACTCGAGTTCCACTCTGAGAGAGTAACAAGTCTTTCATTTCTCTGTAACTCTTAAGCTCCTCCAGTGCATCTGTTGTCTTTCGAGGCACACAGAATCCAGATCCAGAACCAACCTCTCCCTCGAATTCACTCTTGGAAGTCTGGGATGAGTAACAACTGTAGTCTTGTCGCAGTGGGGGTGCAGTTCTTAACATGTGGACAAGGACCCCGACAGCGGCATCTTGAGATTTTCTAGCCGAGGGAAATGCTTGGGAAGTAGATTCTGAAGCTTCTTTCCCTTCAGGAGTCCTGCTAGACACAAAGAAGGGTCGTTGAATCCATGGTAAAACCCAAACAAATACCAACAAAATACCATTACTGGCCTATAGACAAATACTAACAAAATATCATTACTCTCAAACAGGACTTGCTGCAGGGAAAAAAGAAAAAAAAAACAAATGATAATTTTGTTTTCCAAAGGAAAAGGCATTTGGGTTCAATTGGATAATCTGATAATCATTTCAAGCCCCCTATGCTTCAACCTCTAATCATTCCCTGAAACTTATGTGCATGGCTTTCTAACAAGGGACCCAAAAAATAGTCTATGTAACAGGGGAAGGATTAGACATTCAAAGTGCCTACAAAACAAGTTGATGATTACATATTACATACTAATAAAAATGGAAATGAACACATGATGGGATGTATATAAGATGATACAAAGCAGAAGACAATTAGTGGTGGTGTTGGTGTTTATTGGAAATGTCATGTGCTGGAAATACAAGGGCGACAGCTGAAAAGCTTCCTCCAGCAAAACAATATCTTTTACGGGAAACAAAATTTTTAAGAAAAAAATAGGATCTCTAAATTGAAATAAATAGTTCCCTGTTACAATGTGTTTGTCTATTTCGTATACATCTCAAAAAACCATGTAAAAAATGTTGCCTATTCCTCAGCAAAAACAAACTTGTAGACATGGATAAGAAATCATAACAAAAAAAGCCTTGTAAGGCACTGTCTTAAGCAAACAACGTAAATGAAAGACCCAATGTGTTATGATGTCTGACATAAAATATCGTAACCTATGGCGAACCCAAAACTGAAAATGTATGGAGGTGAGGAGACAGATATCCATTTAAGATCAGAGTGGTGGTTTCATGGGTTGGAGTACCTTTCTAAAGCTGCTGGAAGCATGGTTTCAAAGGAATGAAAATCAGGTGATCTTGTAATAGTGAGAAGATTCAAAGGCAGGTCTGTACCTCTTCATGTTCCAGAGTAAAGAAGAGGCTGAAGAAGTAATGGAGTTTGAAGAAATCAGTTAAGAGTAATGGTGGATGGGGAAGATCAGACATGTATCAGCATCTGATATTAATTCAAGGGAATTATCTTTGTTTGATAGAGATAGCTTGCTTGATATGCAGGATGACTCAGGCTCAACAATTTCAGGCAAGCAAATGAAGGTGACAGGGTGACAGGTTTAGGAATATGACGAGCAGGCAGATAAAAGGATGTTGATGGGGTTTTGGTTGGGAATGGGTGGAGAAACATGTGGCATAGAACAAGGGAAGACTTGGTATGAGAGTATGAGAGGAAGTAAAGAAGTTTGGCTCCACTCGTTTTAGACATTGGAAGCTTTAAGAAATTGGGGTGGGTCAAGGAGAATGGTTATTTCAAACTGTTAAAGAAGGGTGAGAGGGTAATTACATCTAAGAAACCTATGAAGCAACATTGGTCCCTTGGAATAGGTTAGAGGGTAAGAAAAACTGAAATAGGAAGGAGAACAGAGAAGAAAGGCATTTGGATGGAGGCAATTTGATTTGGCTTGTAATTAGATACAATCAGACAGATGGAAAGAAAGAGAGGGTATGTAAGGTGAAAAGGAAGTCCAATGCAAAAAGGTTAAAGCAGTGGAAGCACTTTGCAGGGTTCTAATATCTATGCTCAGTATGAAGAGGTTTTCTTTTTTGATAAATAAAGTATGAAGAGGAATATATACGTATTTGTAAGGGGGTACATGACTAGGCGTATTTGGGTCTTTTAATTGTAAGTGGGAGAGGCGACATCTCTCCCTCACTGTTCTTCCCCAATTGCATTTCACTTTTCTCTATTTTGCTCACTTCTCTCTCTTCTTCTATCACTTCAAATTATTATTCAGCTGAATTAATTAAACATGTCTGTTAAAGGAAAACTGGTTTTGAACTGAAATGGTTCATCTACAGTTACTCAATTTGGATGCATTTCATGCATTCATGTTTGTCTTTGGTGGTGAAAGTGATTGTAATTCAAATCGGGTTGATCCATCTGTTTTGTGAAAACAATTGTGATTTTTCTGGTTCTTGATTTTGGTGAACTCTAACTGGAGTCTAGCTTGGATGACTACATAGTGCTTTACATGATGCACTGATCTTGTTTTGGTTTTGAGGTTAGAGTTTTAATTAATTATGTAATGGGAGCATGCTGAGGTAAACTATAAATTCCTCTAGAAAGGTTATTCAGCCAATGACAAAGCAAATTAGAGAGCTTTAATGGATATAAGATCAGATCCAAAAATCCATTTAATCCAACCAACTTTGAATTTGATCTGACATGTCCTAGGTCCTATTTGACTTCAAGCCAAATACAATAGATGCATAATTAAACCAAATTAAGATGAAGGCAGATCCAACCAGAATCCAATTCATTTACAGCCCTAATGTCAAACAGGTGTGTCCCACAGACTAGGCTGTTCTCATTGCAACTTGATGAGCTGAAGGCTTCAGCCTTTTCTCTTTTTTTCGGAAAGGTAATTGTATTTCTGTAGGAGGCCAAAACCTCAGAAGAAAGCTTTACAAACTTCCAAGTAGGAGGACATGATCAATAGCCTCCACATCAGTTTGCATTGAAAATGGAACTGTGGCGAAGCTCATGCAGGGTTGAGGTGATTTTTTTTTCTTTGAAGAATAGAAACAGGATTTTGAAGATTCTAGAGAGAGGGCGAACAGAGGTATGCTCTAATGAAAATGAAACAGATTGATTCAAGGATTTCATAGGAGGGGCAGTGTACTTTCACAGGTCCAGGGTCTGGACTCTGGAGAGAAGAATTTAAGGGAGCTAACAAAAGATTTTTAGCAGAGAAGAAGGAGAACAGGAAAGAGAGGTTCCTGAGAGTTACAGAGTTTAGAGAAGTGTGTAAACCTAGGATCATATGTATCCTTGAAGGCTGCAGATCATCTGGGTGGTTATGCTTCTTGGTTTTGATGCAGCAGTTTTCAAATTTGAAATTTTAAGATCTAAGAAAAGGTTCTGGTTGGGCTTGAAGGAGGGATTGGTTAAGAAGGAAGGTGAAGCCTGTGAAGTATCCCTAGGTCAAAATCTGTGGTAGAGCAAAGGTTTGGAGATTGGAGTGAGACAATGGTAATTTCAAAAGAGAAGATTTCATTAAGTTTGAAGGAAGTAAAGAGAACCTTAGCAAAAGAGTTGAACAGAGAAGTCAACTTGAAACCATTTGAAGCACTGGTAGTTTTCTGTCTCTGCTGGAGGAACAACTTACCACTGTTAACTCAGAAGTAGGTACCTTTCTGTTAACAGGTTGGTGTTCAACAGTGAATATGGTTCAGATTCATCACCCACCGAAAGTCATTGAAGTAGGTTTGCCCTTCAACCTCTGGATGCAAAGTTGCTTCAGGATGATTGGGGAGATATGTGGTGGATTTGTTATGGTGAGCCAGGAAGCCTTACAGCTAAAAATAAAAATTGAGATATGCAGTGATTGGAGGCATTTCTGAGAGGATTCCATGAGCGATGGACGTTCTTGTAGTGAAACAGTGGACCGGACCTAATATTTTACTGTGGTCCCCTTCATGATATTATTCTGTAATTTATTTTGTTGTTTTCTTTATCTTTTTCGTGCTGATTAGTGTTCTGTTATAGGTGGCAGGGTATTTTTGTCTTTTTACATTATGTTATGTTGGCACATATAAATAACAATGTTAGTGCGGCAGGAACATTATTATTCTGGCCTCTTTCTTTCAATTCTCCTTCCCTCCTCTCCTTCTCCTCTCTTTTCCTTTCTTTTCTGAGTTGTTTTTCATCCTAAACCTGTTTTGTTAACAGCTGTACATTCAAGTGTTCTGCACGATGGGTGTTGCTTCAAAGTCTGGGTTCTGTTGACAGTAGAGCTGCAGCTGTGGAATGAATGTTTCAAGGAGGAAGATGATGATGTGGCTAGCTCACTGCCACATCAACTGAAATCTTTGGATAATTTCAAATACACTGCTATCTTCATCTCTAAGGAAGCTGAAGAAAATTGAAAGGTGGCTTGACAGAGTGTTTTGGTGTGGAAGACAAAAGGCCAAACTGGGACCTGGTTTCCTTGATTAAAGGGGATAAAGTTGTGGACTATTTAGGACCGTCAAATGCAATAAGAAGAGTTTATGTTAACGTTAAAGGGGGGATATATCTCAATTGCTTGCAATGGTGGGTTAGAAGGAGAGAAGTCACATGGTGAGTTAAGTAACCACATGACAGTTGAGGCTTATCCGGCACTAGTAGACAGTAGCCACGATATATCATCTTCTTCATCTTTTATGCGTGAGAGGTCTGGTACATCTCAGAAAAAAAGAGGTTGGGTAAAAGCTGGAGAAAACATAGGAGTTGATTTAAAGTGAATGTTACGAGGGGGAGAAAGGGAGCAAGCTTTAAAAGGCATTACAAAAGGAAACTTCAAGTGAGTGAAAAGGAGAAACTTGACAAATGGGAATGGGTTGTTACAAGATTCATTCGAGATGAGGCTTCAAAGTTGTCCAGCCTCAAATAAGAAGGCAGGTGTTCCAAGAGGTGAAACGTCCTTAGAGGTTATGGCATCTGATATCTCAGGCAGCAGGGAGGTGTGGGAGAAAGGTTGTAATGAGTTTGATGAGGTTCAGTAGTCTATTCCGAAGATCAGTTGAGTGTGGTGGTTCATGAGGCAAAGGGAGATGAAATGGTTGTTGAAAGAGAATAGTTTTCAGCAGAAAGGGTTAGCGGTCAATCAAGATGGAGATTGAAAGACAAATCAATGAACAGGTTGCAGCTGAGGCCAGTGTTAGACAAACCAATAAGGTGCACACCACAGACCACAGAAACTTGCCTTCCATGCTAAGGCCAGTGTTAGACCATGAAGGCTCTTGACAGTGTAGCCGGCCAGAGATAGGTGGAAGAGAAGAGAAGAGAAGAGAAGAGAAGAGAGAAGGTTTGCAATGTAATAGTACTGGCGGCGCCAGTGTTTATTTTACTATATATAGGGCGACAAAAATAACAAGGGAAAAGACCCTTGTGCCCCTGAGTACAATAACAGACATAACTAAAATAAAAAAACGAAATAAAAAACACTTTAACTAGACAAACAAGCCCTAACAACTGCAACTAAGTTACTTTAACATTATTCCAACACTCCCCCTCAAGTTGGAGCATAGATGTCAATCATGCCCAACTTGTCACACAAATCTTTGTGCCGCACATGATGAAGACCTTTGGTGAAGATATCTGCAAGTTGCTCTTCCGAGTTGACATATGGTGTGCACACTTCTCCACTTTCAAGTTTTTCTCTGATAAAATGCTTGTCCACTTCAATGTGTTTCGTCCTATCATGCAGAACTGGATTAGCAGCAATATTGATGGCTGCTTTATTGTCACAGTAGAGTGACGTAGGATTACTTACTACGAAACCCAGTTCACCTAACAGATTTCTTATCCACATGATTTCCGCAACCCCATGAGCCATCGCTCTATACTCTGCTTCAGCACTGGATCTAGCCACCACACTTTGTTTTTTGCTTCTCCATGTGACAAGGTTTCCTCCTACAAAGGCACAATAACCACTGGTAGACTTTTGGTCATTGACTGCTCCTGCCCAATCTACATCAGTATATACTTCCACTTCCAAGAAACTTCTTGAGATATCTCAAGACCTTCTCTGCAGCCTCAAAGTGAGTTGTCATCGGGCTGTGCATGAATTGACTAAGGACACCCACTGCATAGGCAATATCAAGCCTGGTCATAGACAAATAGAGAAGTCTCCCCACGAGTCTCTGGAACATCTTTACATCTTTCAAAAACTCTCATTGATTGTCTCCTACACGGTGATTAGGTTCAATAGGTGAATCAGATGGTTTTACCCCCAACTTACCTGTATCTTCTAGTAGATCTAGTACATACTTCCGTTGGGAAATAAAGATGCCTTTGTGAGAGCGGGCAACTTCAATTCCAAGAAAGTATTGTAAGGGGCCTAGATCCTTCACCTCAAATTTAGAGGCTAAGAATTTTTTTAGTCTCTGGATTTCAGCCTCCCAATCTCTTGTGATCACTACGTTGTCCACATACATAATAAGAGCTGCAATTTTACCTTCACCTCTTTTTACAAACAAGGTATGATCTGACTGGCATTGTTTGAATCCCATTTGTTGGACTGCTACATGGAACTTACTAAACCAAGCCCGAGGTGATTGTTTCAATCCATATAGGGACTTTTTCAACCTGCACACCTTTTGTTTACTGCCTTTGGCACAGAACCCTGGGGGTTGGGTCATGTACACCTCCTCTTCCAAGTCACCATTCAATAAGGCATTCTTGATGTCCAATTGGTGAAGATCCCAGTCAAGATTTGCCGCCAAGGAAAGGAGAATCCGGATGGAGTTCATCTTCGCTACAGGAGCAAAAGTCTCTGCATAATCCACTCCATATACTTGTGTGAAGCCTCTTGCTACCAGTCTAGCCTTGTACCTTTCAACAGTTCCATCAGCTTTGTGTTTCACTGTGAACACCCACTTGCACCCCACTGGTTCCTTCCCCTCAAGAAGATCTACCAACTCCCACGTACCATCAATTTCTTCCTGCATTGCATCTGTCCATTCAGGTTTTGACAAAGCTTCTGCCACGGTCTTAGGGATGGGAACACTATCCACAGAGGAGAGGAAGGCACGGTACGAAGGTGAAACATGCTCATAGGACACAAAGTTAGAGATAGAATGATTAGTGGTACAAGATCTAACACCCTTTCTCTTAGCAATAGGAATTTTAAGATCATTGGGGACATGTGAATCAACATTTAAAGGAGCAATGGGATCAAGTGTACCTGGCTGATGAGACGGATCTGCCTTGGGTGAATCCGATGATGTTGGTTGCATAGTGTCCGGCTCTGCGGCTCTTGAACTTTGCTGGCTCTTATGACGACGATGGAAAACCCAGAACGGAGGAGGATCGGGTAAAGGAGGTAGTTGAATCAGAGTCGTCGCCTGTTTCTCCTCAACCCTACTCTCCCCCTGAGGAGAAACCGAGAAGAACGGTTGACTCTCAAAGAATGAGACATCAATGGAAACATAGTACTTGCGGGCAATGGGATCATAGCAACGATACCCCTTTTGAGACGAGGGGTAACCAAGAAAAACACAAGGAACAGCTCGAGGGTCAAGTTTGCCACGAGTAGGTGATAGGTTGTGGACAAATCAACGACACCCAAAAACACGCATTGGAATGGTGGACAGCGGGGCTGTTGGGAACAGGAGCTGATGTGGGGCCTTATACTCTAGTAGCCGAGAGGGCATGCGATTGATGATATATGCCGCACACAATACTGCATCCATCCAGAACTGTTTTGGCACATTCATATGAATCAGCAAGCCACGAGCAACTTCGAGAAGATGACGATTTTTTCGTTCAGCCACACCATTTTGTTGGGGTGTCCTGGCACAAGAGCTTCGCTGAAGTGACCCACTCGAAGCAAAGAACTTCGTGAGATCACTATGGAAATATTCCTTTGCATTGTTCGACTGGAAAATATGAATTTCTGTTTGGAATTGAGTGAACACCATGCATTGAAAATCTTTCACAATTTGTGGCACTTCGTCTCGAGATCGCATAGAGTAAACCCAAGTGTATCGAGAATAATCATCAATCAAAGTAACAAAATACTTATAGCCAGCCGCAGTAGGTAGAGTAATAGGGCCCCAAACATCAGAATAAACAATATGAAATGGAAATTCAGATCTTTTATTTCTTAAAGGTAAAGAACTTCTACAATGCTTACTCAACTGACAAGTTTGACACTGTAACTGACTCACTGACAAGGACTCAAACAACTTTGGGAACATAAATTTTAACGACTCAAAAGAAAGATGACCTAAACGACTATGCCATAAATAGGCCTGACTCTCACTCGACGAACTTGTGGACTCAGTCGCCACTAGACCAGCATTATTCTCCAACACGTAGAGACCATCCACCATGCTTCCTCTACCAATTGTCTTCCCCGAGGTCAAATCCTGAAACACACATGAAGACGGAAAAAAGGTGACTGAGCAGTTCAAAGAGTGAGTAATACTACTAATGGACAACAAATTAATAGGTAATTTCGGAACATGCAGGACATTAGGAAGAGTAAGGCCAAGTGGGAGAGATATGGTGCCTCGGCCAGCTATGGTAGAAAAAGAACCATCAGCCAGTCTTACCTTATCTCTCCCAGAGAGAAGGTTATATGTCTGGAACAAATTTGACTTACCGGTCATGTGATTTGAGGCTTCAGAGTCAATAATCCAACGTGAATCAGTAGTATGAGATGACACATGGAAGGCTGTGGCATTACCTGATGTAGACGCAAATGAGGTAGAAGGAGTAGGTCCAGAATCCACCTGGCGGAGAGTCCTACCATACAATTCCAAATGTTCACGGAAGGAGTTGATAATATCTTCCTTAGGGTCAGAACCGGGATGTCTCTCCTGAGTTACGGAAGGACTAGTCTCTGTCGATGCTAGATTAGCTGAGTTATACCTTCTTTGATTCTGCTGGCCTGATTTCTTGCTCTGATCCGGTGCTGACTTCTTACCCAAATCCTGTGCCCATTTAGGTTTTCCATGGAGATCCCAGCATGTATCTTTAGTGTGTCGTGTCTTCTGGCAGTGAGTGCACCAAAGCTTGCTTTTATCTTCTGTTTTTTTCTGAGTGTCACCCATTTTAAAGCCACCTCCGACATTTGTATCTGAATTTCCCCGGACCGCTAGGGCAACTGACTCCCCTTCTACACCATTCATCACACCTTCTTCTGCTTTCTTCTGACTGCACCAAGGCATACACCTCCTGGACTGATGGCAAGTCTTTACTACCCAAGATCTGTACCCTGATGGATTCATATGACTGATTCAGCCCTAGGAGAAAGGCAAACACGCGTTGCTGTGATACAAGTGACTTATAGGCCTTTGCATCTTCATCACACTTCCAATTCACATTCTGATAGTGATCAAGTTCTTTCCATATTGATGTTAAATCAGAATAGTACATCGAGAGACTCCTCTCCCCCTGCTTGCAAGTAGAAGATTCAGCTTGTAGTTGATATATCTTGGCATAGTGTCTCTGTTCTGAATAAGTGGACTTCGCTTGTTCCCATATCTCACAAGCAGTTTCAGCCCACATAAAGGTCTTCCTTACTTGTGGCAGCATTGAAACCAAGAGCGAAGACATCACCATACTGTTCTCTTGGTTCCACCTATCATGCTCAGCACTTCCATACTTCGATTCCTTTACTCTCCCATTGATGTATCCTATTCGCCCCCTAGTAGTGATGTAGAGTTTTATCCCTCTAGACCACTCAAGGTAATTCAGGCCATCAAAGGGAATGACAGCCATGGGAAAGCTCATATCCATTCCCCCACTCACTCCATTGTGGCTACCTGAGATCTCTGAAGTAGCAGAATTCTCAGTCAACATGGTCAAGCAGTTAATCAGTCCCACACACCGGACTTAGGACCCCTCCTTACTCCACAAAGCAATGCTCCACTCAGTTCACACCCACACACTCGGGTTTACCAACTAGATTGAGCACAAACAGTACCAAATTCTGGACAAACCTGAGGTAATATTCGGCAGTTTCAGACCTGTATAGATTTATCAGTCCCACCCTACCAGAATTCCAGAGTGGCTAACAACCCCTAATCAGCAGGAGAAATCCTTCTTGCTTATAGTCAACTCAAACCATTGAGAAGATAGGTCAGCATTGACCTACAGTTGTCTTAACACATGAACAGGATCACACAATCCAAGAAAACTAGGGTTACACAGGTTCGACAGCATTCAGCCGCCCCAGATTCATAGGGTTTTCACTCGGCACATGACCAAGGAGAGTAAAGAAGAGAAAAAATAGGGAGAACTGTACCGGTCGTAGCTATTATGTAGTCCAGAATCAGATTTCCTTTCTGCTAGCCTGTTCGATCTATTCTTTGGGTTGATTGATCTTCTCTTGACAGTAGGGTTGATCGATCTGCTCTCTTTTAATCAGCATTCCCGCTCTGATACCATCTTGACAGTGTAGTCGGCCAGAGAAGGTTTGCAATGTAACAGTACTGGCGGCGCCAGTGTTTATTTTACTATATATAGGGTGACAGAAATAACAAGGGAAAAGACCCTTGTGCCCCTGAGTACAATAACAGACATAACTGAAATAAAAAAACGAAATAAAAAACACTTATACTAGACAAACAGGCCCTAACAACTGCAACTAAGTTACTTTAACATTATTCCAACAAAGGCTTCAGCCATCATGGTGCCATTTTATAGAGTTTTTTTTTCCTTTTTCATTGTGCTGGAATGCTTGGAAAGAAAACAATAGATGCATTTTACAAAAGGAAAAGCTCCTCAGTTGAAGCAATATTGGAGATTTTCAGAGACAGATGGTTTGCTGGTCTTCAATTCTAAATGATCTTGGCTGCTGACGTTTGATTATTTTAGAAACAAGTGGGGGTAGATTATTCTTCATTGTTCTATACTTTAACATGAACTCTATACTTTTCTTATGAAAATTATGAATAATTATTAAGGAAATACGGTTATGGTACCAAGGGAACTACCCTAGGATCTATGTTTTCTACATAAAAAAAATCCATCACCTAGCGACACCTAGGCGACTACTGCCTCGTCACCTAGCCTTGTCTTGGCACCTTGAAAACTATGATAATACATCTTGTAGAAAGGATGAAAATTCAAGGATGTGAAGAAAACTTGAAAAATTATATAATTTAGGGGTTTAGGTGGAAATCTGGGACAAGATTTGGTGGAATTGAAGGATAAAAATTGCTGAAATGATTTTTTATTTTTTTTTGTTTCAACACATAAACTTGAAGAAAACATACATAAATCAATGACAATCCTTTAGAGATGTTGATTAACTTCTTCAATGAAGATCTATGAGCATTTGATGTCTGCAAATGCTTTTTGTAGAATTAGTGGGGAGACAGAGAGTCTAGAATGAATCACTTTAAGGCATGGGAATCACACTTATATAGACACTATACGGTGGGGTGGCTGATAAACTAGGAAAAAACGGAAAATAATAAATTGCCACTATCATAAGATGTTATGTTTGTGCCTTGAATTCTTTGTGGTGACCCACTTCATGAATCCACTCCGAATTAATTTGAGAAAAACTCGATCCATATTCAGCTTATAGGTCTGAACCGAATACGAAGAGTTATGTATTTCGGTGGTTTTCTCTCTTGTATACTTAGTCTTTGTCTTGTGAGAGAAGAGTGAGACATTGTGAGTGCACAACTCTATATTTCTTCTCCATTGCTGACTATATAGTGGATTTCTGCTCCTCCTTCACCCATGGATGTAGGCTATAAGCCGAACCACGTAAATCTGTGTGTTCTGTTTGCTTGCTTCTCTTTATCTCTGTTTTTTTCTTTCATTTTGGGTACCATTTGAATCTGCTTTTCTTGGGTTTTCCACAACATAAGAAAACATAACTCCTAAATGACTTAACGAATGACTGAAATTACACAAATTAATTAAGACCAAAGCAACCCCACTGTCTAAAATTATAATAATATAAAAAAATCAGAAATTTCCTACTATGGTTTTAGCTCCTGCATCAGAAAGGCTTTGAGAACTCTTGTTTTATCTTTGATGTGGAATGGAATATAGGTGTCATTCATGAGCTTTTCTAAAATTGGTCAACAATCCTGTTTAAACTTGAGAGCACCACTTTGTGCAAAAGATGTTAAAGGTTAGGCCCAAATTTGCTCCACACCTCCCAATATCGAGGAGCAACATTGGGTAATGGCTCTTAATCCCATTTGAATCTAAGGCCCAGTACCATGGAGAATTACCCATTTGCAATCTATGGAAAGAAAAGGTCAATGTTGTAATTTGATAGTAAACGGGAGAATATTATAAGACGTGTGTTTTTCAAAGGTATTTTGGCATCATCTACGTATAGAGTCAAACTTTTAGTTGGGGCAAGGATTAGACAAGGGTGGTGATGTATAGAGTCCTACTTTGTAAAGATGCTAGATTGACCTCTCAATTTTTGTAAAGGATACATATTTATTGTATGAAATCTTTCCCCACTATCCAAAAAATCCTTTTCTTAATATATTAATGAAATTTACTTTTACATCAAAAAACAAATCCAAATGAAAAGCACACTAAGGCATGGGGTTGCACATACAACAGTCAAAAGGTAACATCTACTTAAATAAGTAAGCTTATCCTTTTAATTAGAAATATACCAACCAAGATGACATATTTACCTTGTTTGAGAATCTGATGTGTCAACATCATCTACAACAAAGGGATATGAGAAGTCACAATCATCTAAATCGTCCTGGAAGGATAGCCTGCTTGAACTCCTTGAAAATCCAACCCGTGGTGAACCACTCGAAGAAACGATTCCTGAGAACCGCCCCGAATCATCTTTGCTGTCCTTGAAGATCTATAATGCAAATAAGATGTTAGATCTCATTAGCAATAGAAAAAATATCCAACCTAGAATAATAGATCTCGGGCCAGGAATACCTTCTGCCCTGAATAAAGTTGCGCAAACCCAGAAAGCTCTCCAGATCTTAATGCATCTGTCTTTCGAAAAGACCTGCTCCCTGATGATGGAGACTCCTGAGATGAAAGATCAAGCCTTGTGCTTCTAGGGGACATGGGTGGAAGAGAATGTCTATTTGGATCAGAGGAATTAGGAATAGTATATCGACTATTCCTGCCCATATTGGGCAGTGGAATACTAACAGGAGCAGTTTCTGTGCCTTGAGCAGTCTGGAAAGGGTTACCACTAGAGAAGTATGTTGGGGGTGATGGGGATGGTGATGGTAAGAAAGGAGGAGAAAGCTGGTGTTCATCAAAACTAATACCCTTCTTATGAGAAGGCGGCCTATAACCTTGAATTCTATAACCATATATATCAGGGGGAGAAGATGAATGACAAGCGACAGGAGGAGTATGATGAGCAGGGGGTGAACCACAAAGGGGATGATTTTGTTTAAAAGGAGCTACTCTGTGGATACCACTGCTCCAGCTATGTGGACGTTGAAATGGCACAGATGTTGGTGAATGTATCCTTCTGAATGAAAATGATGTTGCCGGTATACCCTTGTCTGTACAAGGGAAGACCTTCAGAGGGTCAGCAGCAGGGCTTCCAACATAGTCAGTAATTATATTTGGTGGCACTGGAGCTGAAGGTGCAAGGTTAAAACCAGATAAAGTTGGTTGATATGTCAAAGATATAGAAAGGCGACCTGAAGGGGCCTCTACAGGGGCAAAACTGTATTGTTTCATGGCTTTCTCTTCTGCCCTTGAAAGCAGCTCACCAAATGACGAAACCTTGTAAATGAGATCAAAGTTGTACGTCTGATTCAATGAACTTAGCTGCTTAAATATCCGATAAGCAGGCAGAAGCCTCATTATTGAATAAAGGGAACGCAGAAGGACAATCGCTTTCTGATACATCTTCTTGTAAGAGGCAGGAGCCTCTACCTGTTGAGGAGGCACTGTCCCTGAAGGCTCATATTGCACAACCCACCTCTCTATAACTGTCTCAACAGGCACTCCCACTCCTGAAGTCGTATATAAATCATCAGTTGCAGATGAACTAGGTCCTTCATGGACAAGTATCACATCAATTATCATTGGATCCATAACATTTCTGTGCCAAAAGTTCAAATTCTCCAAAGATGCAGGGCGCTCTCCTAGGACTAAGTTGAACCATTTGTCGCTCTTTCTCACCCGAGAAACTGGTGTCAGCTCACCGCTAAGATCATGTCGACCCAGAGATGGAATTCTTGAATCCAAAATAATGTGTAAGCTCTTTAATAGAAATTGGGAAATAATCTGTTCGTGTCGCCCAGATTCAGACTGTGAGCTACCCTGAAGAGCCATATCTGTGTAATCAAATTCAACCAGATCTCAATTCAACAGATCCTTAATCCCAACTAGGCACAGGAAATAAAACACCAAAAATCTCACTATATCAAATTCGGATCCATCTTTTCAAAGCACTCAGCAATCAAATCCAGCAACCCAGACATTGACTAAATCAAGTCTTGATTCTTCTTTTTCAGTCCGCTCTAATCATTGCTCAATGCCACTATAAATCCCATATCTCCGGTGTGCTGTGTTAAACCACTTACTAAGAGGCATAGTAACATATTTGACGTGAATTCAGTTGGTATCATATCAAAGCTTAATGAAAATGAAGATCCAGTCATGGCTTGCTAGCCAGGTTAAATAGAGAGAGAGCTTAAAGGGCCGAATGGGTCAAAACGTTTTCTTTAGCAGAACTGACAAACAAACTAAACTGGGAAAAGCGGGGATGATTCAATGTTTAAATTCGAGCACCGCGACTAACAACGACAAATAGAATTTACAGAACTCATCCAGTTCTTCGGATTGAAAGGACCAAACAAGTAAAAGATTGTGGGTCATACTCATAACAAAACATCAACAAGCTTCCATGGTATTGCCACATAAATACATAAATGGTAAATCTGGGTACGAACCCTAGAATTCAAAACTAAAACAGATGCTCCAGAAAAACAGAATAGAAGAGAGAGCAGCAAGTACATATCTGATCTTTTTCCTTTTTTTGGTAACCAAGTACCAAAAATGAAATTCCATACGATCAAGAAGAGAAATTCCATACGAACACACAACTCACCTCGAGGAGGCGTGATATTTTCTCAGACACAACGTAACATTGCGTGAATGAATGCGTATCGAAGAGAACATTGAGGATATATAATATATTATTAGTTGATTAACATCTCCTAGATGGAGAAACAACGGATCATCTCAAACCTCCAATCAGAGAAAGCGCGCTCAGACAATGATGATGATGTATGATCTGATCTAATCTCAATTAACAAAAAATAATATATAGTATACATACCCTACAAAATTTTTATTCAAGCAATTTACTATTAATAATTAGGGTAAATTATACAAAGACCCCTGTATTTTGTTTTGCGACAAAGACCCCTGTATTATGACCATGAAACAAAACTTCCTTTCGTTAGCTTTCAGTTGAAATCTATCGTATATTTTTTAATCCCCATATTACCCTTATAGACAATTGAAAGAAAAACACTGTTCATCTTCCTCAACCTCACGACAGCCCCTTTCTCCAATTGTGAATAAACAGCCACCCCCTGTTCCAGATCAATCTGTAATTTCCCCAAGTCCCATAAAACCCCAAAAGGTTGTGAATGAAGAGAAGAAGATTGCACAGGTCAATGAAACAGCGAAACCTATCTCCCCAGTTCTGAATAAAAAGCCATCACCTGTTGCAGACCACTCCCTAATTACTCATAAATTTGCAAAACTGAAAAGAGCCATGGATGAAGAAAGCAAGCTTCAACAGGGCCATGATATGTATCACTACTCATAAATTCAGTCGATTTAATCATGTGGAGAGACGTATCGAGATCAGCATTTGTGTTTGGAATCGGGACATTTTTCTTGCTTTCATCCTCCTTCACTAAAGACCTTAATTTCAGGTAATAGGTGCCAGTCTAATAAAACGAGAAGTGACATTTCTCCCCCATTAATCCCCATCATAACTGAATTTTCTTGTTTTTTCACTTTCAACAGCTTAATTTCTACAACGTCTTATATGGGTCTCATCTATCTTGCTTTAATTTTTGTCTACAAATCAATTCTCTGCAGGTAAATCTCCCAAACCCACTAAATTTACTTAAATAAAGAAGTTAGATATGTTTCTTAATTCTCACTTATTTCCTTTTTCAAAAATTACAAGGGAGCTATAGACATATAGATATAGATGATTCAAACCAGACACATGTAGTGGGGGAAGAAGAGGCAATTTGGTTAATAAAACGAATTCTTCCTTACTTAAACGAGTTTCTGTTAAAACTTAGAAGCTTGTTCTCTGGAGATCCTTCTACCACCATGAAGGTAATTCTCTCTCTCCATTAAATTACTAAGAAACAGGAATTGTGAGAATGGCAGTTGGCAACTTTGCAGCTTGTTTTATCCCGGTGTTGAAGCTCCATATAGCCGGAAGAGTAACCGGATCACTGGTCACATGTCAGGAGCAACCAGTGATTCTCTTCCGGAGACTCGACAACGAAACTTCAGCTGGAGATGGCTTTTTCTGTCCTACAAAGGTTAGCTCCATTATTGTCCGAGAAACTTCAGCTGGAGATGGCTTTTTCTGCAAATCCTTCTGGATGGGATCTGAAACTACAGAAAGCGAGCATTTCAGAGGCTGATACGAGGATTTGAGAAATGGATTTTTCTCAGTAAGACTCAAAGTGGACTTCCTAATGGGTTCAATTGAAGAGAAAGTAGAAAAGAAAGAGATACTTCTGCAGAGGGAGAAGTAGGGAAGATGGAGGGAAGTGAATTTAGTGTGAAAGGTTGCGTGTGAAGCTGAAGGGATGAGAGATCCATCGTATGGACGCCCAAATCTTGCGGAAAGAGGGGGGCGAATTTCAAAAAAATTTCTCTTCCTTCAACTGGGAATCACATTCCCTATTTAGAAAATTATATTTTCAATGATCAATCTTGTACTATAAACTGAACCAAATCTGAACAAAAAAAGAGTAGGAGTGAGGTATACTTGATACAGAAAAATATTATCTCTCAATGGAGGTGTTCACGCCCAAGGAATGATCCAAGGACTGCTCCCACTGAAGATGGCGCAGAATCAGCAGCGTTCTCCAAGAACCTGATCCTTTGTAAGAATGGCTGGATGGCACGTGAGCACTGCTTCTAATCAGTCCTTTCACAAAGGGCTGATATCAAGATCGAATCTTCATTTCTCCTATAAAGTTGGAGATCGAACTGGAGGTCTGGCAGCGACAGGAAGGAGGCGGCAAGAAGAATTTCACAGAGATTGCAGAAATCTTTCTTCTGTGATTCCAGCTCTGAAGACTAGAGGTCTTATTGTGTCTAAAGTCTGCTGGCCCCTCCTCCTTTTATAGGCTTAAAGAGATCAGCTCCTAATCCCATTAGGAGTTGCTGAACCAAATCATATTTGGACCAGATGTCCCTTTAAGTGATAAGGGAAAACCCATATCTTATCTGTAGATTAGATCAGTCCTCTCCTAATCCCATTAGGAGGCTCCCAAATCTATTTAGATCTTGGACTCTCTGAGTGGATAGGGTCAAAGCCCAATCCTATCAACTGATTTAATCCTAGATCCGCCCCTCATTTAAATTGATCAAATCAACCCAGTTCGAAATGAGCTTTAGGCCCATTAAGGTTGTGTGTTCACTTAGTCTTCCAAATTGTTGTCCAGTTGGACTTCCTTGTATGGTGTGAGTCCCAAACATTGATCTACACATCAGCCACATGGGTTCAGCCCAGCCTTTGTTACAAGGCTTGACTGAATATACTGCTATGGACAGTGCACCCCCTGAAACCCATCACATAGGCTCTATGGGCCCAACACTTACCCTAAGTGGTCCCTGGGCCAAGCCACCTTGTAACACTTACCATAATGATCAAACACTGCTCGACAAGAAATGACTTCTCCATCGGCTACAAGGAACAGTGTTGCACTCTCTGCTTACATGGATCCTGGAAATTAAAACTTTTTGCAAATCATTTCGAAACCATAACATATATATATATATATATATATATATATATATATATATATATATATATATATATCCCACATAAAATATATTTTGCAAAACAAATCTCAACGATTGAAATCGGCTGCCGATAGTCTTGGTTTCCATCGGTGATAGTGTATCCCCGATCATTACCTTCGTCCGACAAAGGGGCTGATCATGTCACTATGATTACCCACTCAGATGAATTCTCAGACTGTCCCAACATACCCAGGTTTTGACCCCCGCTAAGGATCTCACTGATTGGTACATCAAAGACAGCCCAATCCGACACCTAGTGCAGTATCATAATCGAGTCTAGGGGTCGGGTGTAACTTTTCAGTTTTGCCCATTAATCTCCAAGGTTTAGGGCAATACTGAAAATTTGGTCTGGTTCAAAGATTCAATTAATGATACACTGTATGTGCCTAGGGTCTCACCTTGGCGGCTGAGACCAGCCACCTCAACCGACTTTGTGGCACATTAGTGTCAGCCTTATCAGGATAGGTTTCCCCAGACCGACCCACTAGCTGTGAATGTTCTAAACTAACACGAGTTTCATTAAGTGTCCAGTTTAAGGGTATTGCACAGAAACACACCAAAGGAACATGAATCAAATATGTACTTTACTCATTTACAATAAACTCATAATGTACATCATTCTGATTGAAGTTAAGGGCATACAAAAACTGTCTAACAGAAGCACCATCTGGAGACACTGAAACGAAATGAGTTTCACTAGACTTTTTTTAATTGCTTACAAATATTTGAAGAACTAAATGTGATTAGATCAGACCAGAAGGAGAGCAGAGAAGAACCAGAGCTTAGCCATCTGACAGAAAATAAATTTAGAATCAGATAATAATTAGATTCTGGATCTCGAATATGTTCATCATCATGAAGCAATTCTCACTGGTGGTTCTCAAGGAGATGATGAAGCAAAACTTCTTCTAGGATGTGTTGAAGAGAAGAAAATGAAAGCGGCCCAAAGACTTGCAGAGGATTGTCTTGTACGTCACCCTGGTGGAATCCCATTTGCAGGGGTAGAGAATAGTAGCGGCGGTAATCCCCAATCCCCTTTCTCTTCCCTTATCGCTGCTGTTGTTCGTGTATCGTGAGGTCGGGGAAGATGAACAATATTTTCTTATTACAAGGGTAATATAGGAATTTAAAAATATTATAACGGCGGATTTCAACAGAAAGTTAACAAAAGGGGGTTTTTGTCTCATGGTTATAGTAAAGGGGGTATTTGTCACAAAACAAAGTACAAGGGGGTCTTTGTCCCAGACCCTATAGTGGTCTTTATAATTATTCTAATTATTATTAAGGTAAATTTCTTAAACTACCCTTATGGTTTAGTTAATTGATTAAGTATACTCCTACTGTTTGAAAATTTATTAACACTACCCTTACTTTTCTGACAATTGACTAATATTTGCCTTATGCTGAACTCAGTGGCTCTTAGGTGATCTCAAGGAGACTTGCTCTTGTACAATCAGAAAGGAAGGTGAGACTGCCGGCACTTACTCAGATCCATCCAGCAAGCTGAGGTGCAAGAGTAGGCTGAAAAGCAGCAAGCGAAGCGTATGATTCATAGTGGTAAGTAAACCTAAGCTATCACATCTTGGAACGGCAACGGGAAGGCCTTCTTCGTTAAGTTCTCTAAAATCTAAGCAGATCAAACTCTTTTCGTTTTTATTAAGAGCAGCTATTGGGGATACCAAATAGCTCGTGCTAACTCTGAATATGATAGATAGATAGCGGCGTCAAGCATTCGTTGAATCTCCTTTTCCCCTTCAGCATCTTTGGTCTGTAAGTGGAAAAGGAATAGGCTCTGACTTCGGTCACGGACCTGGATTAGGAATAGGTTTTGGATCATAGGCCCATTCTTCCTGTCATCTCCAATCTCAGCGGCCTGCAATGGCTCCCGACCATTCATTGAAACGACATCAGAGTCAACCCTGAATGAAGCGATGGAGCCAGCAGTCTCTGGGAACTGCTGTCCGATGAGCAGCTTTGCACCTCTGTATTCAAACATGAACAGCATAAGAGTGTACCGGATCACACTGCAACACCACAATTTGCACAATGAGACTCCCAGAGAACTCTCCATACATGGCGGCCTTAAGGAGGGGAATGCCCATGACAAGAGTGTTGGGGAGAGTGGAAAGGGAGAAGAAGGTGATCGTCCATTCCAGACTACCATTCTTGCTCAAGGCCTGCCAGAGGAGTAGAGCAGAGAGGATGACAATCTTTTGCAAAGAGTCGACAGCGATGAAGCGGTAGTTCATGGCATAAGGATTGTTACTGGAGATGAAATGGAAGGAAAGGAGGGGGACGGCAAAGATTGCCACAAAGCGAATGATGTCGGAGAATTGATCAGGGGTGAACATCTTCCACCACCAAACTGAACCATAGGCAAGGATCATAGCAACATAGAGTGGTACAATTGCTGCTAGCACATCGTAGATGTCCTTGCCGGTGATCATGGTTGCTACCGGAGGGACATGCACATACTCTTGCAGCTTATAAAGTTATAATGTCAAAACAGAGTAGCTAGTCCACGAGATAAACCGTTCCAAAATGAAGGAAAGAAGAAAGCTTAATGGAGAGGAACCCAGATACAAGAAGGAGAGAGAGAGAGAGAGCGAGCTGAAGGAGAGGTTACAGTCAAATTCTTCCGATTTGGAGGCGGAGAAAACACCACTGTCAGGTATTCGTTCGTCTCGCACGCGAATTTTGAGTTATTGAAGCGGTAGTTCATGGCATAAGGAGTGGGGGTTGAAGCCTGAGGGGACGATGGTAATATTGGGTTTTCAAAAATTTTTATAGGTTACGTGGGGTCACATTGCACAAATTGTAACGAAGCATTAATGGATATTAACGATAGGGGTTCATTTAGTCAATTGTTAGAATCAGTAGGAATAGTGTTAGTCAATTTTCAAACAGTAAGGGTACACTTAGTCAATTAACTAAATCATAAGGATAGTTTAAGAAATTTATTCTTATTATTATCGGCGCTCGACTGTTCCATGGACTATTATAACGGAAAGAAAAGGATAAATTGCAGATTAGTACATTCTATTTTGGGTTAATCTTATTTTGATATCCGAATTTCAGAATGTGTTAATTTAGTATTTGAATTTTCATATATCTTAAGAGGAATATTTTAACTTTAATAGAAAAATGGTTCTTCATTTCCTCTTATCTCTTAAAATATAATCATACAATTTTTTTTTTTTGTTTTTGAACGATATTCCTAAAAGACAAACAAAAACTATCATATATGAGGTCAAAATTGATATTTGATAATTTTTAGAATTTAGAATAACATTCTCCTTGCATTCAGAGTTCAGAGGAAATAAAAGTTCACCAATACAAATGTGCATCTTAATGTAATTATTGCACTTTTAAATTTCAAACTTCAGAGCAAATGAACAGACTCTTAGTCTCGTTAGCGGTTCATCAATTATTATCACATGATGATATTTGGGATTTAAAACTTTTAAAAATACCAAAATTATCCTTAAAAATAAGACCTTGTTTAATCACCTTCTTCCTCAAGAGTCAATAATGAACCAAAGCAATGATGAACAAGATAGAGGGTATTTGGATTTGGGCATTTTGATGGTTGACAAAAAAAATTAGATGACACCTTAAGGGCACAATTACATCTTTTCACATGCCACTTAATGGTGATTAATAATTTTGGACTAAACTGGAACATTTTGGGAGTTTAGGTACTAGATTGGCGCGTTTTGAAACTCGGGTTCCAAAGTTAGACTAGGCCCAAAGTATATGGTACTAATATGTAATTTACCAAAAAAATCGAAAAGCTTTGAGCCGTGAATAAATGGGCACCCCATAGAGTGCATTCCATCCCACAACACATCTATCCCGTACATTGGGAACTTCTCACTAAGGTGCCATTTGATTGCACTTTTTAGACGTTTGAATCTAAAAATGCTACTTTTCAGACCTCACCCTTTGTTAGATCTGAAAATCATAGACCTTGGGCCGGCTTTTAGCGCATTCAGACACGTTTCAGAGCCATCCCAATGTCCAAAATATCATAACATTTTTTTTTGTAAATGACCCGAGTTACCCTTGATACCCCCAAACCCAGAAAACCTAAACATTCGACCTCTCTTTCTCTCTCTCTCTCTCTCTCTCTCCCTGTCTTCCCACCACTACCGCTATCGCTATCTTCTCTCTCCCCCAACAATGGCTCTCTCTCTCTCTCTCTCCCTCCCCTATCTTTCCACCACCACCACTGTTGGTGCAACAAGCAACAATGGTAGTTCAGTGAATAATAATAATTCTTTTATTAATTATTAATTATAAATTATTTTAATATTTTTTTATTAAATTTACTTATGTTATTTATTAATTATTAATTATTTTTATTAACTAGTAAATTTTAATTGTTTCATTAATTTTTAAAAATTATTTTAATTTTTATTTGTGTAAATTATTAATTATTTTAATATTTTTATAATCATTAATTATTTTTTTAATTTTAATAATTTCATTTATTAATTAGTAATTATTAATTTATTATTTTTATTTGTATTATTTCAATATTATTTTGAGGTTGAGAATTATTTTTTATGAGATCATGTAAATTGAATTCAACATTTCCAAATTGTATGTTTTAGGGGTAAAATAATAAAATCAGTAAAATTTATATGCTAAAGAGTTGATCCAACACAAACAAATTTATGGTTTCAAATCCTCTAAAAAGTAGAAAAGAAACTATGCCTCTTTTTAGATTTCAGACACATTAAATATCTTTTTAACTTTTCATATATGAATTTTCAGATTTATCAAACGCCACCTAAGACACATGGGGAGAAATTCCCAACGCACCAGGTGGATGTATTATGGGGTGCCCTTTGTGTAACTAATCCGAATTCAATTTTAAAGTGCAAATGAGGTATAATTTTTTGAAATTTTTATTGGACAAAATTTGCCATTTTAACTCGAGTGTGGGGATAAGCTTGTATTTTAATAAAACCATAATTAAGATGGTTGAAATTACATTAATGATACATAATAAAAGTCACATAAATACGCCACCCCATCCTCCCATCAAAGCCCATCTATACTACTTTAAAATGTATGAATAGCCTCATGAATATTTTGAGGACAAAACTTACCATTCTATATTTAAATTTATTGATAAAAAATGTGGATAGATAGGGTAGTTAGTTATTGATATTAAATGAGTTGAAAAGAAGTAATTTTAAGATATTCAATGCATTCAATTCTCTCTCATTAAATTCAAACATTTAAGGTATTAATTTGCATTCACCTTCATTGAATCATATATTTAAAACTTTTTTATTTTTTCTCATCATTAAAATCTATAATTAAATCCATACATAATAAATTAATAATTTTAATAAGATAAAAACTTATACTTTTAATATCTACCTGGAAAAAAAATAGTGTTTTCATCTAGGTGGTTGTAAGAAATTAAACCATTTGGGTCAAATTGGCAAATCCATGTTGACACAATTAAATAATAAAATTCAAAAATATATATAATGCTAAAAATATAGAAATTAAAAATGGAAACATTTTTACATCATATATTTGACATATTAAAAACCGACCCAGAGGCCGAGCCGCTTTTGCCTTCGGGTCTGATACACACTGATACGGAGGCGTATGCGTGCTTAGTTTGACAGAATTATACATTAAGTACTTTTGGATTATTTTTAATCTTTAATACAAGTTAAAAAATAGTATTATGAAAACTGAAATAAATAATTTCAGATTTATTTTTTTTCCAAAAAATTAATAAAAACTAAAATTTGTAAAAGTAATATATTTTATCTACCTTAGATGATTTATATATTTTATTTTACACATAATTATACGTTAAAAATGAAAACATAGTTATTATTTGAAAAAATAGTTATTATATAAAAATACTAAATAAACAAACATTTCCAACAGAATTAATGGAAAACAGAAAATTATAGTTATAAAAATTGAAACGAATAATTTAAGAATGAATTTTCCCAAAAGATTTAATAAAAACTGAAAATTAAATATAATTTATTTTATCTACCTTAAATGATTTATTTATTTTATTTTACAATTATGTGTAAAATAAAAAAACATTATATGTTAAAAATGAAAACGTATTTATTATTTAAAAAATAGTTGTTATTTAAATAAAATACAAAATTAATAAAATTTCCCAAAAATTAATAAAATTTGAAATTTATAATTATAGAATTGAAAGAATGATAATTGTTGTACAATGTTTGAATGCTCTAGAGTCCTGGTATTGTTTATTGTAATATTTATCTTCATATAACCTATTGAAGTATGCATTTCTCATGTCTTTATATCTTATTCATAGATAAGATCAACTTTTGGTTTAGTATTATTAATGTATTTATGTGATTTGCATGCATTTTACTAGCGTATCCAAGCATTTTTATATCTTTCATTTGTATCCATGCGTTTCCAAAGTGTATCTGTATCCGTATCTAGCTTATTCGATACAATATTCGATACCGATACTTTGATCTTTGCATGTAACCTGGTTATTGGGTCGAAAGGGGAAATGATTGAACCACTCGGGTTAGATGGTTTTTTAACTAAAAGGAGGAGTTTCAACAGAACCAAACCCAGAATCAAGGCTGAGTGACAATTGAAATGGTTCAATCTGCCAGGTCAACAACAAGTTGAAAACATTGATGATAAATAAGATTTTTTTTATTAATGAGGGAAATGGAATGTAAAATTTAAAACCAATTGAAAATAAAACTATTTTTCTATTATCTCTCATTAAATCTCATATCTAAGGTATATTCTCTTATTAAATCCTATATTTAAGATATATTTTTCTTATTATTAAATTCTACTAATTAAATCCACAACATTAATTTTTATAATATAAAAATAAATATTTTGAAAAATAATTTGAAAACAAAACTATTTTCTTCCCTCTCGGTGGTGGATAAGCAATCCAACCATTTAAGGTCAAATGCGTTAATAAATAATACAATAATTTTAAAAAATAAAAATAAAATATATAATACAAAAAATAAAAAGAAATGGGCACATCACTAATATTGTATATCAATTATACTAAACAAAAATAAGCATGAAATGTAAGAAGTATTTTTATAAATGATGAAAATGGAATTTCAAAATTAAAATCAACATAGAAATGAAATGATGTCATAGTTAAATAATAATTTTTTTTTAAATAAAAAATACAAAGAATCACAAAATTAAATATTATACATAAGATATAATAGTATGTATTTATAAAAAAATAAAATAGTGGGTACATATATAATGTTGTACATTCATTATATTGAACAAAAATAAATATTATAGATCAAATATAATTTTATCAATAATGGAAATGTAATACAAAATTTTGTGTCAACCTAGAAATCAAACTTCTTTTTTAGACGTAGGTTAGTGGTTTAGGTCAAATGGATTAATCAATGATATGACAATTGAATACTAAATATTTTAAATGTAATAAAAAAATAGAAGTAATCAAAAGAATATATAAAAAATTATATATTATTTATGTCAAACAAAAATTAAGTGTGATAAGTAAAAATTATTTATATAATGTATATGGAATATATCATTTAAAATTGATTTGGAAGCTAAGCTATTTTCTTATCTAAATGTTGGGTCAATGATCCAACTTTTCAAAGAAATTCATGATGTCATAATTGCACGTATATATTTAGTACAAGTATTTAAGTTTATTTTTAATCATATTGTTATTAATTTTTAATTTATATCATAACTATAATATATCTAAAATTCAAATAATTAACATGAAAAAAATTTATACGTACAACATAGTACTTAATAATAAAGCAACAAAATAGGAAAAAAAAAGTGTAGTTTTACCTTTGCATGCACTATAATATTAAAAAGCACATCAAGTTCAACGTATGCGGTTTTCCCCTACATGCCTACATCTTGATGTCTCAAAAAAGCATATATGTAATTTGGTGGATTTCTTACTAATTATTAATTAACACTGATGGAAGAATGGAAGAATGAATATAGATGGAGAAATTAAAGATTATAAAAGAAAGGCAGTGAGAAAAGCATCCAGTTGCCCATCACTTGCATATTTATCTTAAAATAAAAGATTTCTTCATTTTATTTTATTACTTTAATTGCTTTTTTGTTTGATACTTTTAGGAATCGTATTTGTCTCCTTTGATACCACGGTCCGGTTTTTTTACATTGCTCCTTCTTGTTGCCTTCCACTATTTTCCATTACCATTGCTGTCAAGCTTACTACCATTATGGTCTTCCACTATGGTAGTGTCTGTATGATGTATAGATAATCTTTCCGAAATTATTATGTTCAGTACTGGCTTTTGGAGTTATTTTGGGATTTGTGCTTTTAAGCAAAAAGTCCTAATTAGTGTGGGCATTTTTTAGGACCAATTTTAAGAAAAAACGTCCATCCTTCCAAGACTTATTTTTCACAAAAAAACGCTTCTGCCACATAGGCAATGAGCAACACTATACTGTATGGTAAGGTGATTTTCATCACTGTTTTTCATGTACGTGCTGACAGGTAAGCACTATATAGGAGATACATCAGTCAACTATTGGGGGAAACGGTTCACCAATAATTTGGCATTTCATGCATCGGTAGGGTCCCGATTTTTTAAGCATACCCGATTTTTAATAATCAGCTGAACCAAACAATGAGATACACAGGCATTTGTTGAAACACCTATGTGGATCCGATGTGGCACCGTTTTTTTGAAAAACGGCCACGGTTCCAAACATCCCCTTAGTATTTGTCTTTTAGGTTAAAGAAGTGTTGTTTTGGCATTAGAATATGGTGTTTTCAAATGTAACTCTTGTCAAATACTTACAATAATTTTTTGTTCCAATTTGATACTACTAATGTGAGAGAGGTGTTGCCTCATATGCCTAGGGACATTAGATGTAGATAGGATTCGAATCATGGTATATCTAAATTCGATTTGACGAGAGCAATTCGATTAGATCTCACGAATGTGGATTTAAATTCGAATTCGATAACGAAATCAGATATTCAGATCTTATCTGATCCAATTTAATTAAAAAATAATAAATTATTAAAAAAATAAAATATAAAAACTTAAAAAAAAAAAAAAACAAGAAATACAAGTTAATCCAAAACAGGTCCATTGACACCCTTACCCTGAAGGGCGTTATCGGCATGGATTGGTTCATAATGATCAGGCATTTGCTTTGCAATTCGATTTGTGCTATTGAAGTTGCTCCATATATAATTAGGACATACAAAGATTTTTTTGCTGATTCCCCAAATACTTGGAGTGACTTTACAATTTTTACACTGCCATATATTCAGTTTGATCATCCTGCTCCATATCAAAGATTGTAACGTGCTTTGAATTGACAGTATCAGGTTGATTATATATGTTGTAGTAGAATGGTGACAGGTGACTGGTGTGGCATCCTCCTTCCTCTTCGTGTGCTCTATCGATGGAGGAGACATACACCTTAATGTGGCTGTCATATCATGAAGTGAGAGATCAATGTTAGTTGAATGCAGCTGAGTGATCTGAGGTTGATTGTGAATGGAAGACACCTATACATATTTATGTGCATCAAATCATCAGAGGATTTGCCTTTGATGACTTTGTTGTGTTAATTTTGAATAAATTCTTCATGTGCTCAAGGGATGAGATGGGAATGGCCATTTCCTCAAAAGACTTGGGGAGGGGTAGCATGCCCCTAAACATCATAAAAATAAATGAAAGCAAGAGACCATGGGAGATTGAGAGCACCAAGAACAACGATATCAAAGGCTGCATGAGTCAATCGATCTGCCACCTGGTTAGCTTCATGAAAGACATATCAATATATAGTTCATACCATGATCCAAAAGCACATTCAGCTATAGACATTCTTCAATGATTGTCTTGATCCTCCATGGAGGATCCATTACCTTCTTAAGGCAATCGATGACTAGCTTGGAATCTCCGTCGATGAAGACCTTGAACTCCCCAAAATTCAATGTAACATTATAGGTTTCCCAAGCTGCCTAAGCAGCTAAGCTTAAGCATGCAAGATTAATAGAAGTCATGCCAATGTAAATAATATTTCACCTCTAACACCCTTCCAAGATGATCCCTCACAATACATACAATGGAACAGTGACCAACCGCATTACATGATGTGTTAGAATTGATTTAAATTCTTCCCTGAAAACATTTCCATCGGCTGGTTTTGAGGTTCATGAAATAATTAGTAGCTCTTTCAATTAATATGGTAGGAGGAATAATGCTATTGCTAAACATCTTTCCATTTCTATTTTTCCAAATAAACCATTAAATAATTACACTATTTTCTTTAATCCATCGGTCCCCATTCTCCCCGTTAAAATTAGGATTAGAAATCCCCATCCACTAGTCTTGAATTGAGTATCGTTATCATTTGATCGTCGAGATTTGACCCAATTACAAGCCACACTTGATTGGCAAACAAGCAATTTATAAATATGTGGTTAAGATCTTCATCTTCTCCACAAACTGCACAAGCACCATCAATGTTACAAGCTATGCTGATAAAGTGATTAGGTAATTTAAAGCTCAATGCCAAAAAGAGGAAAACTTTTAATTTGGGGGCATTGGATTTTCCAAATACTTTTTAGACTTCAACTGGGAGAAAAAGAATTGGGGTTTGCCAAACATTCCCCATCATAGGCTGATTTAACTTAAAATTTACCATTTGATGTAAGTCTTCAAATTTCCCTCTTCTATCCCCCCCTAAAAAAAAAATGGTTAGTCTCCAAACCATCATATCTTTTTGCCAAGAAGAAGAGATAAGGATAGGTTGGATTTCTTTTTGCCAAGAAGAAGAGGCACAAGGAACCTGATGAGGTTCATATTCCATGTTCTCCTCTCATTGTCAATAATCTCACTAACCTTGATATCCTTATTTTCGCCAATTCTTCACCCAACCCCCTACCTAATCACTTCATGAGAAGCAAGGATACCCCCTCCAAACCCACGAAATAAAATCTACCCCAGAAATTTGATTATTTAAACAATTTTTAGGAAACAACTTTAACCCACAATTTTTAGGGATAATTAAAATTCGACTGCCCAAGGCAATCAATATTTACCTATTTGTACGCTAAAATGGTGTGAATAGATCCGAACTCCTTTGAGCCAAGGAAGAAAGCCTTGTCTATATGCTAAAATGGAGTCCACATCTGCTCCTCTCACCAACTTCATAGTGCATCCTAGCCATGTATTGAAAACATTTCCCCGTGAATGATATCATATAGTACGAAGGTTTTTAAAACAAATCTGGACAATGAACTGGTCAGGGTCAAAACCGGTAAAAAAATAAAAAAGGGTCAAAACCTGACCGATTCCCAGTTTTTCTAATCCGATCATCCGGTTTGGTCCGATTTTGAAAACCATGTACGGTACAAGACATGTTCCCAACTCACAGCTGCAATATGTGTGAGATTGGTGTTAGGAGCAAATCCAAATTTACTAAAATGAATCTTAGCTATTAAATCTTCGTTCTACCCCTCTCCTAAACCCCTATTGCCTTGGTTAGTTTTTGAAATTACTAAAATGTCTTAGGAATGTGGAAAGGCATATTAGTATCTATGCTATGGGTTCATTTGCAGCTAGGATTGGAATTGGAATCAAAATCAAAATCCCCTAAATTTTGGTCCCACCTCTGGTAGAGGTTAGGCCGAATTCACTACTTAGGGATAGTGAACCCCATCTGACTCAATTAGCTTGGGCTCATTTTGGGCCCAACATTTACATACAAATGGTCCTTAACCACCCTATGAAGACCTAAGGACAATAGATTTATGTAAGATGAAGCCCATTAGGTAATCAATCATGTAATGGTCTCTTACATTTAACATCTTGGCCCATAATCATCAAAACGTTGCCCATAGGGTAGGACCTCTTATTTGACTGCAAAATATAGTGTCACACTTTCTGCTCAAATGGATCCTAGAATTAAAACCTCTTGCAAATCTTTTTCATAAAATAGTATTATAATATATAAATATATTTTGCAATTCATATTTTAAATACAGTTGATATGCATTACCGATAGTTTAAGTTTTCATCAAAAAGAATATAAACCCTAATATACACTTTGTTTGACAAATGGGTCGATTCTATCACTATGATCACCCACCCAAGTAATTTCCCAAACTATCCCAACATGCATAGGTATTTGACTATTGATGGATTTCACTGTTTGTCATATCACAGACAATTCAATTTAAAACTTAGTGCAATCTCATAATCAAGATTGGGGTTAAGTGCAACTTTCTAGTTTTGCCTATCTATTTCCAATGTGTAGGGCATAACTGGAAATTGGTATAGGTACAGTGTTTTTTTTCTAAACACCTACTAGCTATGCTTGGGGTTTAATCTTAACAACTGAGACAAACTGCTCTATCGGTTTTACCTCGTCAAAACAAACTTTTCAAATCTATTCAATGACTAAGAATATTCTAAACTAACACAAGTCTCATAAGTGTCCAATTTAAGAAAATACCAATAAAAAACATGAAATAATAATGCACTTTATTCAATTCTTTCTGCCCGTTTGATTCAAATGGGAATTGAAATTGGAACTGGAATTCATTAGAATTCCCAAGAAAGAGGGAGAGAATGATCATTCTCTCAAATTGAGGATTGGTGGAATGAGAATGGGATTCAGATTTTATCCAACCAAATGGTTGGAATCGAAATGGATTAATTCTAACTCCATACCCCTATTCTTACAAATCAAATGGACCGTCTATTTTTACCTTGCTCATCCTCCTAGAATGTAATGTCACCACAACTCATTATTAAAGCTGTATTTGGTGCTATTGCCATTTCATATTCAAACGTTGAGAGAGACAAATGGCATTTCATGACATTTGGCGTTTTGACCCCACACTTGTTTAACTAATGCTGTATTGAACCAGTATTTTGACTAAATGTTTATATTCAATGTGACACCACCCCCAACTCTCAAATTTAAAGATGGATATTTTTTAATGATTGACTTATGTCATTGAACTGTTCCCCTTCCCCATACGAATGGTTGATGGAGGAAACGTAAATTTTACTTTTACTCCAGCACCCCCTGGTTTATGTTTCTAAGTTTCCATTTGGGACGACTTTTGGGACACGTGTTCTGACATTTCAAGCTGGGCCACGCAAGAAGCTATTCGGTGAAATCTAAACGCGTGCCATTAAGTTCTGAACGCAAAAAATGCAACCGTAATAAGTTGCTCTGAAACACGTTTGCTCAACCACCGCAGCTCATCGTCGCAACTCATCTTTGATGCAGAAACCATACCAAACCGGCTTTAAAAGACTAAAATTAACCCGAAAAATCTATGATACGAAAAAGATATGAAACCGGCTTTAAAAGACTAAAATTAACTCAAAAAATCTATGATACCCGAGAGATATGATACAGAAAGAGTTTGAAATAAACAAAATTCACCCATGAATTTTGATTTACAACACATGATTCGCTACCACGTTTATGATTCCAGTTTACTGTCTCGACCGACCTGAAATTTGACATTTAACCTCAAAATGCCTAAATGACACCGATGTAGCAGCATTGCAAATATAAAACGGCCACGATACTGAACAATCATCTGAGCCCCAAGAACAACATTATACCATAAAGCATCAACCTTGTAAAACAATTATGGACTGAAGATCAAATATGGACATGTAACCCCATGCAAGTCAATCCACCGCGTTTCACTAGGATCAGAATTATTCATTAGAATTTTTAGACGCCATAAGTTCAGTCATCAATCCACACTTAGCAGTTCTGGACTAGATTTGCACATGCAGTTTATTTTGTCTAGAATTGGATGGCTGTAGTTATTCCAGTTCCAATCCTTCAATATCTATCAAAGAAAAATATGCAATCCAATACTTTCTCAATAATTATGAATTAACTATAAGCCACTGCTGATCAGAGTAAAGATTAATCTAATGGAGAATGCGAAAATAGGCATCCATGAATATATTCTAAGGCCCCAATTAACTGAGCGCTCAAACTAGGAAACAACACGACTATGGCAATTAAAATTCAAACTACATATATAATCACAAACACATACATCTAGTAATTTTGTAGAGGCCAAAACATATAAGTTACTTGTGAAGAAAAAATATCAAACACAATAACAACCAAACCATAAGGATCGATCCCGCGTTCGACAACCAGGTAACTTAAACCAGAAAATACAAAAACACAAGCAAAACGGGGAAAAATAATAAAAAAAGAGCCCTTCTATTCTAGAAGCACTTCCTGTGAACAATGGATGGCCCAGACTCGTCGTATTCTCCCTTTGATATCCACATCTGCACAAAATCCAAAGAGAACCAAAATGTCAACATGAAGAACCCAACCGTTGATTCATCACAAAGAATAAAGCATTCAGCATTTAAGAAATCCACCGAGATATATTTAAGGCGTAAATTAAACTCTACCTCAAGAATCCACCCAGTTGGAGTGGAATATAACATTGACACAGTATCTTTATATAATTAGAGATTACCTCGTCTTAGTTGTTTCTTTCAATTTCCCCTCTTTTAAGTTGCATGGTCACAGTTTAGCTCAAACCAGAACGGGTAGTAGACCACCCGCCGGATGGAGTAGGTCATTAAACAGTATCACCCAACTACTAGGAACACAATGTTGAGGACTCAATACCCGCTGACCCCTAAAAGATAATGCACCACACCAACTTGACGAAGGAGGTGGATTGCTTCCTCTATTACTTGTCTTGTGAGACAATTTTAAGTAATAGCAATTTTAAATGGCTTTCCAAGCTAATCGTTACCATATCATGCCAGCATCAAATGAATGCAATGTACCAGATACCCAAAAAAATGGCATCCAAGGAGGACCATCTTATCATTTACCTGCTGGAAGGTGCTCAGGGAGGCCAGGATAGATCCTCCAATCCAGACACTGTACTTCCTTTCAGGTGGTGCCACCACCTTGATCTTCATGCTGCTCGGTGCTAGAGCTGTGATTTCCCTGCTCATACGATCAGCAATGCCAGGAAACATGGTCGACCCACCACTAAGGACAATATTTCCATACAAATCTTTCCTGATATCTACATCACACTTCATGATTGAGTTATAGGTGGTCTCATGAATTCCAGCAGCTTCCATCCCTATGAGTGAAGGTTGGAATAGCACCTCTGGGCAGCGGAAACGCTCTGCCCCAATTGTGATGACCTGACCATCAGGCAGCTCATAGCTCTTCTCAATTGACGAGCTGCTCTTTGCAGTCTCAAGCTCCTGTTCATAATCAAGAGCCACATAGGCAAGCTTCTCCTTTATATCACGAACGATTTCCCGTTCAGCAGTTGTGGTAAAGGAGTACCCCCTCTCAGTCAAAATCTTCATCAAACAATCAGTTAAATCACGACCAGCAAGATCAAGTCGGAGGATGGCATGGGGAAGTGCATAACCCTCATAAATAGGGACCGTATGACTAACTCCATCACCGGAATCCAGCACAATACCTATGGGGAAACACCATCAATAAAATGATAAAAATTACTTGGTTATAGTTTGTTTTTCTCGATGATCATCATTCATCATCTTGTTTGTATCATAGGTGGGCATTAAAAATATTCATCATTTTCTTTGTCTGTCTATTTTACAAACCTGTGGTACGGCCACTTGCATAAAGGGAAAGCACAGCTTGTATGGCAACATACATGGCTGGAACATTAAAAGTTTCAAACATGATCTGTGTCATCTTCTCCCTGTTAGCCTTGGGGTTGAGAGGGGCTTCAGTTAGGAGAACGGGATGTTCTTCAGGAGCTACACGGAGCTCATTGTAAAAGGTATGATGCCATATCTTTTCCATATCATCCCAGTTACTAACAATACCATGCTCAATAGGGTATTTCAGTGTGAGGATACCCCTCTTGGATTGTGCCTCATCACCAACATATGCATCCTTCTGCCCCATCCCAACCATAACACCAGTGTGCCTTGGTCGACCAACAATACTAGGGAACACAGCCCTTGGAGCATCATCCCCTGCAAAGCCAGCCTGTTGAACATAGAAGATGGAAATAAAATGATCATGATGCATTATATATTTCTGCAGATGGGAATTTTTTATTCAGTGCTTTGTAGCAACTAGCAACTGTTCTCACCTTAACCATACCAGTTCCATTGTCACAAACAAGAGGTTGAATATCCTCGGAATCTGCCATGTTTTATATTGAGTCTGTAATGATATAATGCATTTAATACTGTCAGATTTTGTATGAAATAGTTAACAGAGAGAACCACAAAGCTGAGCACAACAACACAACAAGAGATGGAGGTGTTACATATGAGAGACAGATTCAAGGACCTGATTGCAAATTTTTACAAAATATAGGACACTACTTGAAGTCACTCTTGCTTCAAAATACATGAATGATGCCATCCCCATTTAACCAAATGAAAATAGAACTCTCAAGGACAAAACATGCCATCTTATTTAAATGGGAAGAGAGGGGTTCCCAATGCCCAAATACAAACAATGTTTTTGAACCCCTGCATGGCATTGTTTGGCTAGCCTCAAGGGGCTCGGTTAGGGGCAAAACCCAGGCCCAGCAACTATGCTTGAAAAAAGTGCACAGCTGTGCAGAGGCTCAGAGCACACCAAGCACCTTTTCAAAGGGGATGTGCGTGTGCCTGGCCATAGGCAAGGCACTTAAAGGCAAAGATAAATGGGAAAAGTAGCATAACTAGTTTTACAATTCCCCGATTATTGTATAGTTTTAACACATCCTACAAGCTTGGAAGGCCAACAAGCATGAGAACATAAGTTGTGCCCAGGATTGCAAGTTATATTAGTTTTAATGAATTCACATAGTTTCATTAGTTTTCTGGCACACACCAAGATTACTGATTGAAAAAAGGATTTTATTCAATAAATGGAAGGGAATTCAACTGCATGGATTTCAGAAAGAATGACATGATGCCTTGGAGGCTATCTCATGTTCTAATGCAGTTAAGAAAAATTAGTTCAAAATTGTAGCTTCACTAGCACCAAGATTACATATAAAACAAAGAAATACCCTTTTCAACTATCAGTATCACTGATAACATTCAAATGTTAAATCAACAAAAAAAGTTGAGGCACTAAGTGTGGTCTTTAAAAGAAGACATTTCTGTTCCACAGCATCAGAATCATCTTCTAGGAATAGGAATATGAAGTTACTACAGCTCCTAAGCATGAAATATGAGTACACGTATTAAGTATTATATAATATGCTTATTATCTGAGAAAATCATGAGTAAACAGGACATTATGATGACAGATGTGGCGCATGGTATATTTGTGCATCAGTGCATGTGTCACACATCACAAACCAATGCAGCTTATTGCATATGAGACTTACCCCTTATAGAAAAAAATGATATGAGACTGTATGGTGCATGATAGCACAAACAAGATGTTCAACCACTACAGACTTGTAAGATTCAGCAAAGAGAACACAACCATGTCTTCTTTGCCCCCTAACATGATCCTTGATAGAATGTCTAAGCCAAAAGCAAACAATTTCCCCAACCAGACAATTGGCATCATCAGTTTCTAACAAATAGTTTCACAAGAAGATGCTGTATGGGTAGAGATCATGCTGTTTTATAGCAATTCCATGATAGGATCAGACCACAACAAATGGTTTCGAAACAATGCACCCCGAATGTGTATATAGTTCATAATGAAATCATAATAACAGATAGAGAATAACCAAAATTATGCAAATGGATTTAAATGTCACAATCCTAAAAATGAGAAAGCAAACAAGATACACTCAGAATAACCCAAATCCCAATGTTGAAGAATCTTGGCTCAAACTTGAAGATCTAAATGCAAGAACAATATCATAAAGAAATTGAACAGATACGCAATATTTATATGAAGGGCTAAAGGCCTAAAGTGGAAGGGTCTGACCACTTAATGTGATCTAGAATCTGAAAGAAAATAATCAAGGAGGATGTTGATGGAAACAGCACCATCACAAAAGAAAGCTAAAAATTCAAAGAGATATCATTTCCAAAAGGAACGAAATTTGAAAGCATACATCAATAGAAATACATTTTGTTGAACCACTAAACATTTATGGGCATCAAGGTTTTACTTTACCACATTTGAACTGATATTTAATGAGAAATAGGAATGTAAATACTAAAATAGATCTCACAAAACTGAATTTCCATCACTAACACTAACTGCAATCATTCACAATAATTTGTCCTGTAGAATAAGTAACTGTGAACAATTCCAACAAATTAAACCAAAGAGACAAGGATTTTACTTTTGGTCCGTAAAACTTGGACAGCAACCTACAGCTTCAGCCAACCTAAATTTGTTATATTGGCATTCTAGCAATACTCTTAATCCATAAACCAATAAGTTGACGGTAACATCTTAGAAAGATAAATATGGATTCAAATGGGTGTACAACCAACTTCAGACCCCAAACACTACCATCACCAAAATATACAAAGATGCAAAAATGCCATGGAGATGAGTTTAGAATATCATGTGGAGGGTAGGGGAACTGGAAGGGAGGGGACTGAAAACCCAGCCTTAGAGCCGTGGACCCTCTACAACCAATTTCAGTGGATACATCTCAACTGTGGGGAGAACCCAAACTAACCGGGCAAATATATAAAAGTGAATTCACAGTTAAAACTCAAATTAGCAGAACTTAATCGAGAGTTCTCAATTTCAAAGTAGAGCTTACTCGATAACTGTCTAAAATGGTTAAATCATATTGTAGAGTATGCACCCATAAACACCTTGGAGCGAAAATGAAGAAGAATTCGAGCCTTTAAATCCACAAATTAAAATGGATCTAATGGAAACCGAATACAATAAGGAGAAGAGATGCCAATAAAACGATCGATCCGCAACTTGTAAAGAATAGCCCTTCCTTGTATGACAAATACCAATTCCAATTTCAGAAAAACATCAAATTCAAACTCAAAACAACACAGAAACTAATAGAAAACATCGACGATGAGATATCACAGATCCACAAACACGTTAACCACATAAACCACTCCATGCTGATCGATCAGTATATAGAGAACATCAAGCTAAAGCATCATGCTTCTCAGTTTCACAAATCCCAACCCGATCTTGAATGAAACTAGACCAATGACGAGAGGCAATACCCTAATATGGGCGATCGAACCTAAAGATATCGCTAGGACAGACTCAATTACAGATCAATCATGATCAAGTTCTATTTAAGCATGAAACCCTAGATCTGAACAGATCAGCTGGATATTGAGCTATGGAAATAAAGAGAGCGAAAAAGAGAACCGTTGAAGGAGATGATGAAGAAAGCTTGCCTTTAGAAGACGGCAGAACGCTTCCTACTTCGCGTTGGCGGAGGAGAGGAAACGCGAACGAGAGAGGCGCAGATGGTACTCAGTGGCAACAGCGGTGAGAGAGGAAGGGCTGAGGCTAGGAAAGGAGTAATGGATTCGGCTTAAAAATGAAATGTAGATGTAAATGCAAATGAAATGAAAGAGAAACCCAATCGAAATGCGATTCTGGAAAAAGACGAACTCTAGTCTAGTAAATAAAACTTACTGGAAAAATGTATTACAGAATCCAGACACGAGCGATGAGATGATAGGCGATGTACAAATTGGACATATCTTTTTGACGAATATAACCTTTGTCCGAAGGGCGAATAACTCTCGGAGTTGCCCAAACCCGTTATTTATTAGAATTCCTCTCGTCTTTCGGGAAACGATGCAAATAAGTGTGAATGTAAATAAGTAGAACATAAAATAATTTATATAAATCATAAAATTGGGTTAATTTTGTACTTGCAAATTTATCTTTTTATCAAACAAAATTTTAGCTATAAACATGAATTCTAATAAAGTACATACTTTTTCTTTTATCAAAAGCTTATTTGAATGCAATTTTTTACTTCTTTTTTATTGATTCATTTTTATATCTTATTATTAATTTAAATATGCATTAATCTCTCATTTGTGTGAATCGGAGTATAAATTTACCCTAAACCATGATTTACACTCCATTTGCATCGATTTCAAACACAGTCTAAACTATGGTTATAGTTTAGTTAATTGATTAGTATACCTTACTGTTTTACTATATTCTAATGCTATCTTATTGTTTGAAAAAATTATCATTGTCCTTAAATATTGATGGAAAAGCTGAAATGTCAATTTTATCCTTCTATTAAATTCATTTGATAGAAATTCTTTCTCCTCGGTCTCTCTGTCTTTCTCTCTTCACCTCCTTCGCACACAGTGGAATGTCAATGAAGCCACCGTCACCACTGTTGCAAACCTATGAAAGCGATGATTTCCACTCTCTTCTCCATTTTATTCATTTTGATCTGAAACACACTGACAATTTTGGCATCCCTTTTTCCCCTTCTCTCTCTCTTCTTCTTTCTTCCTTCCTCCCATGTAACAGAGGTCTCAGGCATAAACCAACAAGTAAAGAGATCAACCTTTCAGCGTTAACATCTACGGCAACATTTCTTTCCATTGGGTTCAAGTGCAGGATCATGTTTAGTGGTTAACACCGGTACCTGGAGCAGCATGGCTATATCTTCGATTTCAAGTCATTAGGGAGGGAGGCCATTGCTAAAGCTTGATAATATTTGATCCGAAGGCCGAGCTCTTAACTGCAATACCCTGAGTGTACAGTGACACCTTTTGCAGACTCAGAGATTAAAATCATAATATCTCCACAACTCAAACTAAAGAGATGATGTCTCGAGAGCTTACCTCCATGCAAGTAAGTTGCTTCGTCGGGCAATTTCACCCTCTAGCGATTTTTTTTCCATGCCTCCGGCTTGTCGAGAAAGTGAAAATTTTGAAATTTTGAGTTTTGAGTGTTGAGAGTTGAGAGAGGGAGAAGCTTTCAGCTTTAGCATCTATGACAACATTTCTATGGAGAACGTGAAGCATTTTCGAAGCAATCTAAGGGGTTGTTCCAGCATTTATTGGATAATCTAGGGTTTAGTCATCAGGATTCCCTTTTTATGAGGCCCTGAAAGAGAAAGAAAAGGCACTCATGTTGAACTGAAGTGGAGTTGTAACCGCTTTGGTATTGGTCTTAACTAGTATTCAACCAAGAATATCATAGTAACAACGTTTCAAAAAACGACCCCGAAATGGAATCATTCTAGCCACCGGTTTTTGCGTTGATGGTTTAATTATCCAGTTCAAATGGACAGTCCATTCTGACATCAAAATTAAAAAATAAAAAAAGGTCAAAAAAATGTTGAACAGGTTGACCGGTCAACGGTTTTTGACCAGATGACGGGTTTGGGGTAAAACGGAACCGGTTGCCTGGATGGTTCTCAGGCCGAACAATCCGATCGCCCGGGTCAACGGTGGTTCAAAAACATTGCATAGTTATTCCTTCGTTTTTTATTCCAATAAAAATAGGGCAGACGTGTGGTTTTCAGAAGTGACACTAAGGCCACCTTTGATAAATCTGAAAATTCAGATCTAAAATATTAAAAAGACATTAAAAGTGTCTGAAAATCTAAAAATAGGCATAGATGCTTTTCTACTTTTTAAAGGATTTGAATCCATAAGTTTGTTTGTGTTGGATCAACCCTTTATCATCTAAAATTTATTAACTTTACTATTTTACCCCTAGAACATATTATGTGGAAATGTTGAGTTCAATCTGCATTATCTCATAAAAAATAATTTTCAACCTCAAAATAACAAATTAATAATTTACACAAATAAAAAATAAAATATTTTTTAAAAATTGACGAATTAATTAAAAATTACTAGTTGATAAAATAATTAATAATTAATAAATAACATAAGTAAATTTAATAAAAATAATTAATGTTTAATAAAAATTAAAATAACTATAAATAATAATTAATAATTAATAAAAATATTATTATTATTCACCGAACCACTGTTGTTGCATGTTGCAATGACGGTGGTGGTGGTGGGAAGACAAGGGGGGGGGGAGAGAGAGAGAGAGAGAGAGAGAGAGAGAGAGAGAGAGAGAGAGAGAGAGAGACATCACTGCAACTTGCAGTGGCGATGGCGAGAAGGCAGGGTGGAGAGAGAGAGATGTATGAAGATGAGAAAGAGAGATCGAGTGGGGAGGGGTAGTTTTGACTTTTGGCCACATCTGAAATGGGTCTGAACGTGTTAAATGATGAACTTGAGTCTAAAAATTTCAGATCTAAAAAAAGTTTTCAGACCCTATTTTAGATGCAACACCAAACAAAGGTGGCATCTGAAAAGCAACATTTTCAGATTCAGACGTCTGAAAAGTGCAATCAAATGCCACCTACCGATTGTAGGTGTGGAGTCCAAAGGAGGAAGGGGTGCTAGTCAAGAGGAAGGGGACGAGGACAATATTGGGTTTTAAAAAAATTTAAATGTCACATGTGTATGAATTTTGACGAAATTATAATGGATGCTAAAAGTAAGGGTAGAGTTAGTTAATTGTCATAAACAAATAATACAGGTATACCTAGTCAATTAGCTAAACCATAATGGTAGTTTGAGAAATTTACCCTTGTAATAACTCGTGTAGTCTTTCCTTGGATCTCCATGAGTATTGTATTGGTAGATTTGGGAATGGATACGTATCCTGATATGCTTTGGAATGTATAAAACAATAAATAGGGCAAAAGATATAAATACACTTGGATTTAATATAGGAGAAATTCTTAATATTCTATTAATACATGAATAGCAAATGATCTAAAATTTGAAAAAACTATGAATAAGATATAAACATAGAAAAATACATATTTTGATAGATTATATAAAGAAATACATTTCAATCGATGCGGTGTCAAGGTGTTATGCAATGGTTTGGAAGTGCCACATGGCACAACACCACTAGAGGGTCCAATTACCCCTCATCATTTGCCCCTACTCCTGAGTCGAGGTCAGTTCGACAAAGGAAGTAGCTTGCTATGGGAGGTCTCTGGCTCGAAGTGACTTAATTCGGTGGGTTCGTCGACACCGGCCAGGTTTGCTCATCCAAACCGATCTGGCAAGTTGCACTAAGGGAGCGTGTGGGCTCTACATAGAAAAATCGAATTTCAAATACAGTGCAAAATTTAAATTCAAAATCATTCTTGAAACTTAAAGTGGCATGCCCCTGCGAACTGTTGGATTGGGCGCATTACAGTCGTTGGTTGCTCAGGTATATATATAGGGGGTCCCATTCGTACAATTTCCCAAGGCTTCTTGGAGCAATAGAGTGAGGTTAGAGAGCTCAACAAACATAGGTGAGGTTGGTGAGGTCGGTCCGGATTTTCTCTCAGTCTCGTAAGTGATTCCTTTTTCTCTTTTCTATCTAGTAATTATGTATTCTAGTGAATCCGGGGGGGGGGGGGGGGGGGAGTACTACCAAGCCACTTGAGCTTAGGAAGGGATCTTGACTCAAGAGCGACAAGGGTCTCAAAAAGGTGTCTCGACCTCTCATCGTTAGCAGAGGACTATGTCAAAGTTTGGACCCATCGAGTTGAGTGGTGAGGAGATAGTGAACTTAATCATTGCCTACCACATACCGAACACTTACAACTGTATCCAACCTAGCGAGGACCAATCCCCTTGGAATCACAGACGAACTAATGTCTGTGTCATCGATGAGCCCTTGGTGGCCGATGTCCAATTTCCTCTCCACCCTTTTATTTGTGAGGTGCTTACAAGCTGAGGTGCTCAGAGCATGTCGATGTGTTGTGGATTTGACTAAGTCAAAATGTTGTCGAGTTGTTTAGTAGTATTGAGTTGCGCACAATGCAGATTGGTAACATATTTGTTGATGTGTTTTGAATAAGTCAGCTTAAAGGGAACCTTGGGGCTAAAAGCGGTTAGGCTTTCATTTGCAGACTTTAGCCGAAGTGTAGATAGCATTGGCGAATAGACCAATTCGCAAAAGTGGGTGGTCACAAGGTGGGAGCTCAGTTGGTCAAGCTCTTGTCCCCACACTAGGAATTTTTCAACACTTTATCAAACTTAGGGTGTACAGGTTCTTGCCAGGTTGGCACTCCCAGGCACTTGCGTGTTGTTCATCAAGGGGACGTTTTGCTAATGAATCGGTTCTTGGGTTTGGTTCTAGTCCCTAGGCTGCTAGTTCAGCACCACTGTTTAAGCAGAATTCTGACTAGGGCGTACTGCTAAGGCACCTGTGGCTGTAGGCCGAGCACGAACTAGAGTTGCATCTAGGTCATCGCAGTGGGACGACCTTTCCAACTATGCATCCGCAAGTTAATGTCGTGGATGTACTGCACCAGCTCCTAGAACTACTGATCGTTGACCCCATCGGGAACCATTGAGGGCTCGACCTGTGGGGGAGGCATTATCGAGCGGGCAATGCTAGGAGGCTCGGTCCTAGCAACACCGGGATGCTTGGCAACGCCATGGGGACAGAGATATGCTTGATATGGACGTTTTGGTTCAATACAGTCTAGGTAGGCAGATTCTGCCCCTCGGTTGAAGTACCATCAATCTAGACAATGTCGTCATTGTTGTTGTTGTTTGTTGAGGCCATTGCTTGTTGAGCAGAACGGTGGTGAGAACGTAGATTTTCGTAGCGTGGGAGCTAGCTCCATCTGTCAGGTGACGTGATCCCAAAGGACTCCAAAGACGATAAGTTGCACGTAGCGTAGGCTAGTCGCCACCTAGATTTCAGTTAGGTCAATGGGACCTTAGTGGGAGGTTGCTCCACATGTTGAGGTCCCTAGCCCGATCCCGACGATATTGTAGCTCCTACCGAGGTGCATATAGCTTGGCCCTAATTGAGGTTGTGTGAGGCGCTCTCTTACGATGCGCAAGGTGCACCTAGGTGCATCTGAAGTGGACTCGAGGTACATTCGATGCGCATCCGAGGTGGATTCGAGGTGCATCCGAGGCAGTTCCTACTGACTTGGTAAGGACAAATCGTTGTCGATGTGGTGTCAAGGTGTTATGCAATGGTTTGAAAGTGCCACATGGCACAACATCACTGGAGGGCCCAATTACCCCTCGTCAATTGCCCCTACTTCTGAGTCGAGGTCAATTCGATGAAGGGAGTAGCTTGCTATAGGAGGTCTCTGGCTCAAAGTGACTTAGTTCGGTGGGTTCGTCGACACCGGCCAGGTTCGCTCACCCAAACCAGTTTGACAGGTTGTGCTAAGGGAGTGGGATCTGCACAGAAATTTTGAATTTCAAATACGGTGCAAAGTTTTAATTCAAAATCATTCTTGAAACTTAAAGTGGCACACCCATGTAAACTGTTGGATTGGGCGCATTGCAGTCATTGGTTGCGTAGGTATATATATAGGGGGTCCCATTCACACAATTTTCCAAGGCTTCTTGGTGTAATAGAGTGAGAGGTCAGAGAGCTCGACAAACATAGGTGAGGTTGGTGAGGTTGGTCCGACTTTTCTCTCAGTCTCGTAGGTGAGTCCTTTTCCTCTTTTCTATCTAGTAATTATGTCTTATAGTCAATCGGAGGGGGAGTACTACCAAGCCACTCGAGCTGAGGAAGGGACCTTGGCTCAAGAGTGACACGGGTCCCAAAAAGGTGTCTCGACCTCTCATCGTTAGTAGAGGACTACATCAAAGTTTGGACCCACCGACTTGAGTGGTGAGGAGATAGTAAACTTAATCATTGCTACCACATACCGAACACTTACAACTATATCCAACCTAGCGAGGAACAATTCCCTTGAAGTCACAGACGAACTAAGGTTTGTGTCATCGATGAGCCCTTGGTGGCCGATCTCCAATTTCCTCTCCACCCTTTTATTTGTGAGGTGCTTACAAGCTGAGGTGCTCAGAGTAGGTTGATGTGTTGTGGATTTGACTAACTCAAAATGTTGCCAAGGTGTTTAGTCGTACCGAGTTGCACACAATGCAGATTGATAACATGTTTGTTGATGTGTTTTGAAAAAGTCAGCTTAAAGGGAATCTTGGTGCTAAAAGCAGTTAGGCTTTCCTTCACAGACTTTAGCCGAAGAGTAGATAGCATTGGTGGCTAAACCAATTCGCAAAAGTGGGTGGTCACAAGGTGGGAGCTCAATTGGTCAAGCTCTTGTCCCCACACTTGCAATTTTTCAACACTTTCTCGAACTTAGGGTGTACAGGTTCTTGCCAGGTTGGCACTCCCAGGCACTTGCGTGTTGTTCATCAGGGGGAAGTTTTGCTAATGAATCGGTTCTTAGGTTTGGTTTTGGTCCCTGGGCTGTTGGTTCAGCACCACCATTTAAGCAGAATTTTGGCCAGCGCATATTGCTAAGGCACCTATGGATATAGGCCAGGCACGAACTAGAGTTGCATCTAAGTCATCACAGTGAGACAACCTTTCCAACTATGCATCTACAAGTCAATGTCGTGGATGTACTACACCCGCTCCTAGAACTACTGGTCATTGACCCCATCGGGAACCATTGAGGGCTCGACCTACGGGGGAGGCACTATCGAGCGGGTAATGCTAGGAGGCTTTGTCCTAGCAACACCGTGATGCTTGGCAACACTAGGGGGACGGAGATATGCTTGATCTGGATGTTTTGGTTCAATACGTTCTAGGTAGGCAGATTCTGCACCTCGGTTGAAGTACCATCAATCTAGACAATGTCGTTGTTGTTTTTGTTGTTTGTTGAGGTCATTGCTTGTTGAGCAGAAAGGTGGTGAGAACTTAGATTTTTGTAGCAGTTCCCACAGACAGTGCCAATTGATGGTGTACGATCTAGTGCTCCCTACTAGAAGACAACTTGGATGCTAGGCTGAAGAGATCGGCTAGCCAAACTACAAGAAGACAGTAATTAGAGTACTCGGGGTGGGCAATCCAATGCTTAAGTAGCAAAGAGTTTTTGTTAGAGATAGTAAGCAAGAAAGCAAGATAGCTATGAAAGATAAATCGTCTATACCTTCTGTGGTTTTTGGAGGTGCCTTTATATAGGCATAGGTAGTCGTGAACCTCACATAGCACGTCTGAGATCTTCGGGAGTAAGTGACTTATCATTCTGTCATGCTCAAAAGTGGTTTCTGTGTAAAGAGATAAAGTTTATCTGGTTATCTCCAAAGCGGGTGGTGCGGGAGCTAGCTCTGTTGGTCAGATGATGTGATCCTGGAGGATTTGGAGACGATAAGTCATACGTAGTGGAGGCCGGTCACCACGTCATGCAGGTTGCCACCCAGATCTCAATCAAGTCAATGGGACCTTGGCGGGAGGTCCTTCATGCCTAGGTCCTTGGCCCAGTCTTGATGATATTGCCACTTTTGTTGAGGTGCAAACAAGTCGGCCTTGGCCGATGTGGTGCCAGGTGCTCTCTCACGATGTGTGAGGTGCATCCGTGGTACATTCGAGGTGCATCTGAGGTGAATCCGAGGTGAATCTGAGGTGGATCCGAGGTACATCCAAGGTGGATCCAAGGTACATTCGAGGTATATCTAAGGTACATCCGAGGTGCATATATCCAAGGTGCATTCGAGGTGGATTCGAGGTGCATCCAAGGTGTATTTGAGGTGAATCTGAGGTACATCCAAGTGCATCCGAGATACATCCAAGGTGCATCTAAGGTGGTTCCAACTGACTTGTTAAAGACACATCACTGCCGACATGGCGCCAAGACGTTATGCAACCATTCAAAGTACCACGTGATGCAACATCACTTGAGGGCCAAATTATCCCTCATCATATATTATGTCATTTGATCCGGTAAATATCCAAACAGCAAATGTATGAGATCACCTAAATATCCTTTATTTCTCTATAATAAAATTGTATAACATGTTATTTCTGTTCTTTATTTGATAAAGGGTATGATGGTAAAACATTTTCATTAAGATTTTGCTATTTAAATTAATTAATTAAATTTGAATATTTAAAATTCAGTCAAGATCGAATTCAATTGGTCAAGATCCATTGAATATTGAATCGAATACATCATCTTCCTAACCGGATTCAAATGCAGACATTACCTAATAGGCGAATACATTAGGTATAAGGAAATAAAGTTCAACAACTTAACCCACAACACAAATATGACCTGATTAGCTTTGAATTCACTCCATTTTTCTTTCACGAAATATGTTATCCTAATTAATTAATCCATCCCAACCTCGTCTGATGACTTCTCTCACGCATGCAATCAATCTATACTATATATATTAAGATGTTTGTATTCAATTGGGTGTCCGTGTTTTCACTTCAGTTGTCGCACCTATTGGCAAACTTAATTTAAAATTATAATAAATAATTTAAAATTAAATTACAATCATAACTTAAAATTATGAGCTAAAATAATACACTTTTCTAATGTCATAATTTGTGTTGGGATTCCTTCAAGTAAAAACTCTATACATACTCTGTATCAAAATCCAATCACATTGGGGTTATATAAATAGGTTGGATACAATTGATGAGACTTAAAACATCATGATATCAAACATTTATTAGAAATCTAGATCTTCATCTACTTTTTGTGGCCATCAACCAATGTTGTGACATATTGCTAATTCAACATAGGTTGACAATATTGCTAGGAGTGCAAATGGACTGGACTTTATAGTCCAATTTGAATTCGAATAGATTCATTTATTTAAGATTTAGGTATCTATTTAGTCATAATATGATCAAATCAGATACGAAAACATGATTCATTTTTTAATTGGATAGAAATTTGGTAATTGCTTGGTTCTAAACTGTTAAAGTGCTTGACTAAATTGACTTAACTTGTTCCATTGGTCTTAAGGTTTTTGGCGTATTGGTTAAGTACACAATCAAGGTTCAAAGTATCGGAAATGTAATTTTAAGAGACGTATCGAGATATACTTTGGAAACGTATAGATATAGACGAAAAATCAAGATACACATATATACACTAGAAAATCCAAAAAATCCTTAAAAATATGAACAATAATAAAAATGAATTTTATGTGAGTATAATTAATTTATTTAAACATAAAAACCATTCTTTAATGATTTATATAAAGTATCAGGATATGATTAATAGCCATTGAATATTAGTTAATATTTTTTTTTGAAATCATTTATTAGTTAATATTTATTATATATAGAAGTAGATAATATTTATGATGTATATAAGTTAATATACACCTTAATTTTTAATAAATCAATATAACTTATATTCTTCTTATTATTATATAAATATTAATAATCAAATTTATACCATTTGTTAAATTCAAGTTATAAACAATTCAAATTTATAAACTGCTGTTTGTAGTTGATAGTTCTCCAATGTGCTGGATGGCAGTTACAATTCATGGTCATGTCGTCTTTTACAGATTGGTTGGAAGTTACAGATCATAGCTTTTGACTTTGTAACCTCCACTGTCAATTATTGTATTTATTGGAAACCTCTCATGTAAGTTACGCTCACCGGTTATGGTGGTTTGGAAATGTAATTATCCACTTCTGTTGGTAATTTTAATTCACCTTACTTTGGTTGTAGAGGTTCTTTCGATTCTCCTTCATCCATCTCTTTACTTTGTTCTTTTTGAGAAATTGTCTCTGAACTTTAATTGATAGTATTGGCATCTCTTTATATCAATCTCTTAAATGAATGAAATATAATTTAAACCTTCAAAAAAAAACTTCAAGTCTTTTAAAGCACAACACCCCAACGGTTGGTTGGCTGTTAGGTTTATAGGTATTATGCCTTCTGGATATCACGATGACTCCCTTGAGTAATTGAAGCAAGTCTTGAGCATGAGATTCCCATATGACAAATATTGATGTGATAAATCTGATATAAGGCTACCGTATCCGGCATCATTGCTTGAAGATACGTGATATGCTACGAACAAGGATGTATTCCTTGATCATGCGTATCAAGCCGATGTGGGCACGTATCACATTATAATGGCTTGATACGTGATACAGGCCCATACACATTGATATCATGTGCCTCATGCCACGTCTCTTTATTAAAAATAAAAATGCTATTATGATTCAAACCCAAGTCAATTTCATGCCCAAGTTTAAATATGACATTCAACCATTAAACCACTTTAATTCTTATAATAATAAATGAAATATAATGATTTTTATTAATTTTGTGTTAACATGCAATCTAAAGTCAGGTTTTGAAGGGATTGCTAGTGTCAAAGGTAGCATTTTGAAACATGACTTCCTTTGCATTAGCAGTGGATAAGAAAGCAAAAGTGGTTGAATATATGCAGATCTTCAATGGAAATTGTATTTGGAATCCCCTCCTTGGAAGAGCTTTAAATGATTGGGAGATTAATTGTTAGACTCGGCTGTTGCAAAAGCTCTATAATACCCATATTGACTATACTAGTGTGGACGGGTGGGACGAATAAGCAGTTCTTCGGTGAGTTCGTTTGAAAATTGCTTTCTTCATTTTATTTGGTCGGTCTACCTTAAGAACATTCAGACTAAAGAAAAGGTTCATAGCTTGTTTGCCCTTAAGGGCTACTGTCCGGAGTGGTTGGGTAGTTTCTATAAGGGGTGGTACATTCAAGGTTTGAGCAAAAAAAAGAAAGGCTATTTGGCTAATGATTCTAGGAGGAATTGTGTGGTGTTTGGTATGGTAGGAAAGGAACTCTAACATATTTCACAACAAAAGCAGAGCTAGATGGAGGATGTGTGGCAAAAAGTTATGGGCAAATTATTTTCTTGGCCTTTAGCTCAACTCAACTTAAATAATTCAAATTGTAGTTCTTATTTTTTATTATGTAAATCAATTTGTTAATGCTTAAGGGATAGTGGCTTAGTTTCTTATATGTTTTCCCAGTTATGGCCTCTAGTTGTACGTGGTATTTTAATTTTCTTTTCATGAAATTCATACTTTACCTTTTCTAAAAAAAGATATTAATAAATTTATACAAAAGATATTAATAATAAAATAATTATTTTAATACTTAAAATTTATAAATTTGCATACGATAACTAACTTAAATTTTTTATATATTTTTATAAATTATCAATTATTTTTTAATTTACATTAAATAGCAACATATATATATTGTTCACCAAACATTTAAGAATTTAATATTTGATCATTTTTTGTTAATGTTAAAAGTAAAAACAGTAAATCAAAAAATAATTGATACAATAATTAAAATATAATAATTGTATATATTTGGACTTAAATAGAAAATAGCAAAATAATAGTTTTGTGGATGTATTAATTTTTAAGAATTTATTTAATATATATTGCACTCTTGAACCATACATTTATCAATAAAGCCATATGTCATCTATGTATCCCACTATTTTAATTATAATTTATTTCTTCATATATATATATATATATATATATATATATATCATTAAAATATATATTTCCTATGTATTTATACATTATTTATAACTATTTTGACATTAAATTTAGTGCTATTAATATAATTTATGATATTTATATGCATTTCTTTGGTATATCCAAGTAGGGGTGCAATTTGAGTGGGCCCAACCTGAAATTTTACATGAGTTGGACTTGGATTTTTTATCATTGGGCTAGAATCAGGCCCAAGAAGTTGGGCTTTTTTTTTTATTTTTCAGGCCAAGCCCAAGCCTAATCCTTAAGTAGCCCAAACCTGGCCCAACTGTATATATATATATATATATATGTTTGTGTGTGTGTTACAACCATACATAAATTGCATAAATACATATATATGTATGATTTAGAGTGGATTTATTGACCAACCCGAGCCTGAGCCCAACCTGAGTGAATCAAATTACAATGCAAACTGTGCTCAGATTGGAAAGGTCAGACTTTACCTCAGACTAGATCTAGACTCAAACCTTAAACCCAAAATTTAAGGTTGGGCTTAAGTTGACCATAAAGCCGGTCCAACCCACCGACCAAAACCCCTATATCCAAGCATTTTCATACTTTCTTATTTATATCCATACGTTTTGAAAGCACATGTATATCCCTATGACCCTATCTATGTCCAAATTGTCCGGGACTCGCACATACATTTTATGTCCCCCAAAACCATGAGGATACTTTAAACGTTTTAGACTCCCAAGGATGCAGGAAACTATAATTAATTGTGAGCATGACCGTAGGAAAAAGTTCGATTCATGGTAAACATTATGGTCATGGTCAGTCAAGAGAGTCTGGCCCTCAGGTAAACAAATGGAAATGGATTAATATTCCATTGCACTTAATGGTAAACATATGATCATAGTTTTATCAGCATAAGATCAGAAGATAAAAGATCGCAACATTAGACAATATATGAAGAACAAAATGTATTAACTCTTCACAAAAATTAGAATAAGCAGCTGAACCTGTAGGCGAAAGAACTCATTTTACACACTTTGTTGTTGAACCTGTTTTTATGTACGAGGACAAAATAAACACTGCATAAATGTCATAAATTAGAAAAGAAAAAAGTTAGAGGTACTTGAGGGAATAGTTGTCATTTGATATCTACCATCAAAAGGAAGCTATCCCAATTGGAACGGGGTACTTGACTGAAATTTTCCGATGGTGGATCATGGATGACTTTTGTCCAAACCACAGGAGCTCAAGAATAAAAGTCATACAAGACCAATCACCAGGCAGACACTCATTAAATACATCTCACTTCCCAAGTAAAAGACAAGGATGATTCACAGTCAATATTTTTATCAGCTCCTTCATAGCACTCCTCACTTTATTCTCTCTCTCGTTCACATTCAACCTGTGGGCGAATGGCAATGCAATTTATGACAAACAGAATAAAATACAGGTTAAGTAGGACAAGACATATAAAAGCATGGCCATCTTAAGCACATGCCTTCCGAGTTTCAGCTATCATCAACTGCACATGTTCTACTTCTACGGTTCTACCCTGTACATGCATGGAGTAGCTACATGGAAATCCATAAAAACCAAAGAACATACACAATACGAAGTCGATACAGAAAGGCCATTTATACAACACTGACAAAACTTCATTGAACGGATGGTGTATCTGTAGTTTTTTTTTTATTATTATTATTTTTGAAAACAAAGCATCCATTAAATCAAAGACTTGTCGTTTACAATAAGATTACGAACAAAATCTGGTTCAGTACAAAGCAAACCTTGCAATGATAATGTGCCACCTTTCTTGGCACTTCTCTTGGTATGATGGATGGTGCAGCAAATAGCAAAGGAACTGAACTCCTGCAGTTAGCAACTATTGAAGCAATACTCCATGGAGGTGTGGAATTCGCCAACAGAAATTTAATTTAATAAGAGAGGCAGTCACTTTCAATTTCAATCCTGGAAGGTCCAAGGTCGCGAGCAAATAATAGGGCATACAAGAGTGCAAAGGCTTCAGTCTCTTCAGCAAAAGTGGACAGTAATCTGATTGCTCTACTGTAGATGAAGTCCCTCCTTGTGATTTCAAATAACTAAACCAACCCCAGCCCTGTTTGGAGAGAAAGCCCCATCAATGTTGATTTTTAGTAGCTGAATTCATAGGGGTCCTGCGAGGCTCTGGAAGCTGAAAAGCATTTGGAGGCTGTGTTTGATGAACTGGAAGAATATCACAAAACAACATTAATATTTAGGATACCCAGCTTCATAGATGAAAAAATGTAGGTTCACATAGAAATCAGGAAAATATGATAGGACAACTTTGGGATTTCTTCGTACTTCATATTTCCATAACACAAACATGAGCAACAATCTCATGGGATGGAGCCTTTTGTCATCAAGACAACTTTAAACAGCACTTACTATGCACTTGTCCGATGAAATGGTTACATCTCCAACTTTGACACACTAAAAATTTAAAAATTGTAGGTGTAGCAACTAGCTAAGGCATTTTGCATTATCCATCAGCATTGTAGAGGAAAGAGTTCCTGCAACTCCAATTGCTTTATCACACTTCAGGGATCTCCACTGCATACAGTTAGAGCCACCTTGTCCCTGCAGGGAAGATAAATTTGGAACTATGAGAACCATTTCCTTATTAAAGAAAGCACAAACAATAAAACAAGTCCTTCATAATTTCAATAAGAAATTTTCAGCTCTCCTGGACAGCACACGCCTCAAATCCTGCAAAATTAACATGAATTTCAGGAAAACATGCTTCAGTAGAACCTGAGGAAAGTAGGCTAAGGAAAAGGATTGAAGGAAAGTGTAAGAGGTGAAGAAACTAGAACAAAGGTGGGATAAAAAAAAAAAGATTAAAAAAAACAATCTCTAGTCAACCTGCAGCTAACTAAGGTAAGTAAAATGAGGTAAGAAATTCAAGAAAAGCTTTAACTGGTCAGACCCATGATAGACCCTTCATTTGTACCGGAAAAGACCTGCACTTCATCAATGAACAAAGAACATTGATCCATCTGGTTATTGCTTTCACAAAACCATGTGAGGCATAGAAAATACACAGTATAGGACAAATGGGCATACCACACACACAACACACGCACACACAGACACATACAGAGAGAGAGAGAGAGGTTGATGAATTAGATCCTGTGAAGGCCATTGAAAGCTACAAACATAAGAATCATGTATAACCACAGAAGATACTAAGTTAACCACATAAGAATCATGTATAACCACAGAAGATACTAAGTTAACCAAGATAAGAATTAGATGCTTGAAGGCCATTTAGAAGTAATAAAGATAAGAATCCATGCATCACTAAGAAGACAATACTCTAACCAAAAGCAGAATTAGATCCTGCAAAGGCCCTTAAAAGACTACAGAAATAACAGCTAAAAAGAAGATAATCAAAAGTACAATAAATGGAGTTAAAATCTAATTAATAAGGGCATTTGCATTCCCATTTGAGCTGGTTATTAGAGGAGGTTCAAATCTCTAGCAGAAGTCAAGTTACAGGATTGACTACATTCCACATAAAACATGCTAAACATATAAGCCGTTCTTTAAGACTCCATATTAATAACCATTGTTCCCCATAGTATCCTGAGGACAAAAGAAAAAAAAAACAGGAGGAATTCTACAACTATCTAACTCATATCCATGCCCTCCCCAATTTGACTGCAGATTGGAGCAGCTGCATAGAATGACCTCTCAAAAGGAGAGGGGTGAAGCTGAGCATCACGCCTGCGCTTAAAAGCACAGATGTTATTGTTACTATTATTATTATCAGCTGAGGAGTTCATCATCTCCTCCGCATCAAGCTTCCTCCGGACTCCTCTCACTGCCTGTGCCTCCGCTGGTGTAAGAGGGAAAATCTGGCCACTAGCTCTGCAAAGAGAGCTATGGTTATCGTACAAGATTCTCTGGTTACAGTTTTTGTCACAAATGTGAGTGATTCCTGTTAGTTTGCAGCGGTACATGTTTCCGCACACATGTTCATTTTGACATCTCCAATCACATTTGTGACTAGGGATTGCCCCTTCTCTGCCGAGTATACTCGACAAAAAAATAACATTTGTAGTAGTAGGCCCTGCAACCATAGATTTGCCATGTACCTCCATCACTACTTGATAGTGCTAATCCACCACTAGACTTCAATCTCTCTGGTTTTTTCAGTTCCACACACCAAGGTCTTGACCCCTTTGTTCTGCAAGTCTCAACACAAGGGCAATAAATGAGTCAAATTTCATGGAAATAAACCTATCCCTAGATCGAAAAATGAATTTCATATTTTCCCAAAGAAATTACTACAAGGCTGCCTGGCTGGAGTGGAATTGGAATTGAATCCTACCCCCTCCACTCCTCTGGGTAAAGACTAGCCCCCATAAGAATTTTAATTCTTCCAAAATCACATAATTGAAGGCCTAAAGTCCGCTAATTTCCAATTTTACTCCACCAAGTAAGTGATCAAATAGCGGCATCCAGAAACTTGCGGACTTGGCCCCCTTAATTCCTTCCCCAATCCGAACAGGAACCAAATGTTTTACAAAAACGCTACAAAATAATCTCTTCTATCCTTAATTTTTTGAAGCAGGTAAAATATGGTATTCATTAGTATATGGAAAAAATGATACAAAAGGTCAGAACCCATGTACACCAAGGCACTGTACACTGAGAATGTAATAAAAAAATTTCTGGTATATGCTAAGAAATAAAATCCCTAGCTAAACCCGTATCTTAGTTTTTCCTAGTGAACAACCCCACATGCCAAAGGTAATAAACTATCATAGGATCTGAAGAAATTCCCGATTCAACAACAAGATGGGGTTTTATCTAAAGCAAATATCCAAAATAAAATGGTTTTACCAGATGAAATGAGACGTTCAAAACCACCATATCAGCTAGAAAACATACAGCTTGGAAAATAAAACTCACAAAACAGATTTACAACTCTACGCCGATTAAAAGGATTACATTAATAATTCATATTATGAACTATGAAGGAAAAAAAAAAAAAAAAAAAAGACAAAAGAAACAGAACTTACATGTCCAGATGTCCTCACTATCAGCTCTCACAGACCTCGTGAAGCCGGAATGCTGAAAAATAAAAAAGAAAACAAAAGATCTCTCCCCGCAAGCAAACGCTCTCCGACGACTCCGAGCAAAATGATTTCGGAAGCAAAGAGGGGACTCGGCATTTATAATATCTCGGAGAAGAGAAGACCGCTATCTCTAGCGACGAAGTAGATGAAATGCAAGTGAAATTACGTCGAAATGAAAGCGAATTTGTCTTTGCAACTACGAATGGGAAGCCACGTGGACAACGTGATTTACGAGGAACGGGAGCAACGGAGTAGCGACCGTGTGATCGAGGTGGGACCATTTGCCGTTGAGAATACAGAAAGAAGGAGATGGACATAAGACGAGTGGGTTATCCGCCGCGTGGGACTGACTTTGTCTTCGCACAATTGCACTATGCATTGCATCTGTTAGAGGCTTAATGTGGGTTTGGAATTTGGATCACGTTGGGTCCCGGGGAGGGCCCGTTGACATCCTTAGTCGCTTTTTTTTTTTTTTTTTCAAACGCTGGGTGAACAGTCAATTTCCACTCGCCAGTGCACGTGGTGTTTATTAACAGGCTCTGAATGCGGAAAAATATCCAACTTGAACTACGGATCGTTCTCCTAATCGTCGCTACACCCGCGCTCAGCAACGTGAACTCTCCGTCATCGACGTAAGAAGTGTACAATGGGTTGAGTAGCCAATAAAAAATGAACACATCAATGGTCCGTATTGGGTAAAAGGCTTATTTGTTAAATTACAATCACCTCCCCTACAGTTGGAAGTTGCAGGTTGTGGAACCAATTATAAGGTTCCACCTAATAAAATACATGAGACCTGCATCTTTCAAAGTGGGGTTCATCAAAATCTCCAAAATACGCATGTAGATACTTTTGATGTTTTTCAAAATACTAATGTTTGATTCTTTTTCAAATTTGTCTTTGTATCAATCTCTTCTCAAAGGTAAAATTGCAATTTAAAATCTTTTTAGGTAAAATTGTAAAAACTAGCTTTACTAGAAATTGCATGGGTATTTTAGACATTTTCATATCTATTATCAGAAGATTTTAATGAAAAACAACCACTTGAAATTACAACTATATTAAAATGTTCAGGAAAGGCATTAAGATTACCAAAACTTAGAGGATGTTTCAGCAATATACCTTTTTTTTCTCATTTGAGATATCGAATTCACATAGAAATGGCTATTTCTCCTATCCTCAATAGTACCCAACTTCCCTAATACCATCGGGTCAAGGATGGAGATTGCTTTGACGGGATGAGATTAATAGAGATCCTTGACCAGGGTCAAGGTTAAGGATGGGGAATGAATTCCCCACCCCGCTTTGATCCTAATTATATATATTAAATGTTATCCATATTATATTATACATATATATCAAAATACATTTAAAATATTATTTTATATTTTAATTTTTTTATTTATTTTAAATAAAATTACTTTTTCTAAAAATACTATGAACTAAAAAATTTCAGAGATTCAAATCCCCACAAAGAACTTGTTCCTGTTGGAATTTGGGATGAATGACAAATTTTATCCCTGGTGAGGATTTATTCCAAAATTGAGGTACCCGCACTATATTGCATACTACATAGTCTTAGACTTCAGGGTTAACTAATAGAACTTATTGATAAATAGGAATGGCAATGGAGCCAGGGTCATATTCTCCGTCCTCGATACTAATCTTGAAATTAATTCTTCCTTATTCTTGGCCCCGTTGGGGATAAAATTTATCCTCCATCCCTGTTCCTCAATGGGGATGGGTTTCTCATAAATACTTGAATTTCTGATTTTTTTTAAATAATAATATTTTTAAAAATAAATTTACTTAAAAGAGTTTGGCTGTCGTGAAAAAAAGAGTTTGAATGAATCAAAAGGGCCAATTACGCTGAGCAGGCGAGATCGATTATCGAGGCGGTGGTATTGGTAAAAGTTTAAAACTACGCTTTCGCAATTGATTTTCAACTGTTAGGAAGTGAAGAACCACTCCTGTTGTGCGTTTCCGGAAGGTTTCACAAAGGTTGTTAATTGATGTAGGAGTCAAAGATTGAGTAGTTATCAAGTGGGTTTTCAACAGTAATGTCTGTACCGGCTTACTTTTCAGTCTTCACCTGCCGCTGTTTGGGAACTGGGAAGAAGTATATATCGTATCGTTCGTTTCACCTCTCTACTCCACTAACAAAGTATAGACCGATGGAATCCCTTTGTTTCCGTTTATCTGATTCTCTCCCGTGCACACACGATGAATACTCCCTTCGTTGGTTCTCTGATTGCTAATTTCTCAGTTTCTTGAAAGCTGATGCTAAGCTGTTAACCACAAAGATTGATCCTAAGGAGTCTTCCACATGAACGCACACATGAACGCACAGAAGTACATGCATAGAGGGATTTGCAGTACTTCAGATTGCTGTCGTTCATCATCGTTCGTTCGTTTGCCTCTCTTTGGAGAGGATTTTTTTTTTTCTATTTCTTAAATAAAAAGCTAAAAAGACACCTTTCTTGCAGGTAAAGGTTTGGTCGTCCACGTATTGCACAACCATGGGAAATAAGAGGATAATGTTTGACAGTTTTGTATTCCCTTAGTTTCAATCCGATTTGATATACTTTTGACATTTAATGTAAATAAATAAAGTACATGTTTGATTCATGTTGTATGGTATAATTTTGTATAAGACTCTAAAACTGGACACTTATAGAGACTCGTGTTAGTTTTAAATGTTCACAGCTATTGGATAAGTCTGGGGAGATTTATCCTGCCAAGGCTGATACCGGTGTGCCGCCAAGTGTTGGGATGGCCTATCTCGGCCACCAGGGTAAGACCCAAGGCACATGCAGTATGGGATTACTTGAATCGTTGAACCGGACCAGATTTCCAGTATTGCCCTGGACCTTGGAGACAGATGGGCAAAACTGGAAAGTTACACCTGACCCCTAGACTCGATTATGACACTTCACTAGGTGTCGGATCGGGTTGTTTTTGATATGCCAATCAGTGAGATCCTTAGCAAGAGTCAAAACCTGAGCATGTTGGGGCAATCTGAGAATTCATCTGAGTGGGTAATCATAGTGACAGGATCAGCCCCTTTGTCGAACAAAGGTAATGATCGGGAATGCACTCTCTCTGATGGAAACCAAACTGTCGGCAATTAATTTCAATCGTTGGAATTTTGTTTTGCAAAATTTATATATGATATATATGTACGGTTTCAAAGTGTTTGCAAATGGTTTTAATTCCCGGGATCCACGTGAGTAGAGAGTGCGACACTATTCCTTGCAGCCGAGGGAGAGGTCATCTCTTGTGGGCAGTGTTTGATCATTAAGGGCTGAGAGGTTAAGTGTAAGATCATTTAGGATAGTACCTGATGGGCTAATCTTGCACCTGCCCACAGTCCCTGGGTTTTTATAAGATGGCTTGGCCTAGGGACCATTTAATGTAAGTGTTGGGCCCGTAGGGTCCACGTGATGGGCTTAGGGGTTCACTGAGCTCTTTCAGTGAATTCGGATGGGCCTTGTAATAAAGGCTGAGCCGAACCCATGTGGCTGGTGTATAGATCAATGCTTGGGTCCCATGCCATACAAAGAAGTCCAACTGGGCAGTAGATTGGAAACTAGTTAAGCAGTGAACACTTAATGGGCCAAAAGCCCATTTCGAGCTGGGCTGATATGATCACCCATATATGGGGCGGATCTGAGATTAATGTTAGCAAAAAGGATTGGGCATTTAACCTTATCCACTCTAGGAGACCAAATTCAAATCAGATTTGAATCTGGTAACCTCCTGATAAGATTAGGAGTAAACTAACTTAATCTGTAGATAGGATTAAGATAATCTCCTATCCAAATACTGATTTGGATTGGGATAACTCCTAATTAGGAGGTTTCTTAATCAAGAAGAAAAGATGAGAAATCCTAAGAGAAATATATCAGATTTCGAACCAAGGGTTGTAAGCAAAAAGCATCATGCGAATTGAGATTAGATCTCATTTCGCACTCCAGAGAGAAGAGAAGCAATTCAACCATTTTCGTCCCAAGAGTTATCCTTTAGTTGCCGCCATTCCTTCTGGCAAGATTTGATCTTTGTAGAAAAAAGAAATCAAGACATCAATTCTTGACATCAGTCTTGCAGAAAAAGACTGAAAAAGATTCGGTGCTTAGAGTTTTCAGAGGATTCTTGCGAAGGATCCAGTGTGTAGGACGCAATCTGTTGGTTCCGTTCCACATACAGTTGTGTCATCTTCAGCAATAGCGGATCTTGGTGTCTTCTTTGGCCGTGAACACCAATTTTGGGAGATACTACTTCTCTGGATCAGGTATAATTCCCCCATTTTCTTTTTGGTTCAGATCTGGTTTGATTATGGTTAAAATAGTATCCTTGAATATTGTATTCTGAATTTAGGGAATATGATTCCTAGTTAGAAGTAGGTAGAAAAATTTTTGAAATTCGCCCACCCATTCCACAACCTTCATGGCGTTCATTAGATGGATCCTACCATTCTTTCAGTGGTATCAGAGCCACAGGTTCGAATCTTGAACCAAAAGAAAATCATATCTGAACCTGCATAGATGGACAGAAGATGTTCTGCCAAGATTTGCGCAGATTGTTTTCTTTATTTCAAGAAACTATTTCTTGTTAAGGGTGATTGATCTAAAATTAATTTTTGTTAAATCCAAAATTTATTTAGAACTATTCTTTATTTATTTTGATTTAATGGATTGTTCGAACCTGGAGATCGCAGTGCAGATTTGGCGCAGATGGTCTACACACCCTTTTTCCGTTTTATTCATTTATTTTATTCAATTCGATCTGTAAATAATTTTTTTTTCTAGACTGAATGTATAGGATTTGATCAAGAATGTAATAAATTAATAGAAATAGGATTTCTGTTTTTTATTCTCTTGATTGAAGAAGAAGGAAGAAGAAGGCGGCACTAGAGATTTGCAGATGGAGAAATCGTTTTCTGCGATTTGCAGTTTGTGAAATTGCAACCCTAGTGATTAACCTCTGTTTTGCAGGTGATGCGAACAGTCCATAGTTGATTTGTGATTACTTAAAATCAAGATTATTAATTTCAGATCTTTCATGAATTAATTCTTGAATTGAAAATCAGTTTCGAACCATTTTGGACTAGATTGGACCAAAACTGTTTGGACCAATTCTAGGGTTCGAAGGGGACTATTTTTAGTTCATTTTTCTCACTCTTGCAGTTCCAAATCTGATGTTCTTATAGGGATTAATTCCGCCCACCTGTAAAGACCAATTTTAAAAGGTTAAAACTGCAAAAGCCCACTCTTGTGAGAAAAGCTGTATGGGCCGAACTGCTAACTGTGATTCAACCCATACACCTAGTAGACATTAATTGTTAATGTTATGGATTTCAAATGGGTTGTTCAATGGGCTTTACAACAGTTAATTGATTGGATCAATTCCTCCTTTACATGTGATGATTGGATGTTTGATGTGCTATGACCATTGGCCATAAGCACTTGGCCCATGATGACTCATTAGTGGCTCTTGCGCACACTATGGCTGAATGCACATCAATGCCATAGTGTCCCTTAAGGTCATTGGATGACCCCTCCTTTCATGGTGGGCCCCACAATCCTGAAAAGGGATGCATACGGAACCCCTAGCCGATTAAGGCCCACCAGAAATCTGACTTTATGAAAGTCAGTGGAAGCCACTTTGGTTTGACCTAAAATTAGAACTAGGGCATAATTTAGTTCCCTCCAACAAATATGAGGGCATGTGATAGGGAGATCCATATGATGCACTCTCTAAAGGCCTTTCGTCATTAGCACAATGATGGGTCCTTCAGTAATGAGGAAACACACAATAAAATTGGGCTATCCATTTGCTGTTGGATATATTAGAGTGTTTCATAAGATGATAGGGGCGTCATAGACCGATGTGGGAGGGGCTTCACTAGAAAATGGGAACTCTCTCACGGTACCTTGGCGTAACCTGAATATGATGGGTGTGCACTCACTGAACAGAAATGTTTACCTGAAAACGGCTCTAAACCTTATCTGACAGAGGCCAAAGGGAAACTCATTTGATGAGTGGATATGATCCGTCACAGAAAGATGGTGGGGTTATGCAGCTGAAACAGTTGGCTTCACGCACCCCATGTGATTTTCCACATTTTCGTCGTCTCCATCACTGAGAAAGGAGGAAAATCTCAGAGATGAACAAATGAGAATGGGACATAGATTAAAAGCCATATCTATGTAGGTAACATGAATCAAACTAAGGTTGTGGACTAACGTCTATGTTGTTTTATCAGAAAATGACAAACGATCAATTCGCAAAGCTTCTTGACGATAGCAAGCTTAAGGGCCCAAACTACGCCGACTGGTGCAGAAATCTTATGTTGGTCCTAACTTCCGAAAAGTTAGATAAGGTGATGAAAAATCCTGCCCCAGAGCGTCCGGGTGATAAGGCTTCCGAGGCCATAGGAGGGACTACCAAGATTGGGAAGATAAGAACTCCCTAGCCTGATGCTTTGTCATTGCCTCACTGGAAAACTCAATACAGAGGCAGCTCGATCAGACCAAACTATCCAATTACATATTGGACAATCTAAAGACAATGTATGAAGAGCATAATTGTTCTACTCGATAGAAGGTCCTGAAACTATTCATGACTGTGTAGATGTCCAAAGGGCAGAAAGTTCATGACCATTGTCTTCGGATGATAAACTACATTAATGAACTCGAAGCCCTTGGATTCGGGTTAGATCTTGACACGCAAGTGGATGCCATCCTGAATTCTTTGCCCTCTTCCTTCAATGCGTTCACAATGAACTGCAACATGAATAAGCTGAATGTCAGCGTCCAGGAACTCAACAATATATTGCAGAGGGCCGAGGATCTACTCAATAAGGATGAGCTTGTGGTTATGCTTGTTGAAGCTAACAAATCGAGCAAGAAAAATATAAAGGCAAAGAAGCCCCTGAAGAAAGCTGCCAAACCCAAGAAGCAAAAGAAGAACAAGGCATCTTATGTCTGTCACTTCTGCAAGCAGATCGTCCACTAGAAGAGGAATTGTCCTGCCTACCTGGAATCTAAGAAAGGTAACATCGAAATTTGTGTCATAGAAACTAATATGTTAGTTACTTCTTTGTCCTGGTGTGTTGACTCCAGGGCTTCAACTCATGCATGTAACTCACTGCAGGGGTTCAAAATTAGCAGAAGATTGAGTGAAGGCGAAGTGACACTATTCTTGGGAATGACTGCAAGTGTTGTAGCTGCGGCAATAAGAATCGTAGAATTAGTTTTTAGAGAATGAGTGCTTGTACTTAAAGATTGTCTTTATGTACAGAACTTGAGAAGAAATTTAATTTCTGTTTCTAAATTGTGTGCTGATGGATATATTGTTTATTTTAGTAATATGATTATTGTTAAATGGAATAACAAATTCATTGCATGCGGGGAACTGGAGAACGGTCTCTATATTCTACATCCTTCTCTGGAAACTAACTTAATCGAAATTACGTCGGTCGAAAATCCCAAGAAAATGACTCGTGATACAATGAATCCCACGTGCCTCTGGCATTACCGACTTGGCCATATCGGTGTTGATCGAATCATAATACTGGTAAATGATGGTCCTTTGGATTTTCTAACCGTAGAAAATCTTCCCACTTGTGAGCCTTGCCTCTAAGGTAAGATGACTAAGCGGCCATTTAACGGTAAACCTGAAAGATCTGCAGATGCACTTGACCTAATACATACTAATATATGTGGTCCCCTGCGGGGATCTGCAGGCACACTTGACTTATTGCAGATCGTTTTGGACCTGCGTTCGACGATCCTATGTCGGAGTTGATGTCTCTCAAAAAGACAGGTTCTGTCATATGGATCAGTTCGAAAACATCTTGACCATAGTAAATTTAACTAAGGAGTAAAAGGTGAGTTGTTTTGTTACAGGATTGGAGTATGAGACTCAAATGCATGTAAGGATGTTCCACCTACAACAGTGCAACACGTAGTAAATCTTGCGAAGCTTTTCGAATCTGCACAGAATTATAAACATTCAAAATACTCCCACAACAAAAATGGCTTCTCAAAGCCCTCTGCTTATGGGAAGTCATAGATGCGCCCTACTACTCCTTCAATGGCTTTGTCATCCAAACAGAATCTTGTGAACCCATCAGTGCCATTACCTAGCAAGAGTCAGAACATGCCTGTTCTTGATAAACCACCCAAGGTCTATATAGTAGATGAGATGGCAGAGAGAAGGGCTAGAGGATTGTGTATGTTTTGTGATGAGCCATTTACTCCCGACTATCAATTAAAACACAAGAAAGCACATATGTATGTGGTTGAGTTGAATGAAGAAGAGGAAGAAGACAATAATGTCAAGGAATGCAATGGAGATGAGACAATTGGCCCTTGTATTTCTGTCAACGCCATAACTGGGAATTCTCACTTTCAAATTATGAGGATTACTGGTGATTATAATAAACGACCCTTGCAGATTTTGATTGACAGTGGGAGTACTCAACTTTGTAGATGAACAAGTTGTGAAGCAACTAGGATGTAAGGTGGAAGCAACCAAACCTATGGCAGTATTTGTAGCTGGTGGAAATAAGGTCTTTGTTACAACCATTTGCAAGAAATTCTCATGGAAGATTCAGAGTACTACATTCACTATAGATTGTATGGTATTGCCTCTAGGATCTTGTGATGTGGTATTGGGAATTCAATGGCTGTCCACATTGGGGCCTATAGTCTAAGATTTTCAATAACTGAATATGGAATTTAAAGTAGAGGGCAAGAAACATGTGCTTCGAGGTGCAACTGCCAACAAACTGAAGCATGTTGATGGTAAACAATTGTCTAATTCATTGTTACAAGGAGGCCAATTAGCATTGCTCCAATTATGTCTAGCAGGAGACAATTCTGATATGGTAACCTCTTCTCTGTTTTCTATTTCTGCTGAACATTCTGCATTACCTGAGGCAGTCAAACAACTGTTGAACAAGTATGCTTCTTTGTTTAATGAACTTGTGGAATTATCTCCTTATAGGGAAGGGTTTGATCATCGAATACCTATGAAATCTAGGGCTGTACCTGTCAATAAAAGGCCATATGGATACCCTTCATTGCAGAAAAATATTGTAGAGAAAATAGTGAATGAAATGCTTGATAAGAGAATTATACACGCAAGTGTCAGTCCATATGCATCGCTGGTTGTATTGGTAGGAAAGAAAGATGGTACATAGAGGCTTTGTATAGATTACATGGAACTTAATAGAAAAACTATTAAAGATAAATTTCCAATTCCTTTTTTGGATGATTTGTTGAATGAGTTGGGAGGTGCAAGTATCTTTACGAAGTTGGACCTCAGATCTAGTTACCACCAATTGCGTATGCACAAGAACGATGTATATAAGACGGCTTTTAAGACTCATGATGGCCATTATGAATTCTTAGTGATGCCATTTGTTTTCACTAATGCTCCTTCTTCATTTCAAAATTTAATGAATCACATTTTCAAACCTTATCTCAAGAAGTTTGTATTAGTTTTCTTTGATGATATCCTTGTCTATAGCCGAAGTTTGCAAGCTCACCTTCAACACTTGGAGTTAGTCTTCTAGAGATTTCACACTAATTATCTTTATATCAAGAAAAGCAAGTGTTCCTTTGCTGCTTCACAAGTGGAGTATCTCGGTCACTTCATTTCTGCCAAAGGTGTTTCTACAGATCCTAGCAAAGTAGTTATCGAGCGTAATTGGCCATCTCCCACAACACTTAAACAGTTAAGAGGGTTCTTGGCTTTTTTTCCTTCTCTTTGGGACAACGGTTGTTGGGGACCTGAAATACTTTGTGATTGGGGGTTTGCTGGTTGTCTCTTGAAGGCTGAAACAGTATAGAAAAAGCAACCACCGAGTTGGACTGTCACAGTTATCAAGATTGAACTGATTATGTGAGTTGGTTGTTGTTGCCTATTCAGCTCAAACTAAGCACATCAAGAACCCCCGTACCTTGGAAAACTTATTAAAATCCTAATTGGAGCCATTGCATGATAGATTTTTCAAACATTGAAAACAAGAATGTTGTTGAATATGGACAGACTTTGGGAACCCCAACCAATTCTATGTTGGTTGTAACTATAGTTAAACTTGATGGGACAAACTACTTGGCTTGGTCACAATCAGAGAAAATCCATATTTGTAGCAGAGGAAAATGGTGTTTTATTTATAGGAGCAAGAAAGTTCCTCCAGAGGATGATCCATCTTATGAGAGATGGATGCAAGAAAACTACACACTGATTGGATGGTTTGTGAATTCAATGCAGCCACAGATTAGTCAACGTTATATTTGGATGAACTCGGTTAAGGAAATCTGGGATAGTGTTGTAGAAACTTACTCCTAGAAGTTGAATGTTGCCAGAGCCTACAAACTGAGAAGTGATGTGAAGAATCTAAGGCAGGGGGAGAAGTCACTTGCAGCATACTTCTCAACTCTAAAATCTCTATGGCAAGAGATTGATTTGATAGAGGTTGTGACATGGGATACCCCTAATGATGCTAAAACATACAAGAAATTAGTTGAAAGGAAGAGGGTCTTTGAGTTCTTGACAGGGTTGAATTCTGAATATGACATCACAAAGCAAAACATTTTGTACGAGGAATATGTTTCATTGTCTCAAGCATATGCTTTACTGTTAGACAGTTTTGTATGCCCTTAGTTTCAATCAAAATTGATGTACTTTATGAGTTTATTGTAAATGAATAAAAGTGCATATTTGATTCATGTTCCCTTGGTATGTTTCTGTGTAATACCCTTAAACTGGACACTTATTGAGACTCGTGTTAGTTTAAAAAGTTCATAGCCAGTGGGTCGATCTGGGGGGACCTATCCTGACAAGGCTGACACTGTGGTGCCACTAAGTCGGTTGAGGTGGCTTGTCTCAGCTACCGGGGTGAGACCCCAGGCACATACAGTGTGGGATTAATTGAATCTTTGAACTGGACCAGATTTCTAGTATTGCCCTGAACCTTGGAGATTGATGGGAAAAACTGGAAAGTTACACCCGACCCCTAGACCCGATTATGATATTGCACTAGGTGTCGAATCGGGGTGTCTTTGATGTACCAATCAGTGAGATCCTTAGCGGGGGTCAAAACCTGGGTATGTTGGGACAATCCGAGAATTCATCTGAGTGGGTGATCATAGTGACAGGATCAGCCCCTTTGTCGGACAAAGGTAATGATCGGGGATGCGCTCTCACTGTTGGAAACCAAGACTGCCGGCAGCCGATTTCAATCGTTGAGATTTGTTTTGCAAAATATATTTTATATGAGATATAAAAGTATATATATTATGGTTTCTAAAATATTTGCAAAAGGTTTTAATTCCCGAGATCCATATAAGTGGAGAGTGCAACACTGTTCCTTGCAGCTGAGGGAGAGGTCATCTCTTGTCGGGTAGTGTATGATCATTAAGGGTTGAGAGGTTAAGTGTAAGACCATTGAGGATAATACCTGATGGGCTAATTTTGCATCTGCCCACAGTCCCTGGGTGTTACAAGGTGGCTTGTTCCAAGGACCACTTAGGGTAAGTGTTGGGCCCATAGAGCCCATTTGATGGGTTTCAGGGGGTGCACTGTCTTTAACAGTGTATTCGACCAGGCCTTGTAACCAAGGCTGAGCCGAACCCATGTGGCTGATGTGTAGATCAATGCTTGGGTCCCACGCCATACAAGAAAGCCCAACTGGGCAGCAGTTAGGAAGGTTGAGTGAGCACATAAGCTTAATGGGCCTAAAGCCCATTTCGAACTGGGCTATTTATTTAGTTAATTAAAGGGGCGAATTCTGAGATGGATTAGCAGGTAGGATAAGGTCTTGATCCTATCCACTCAGAGAGTCCAGATCTGAATGTGATTCAAATCTAGAAACCTCCTAATGGGATTAGGATAAAGCTAATTTAATCTGCAGATAAGATAAGGGTTTATCCTTATCACTAGAAGAGAAGGCTGATTCAAATATGATTTGGATAAGCACCTCCTAATGGGATTAGGAGCTGATCTTCTAAGTTAACAAAAGGAAGGAGGGGGCGACAGCCTTGAGAGAGACCAACAAGAAACACATCAGATCCTCTTTAGTGCTGAAATCAAGAAGAGAGATTTCTGCAGCCTGCGAATACTCTCTTGCCGCCTCCCTACTCTTGTCGCCCTGTTTGCCAGTTCGATCTCCAGCTGTGGGAGAAGTCAAGATTGGATCTTGACATCAGTTCTTTGAGAAATGATTGAAAAGAAAGCTGTGCTCACGTTCCATTCTACTGTTTCTTGCGAAGGACAGAGTTCTTGGGGAAGAACACTGCTGATTCTGCTCCATCCTGCACTGCGCCATCTTCAGTGGGAGCAGTCTTTGGATCCTTCCTTGGGCGTGAACACCTTCGTTGGGAGATATTACTTCTCCGTATCAGGTATTATTCTCTCCCATTCCTTTTGGTTCAGATCTGGTTCGGTTTAAGGTTCAAGATTTATCCTTGAAAATATGATTTTCTAAATGGGGAATGTGATTCCCAGTTGAAGGGAGAAGAAATTTTTTTGAAATTCGCTTTGAAATTCGCCCCCTTATTCCGCAATTTTTTGGGCGTCCATGTGATGGATCTCTCATCCTTTCATTTACTGCAACCTATCTCATAAACTGTATGCCATCCTAGGTTTTAGGGTTTAAATCCCCCTCCAGTCTTCTTCATTCAGACAAGGATCTCTTCCCAATTCCTCTTCGTGTGTTTGGTTGTACCTGTTATGTTCACATTCCAAGTGTACAAAGACATAAACTTGAACCAAAAGCCCACAAATGCATATTCCTTAGTTACTCCTCCACACAAAAGGGTTATTGTTGTTTTGATGCAAAGACTAGCACCCGACATGTCTCTATGGATGTTACATTTGATGAACTTTCTCTTTTTTATGGTCCCTCTCAGAAAGAACATTATCAACAAGGGGAGAGTCTGTCACAAATTTTTGCTCTTCCTCCTCCTGTCCCAGTTGAGTTTCTTGACAAGTCTGTATCCTCACCAAATGAATCAAAGGAGGATCAGCCACTTCATTCCTCTTGTCCTAGTGCCCCTATTTCTTTACCTCCCCGTCCTACCTATAATTCCAAAGTGTATCAAAGGCAGCGATCCAGGAATGAGCAAGTAGTTTCCCTTACAACAGATGAGGCTCATACATTCCTAATCACAGATGAGATAACAGGTACTGCTTCAGCCCCTTTGGAATCATCCTTCCCAGATCTTGATGTCCCCATTGCTGTTAGGAAAGGAAAGCAAAAGTGCACTACACACTGCATTTCCAAACACCTTTCTTATGACATACTTTCTCATTTTTTCTGTGAGTCTATGCATCTTTGGGACTCTTTTCTTCACAAAAAGAGTATGATCTGACTGTGTTTGAATGTAGCCGAATTTAATAAGTGCAACTCTAGCAATGTATCTCATTGTGTATGTTGATAACATTATAGTGACTAGTGATGATGCCTCAGGCATTCTGGCCCTTAAGTTTTTCCTCCGTACAAAATTTGAGATTAAGGATCTGGGGGAGTTGAGATACTTTCTTGGCATAGAAGTTGCTAAATCAAAGGATGGGATTCTTATTTCCAAGAGGAAATATGTCATTGATTTGTTGTCTGAAACTGGGAAAATGGGTGCAAGATCAGCTGCAACTCCCATTGATATGAGCCACAAACTTTCAGCTTCGGATGAAACTTTGTTGGAAGACAAATGGGTCTTTCAGAGACTTATTGGGAAGCTTCTGTACCTGTGCATGACTAGGCCAGATATTGTGTATGCTGTCAGTTGTATTAGCTAGTTCATGCATGTTCCTACAGATACTCATATGGTAGCAACAGAACGGATTTTGTGCTATCTGAAAGGCTCTCCAGGAAAAGGAATTCTATTTACCAAGCATGGTCATCTGAAACTTGAAGCCTATACTGATGTTGATTGGGCTGGAAATATTAACGATAGAAGATCTATTTCAGTGTATTGCAGTCTGGTGGCTGGTAATGTTGTCTTTTGGAGGAGTAAGAAACCAGTCAGTTGTGGTTTGATTTTCTACAGAAGCAGAGTATAGAGCCATGGCACATAGAGTATCGGAATTGTTATGGCTAAGGTCCTTAATGAAAGAACTTGGGATTGATCATGACAAACCCATGATGTTGTACTGTGATAATCAAGCTGCCATCAACATTGCTTACAACCCGGTACAACATGATAGAACCAAACATATTGAGGTTGATAGACACTTTATTTGAGAAAGAATCTCCTCCGGTGAAGTGTGTCTTCCATTCATTACTTCTGAAGGACAATTGGAAGATTTCCTCACCAAAGGCATTTCCAAGGCAAGGCTTCAACATGACACTGGCAAGCTGGGCATGATTAACATCTATGCTCAGTTTGAGGGGGAGTGTAGAGGAGATGGGCCAAATGGCCTATAGACTGTCATTTCATGTTATGTTATGTTTTCCTCTGTAATGGGCCTTATTCTAGGCCCATACTTTGTATTGTTCTGTTTTTGTAATTTCTTGCCCACTCAAGGGCCTCTCTATAATATTTCAAAGATTATCTTAATAAAATGTTTAGAGTGTTAAAGGGAGGTTGAATTCGAACCTCTCACTCTCTAACTCTTATTGTTGTCAGCTCTCTCTCTCTCTCTTCTTCCTCTTAATCATCTCTTGTTTGTTTAGTTTATGGTTTGCATCTAATCTCAAACAGTTCTATACATCAAGATGACTGTTTTTCAACTAAAATTATGAATGTGAACTCAAGATAATCCTGTAATTACATGCCAGCATATCATGCTTATTTTTATTTTTTTAAACATTCATTACATTTTTTATTTGGAGCTCTCCTTATTTTTTCAAGGGCTTAAGGCCCCTTTGAAACTTCTGTGCTAGTTCCTAGATTTGTTGGGTTGATTTCAACATTTGCATTTCTTTTTTTTTTTTTCTTGAGAAAAGGCAATATAAATTTTATTGATAGAAAAAACTAGTACAAAGGCCCCCCAACTAAACACTTCAGAAGGGGAAACAACCCAAAGATAACGAAATTACAGATGCCATAGGCTCCTAGAATTCAACCCAGTGGACAACCTTTGAGGCTGAGATCCAAGAAATCAGCTTTCCAACAGAAATGGAAATGTCAAGGTGAGTTTTTTTTTTTTTTTTTTCCCACTCTCTTCCTTCCAAGAAAAGGCCAAGCCCACCCATTGTTTTTTGCTCCTGGTAACAGTTGTTGGTTGTTACTCTTGTAAGATCTTTTTGTTGTTGCAGATGAACTTTCGACATTTTGCCTTCATTTTACGTAAGTCGCATGATTAATTAGTCTTCAGTAGGTTAGTCATCCTTATAATCCATATCTATGACGTCCAGATATTGACACGAATACCATGTGGATTATGGCTACAGGTTAAATTTCTAGCATGTATAGATTCTTTTTTATAGTATGTCATGTTAAAACATATCATTTTACATATCTTAGAAGTGTTAATGCTACTGAGTATATCCAGAATTGTGCATGCAGTATCCAGTATTGTGTTCGGCACATATTGCCTTCGTCACTGGTGTGGTAGGCCAGAAGATATTACTTATTTGTGTATTTATTTATTTATGGATATGGCAAAACAAGATTCATGAGAAGGATCCTCTGTTTTGAGTTATTTGATTTTCTTAGCTAACTTGCAGTCCCTTTATATAGGTATCTTGTTTAGCTCAAGGAGAATATTTGGCCCGATGTGCATTTTTTGTCCACAACCATTGTGCATCCTGAATCAATTTAAAAGCTTGCTAGAGTGGCATAGATGGATAAGGGCTGGTTTTGTGTTTTGAAGGTCTTCAATAGTTCTGTCTAGGGAGGGAGGAAGAATGGTGCACATCTGAAGCCAATTAAGACTAATTTCATGTTTATGTTACATTCTCAAACAAAGGGTTAGTGAAGACAGTTGTTACTTTGAGCTGATCTTAACATGGCAGAATTGGTAAACAATCTCATGGAATGGAGCTGCTATTGTGCTGGATTTGGATGATGGGTTTGTAGGCTAGCCCATTATGGATCTGGGCAGAGCCTTGGCTAGGTTTGATGAACTTAAATTGGACCTTTTTTTTTTCTGTAATGGATTAGGCCCTTTTATTTGAGTCGGGATTAGCTGCACTAGAAAGGCTCTTGCGGGGGCTGTATAACCAACTACAGCTTCCAAATCAGCCCCACACATGAACAGTCCTCCACATATGCAGGTCAATGAATCCTCTGTCAATGTGCAGAGGTTTTTTCTTTTCTTTTTTATTTTTGTTTTGAAAATAGGGTATAAAAAGTGAGAAGCCACTAAGCCCGTAATGGGATCTGCTGCCAGCAAAAAGTGTGTTAACACATTGACAGTCATGGCTGCACATCAACAACATCTCTCATACTTGTATGTTACATTTGTGGGAGATGTTCCTGATGTGCAGCTGGATGCTATGTTGTCAGCGTGTTAACATGCCTTTTGCTGGCAGTAGATCTGGACTTGTCAAACTCTACTTTCTTCCTCCTCCACTCTTTCATTCCTTCCACCATGAAATCTCCCCCCTCTCATTGCCTTTGTCATGAGATAGATCTCTGCAAAGACATGTGGTTTTAATGCATTCATCCATGCCCACTTTTCATGTCTTGATTGATACAACTCAATCAAGTCAGTAACAAACTGATACAGGAAGTAGAAGAAGAAGAGAATAGGGTAACATGCTCTGCCGAGAGCTCCTCATTAGATTGCCTTTCTAGTTTCCTTACAAGGGTGTTCTACACTCCCTGTGCAGGTTAACCTGTAACTAATTCTGTGCTGACGTGGACTTCCTGGAGTACACAAATCTGATAGGCTTTTGTACCCCACTCCATCTGCTCCTTGATTTGGGCTTTCGGTGTGGGCCTTCCGATCCCCCGAATTGGCCTGTGCTGGTGGCTCGGCTTCTGTGGGCTTTGGGGTCATAACTACTCCCTCCCCCTTAAGAACAACCTTGTCCTCAAGGTTGAAAGATGGGTACTGCCCCTTCATCTAGGTGTAGTCTTATCATGAAGCATCTTCGGCTGGTAGCCCCTTCCAAGTAACTAAGACCTGACGAATGAACTTCTTACTACGCTTCATCTAAAGGAAATCCAAGACATTTTAGGTTCAGTTTGCAGTTCTCCTTCCTCAGAAAATTCAGGTAGAAATGGGCTAGTGGTTGGAGGCGGGCCCCTGTAGAGCTTCAGAAGTGATACATGAAAGATAGGGTGTATCTTTGAGGGAGGCGGGAGGTCCAGCCGGTAAGCCACAGGCCCAATCCTTTACAGGATTTGAAATGGGCCGAAGAATCTTGGGGAGAGTTTCTGCCAAGCCTGTTTAACCACTATGGTCTGCCTATAGGGCTGCAATTTAAGGTAGGCCCAATCCCCTACTTGGAACTCGAGCTCGCAGTGTTTTCTATCATAGATGGCTTTCATTCGTTGTTGGGCCTTAGTCAGGTGTACTTTGAGGGCCTTGAGTATGCTGTCCCGGGCCGATAACTGCTGGTCCACCTCTGCTACTGCTGCAGTTCCCCTTTCATAAGGTAGTATTAGGAGGGAGTTCCCTACCATAGAGGATTGTGTAAGGTGTGGTTCCGGCTGAAGTGTGGTAAGAAGTGTTGTACCAATATTCAGCCCATGGTAACCAATGGACCCATTGCTAGGGCTTCTCTCCGATGAAGCATCGGAGATAAGTTTCAAGGCACCTATTTATGACTTCCAATTGTCCATCCATCTGATGGTGGCAACTAGCAATGTTTTAAAACGCGTAGACGTGATGCAAGGCATTCTACTACCTAGAGGCGTGAGACGTAGTTCAGAATACAAGAGGCGTAAGCCTCCTTAAGAGGAGGGGTTTTAGGAGGAGGAATGGGGGATTTTAATTTTTCTTTATTTTTAATAAAAATCTTTTATATTAAGAAGAATAAAGATGCATAACATTAGTTGAAAGGGGGTCTTGTCGATGTGGAGGCAAGAAGCGAGCTCGCCAGAGCAGAGCAAGACATCCTAACTCAAAAAACAAATTAGGCTGCAACGAAAAGGGGGCGTGGAGGGGGTTTGGTTGAAGGGGCAAGGGGCAAACCATTTTCTTTCCCCTTACCTTTTCTTCTCTTCCCTTTTCATTTCTTTTCTTTCATTTTCTCTTTTTTTCTTCTCTTTCTATTTCTTTCCCTTCTCTTCCCTTCCCTTTCTTTTGTTTTCCTTTCCTTTTCTTTCCTTTTTTTTTCTTTTTCTTTTTCTTTCTTTTTCTTTTGTCTTTTTATATAAGATGTGCATGAGGCGCATGAGATGTATGTCTCTTGCACCTAAGGCATATGCCTCAAAGGTGTCAGCACCTACGGCATATGCCTCAAGGTGTTCGGGAACGCCTTTCACACCTTTAAAAACACTGTTACTCAATTGGGTTCGGGCCTAGGAGGAGTCTTGAGAATTGGGCCCAGGGGTCGGGGTAATATTTTTTTTTTAAAGAGTTCAGTCTTTCCTCCTGGATCTTGGCCAATCCCATTGCGGATATGATAGACGTGGGTTGCATGGCCTTGACCTCAACCCGAATGTCATCCCTCAGACCTTCTACAAAGCAACCCACTAATGCCTTCTCTGGCCATGCATGAACTCGATTGGCCAACTTCTCAAATTCAACCTGGTATTCCCTCACAGCTCTGACTTGTCTTAACTTGGGCAAAGCTCCGTCGAATTCCCGATAGCCGGAAGGGCCAAATCTTATGCACAGGGCTTCCACGAAGTCAATCCAGGCCAGTTGGGGGTGAGATTTTTGGTACCATTGGTACCAGAGGCTGGCTTCGCCATCAAGATGCATGGAAGCCATTAACACCCTTTGGGCAGCTGGTATCTCATGAAACTCAAAGTACCGCTCCACACAGTAAAGCCACGGGGTAGGATCCTCACTTGAGAAAACGAGGATATCCACCTTGGTCATCCTGACTCCCGGCCATCCTACCCGACGAACACTGTTGTCGCTGGAAGCCTCCTGCTCACTGTTCCGGATCTCTGGGGTTGACATGCACTCGATGTTGGCTCCTTAATGTCTTTTAGTTCTCTGGTAACCTTATGAAGGTCAACCTCAAGGCGGTCGACCCTTTCTTCCGTTGCAGCTGATCTAGTTTGCGGCATCAGTACAAGGCTCTGATACCAGTTGATACAACTCAATCACCATTGAGATGGGTCAATGGTGAAAGTTCTATTGGAATTGCAACAATTGCAGATTTAGACCTCATGCTGATGGGATGCATTTTAGGCTGATTCTTGAAGCCATGGATTGTGTTACCATTGAGATCTTTGAGATTTATGACAGAATCACAATGAGATTGCTGCAGTTCTGGTGAGAATATTTTCAGCAGGGAAGTAGAGACTGCAAAGACACTGCGCGCTTTGTAGAAAGCAGCTTCACATAAAGAATTTATTGTCTAAATGCAAATGAATTCCCCAAATTTAAGCAGATTTTGGAAGAAGATATTCAATATATTGAGAGAATTATGAATAGTGTTTTACAGGAAAGGAAATCTGGTGCTTAGGAGGGCAATAAGGCAAAGACGCTAGTTAGTGATAATTGGGTTGTTTTTGAAGATCGATCCATGTTGGCATATGGTAGTAGAGGCGTCCTTTGCGTTGTGGTGGAAGTAGACCACCATTGAATATTGAAAAGGAGAGAGAGAGAGAGAGAGGGGCTAGGGTTTGATTTTCTCTTGGGGTGTAAATGGATCAAATTTGAATTCAAAATGATATCCAACGAATATTGAAAAATGAAAACCGAATTTGAATTCAACTAAATAGTTGAATATTCGATTTGATTTGAATTAGGTTGATTAATTTTTTTAGGTAATTAATATAATAATAATATGCTTTATTTATACAATTTATATATCATGTATATTAATTTCCTAAAATAACGCATCTATATAATTTATACATTTATAATTATACAACCAGTTTTGAAATTTATTGAATCGATTTAGGCCATATCCTAATTTGATTTGATTATATCAAACTTGAACTTTTGCCTTTTTGGAAATCATTGTCACCCCTAATTTTCTCTTGACCCTATTTTGAAATTAACATGTAAAAATAGAATGGGGAAGATGTGATTTTTGTGGGGGATAAAGGAAATTTGTTGTATTGGGCCTGGATCTTTTGCACTCAACTTACACATTTTATTGCACCTCATATCATAATGTGCCACGTCAGCATTACACAATTTAACTTCTTACATGTGCAAGTTAGTTAATGGATGCTAGGAAAGTTACTGTTTTGTTTCTTTTCTTTTTTTTTTTAATATTAAAATACATTAAAACAAAAAAAATGTCAGAAAACCTTCTTCTTCCTCAACAAGGGTTTTCACCTCTGTTTCTTTTCAAGAAGCAAAATCTATGTGAAGATTTCTGAGGCTGTATTCTATATTTGTGTTGTGAGAAGGCTTTTGCAAAGAGGTCTGGAAGTGTGAATAATGAAAAGGGAAAGAAGGAACTGCCTCCCATAGAGGCAAAGACATGGCAGTAATGATCTAGACAAGTTTGAGAGCTTATCTGATTTGTCAATCCGAAGCATTACAATCACTCTGAGAGCTAGCCTTGGCCAAATCCAAGCTGAAGGAGATCAAGGCGTTCTTCAATAACTTATCCTACTGATGTCGTGTTGCATTTGATGCTGAGGAATGCCAGAAGTTCCTGAGAAGATCATTGTCCTCCACTCTTCACAGTTCAATTGATTCAATAGAGGGAGTTTCTCTTGTGGTCCAAGTGGACAGAAAGTCAATGAGGGATGAGCTGGAAGAAATGTTGGATGTGGTTGATCCCCAACCTATTGGAAAGCTAGGATCTATGAAGTGGAGGAAGTTTGATCTACCTGATGGTGGTATCCAAAAGGAAATTGCAGCTGGTGTGGCAGAGTTTGTCCGATGTTCAATCAAGTTGACAATGGAAGCAGTGCTTTTGAAGCTTGATTGTGGAAGTTTATGGTGATACATTGGTAGTTTTGTTTATGTTCCTGCTGGTTCCTAACCTTCATGTTTTGTTCTATTAATGTGAAATATGCAGTAGAGGCCTTTCCCTTCAACCCCTTTTCGTTGATCATGATCATCAATGCTTCTTTCGTATAGCATAAAAAAAAAAGAAAGAAATCTATGTAAACGTTGAAGCAAATATAACAGCCCAGAGAAAAATCAAGCCAGAGAAAGTTGAAGCACATGATGGGAGGAAGAGACTAAGCTGAAGGGGTTATTTGGTATTGCTCTTTCTGTCAGAGGAGACCCCTCCTCCCCTGTTTCAGAGTACTTTGCTTGCATAGAGATATAGGCAATCTCATTGTTTCCCTCCTCTGTTGCAGAGAAGAAGGGAGAAGGAACATGGAAGTAAACAGCAGATCTTGTTGTTTCTCTGTTGCAAATGAGAAACAGATTTTACCTTGTTTCTCCTTTGTTGCAGAGAGCTTAGACAAATAGTTGTCATGGAAACTCTTGCTGAAGAGAAGAAAGAGAGAGAGAGAACAAAATGTTATATATTAATCAGAAAAAGGAGATGTACAAAGAGAAGGAAAACAAAACAAAAGAAAGGAAAATTTCTCCATTAGTACCCTGTACTTTGGGCCTAGTGCCACTTTGGCCCCCAAACTTTAAAACGTCACAATTCAGTACCCAAACTTTCAAAAGTGCCAATCCAGTACCTGTTGGTCCCTTAACCAACCATTAAGTGATGGTTGAAAAGACAAAAATGCCCTTCAAATGTCATCTAATTCTCTTTATCAACCATCCAAACATTGATAAAAAGAAATGAACAGTCCCAAATTCTTGCCTCTTCTATTCAAGAAAGTTGGGGTCATGTCTTAGTCAGTATTCAATAAGAGACAAGTATTTGGCACTGTTTATGTTTTATCAATGTTTGGATGGTTGATAAAGAGAATTAGATGATACTCGAAGAGCATTTATGTATTTTCAAATGTCACTTAATGGCTGGTTAACAGCAGGTACTAGATTGACATTTTTTGAAAGTTCGGATACTTAATTGTCACATTTTAAAGTTGAGGGACAAAAGTGACACTAGGCCCAAAGTATAGGGTACTAATCGGGAATTTTCCCAAAAAAAGCCCACTAATAACAATTGTTATACAATTCAGTTGTAGAAGATCCATATTTTGCCAACATATCTGCTGCAGCATTAAAGTCTGAAATCCAGCGAAGAGTGGCTTGCAAGTTGCAAAGAGGCTACTAAATCTCTAGTTTCAGTCAAAAGCGGGCCAATCTCTAAGGACCATCCTCTTGTGAAACAAGTCACTTGATGATGTTAGCCACATCACCAAAAAATGTGAAAGGAGTGGAGCCCAAGCTGTTTCCCATTTTTCTGTTTAAATATATTTTAATATTGAAAATAAGAAAAAGGAAAAGGAAACGGAAACGCTCTCAGAGATGCAGACTCTGCACATGTAGGAGGCTCAACTGTGCGATGCTGATGTCACACACTGTTATAGGATGTGCAGAAAAATGCGGGAGATCCAGACTCTGATGTGCTGTTGTTAATGGAGGTTCCATTAGTTTCAATTTGGCTTTCTCTATTCCCTTAGTGGTGCTCACGGCTCTATATCCCTTAGTGGTCACACAGCCTTTAACACGTCAGTCAGGTCTGGCTGTCCTCTGTTTTTAGTTGGAAAATCTGAGCGAATTTTGACAGTTTGACTTGGTTATTCTTTTTGATGCATTTGTCTATTCAATGCGCCTTATGGAGAATGATTTTATTTTTGTGGGTTCTCAGCTATACCAATTAATACCACAGATTTAATCTATATAGTATATAGTTTGAGTTTTGCCAAATTACATACTTGTTCCAAGGAATAGTCAAAGATGCTATGATTACCCAAAAGTATCCTTTATCTCTGTCATTTTCTTGTTCTGCTTCGGCTATTGGACAGTATAAAGAAGCTATGATTAAGTGCAGTATGACAACATGGTGACACTGGGCTGATATTTTTGGCCGGCATGGATACTTCACCAAATTTGTGGAAAAACTTTGGCTGTTGTGGACCAACAGCCTAGGCTGTTTGAAATGTTCTTGGAAAATGACATATTACCATGATGAGTCCAAAGAGTAATTGCCCCCATTTTCTTTTGACCGAAAAGCTAAATATGGGCATGAATGGGATAACATGTCGAGTGCAAGAACGTTAAGATGCTGTTAGGCCCAACAGCCAAAGTTAACTCTAGCTTTCCAGGGGAGTCCAGGTGGGAAAAACTTTAGCTGTTGGGGGTCAACAGTTTATACTGTGAGAGAATTTCTGGGAATGCCACCCTATCATGAGAATGGGTAAATTAGTATTACATCTGAATCTTACTTTTACTAAAAACCAAAGTAGGGGCATGAATAGGTGAACTGCCCAGCCTAAAAACTGTCTCAACAGCCTATGCTGTTGGGCCCCAACGGCCAAAGTTAACCTGCTTAGATGAGGTGCACTTGATGGTAGGGTGTTGATGGACCAGTTTTGGATTGGTTCCCCGTTCAAATCAGAATCAATTTGGATGGACCAATAAGACATATTGAGTTGGACCAGTCCAAACTTAATGGTCCAAAGGGTAAAATTTCATTCATCAATGTCTTAGCGTACAAATGTTTCGAATGTAGATAAATCAGAATTGACTAACTGAGCAATACAAGAGGCGACATCTCTAATCCAAAAGAAATGGTCAGAAAGGCCAAGTTTTAAAGGCAATGAGCAACCTTGTTGAAGGACCTCTTGACATGTGAACCAAGACTGAATCAAAAGAAGGGAAGAGCTGCTTGAAGTCTGATTCATAGGTATATGAAGATCAACGAGGGGAGGGAGAATCCTCTAATAGGCAATAAATAAGTTCCAAAGCATCTCCCTCTAATATAATTCTCCTGAAGTTAAGAGACTGAGACAATTTAAGGCTAGTTAGAAGGGTGTAAGTGGGGAGGTAAGGCTAAGTGTGATAGTCTCATCGAAGGGTGACGAAAGGCCGAAGGTTATTGGGTAATGAAGGTAAATAGAGGTCTCATAGTTTATAGAGCCATCTATCAATCATGGTTTATTCCCCTTTTTATAAGAGGAGACCCTGAGACCTTGAAGGGAAAGAGCCAAAAGGGATTTGATTCCTATTTGGAAATGAGATTTTTGATTCGGTGTCAGTTGTTAAGAAGACACTATTAGGGGTTCGCCACATGCCACATGAGATGATGTCATGGATGATGTCAGAGCTAATCTGACGTATTCGCTTAATTTGTTGGATGTCTTGTTGTGGTCGTGCGGTGGTTCTTAAGTCCATTGCAGGTCCGCGATGACTTTAAGCTCATCACAAGTCTATAATGAGTTATGAACTCATCGTAGACCCCCATTGGTTTGTGTTTCTATCGTTCTGGCTTGATGCCTCCGTCATCATGATAAGAAACATAGGGAACCACATGTATTTACAAAGGTGTTGAGACTCGCGAAGGACCATTGGAAAGTTGGGTATTAGTGATATTATTTTCACTAACTGAGTCAATGCTAACACACATTCTATAATCTTCCAACATGGTTATAGCAGATGCAAAGATGGGAGATGATTACTTTGGAGTTTGGACCCATCCAATTTCTTGAAAATATGGAAATTATATGGGAGAATAATATAGTGGCTCACATTTCGGCAAGTCATTTTTTTTAATGCAAAACACTAATAACTCTCAAAGTAGTTTAACACATGGTTTTCAAAACCAAACTGGACCAGATGATTGGACCGAAAAAACCGGGAATCAGTCAGGTGGCCAGTTCTGCTTTCTCCAAAAATCGATTTTTTTCTCAAAACTGTTGATTTTGGTCAATGAACCACTGAACCGAGTGGTTAATCGTTTGAATCATTCAAACAATTTTGACTTTATTTATTTTTTTGTTAGAATGAACCCAGTATTCAGTTTGAATGGTCCGACCGTTCAACCCAGTAACTAGACCCTAACTGGTTCGATCACCGAATCGGTTTTAAAAACCATGGTTTAACATACCAACTGAGTCACCGCTCAATTGATCGGCTACAGTCGGTTCAGAAATAGATCCGGAGCAGATGACTGTCACTAGCCAATCCCCATTGACTGGTTTTGAGCACTGACCAAGTAGTGTGGATGTTGATAATCGAGGGTACTTTCTAGCCTTATTGGTGGTTGGCATTTTCTGTATGCTTAGAATCATTTCAGTTGCTTTTTGTTATGAAGCAGAAGAGACCCATGCCGTGCCTCATATTCAGTAAGAGAGTTAGATCAGTTTTCTAATTGAATCCATTGTGGGTATTTCATGTTTAATGTTTTGTACCCTTTATTTTATCCAAAATTTCAGAAAAAAAGGCACAATATTTAAAGCAGGAAGAGTGTAAAGGAGCTGTGATATGGACAAATTTTATGGTTTTACAGGGGATTAAGGGGTGCTAACAGAACAGATGAGGTCCATCCACCAAAAACTAATTTTAGAATTTAGAGTCCGTTTGGTTCGGAGCTGGAATCGGAATCAAAATTCTTTAGAATTAGAATTGTAATGATTTATTCCTATAGTCTGTTTGGTTTGGGCATGAATAAGAATGAAAATTAAAATCAGCAGGAATGAGATTTTATTCTCAAGGGAGGGATAGGGAATGGTCATTCTCTCAAACGGGGAAATGTCATTCCAGTAAGAATGAGAATGAGATTCTGATTCCATTCAATCAAACAGTTGGAATCGAAATAACCCATTCCAATTTCAATTCTAAAACCCCTATCCCTGCAAACCAAACGGAGCGTTAAAGGTATTGCTTGTAATTTGGACTGCCCAAGACACATGCACACCATAACCACAAGGCCCACAAATTTCCCAGTTATTAAGTTATGATTAGAGTTTTCTAAAATTGAAAACGGGAGGCTGCCTTCAATAAATATTCATTCCATGAATAAAGAAAAGTTCATGAACTGAAAGAGTATCGGTGCCTGTTGAACTCTGTTTCTTCTTCTTTCCGGGTAATCAGTAGTGGTGGGGACTAGGGACAGAGCGAGGTGCATGTGAGACCCAAGAACCCACAGTTCTAGTCAGTGGATCGACCTCACAGGCGGCCATCTCAAGTCTCAATACCGGGTAGGGCAAAAGTGTATTCCACGTATGAATTCCATCCAGCAATTCTCTATAAATACATTATATGGTTGACAAGTACGAGAACATCATACCAATTCAGAATTCAAAATAACTACCCTCCTCCCCTCCAGGCCTCCACTCTTTTTTTTTTTTTTTTTTTTTCATTCATCGGAATCACCCAAGTATACGTAGTAGCTAGGCTAGAGCAATGAGAAGAGAAATCCTAGATTATTTTCTGGTCCCGTCTGGGCTTTGTCTAATGGTGGCATACCACATCTGGCTCCTGTATCGGATCATAAGACACCCCACAAAGACAGTTATTGGCATCAATGCGATCAATAGGCGCATTTGGGTTCAGACCATGATGGAGGTTCAACGACACAACTCTCTCTTAATTTTCAGTACTTTTTCATTAAATCAAAACTACTTGTAATTCTTGCGCAGTACTGATATCTGCATGCATGGAAATGAAAATGATATTAGGATAGCCCCAAGAACGGTGTTCTGGCGGTGCAAACACTAAGAAACAACATAATGGCATCAACTCTGTTGGCAACGACGGCAATCATGCTTAGCTCATTCATCGCGGTGCTGATGAGCAACAGTAACAACGCCCAGCCATCCATTAAGCTGGTGTACGGCGACAAAAGTGAGCTGGAATTCTCCATCAAGCTCTTCTCCATCTTGGTCTGCTTCTTGTTGGCTTTCCTCTTGAACGTGCAGTCCATCCGATACTATAGCCACGCGAGTATCCTCGTCAATGTGCCCGTCAGAAAGATGTCGTCGTCCCATTTAATGGCGGAATACGTGGGCAGGGCTCTGAACAGGGGGAGCTATTTCTGGTCTCTTGGCCTGCGTGCTTTCTACTTGTCATTCCCTCTGTTCATGTGGATCTTTGGACCCATACCCATGTTCTTATGTTGCCTTGTTCTGGTTTTCATGTTTTACTTTCTCGATATCACCTTTGAATTTGGTTGGGCAACCGGGGGTGGTGCCACTGCTGAGTACAAGGACGAGGAACAAGGGAAGCTGTAATTATTATTATTCATAATTATTAATTTCACATGCAGCTAGCTCTCATAGTCTCATGGGATATGGGAGGTGAGGTTGATGGTTTTCTACTTTTCTTCCTCTCTCGTTGAGTTCTTGTATTACAAGTTTCACACTGAAATCTTCAGAGAAAAGTAGAAAACCCTCCTTGCCTCCAAGCTCTAAGTTGTTTTCACATCTTTGGCATGCACTAATATAATATTAATACAAAATGCGCACTACTGCTGTTTTTGTAAACGTGAAGGGTGAGAACATGGCATCCATTTCCAACGCATTTGTGTATAAATTAATTTAGAGTTGGATCATGCTGGGATAAAGTGCTCATATTGAAATTTTAGGAGAGAAAAAGCCACAAATTTCGAATATAGCACAACATAGTAAGCACGTTTGAGCATTTAATAAATATTTTGATAATTGTCAAAAGTTGTTTTAATCATGGTTTTCCAACCGCCGTTGATTTGGACGGTTAGACCGTTTAGCTCGTTCAGGCAACCAATTTTATTTTACCGCAAACCTGGTTTCTGGCCAAAAATCGTTGAAACAGTCAATGATTCATTGACTCAAGCGGTCGAACTATTGATCCATTGACCCGTTCAATAGTTTTGGCTTTTTTTATAATTTTTTGTCAGAATAGGCCATTCATTCAAACTGGGTGGTTGAACCATTGACTCGAAAACCAGTGGCCAAAGCAATTCCATTTCTAGGTCATTTTTTTAAACCATGGTTTTAATTTCTCAATAAACATGCTTAAAATGCTTATCTCATCATGAATATGCAGCCATGCAAGCATAAAATCTAATCCACGTAATTGCAGTACATTAGGAACATCTCTCCGTGAATGACAATAAATAGTATAAGAGACGATGTGTACATACACTTTGCGATCAGTGGATTCGAGCTTCTCTATTCTCACCCCTTTAATCCCCCTGTAATGTATATACTAATACTAATAAAACATCATAGCTTCCTTAGGATCAAGGTTAGAAGGCTAACGTTTTCAAATTGGAACACTTTAGAGGGTCAAGAGAGCACTCCCATAGAATCCTTGTGTATAACATCACGTCTCTATAACTTGTATGAAACAATTAAGCTGTAAACATTTTGGTCCTACTCACAAACTTTTTCTACATCTCTACCCACAAGACACTATCGTCGTCATGTTGTAGGCAAGGTTCAAAATATCAATACGCTTGATATGCCCTTTTCAAGCCTTTTTTTATTTTTTTTCGCTATCGGTTCAAGGGGCAGGCTTAGGTCTCCTCTACCCCCTAAACCGGTCAGACCTCTGGTACACCCACTATAGGGGCATATCGGAGGGGTCCCGGAATGATGCGTATTGGCCGATACGTGTCAAAACCTTGAACATTGGTTGTAAGTATATAGTAGTCATTAAGACCATCAGAGTACAAAGGGTGTCAAACCAACACTACACAGATGCTTGCGATGAGTTCATAACCCACCGCACATATGTGATAAACTCATACTCAAAACAGGTTGCAATGAGCTTTAGACTACGCGGATCTGCGATGAATCTTAAATACACGTGAATTTGCAATGAGTTTTAAACACATGCAACACTTGCAATAAGTCTCAGACATGCGTGGACCCATGATGAGTTTTGGATGCACACAAACTTGTGATGAGCTCGAAGCCATTGCAAGCCCATTATTGTACAATAGGAATAAATACACATGCATCTTTAAATTACGCGTGCCTCATGGGCCTAGTAAAGATGAACAATGCAAATAATGACATCACCTGTGTCATGTTAGTATATAAGAGTCAAGAAAAGAAGTAGCATACATAGAGAATTTTTAAGGGAAAAGAAACCTGGTCTTCGAAGGATCTCGCTGGACACATGGCGAAACCCCAATAATGCTTTCTTAATAATCAAAACAAAGAAAATATCTCATTTCCTAACATGAAATGTTTCCTTTATATCCTTCTCCTTATATCCTTGGGTTTCTCTCTATAAAAATGGGGAACAACCCTTCCCCAAGGGGGAACAATATAACTTTGACCTAGGGTTTTCTCACAAGGAGACTCTTTCTTCTCTCCCCTCTTCTACTCTCTTCTACCGTCAAGATTCCATAGTGATTACACACGTATTGGGAACATCTCCTTATAATGAGAGAGGAGATATCCCTAATGTTGTTGTGTCCTACAAACTTTTCCTACATCTCTACCCACAAGACACTACTGGAAACATATCCCCATAATTGACAAAGGAGATATTCCTAATGCAGTTGTGTCCTACAAATATTTCCTACATCTCTACCCACAAGACACCATTGGGAACATCTCCCCATGAATGACAAGGGAGATATTTCCAATGTGCACCTGTTGTGTCTTGTGGATAGGAGAGATGAGCTCACCAATACCACCATTTCACTAATTCCTCATTATTCCCCACATGTGCATGGAAAAGGTGTGGCAAACAATCCATCCAATGAAATTGATCAGTCAAGATCTCCTGGCCATGAGAACCCTGCCCACATCTACCCACAACACACTACCCCTGTGAATTAGGAGCATCTCCCCCTGCATAGTACTATGCAGAGGATGAGATGTTCTCCATGTGTGGCTGTGATAAACGTGGGTAGAAGATCTGGACTGAAAACTGATTGCCATAACCTTTCTTTGTCTAAAAAAATGTATAAATTGAGAAAATAAAGCTTGGGCACTTTTTTGGATGCACTTTTATTTTTGGCTTTTGATCAATTGGTAATGCTTGCATTTTAAAAACATAAGAATGTGAAGCCAAAACACTTTTAAGCTCGAAAGCACAAAAGGCTAAGAGCCCATTTGGGAGTGCTTCACTTTCAATTAAGATGCGTTAAGGAGGGCTTGAGCATTGACCGAACCATTTCCAAGAAGCTACCACAAATAGCTTCAGGACTTTTCCGATTCTTTACACAGTTTTCCATGGGGGGCTACTTTGCAATGCCAGAAAATGCGAAAGTTATTGGAGATGTAATTTCAGGAAATTAGAGGCAAAACTCTGATGTGTATCTAATGGCATTGTCTTTACAGATGAAAACTACCTAGTGGGTACCCCTCCCACATGCCTCAATGGGGCATTCTTTTTTTTGTTTTTTTTTTTTTTTGCTTAAAGGAAGATTTTGGGGTAGGTATGGGTTTTGGGATTTTATAATGTCTAAAGGTACAAGTAGGATAGGACATTAAGCTAAACCCCACCCTCCTTGACCTGTATATTGTTGGAAGGCATGTGAATTTATATATTAGGTGTTGAATTTTATGTGAAGGATAATTAATAGTTTATGTGTTTTTTACATGTTTTAATCAAATAATTAGAAAATTTGATGCTTGTTTGTATTATTTTACTTGTTTATTGTTTATATATAATGTAAAATAATTGAAAATTAGATGTAGGTTCTAGACCTGACCCGCCCCACCCTCAAGTGGAAGTATGGTAGGGCAGAGAGGGTTTAGATTTTGAAAATCCAACCCACTATGCGTTTTGGGGAGGGTACAGGTTGGGAGGTCTAGGGAGGTAGGTAGAGTCTAGAATTTACAAAATCCTCCTCAAACCCACCCTGTTGCCCTCCCTATTTAAAACTTCAATTGCCTCTACTTAGGTGACTAAGTTTATTGTTAGGTTGCAACCAAATTCATTATTAGGATATAATAGATTCTTGGATGAGAAACTATAACTAGTAAAGTTTAAATTTCTTGGGAGACCTTCTAAAATATAGAAGTAATACGGAATGAGTGAGACAAATTTGTTGTGTAATGATTTGCATAAAAAAGGAGTTGACTTACACATTTTTATATATTTTGAAGAAATCATCATGAAAGGTTTCCAAGTCCTTTTGAAATGCTTTTGTATGGTTAGTTAAGTGATTGTTAATAGTTAGTTAACAATTAATGAATATTAAACTTTTAAATGATGTTTCTTAACATCCCTACACAAATTTGCCCAAATTCCACTGTGAGATTTTACAAGTGAATTTGCAACTAAGGCTTAGTTTGGAAGGATTTCAAATACAAATTTGTAGAGTACAAAACCTTATATTTTGTATGTATTTGCACTGTACATATTTGTATTTGTACTCTTTCCAAACTGAGCCTAATTTTTTTATTTGCACTTGCATCACATTTGCATCTGGATTCTCACAATGGTGTGCATAGAGTGTGGGTAAAGTTTGCCTCTAAAGCGCTGCACACACATGACATAGATGCATACATGCATTATACAGTAGTGTATCTCTATACTCTATTCTCTATACTTGTAAAGAGTGTTAAGTTCCTACTAAAAAGTTCAAGTGAATTCTTATGGGACAAAGTATAAAAGATAGAAAATTGACAAAACAAGAGTTTCGATGAGAAAATTCAAAATTTTGACAAACTATTTTTCAAAGTTAAAATTAAGGTTCATCCATAAAATTATGTAAATGATCAATCAAACACCGTGAATAATGAATTAAATCTCAACACAAGTCCTCCCAAACAGGTACTAAAATTGAGGCTTTGTGCTTCTAAGCTTTAAAAGTATGAATCCTAAAGCTTATTGAAATGCAATCTTTACGTTGTTGAGTTTATCTTTTCTCCTTAAATTTTCAGGAATTCAATTCAAACTCAACAATAAAAGGCTAGGTTAAACGTCACTTGGGAAAAAAACTCAAGGATTTAGTACAATGTTGGTTGCATATTCACGTGTCCATTAATAGCATCTTTCAAAGCATGATTGTGGTGTTTTACATCCCTATTGCTTTGTTGTGTGTGTAGTTCACACTTTACATAAAATTATAATATTTTTATGTTTATATATCCTTTTTATAACTATTTAAGACCTAAATTTTGTATTATATTGATGCATTTTTTAAAATATATTAGTGTAGAGGCACATGCATAAAATGGTAAAAATATATGAATTAATATGTGAAATTTAACTTTTAACCAATCAAATATGTAAAATAGTATAGATATGAGTTTTTCTAACATATTTATATCTATCAATATCTAAATAATATATAAATATCTATAATCTATCTATTAGTATATATTAAAACCAAACATGCCACATCACATGGCTTCTCCTTTCTCCCTTACCCAACCCTGCCTTTCCAGAGTGCCTGCCTTATTCCTTTCCTAAGTCTCACAAGTTGCCAGTTCAGCAACTCTCTCTCTCTCTCTCTCCCCTATTCCTTTTATTAGGAAACTCTTACATGAGAGTTACTAGTTTTGTTTGGATATTAATTCCTATAGAAGCAAATCAGCAACATATCTCCATGGGAAAATTTCCCACAATATTTTTTCTCACGTTCCTCTTCTATTTTCACATTCTTCTTCCTCTATCCCCTCATCTATTTCTTCTAGTTTCAGAGGCTTCTTTGCTTCCCTTAGAAAGGCAGAGGAAAACAAGAAAATTTGGGTGTTAGAAAAGTAGAACTTGTTTGGCCATCTCCCATCTGTTCTTTGCCGATGACAATTAGGGGAAGAAATTCTCTCCATCTTAAAGAGGTTCAAAATATTTTTGGGTAAGAATATCATCCTTTCTAGGTCAGAAATTTACTTTAGTGCAAATACCCACCCCAAGTTGCAAAGGATTGTCAAAGCTTTTAAAAATCAAGAGAGTTTGTCTCTCTGAGTGTTTATCTTGGGCTGCCTCTGGAGATCAGGTCTAAAAGCAACACTTTTAATTAAGTTGTGGAAAGGATCTCTAGGAGGGTCAGTGGTTGGAAGGAGACTTTCTTATCCTATGCAGGCAAGTAAGTATTAATTAACTCTATACTTTCTACCCTTCCAATACTCCATGTGGTGGGGGCTAATTGATAGTGCTAGAAAATTAATTGGAATAGTTGGGTGAGCTTGTGTGGGCCCAAAAGAGATGGTGGGCTGGGCTTTAGAGATTTGAGAAGCTTTAACTTGGCCTTACTAGCAAAACAATGCATGAGGCTTATTCAAAACCCAAACATTTTGGTTAGCCAATTGTTAAAGCCTTAAAGGCAAAATATTTTCCTAATATTACTTTGTTAAAGGCTACATTCCTCTTGTCTGCATCATGGGGATGGAAAAGCCTCATGATGGGTAGGAAATCGACATCCTGTTGATGCTTGGTGGGATCCGTGGATTCCTTTAATCATGGAGTTCAAAGTTCTTGTTGATAGGCACCAGGGCTATTTGTTTGAGAAGGTGAGTAACTTCCTAAATCCGTATTATCATGATTAGGATGTAAGCAAGTTGAATAGTGTTTTTCTTGCTAATATAGTTGAAGAAATTTTAAAGATTTACATCCTGAAGGAACAAGTGAGAGATGGTGTCATCTGGTTATTAGAAAGGAATGGTAAATTTTCAGTTAGATTGGCCTATCACCTAACTCATGCTTTTGAATCTGAATTTGTTAATAGAACCCGTGTTGGGTTAAGGAGATCGTCAGAGTTGGATGATGTTTTGCTTTGGAACCTATGGAGTAGCAATGCCATTCCCAAGGTTAAGTTCTTTTGTGTAGAGAGTGCTTCATAACAATCTGCTTGTGTTTGTCAATTTGCAGAAGAGAAATATCCATCCTGACTACTAAAGATCCTTTATTAGCAGTTGCTATTCTGGACTGAGAGTCTTCATTAATAACTGACAGTCTTGTGAAATTACCTTTTGGAGAACTTTCCTTAATATTCTGTTACAACTTGATAGATATCGAGTAATAGAAATAGTCTAATGCATGCAAATGAAGTCCCTAACCCAATCTCTTGCATTTCTAGGGTGAATAAAATGTTGGCACAAATCTAGGGTTCATTGGTTCCCATTGTTCCCAGGTTAGATTCTCAACTAGTAACTAAGTTGTTGTGCCCCCATCGTCATGGAGCTTCCTAGCTAGTCAAGTTATATACGCATTTGGGTTGATAATGCTTTCTTTTCTAGTGGTTATGTAGGGGTTGGCATTGTGATTTTTTATGACAAGAAAAAGTTTGTGGCTGCTTCATTTTTTTTTTTTTTTTTTTTTGTGAATCCGAGATCTCTTTTGGTTGAAGCCCAACCCACCTCTTTGGCCTTCAGTTGCCTCCCCTAAGCAGTTGTGTTCTCTCTTGTTAAGCGTGATGAAAAACAATATCACTCATTTTATATCCCTTGTTAAGCGTGTGCAAAAGGATCTTGGGTTTATTCGGTCCATTCGTGGCTTTGTGATGCTATATCCTTTGATGTTTTGTATTTTTATTAATGCATTAGTTCGTTTTATTAAGAAGAAAGCCATTTTTCACTATATGGACAAAGTTGTTTTTTTTTTTTTTGATAAAACAATGAGGTGCTGCACAAAACGCCAGGGGGGGGGGGTAGGATGACCCCATGAATCACAAAAGCAAATTAAACCAAGACCCCCGGGGGGATTATATTGATCAAAAGAAATACATCCCTAGCAATCCAATCGGTCATTTGATTTGCCTCTCTGTAAATATACATGTTTATATTCCACCCCTTGACTGAGCTGGTATCTGAACAATAAGCATTCCCTAACAATGTTACTAATGGTCTAAGTCGGGCACACTTGACCTTAAGGCAGGAGATGATTAAGCACGAATCCTCTATTATAGTAATTGCTTGATCCACAAAGTCTGCATCCAAATTATGGGCCTCCCACTCTACTCACGCTTCAGCAGCATTGATAGTCGAGGTACCAAGATTGTAGCCTTTGAACTGTCTAGGTAATTTCTTGCCATTGCTGCAATGGAAAACTCTCTAGATCTCAAATAGGAAGCACCAAAGTTGATTTTAATCGCGTCTGCTCTTGGGGGAAGCCAATAAACATGTAACCATCTCTTCTCCATTTTGCTAGTGCTCGAAACCTGCAAACAATTAATAAACGCACTCTAATTTTTGGAGGCATTTTCAACAATAATTTGAGGAACAACAACATTGGAAAGTGTCTTTTGGTTTTTATTTTTCCACAGCTGCCATAAGATGTAACCACTCTTTTCAAACACATATGTCTGGGTTTGATGTAACCGATCGGTCTCATACACCCTAGTCACCACGACTTCATTCTGGGTCTGGACCGGTAGGGCCCACTAAACTGGGACCCACAATATTCCACACCTGCTTTGCTTCTTCACAGTCCCTAATAATATGTAAGATATATTCTTCCTCTCCACAGAAGTTATATCCTCTGTCAATGTCAATTCAGCCCTCAAAAGGCTCCTTGTAAGGAGTCTTACCTTTTAGAACCAGATAAAGAAAAGTCTTGAGTTTGGGTTGGCATTTCAGATTCCAAATGAGAGAATTCCAATTAATACACTGATCATTAGCAACAGATAGGCTACATTTGAGTTTGTAAGCTGTTTTCATTGAAAATTCACCATTAACATTTGATCTCCAAATTAGTTTGTTTTTCACGTCCACCCTACCGAATGTAACAACCCATCATTTAAATCCTTCAATAGCCGGATATTATAGAATTTTAACTTAATTAAATGCCATTATCCTCTCTCCCATCAATTAATTAAAAAACTAAATTAATTAATTGATTAATAATTTAATAATGTAATTAATTAACATAATTGATAATTGGGTAAATTTTTTAAACTACCCTTGTGGTTTAATTAATTGATTAACTGTATTTTACTGTTTAAAAATTGACTGATGCTTTTTTGTTTCTGACAATTGATTAACTTTACCCTTATAATTAATATTTGTTAGTATTCTGTCAAAATCCATATACACGTGATACACGTACGTGACATTTAAACTTCTTTTAAAATCCAATATTACCCCTTCTCAGACCTCGGGTGGCTTCTCTCTTATCTTTCTCTATTTTTCTCTTTCTAAATTTCCTCTGAAAAATCAAGAAATCATCCATACGAGGAATCTCTCAAAATAGAGAAGGGCTGGCAGGGCTTCCGCAAGAGCCTCCCCCCTCTTCCTGGTCAAGATAGATGGGACGGAGATTGATTGTTTCAGGGTGGTGCCGCCCTCCCTCCTGCGATTCCCAGCCCATTATGGTGGTGGTTATGGCGGTGGCGGCAGCTACAGTGGTTGCTGTGACGGTGGTGAAATACTGTAACAGGCGAGCAGGGCTTCTGCAAGAGCCTCCTCCCTCTTCCTGGTCAAGATAGATGGGAAGGAGATTGACTGTTTCAAGGTGGTGCCGCCCTCCCTCCCGCGATTCCCAGCCCATGGTGGTGGTGGTTATGTCGGTGGCGGCAGCTACAGTGGTTGCTGTAACAGACGAAGGGAAGAGAGAAAGAGCGCTACCCCGTCTCTGAAATTGAAATTGAAGGAATGCCTGTCATTTCCAAGGCAATCATGACAGAAATGAAACCCTATAAACTGAAACATTTTTCCTTGGTTGTATACATCCATTTTCTCGTCTTATTCTATTTACTACAACAATGCTCACGATAAAAATAAAAGAACAATTGCTAGCTTTATTTGCCTTTCTCCTGTAGACATCAAGGCATTTTTGTTCTAGTTGAAGAAGCATCTTAACCCATTATTTTTTCTTCTTCCTCAGGTCCTCTAGCAGAGGTTTTATTGTGGATACGTGCTCAGTGCAGATGATTGACAATGGAAGAAACGGGCAGCAGTGGACGCAGGCAATCCGCAAGAACGAGAGAGAAATTTCTCTATTTATATTCACACAGATAAGAGAGAAGATACGGGAGATCTAAGAAGGGTTGCCGGAGGAAGGGGACAAGGGAGGGGTAATATTAGGTTTTAAAAGAAGTTTAAACATCACGAGTTCTATCGTGTATGTAGGTTTTGACGGAATATCAATGGATATTAACGATAAAGGTAAAGTTAGTCAATTGTTAAAAACAGCAGCGGTAGCATCATTCAATTTTCAAATAATAAGGGTGCACTTAGTTAATTAATTAAATCATAAGGATAGTTTAAAAAATTTATCTTTAATAATTTAATTGATTAAATTTAATAACGTATTTAATAGCAAAGAGATTAAATTAATTTAAGATAATTGTCCAAAACCCACCATCATTTTTAATAAACTCTCTTAAATTCATTATAACTCTTCAAAACGTCCAAAACTCACTGTGTCATTGAGATAAGGGTAACTTGCCCAACGGGCATTGTTAATTTACTACTTTACCCTTCATTATCTCATGCTTTGCTTTCTTCCTCTTCGAGAAGTATCGCTCCAAATGAATAGACCTCTGATTTATCAGTTAGTTGCTGCCGTTTAAAATACTCTGGGTCCATACCCAAAGCTACTTTTTACCAGTGCTAATCATCCAGACAGGGGCCAGACCTTGAAAGGCCCAAGTCAGCGACCTTGGCGACATAGTTTTCATCAAGCAAAATGTTGGTTGATTTAACATCGCGATGGATGATTCCATGAGTCGAACCTGTGTGAAGGTAATGGAGGCCTCTGGCTGAACCAATGCATATCTCAAGCCTCTGCTTCCAAGACAAAGGTTGAAACTCTGAACCATATAAATGGTTCCTTAATGGCCCCTCCTCCATATACTCATATACCAGTATCATCTCCGACTGTTCTTCGCAAAACCCAATCAGGGAAAGGAGATGCCGGTGGCGAATCTTCGATAGAACTGTTATCTCTGTTTGGAATTTTAGAAGCCCCTGCCTAGACCCCGGTACACCTTGCTTCACAGCAACTCTTGTGTCGTCTCTGAGCACTCCCTTGTACACCATACCAAATCCACCCGCACCGACAAGATGGGAGTTTTTCAGAGGCAAGAAACATCAGAGGACGATTTTACAACTTAACCCATCGTTCTTTAATCCAAAAACATAAAACTGACAATCAAATACCCGGGGGAAATTCAGTCGATTTTCGATCACAGATTGCTTGTTCCTCAAATAGCGTTGGTTTTCGTGGATTGCGACTAGAAGATTAGTGGAAGCTCAAACAACAAATGCTGGTATGAGTTTCGTAGGTTGGTTAAGGACGAAAGTCGAACGACGACTGCTACAATAGATTCTGCTCCAGGGAAGTTGATGGATGATTGGAGAAGCCTGAAGCGGTAAAGGAGTGAAGAGAGAGAGTGAGGGAAGAAAATGGTTGGATTTATGTTGGAGATGAGTGAGAATAGGAGAGAAGTTTTACTTTTGCAACTTGTTCGAGTTCGAAGTTGAAGACGAAGAATAATGCTTTCGATTGACATTTCAGCTCGATGGAGGTGAGGAAGAGAGAGGGAGAGAGAGAAACTGAGAGAAAAAATGAGGAATGATTATGGGGAGAGAAGGGAAAGGGGAAGATCGCTGATCAGCGCCGCTGTTCTGGACGATGAACAGTAGATTGCCCATAAAATAAGGCTGATTCGCCATTTAGGGGTATTTTGGTCATAAAAATTGCATTTGTTCCCGAGTTTTGGAAGATAAAATCTTAGGTGAGTTTTGGACGTTTTAAAAAGTTATAGTGAGTTTAAGAAAATTCATGGTGAATTTTAGACAATTTTCCATTAATTTACTTTATAGAATTAACTTGACTTAGGTGTTTTTGTAACACTAGACTTTGTCAAACTATATAATCAGATATATTATTAAATTAATTACAAAATTTATATATTTAATAATAATAACAATTAATAATTATTAATATATAGTACTAACACCTGAAGTATTACACAACAAAATATTATTAAAATAAGCGTTAATTAAAATTTGAATGGATTCGACCCAAAGCTTGATATGTGAACAAATAGTGTATTTGAAATTAGTTTTTATTTTCTTGATAAGAGGGTACATATGGGGCATTGCCCCATCCCTAGCCCATACCCTCAACCTTGGTGACAAGCAGGATTTAATCTAAAGTATCTACTATGACTAGCCAAATACCTTATCAAGCCAGTTGGTACCACCACTTAGTATTCAACATATAGATCACATTATCTACTTGAGACATGTAAGTCATTCTAAACCTATTAATACAAGCTTATCTAATAATTTAATGCCAAATCCTCAGTGTGTTCAATGGTTTAAAGAATAGATCACTAAGTTATTAGTTGAGTTCATTAATTTATTTATTTTTTGGGGAGAAGCTGAGTTTTTTTTTTTTTTTTTGTTTTAGGGACCAATACCTCTTTATATGTGATTATCTTTATCATAATTGACAAGGAAGACATGGTTATGGTATTTGATATTTTTAGGTCTTATCAATTAAGAATCCGTCTTGAAGTAAGTTGGTATTTTTGGGTTGAACATGAAAAGCTATAGGGCCCATTCATTCTTCCCATTTTGAGAGAGAAAAGTTGGTCACTAGAATTTTGGTTCCCATTGACCAAGATACCCATGCTCCTTTTTTAGATTTATGTGGGGCCTATGGAATATTCATTTTTCATAGGTATTAGTTACATGATACCTATCTTCCATGTGGGTAAGTAACTTTGGTGAAAGTTACCAACATTTGGATCGGACAAAATTTCCCCTTTTAATAATGACTTTTATAAATAAAACGATCATTATCTTATTTAGTTGATAAATAAAAGAGAACAAGGCCTTAGAATGTTATATTTCCGCTTTGACAATTTCATTTAATAAAACATTTGTATCACATGCACATGACCCAAAAAAATAGAATGCAATTGGGTTAAAAATGGCTCAACCCAATTTTGAATTCACATAACGAATGTTTTTTTAATAATGGTTTTTATGGCTAATTGTAGACACCCCATTTTTGCGCCCTTTAATTTTTCTGCAACACTTTTATCTTCAAGCATGCTTTAACTAACTTTTCAATTGATATGGGGGTATTTTTAGAATTTCACAAAATTTTAGGCATTTATAGATATGTAAAGCCCAAAATTCCAAATTTGATGACAGCAAGATCATCCAATTCTAACATTGTTTACCCATTCATCTTAAGACCCCAAATTGGAACCAATTTCGATTGTCCAACCGGGATCATTGCAATCCTGAACCTTATCTCAGATCAAGTCAAAAACCTAACACCATAGGTACATAGAGTCCAAAAATTTCAAATCCGATGACACTAAGATCACCCAAATCTGATACCAGTTACCCCTTCATTTCAAGACTTGAAGTTGGAATTGATTTCGATTATCGGTCGGTCGAGACAATTTTGATCATAAACCATGTCTCACATGAAATAAAAAATTCTATAGATGCATAGATCTCAAAATTTCATGTCCAACAATACCAAGATCGTCCAATTCTGACATTGTTAACCCCTCCATCTTGAGACTTGAAACTAGACTCGGTGCAAACCTTTCATTTGGAATTTTTTTCATTGAAACTCAAAACCTAGGGACCAATACAATCATATCTCTCTCCTAGTCTCTATAACCATCTTTAAATTTAAAATTAACCAAATAAGAAGTTTCCAATCAATCCAATCAATCACTTAAACTTGGAATATTCAATTTAGACAAATTTGTAAAACATTCCACTTATTATCTTGATTGATTGAGATAACCTCTCACATGGTTGTCATGCCAGCCCTAACCCACATTTAGTCTCCCCCAAAAAACATTTTAAACCTCAACAATTGATCTCCCAAAATTAAATGTCAATCATCCATTCCCTTCTAGGATTCTCTCCAAAACTTTACAAATACCCATGCTTTCTCATGCAAAGTCACACTCTAACCTAGGGAGAGAATTCTACACGTATTAGCCTAGATAATACCCCCCACCACGTCCAAGACAGCCTTTCCTCTCCTTCACTCACATCTAAAGCCTACAAGAAAGTCCCCTCATTTTTCCCATGTCTTTCAAACCTTAGGACTTCTCCAAACCACCCATCGTACTGTTACAACACACGGTAGAATCTCCTACCCTCATAAACTTCCATCACCTCCCCACTCGACATTCATCCTCACACGTCTCTAGGGTCCCCCATATATGTTTGAAGCCAATGGACACCCCTACGTCGTGCCTATATTCAAGAGTTAAACCAGTCATACAATGGTGCTCTTGAAGACAAGAACAATGCAGCAGAAAATCAGTCGTACAATAGCACTCCCACATCATTTGGGGCAACATAACCAACTCCCTTGACTCCAAGTTGTCTAATAGGGTTAGCCACCGGTTGCCCAAAGATGAACAAAATTTTGCTAATTCCTCTAAATGGCATGTTTGATTGCTTATTTAGATTTTGTGGGTTTTCATTAACTTGATTGGGTAACGTCTAAAATCATTTTGCAAGCTAAAGTTTCTTCTCTTAGTGACAGTGTTTTTAAATCTTCGTTGATACAAATGGTTGGACTATTCAGCCTAGAAATTATTCAGGTAAACGGTTCTGTTTCACCCTCAACCCATTCTTTGGCAAAAAATCGTTGACTTGATCAATGACCCATTGACCCAAGTGACCGAAGTGTTGACCTATTCGATTCAAACAACGATTTTGGTCATTTTTTATTTTAAATTTTTATTTTTAAGTTAGAATGAGTTGTTCGTTCAAACCAGACCATCGAATTGTTGTCCCATAAACCAATGGCCAAAGCTGTTCCAGTTCTGAATCGGGTTTTAAAACCTTGCTTAATGGTCTATTTTTTCTTCAGATTTGTTCAACGGTTCAGCAGTTGAATACTTGTCTTCATTGCCCAAAGGAAGAGGTCCTTTCACTAGATGATCCTATCATTTGGTATTCAATTGAAGATGGGGCCCACACCACCTTATAAATACTCAAATTTACTGGCTCATGCCAACGTGTAGATTTTTTACTTTTCCAATCTTTTAAGTCACATACATGATTTAGCAAGTTTCATGGATACACTTGACAATTTAAAACTATGGGCCCATTTAGTGTATATTTTTGGGAATATCTTCTGGCAGCTCTGATAGCCAAAAGATGCATTGAGCTTTTGTATGAAGATCTGAGTACCCCAAAGCTCATTTGGTAGGCGTGCGTCTTTCCGTGCGAGAATAAAATGCAAAAAGCTTCATTTGGAGCTTCTTGAAATCAGCCCAAAATGAGCTTTTTACATCTTTTTGGCATTCCGTCTTTTAGCGGCTAGATCTTCATACATGTCAAACAAAAATAGACCAAAAATTGATCTTTCCGACTTGTAAACAACCGAAAGACTGTATGGAAAGACATACCAAACAGGCCCTACATCAACATGACCCATGTGCCCTCTTTAGTTTTAATCTAATCTCTTCTGTAACCTTTTAGGCTCAATTTGGAAGGAGTACAAATACAAATATGTATAGTGTAAATACATACAAAATAGTACAAAACACAAGGTTTTGCACTCTACATATTTGTATTTGTACCTTGACTCAGTTTGGAAGGAGTGCAAATACAAATATGTACACTACAAAATAATACAAAATATAAGGTTTTACACTCTACATATTTGTATTTGTACTCCTTCCAAACTGAGCCTTTAATGTTTTCATTCTTAGTTTCAATATTGTTTCTCTTCTTTAATCAGTTTGTTTTAGCAAAGTCAACCCTCATAGTGTCACTCATCATCTTTTTCTTAAGCGACTTTAGAAACAACACCATGCATAAGTCCATCAGCCATTCCATGATCTAGAACTTCCATTTCTTTAAACATCTAGTTTAAGTCACTTTTCAATTATTAATATTAAATTAACAGTTTAGTTAAGTCATTTCTCTTATTCTGTTCAATTGCATGTATGCCTTAGGTGGCGTTTGATAAATCTGAAAATTCATATCTGAAAAGTTAAAAAGATATTAAAAGTGTCTAAAATCTGAAAAGAGGCATAGCTGCTTTTTTACTTTTTAGATGCTCTAAATCCATAAGTTTGTTTGTGTTGGATCAACCCTTTACCATCTGAAATTTATTGATTTTACTATTTTACCCCTAGAACACACTATTTGTAAATGTTGAGTTCAATTTGCACTATCTCATAAAAAATAATTTTCAACCTCAAAATAACATTGAAACAATACAAATAAAAATTAATAAATTAATAATTAATAAATGAATTGATTAAAATTAAAAAAATAATGACTATAAAAATATTAAAATAATTAATAATTAATAATTTACACAAATAAAAATAAAATAATTTTTAAAAAATAATTAAATCCTTAAACATTACTATTTAATAAAAATAATTAATAATTAGTAATGTTTAATAAAAAAATTATTAAATATTAATAATTAATAAAAAATCATTAATGTTTAATAAAATTATTAAAATAATTAATATTAATAATTAATAAAGATAATTTATAATTAATAATAATATTATTATTTCTACTCACCGAAAGTTGCACTAGTGGCAATGGCGAGAAGATAGGAGAGAGAGAGAGAGAGAGTGAGAGTGAGAGCGAGAACGAGAGTGAGATACAAGGAACTGTCGTCGCTGCAACTTGCAGCGATAGTGGTGGGAACAAGGGAGAGAGCGAGAGAGACAGAGAAGGAATTGTCGTCATTGCAACTTGTAGGGGCGGTGGCGGGAAGACATGGGAGAGAGAGAGAGAGAGAGAGAGAGAGAGAGAGAGAGAGAGAGAGAGAACCACCACTGCTACAAGTTGCAGCGATGGTGATGGGAAGACAGGGGAAAGAGAGAGAGAGAGAGAGAGAGAGAGAGAGAGCAAAAGCGAGAGAGAGAAGGAACCGCTGCCATTGCAAGTTGCAAAGAGATAGAGAGAGTGTAGTGCCAGTGGAGCTTTGTAGGTCGTAGTGAGGGTTCCATTTGAGTTACATGAAGGACAAAAATATATAATATTAAAATTTCTTTGAGGGCATTTATGTTTTTTAGACACCTCTCGATTATGTCTAAACACATAAGTACCAGGCTACTAACTTAAAATTTTAGATCTAAAAAAAGATTTTAGATTGATTTTCAGACACGACACTAGAGGAGTCTGATGTCTGAAAAGTAAGTTTTTTAGACACCAGACCTCTGAAAAGTGTTATCAAACGAGGCTTTAGTTATTGTATGTGTTTCTCTTTAATCTCTTAAATGTGTTTGGAGTATCCCTTGTTGATTTCTTCAATGCATGCTAGTTCCTTTTAATTTTTTTAATGCCCTAAGTTATTAAAATTTCCTTGAAACATTAGTGAAGTATAAGCCAATTTATCCAAACTCGTATGGGGTGTCTAACACCTTCACACTGTACCATGGTCCCTAAACCCTAGAAATCTCTATTCCCCATTGGATTTAGAGGTGTAAAGTGGGTCGTGCCAAGCCGGCACGGCATGGCCTGTGGGCAGTCACCCTCCTGGGCCGTGCCCGCGGGCCGTGCTGTGATGGCCCACGGGCCGTGTCACCCTCCTGGTGAAAAAAATTGGGGATTGGCCTGATAGGACCCACGGCCCGGGCTGGCCCGTGTTTCGAGCCTTGAGCCAGGTCGGGCCGTGCATCGGGCCAAAGCTATTTTTTTAAAAAAATTGACAAAAACTTAAAATTTTAACTTTATATGAATTTTGTGTATAAAATTGCTTATATATGCAATAATTAAATAAATTAGTATAACAAAATTAAAAAATTATATTTTTTATTAATATATTATATACTATATATTATTATATAATTATAATTTATATAATATTATATAACTATATATAAATATATATATATAATATATATATGGGTTGTGTTGGGCCATGCCAGTCCACTTGATCGTGTCGTGTCGTGCTGGCCCGTGGACCTAAAACCCCGAGCCTAGCACAGCCCACGGACATTCGTGTTGAGCCAATCCAAGTTCGTGTCAAGCCATGCCAGGCCACGGGTGGCATGACCCAATTTATACCTCTAATTGGATTATGAGTCACCAAGAAAAAAATGTTTTTCTTGAAAACTCCCAAGTTTTCCCAAATTTCCAATTCCCAAAAAAATTAGGTGGCAACTTCATCATCTCCCTCTAGTTGAGGTAGTAACAACTAAAAAAAGACATGGACAGATGCACTTACCTAGATAAGTGTTTCTTGGGAAACACTAACCTGAGTTGCCCCGATTAGTAGCTTCCCGAAAAATGAACAGGGCCTTAGAATGTTGTAGGTTGCTTCGACAATTTCATTTAATTAAACATTTGTATCACATGTGCATAACCAAAAAAAAATATAGTTCAGTTGGGTTAAAAATGGCTTGGTCCAATTTAAATGAATAATAACTCCATTTGCATTTGAAGAAAAAAACTCATTTTACATTAAGTTTTTTTAACAATTTGCGTTCATACCAACTAGTAATATATAAAGCTGATACTTGTCTTGGTTTTAATGGAAATCAAAATAAAAGTCAAACAAAAGTATACATGAAAATCTTAGGGTAAATTTCTGAAACCTCCCTTGAAGTTTTTGACAATTACTAAAACCCCCTTGAAGTTTGGTTGTTGCAATCACCTCCCCTAAACTTTTTGATATAGTTGCAAGTAGACCCCCTTTATTAGAATCTTCAAACAAGAGGCACAAAATGTCCAAAATACCCATACAATTACAATTGAGTCTTGTTTTTATAGAAAGAACGATTCTAACTTCATGAACAACAAAAAAAAGAGAGTTCAAAGTTATAGCTTTACCTTTGAGTGACTGATACAAAGAATAAATGTAGAAAATAATTCAATTTTAGAAATTAGATTGGAAGGGTTTAGGATAATAATTGATATGAAGAGAAAATTTGGAAAATGGACATTTTAGTAAAAAATAACTGCATGGGTATTTTTGACATTTTCATGCCTCTTGTTAGAGGATTCTAAGAGAGGGGTCTACTTGTGACTGTGTTAGAAAGTTCAGGGGAGGTGATTGCAATTATCAAACTTCAAAGCAGGTTTCAGTAACAGTCATTTAGAAACTTAAGGCGAGGTTTTAAAAATTTACCAAAAGGTCATGTTTGGTTTAAAAGAAAAAAGTAAGGAAAGATAGAAAAACCTTTACAAACCTTGTATAGGTTTCCTTACCTTTTCTTTTAAACCAAACATAGCCGAAAGTTTAACCATAACTAGACCTGTTCATGGGTCGGTCTTTCACTCTTCATTAACAGAGTTTCTTCAAGCTTGAGCCCGACCCTCATAAAAGCCCAAAGCTCCTGGAGACTCCAATTGTTGACAATGAAGATATTGAAGATGAGCCCCTGAGCTAACTTCTACCCCCCACACCCACCCACAAAAAGTATGTAACATTTTTATTGACATTTTTTATGGACATAGGAAGGAGGGAAATGCTTGGAAGTGGATATGTAATTTTGGGTGTAGATCTGAACCTTATACTGGAACAATGTTCTCGCACTAGAGCACACTTGATTGGATTATTACCTGGACAAAAATCACAAGGAATAGTACTATGCCCGAAGGCAAAGAAGGAAGACAATGAGAAGATGAAGAGAGAATAAGAAGAATCTAAGAAAATTTTTGGAGGTCGTTCACGTAAAGTTCCTATCAGAATATTGGTGTTGATTCATTGATAAGTGATTTGAGTACAAAATGAAATTGCAGAAATAAAAATGGAAGGCTTCTGATACATCTAAAAAAAAAAATTAATAATGCATTAATGGTGGATGGAGGCACCATTAAGGTGCGGTGGTGGTGAGTGCAAACTATTGAAAAAACAGAGTTCAACTTAAGTTTACAGAACAGATAGAGAGAGAACCTGGTCGAGCTTAAGGAGGTGCTCTGCTCTCTACTTTGTCTAGAGGATGAGAGTGGTGTTTTGCTGTGCTGTTGCCACCGCTATTGAACAGAGAGAAGGGGCACATTGATGTGCTAGGCTGCTAACCTGAGTTTGTCGGAGAAGATAAATGCCAAAGAGAAGGGCCGCCGCCGCTAGCCTGCATTTGCCGGGGAAAAAAACGATTGGTGCTGGTCCGTTACTACTGCTAGCTTGAGAGAAGAGTGCTGAAAAGTGAGAACTGAAAGTGAGTAGTAACACGGTGAACAGAGAGGGAAAGGGCAAAGTCGGGTAGGGTGTTGGGAGTTTAGAACGATTAGGAAAAAAAATAAATATATGTATATATTAATATATTATAAATATTATATATTTTATACTGTATAAAATAGTTAGGCCAGGCTGGGCTTTTTCGACAAATCTTAAGCCTGTGAGCTTAAGATCATGTTCAAGCCCAATCGGGAGCGGGGATGGTTGTCGGGTTACCCAGCCCATGAATAGGTCTAACTATAACCTATTATCTATAGGTGTAAGTCGGGTCGTATTGGATTGAGCAAGCTGTAGGTCGGGCCTTGGCCTAGGCTGAACTAGGCTTTTTTTTTTTTTGACATTTTGATTTTGGGTAAATTACAAAGACCCCCTGTACTTTGTTTTGCGACAAAGACCCCATTGTACTATGACCGTAACACAAAGGCCCCCTTTCGTTAGCCTTCCATCCACAAAGGCCGTTGTAATATTTTTTAATCCCCATATTACCCTCGAATGAGAAAAACACTATTCATCTTCCTCGACCTCACGATACAGGTGTAGCAGTGGTGGTAATATCCTCTACCTCAGATTCTTTCACATTTCTCTCTCTCTCTCTCTCTCTCTCTCTCTCTCTCTCTCTCTCTCTCTCTCTCTCTCTCTCTCTCTCTCTCTCTCATCACTCTCTTCCTCTCCTTCGATCTCTCTTCTTCCCCTTCCCCTTGACAGCGTCAGTATTGAACCCATTTTCACGATATTTTTCGCTCTTGGACGGAGCAGGTGCAAAAGTGGCGGCAACACCCCTAAAACCCCAATTACTGTTTTGTTGTCATCGTCAAGTGCCAAGCTGAAGAGGGCACCGGCTAGGGGTGATCATGGGCCGGGTCAGGCCAGGCTTTGCACTTATGATAAGGGCTATAGCTTAGGCCTGGGGTTCTAGGCCTGAAACATAAGCCCTAGCCCAGGTCTATATGGGCCCGAGCCGGGCCAGGCCTGATTCCGAGCCAATGTCACTCATATATAAAACATTACATATCTATATATTAAATATCATAACATACATATAAACCTATTTTATACATTATATAATATAAAATAGTACAAATAATATAAATTATACATGTCATGTAATAATATTTACATATAAAATATATAATATAATGTAAAATAACATGTATGCATATGTATACATTATACACAAAATGTGTAAGTTTAAATATATGCGGGCCAGGCTGGGCATGAAATATTAAGCCCAAGATCGGCCCTAAAATTTGTGGGCCTGATGTGGGCCCAGCCCAGGCCCAAGCCCAGAATTTTTGTGTCGGGTTGGGCTGAAATGATCACCCCTAGCACCGGCTGCGTGTTCCTATGCCTCGGCAAATCCACCTTTCAGTACATCGATCAATGGTGGTACAGCCCCTGCATGACCTTATGATCTTCACCTTGTTGATCTTCTCCAAGGATGGATTCACCAATGCTGCCATAGTGTTTATTTGAATAGTAGAATATCGTGATACTAAGAGAGGTCGCAGGGCTTCCAGAAATCGAGGTATACAGAGGGTAGCCCTAATTTCTTCTTGGGTTCTTGTTACCTTCCTCAGAAAGATTACTGCTTCCTCTACTCGAATACCTGAGATCTCTTGAGCTTAAATATGAATTCGTCCTCTTAAGACAAATTGGGGTTTAGATTTTCATCATCTACAGTAATCTCAAACGAGGATGAATAAGAGTAACAAGAGGGTCGAGTGGAAAGAGGTAGGGGTGTTTACAAAGAGGTTGTTGTTACTTCGTTGAAGCATAATCGCCATGGATTTCATGCGTTCCGACTTCGATAACAATTGAATCGATGATTCATCGGATAATGGGAGTTGGTGCAGAACACCCAGAGCTTCCTCGCAAGTTCGGAATGCCATGAAATCGGAGCTGTCGACTAGAATATGGACAATATTACGACTAAGCACATCAATCCCTCCTGATTGAACAAAATCCCCATCACGGTGTCGTCGTTGAATTCGATAACTGCTTTGAGTTTCTTTAGTGAACTCACCTTGAATGGTGTGGACTCCATTGTGGTGAGTAGAGATACCAACTCGGTGTGCTTGGTCGATATGGGAGACGACGATAGACAAGACTAAGACTCTTGATGAAGTCAAATGAGTTGCAACGCCAAAATGCAAAAAGAAAGTCTAGAAGATGGGTGTTACCTCTCTGGTAATCCTGCACAGATGGGGCTGAAGTTACCATACATTAGCGGGAGTTGGGGAAAAAGAGAGAAATGTGAAGGAATATGAGGTAGATGAGATTACCGCCGTTGCCATTAGTGTATCGTGGGGTCGGGCTAGATGAACAGTGTTTTCTCTCATCCGAGGGTAATATAGGGATTAAAAAATATTGCAACGGCTTTTTTGGATGGAAGGCTAACAGAAGGGGGTCTTTGCCTCACGGTCATAGTACAAGGGGGGTCTTTGTTGCAAAACAAAGTACTGGGGGGTCTTTGTCATAGACCCCATAGTACAATGGGGGCCTTTGTAATTTACCCTTTGATTTTTTTACTAAGTAGAACTAAAATACTTAACTTTCCTTTGGGAACAAATTGAAAAAAATAAAAATTCTAATAAAGAAATGAAAAAATACTTAACAAAATACAAAATGGAATTCATGCACCTTCTCTTGTCATCTAGCACCCCAATATTTGCACTACAACTAGACTTCGATGGAACTGTAGACACCGAGTTAGTAGATAACGTGCCATGGTGGCAATGAGCGGATAATTTTTTTCCATGTCCACTCCACCAGGCTAAAATATCAAAATGATTCATTCACTCCGAGTCGAATGAATCACTTAAACTATAAAAGTTTGATTGTAAATAAAAATTAAATTCAATAAATGAATTTGTTGATGAAATGGCAACAAATTTCTGCCTCCTACTTATTAGAGACCAAATTTTATATTTTCCACTATTGGAACTTGTTGTTCCGAAAATGGAAGTTGCACCTCTACAAGCTGTAGATTTTTCATGCCCTATCACTTAAGATTCATACAAGTTATACATATAATAAATTATTAATTTTCTTTATGATTTTCAATTTCAATATTCATATTTTCTAATCATAGGATCTAATATTGCAGCTAATAAGACTGTGTTTGGTTACAATGCAAATAATTTGCACTGATGCAAAACCATGACAATGCGAATGATTTGAGTGTAAATTCTGACATATTTTTGTTTCAGATTTTAGCTTATTTTGTTTGATTGCATTACAAATGAAGTAAATTAAGACACGATGCAGAATAAAGTGAAATCCAAGACAAAATTAAACAAGGATTTGCAGTTTTTTTCATTTGCACTACCATGCATTTGTACTAGTGCAAATAAATTTGCATTGTAACCAAACGAAGCCTAAAGAGGAAAAATGTTCTTTCAATAATTTTTAAATTTATTTTCCATTACTTCAACAATACTTTTAAATTGTAGATCTCTTCTATATTTTGCAAAACATTCATTAATCATAAATAATTGATTAACTAAAAGACAACTACTTGGGTAACAAACACAAAAAAAATCAATAGTTACATGATAAAAATTGTGTAAAAAATCTCTTATACAAATTACCATTTCCTAGTATTCCTTAAGTATAATATCATGCGGCATTTTTGCATTATAAAAATCAGTAAATTTTTTTTTGTAGGAAATACAACTTTGTAGCATAACATAGGTAGAATTCTATGTTGAACATCTATCATAAAATATCTATATTTTTAACCACAATTTTGACATACATATTTAAATTATTGTTTTTTTGCTCCAAAACTTTTAATATATATAATACAATTTCTAATTTTAGAAATATGTTGAGAAATAATATTTAAAGCATCTTGAATACATAAATTTAAGATGTGTCATGCACATCCAATATGAAATAATTTATCATTTAAACATGGTTTAATTGAGATTTTAAAATACTTATTGCCAAACAATTATTACTAACATTATTAAAACTAATAGAAAAAAAAATTATTTTCAATTCCATAAACATGTAAAGTATTTAAAATACTTGCAGCTAGGGTGGATTCGAGCCGAGCCGAGCCAAGCCGAATAGTACCAGACTCGAGCTCGGCTCGAGTAAAAAATTCATAAGCTTGAGCTCGACTTTGAGAAAAAAAAATTTATAAAAATAAAAATTATATATACTTTTTTTTATTTTATATATATTCTAGCCAACTCGCGAGCCTCATGAGCCGAGCTCTAGCAGGCTCTTGGTTGAAACTGAACCAAGCCGAGCTCAAGTAGCTCGTGAAAAGCTCGGCTCATTGCCATCCCAACTTACAACAATAGTTGGGCCAATATGTGGCTGTTTAAGCCCAACAAAACTTAAAATTCTTTTTTGTAAAAGCTAGTTTTTATCAAGAAAATGATCGGTAACACCGTAACACAAATATAACTTATAATAAATTTAGAAGTCCAAATATCGAAAGTAATTGCAACTCTAGAATTAAGATTTGATAAAATAGAAATTAAATTTTGTTTATAATAATAAAACAATTTCAAAGCATCTACTCTAATAGTATATCTATAAACTTTTTTAAATTGTGAATTTATAGAATTATGTAAAATTTTTCAAGTTTAGTATCCTCAACTAATAAAAATGGTCATTTAGTATATACAATATATTTTACTAACTCTTGCCTCATTTTTTCTTGAAAATATTTTAAAATACCACACCCCCCACGCCTAAATTGTGTTCGTGATTTTTTTTTCATTCTTCTTCTTGTTGTTTCTCATGGGTGAACAAATGTCTACTCAAGTGGCCAATACCACCCTTGCTACAATAGCTAAAATCACTCTTACATTTTTGGCAAACAATCATTTTTCCCTTCCCCTTAACCTTCCTTATTTTAAATAATTTATAAATTGGGCTAGTGAACTTAGTGCCCTTCTTTTTCTTTTCTCCAGTAGCAGTACTAGGGGTGGGAACTCCAACAATGTCAGTAGCATCTATATTGATGCTAATACTATCATACTATGACTAAACATCATTGACATTGAACATGTTGGGGAATTGGTTTCGGAAGGAATCAACCTTTTTTTAATTCTAAAAAAATAAAAATTAATTTAATTGCACTTACGTGGATTGCTAGTTTAGAATCTCAACTTGAACAAGCCTTCTTATTGTTAAACCTGAATAAATTTGAGACTTAAGAATTGGATAGTAGAGAGTATTGAAAGTAGTGTTTTAAAAGCTTACCCAGAGGCCAAACCATTTTTGCCTCCGGGTCATGGGTCACTAGTTCAATCGGTTGGGTCGAACGGTTCAAACCATTCCACATCATTATACATACATACATACATACATGTGTGTGTGTGTGTGTATGTATATATATTTTTCAATAAATAATGTATAAATATGTTATATGTATTTTTATATTTAATTTATATTAAAAATTGCAATTTGAGGGCAATCAAGTTTTTTTTTGCAAAAATAGTGGGGCAAGAAGCTTAGGCACCTATGGCACCTTAGGACACATAGATCTCGAAAAGTTACCCAAAATAAAAAAAAAATCACCCAAATTAGACATTGGAGTGCAAAGTTATGACCTCTGAAAGTTTGCATACATTGAGTGTGCAACCTGCAACTTGGTGACCAGGTCGAAAGGTCAAACGGTTGAACCAGCTGGGTCGAATAGTTCTTGACCAAGTCAACGGTTTTTTACCATATGATGGGCCTTAACTAAACCGGACCTGAAATTTTGGCTAGGTGACGCTTTGAATAGTGGATCAAGGATAGGTAGAAAATAATGATTGAAAGTGTATGGGAAGAGAATTATTGAATTGGTGTGATGAGAATGGTGGAGAATATGACTATTTATAGGAATTGAAAATAATTAAATTGCCCAAAATACCCTAAAAACTAGCCAATTTTTAATCGTTGGGAGTAGAGACATGTTCATGCGTTGAGTAGCCTGATGACCCGACTGGTTATAAGTCGAGCTTAGTCATAATTTTAAGCCCACGGGCTCAGGCTCGAGCCTAAGAGCACCAGGCCTAGCTTTTTTTGGGCCGGGCTTGGGCTTTCTCGAAAAAGCCCGACCCGAGTCCAGGCCTGACATGATACTATATATTAAATAATAAAAAATATATTTTTATTTAATAAAAAATCTATACAATATTTTTCTTTGTTATTCTCCTCCTTTTTTAAGTAATGGTGAAATGTTTATTATTTTTGAGTTTTGAAGGTTTTTAATACAAATAAAACAATTTTTATTGAATAAAAAAGAAAAAAATGTTTTCAAATTTCTGGCCAGGCTTCGGGCTTTATACGAGGATCGGGCTCAGGCTCTAGTTGGGAGGGGCATTTTGGTCATTATAAAATTTATGATATTACCCAAAATGCCCCTCAAACTAGCTATTATATAGTTGTTGGGGGGTATTTTTGCAAAAAATCCCCAAAAACTGAAACTAGTCCTTGGAAGGTCCCCTAATGGCTAGTTTCTTGGTTGGGCCATGGGCGGCACAATATGCAAAGTCCTTACTAGCCCATGAACCTGAAACCCTCGACATGAGACCAGATCTACTCCTCACAGAGGGCGCCTCACATGCACATTTCCCGTACTTATACATTATTATACATGGGAGATATTCCCAATACATGATGAGGATGTGATTTGTTTGTGAGGTTGGTGTGCAGGCACCTTGTGTGAGAAACAAATCTCTGGCACATGGCCCGTCTTCCGTTCCCATAGGGCACGATTTACACGAGTTCACATCTGCGCCCCACAATATCTCACGACACATCCTCGCCATGTATTGTGAACATCTCCCGATGATATATCAGAATAGATGATGTCATGATCGGGAGATGTTTCCAATACACGGCGAGGATGTATTGTGGGACGTTGTGGGGCGCATATTTACACCTCCACTATTATCCTTGTTTGAACACGTGCATAACACGTGTTATATGTATTCTAGTTTTTAATTTTTCCCTTGTCGTGGTTGTCGAAAGATTATTCCGAATTTCCGATACATTTTTTAGAATTAATGGAAAGAGAAGAGATGGTGACTATGGGCCTGTGGCTGCCGGTGCCCTTTTTCCCCACTCTTAAAATGAAAAATCAAAGCCGATAAGGCAGTTCGTTCTGCTTACAAGAACTAGCCGATAAGGCAGTCCGCGAACTCGAGAGCGAGCGCTTGTGAAAGCCTTTGCTCCCATTGAACTCTAGGTCCAGGGTTCCCCTTCTGGATTTCGTCTCTTCCCCTTGCCCTCGGTTGACGGTTGTATACCTTCTACCTGCAAAAAGGAGCCATTAGATAAGCCAGTGACGGTGAGTTGGGGACTGTCGATGCAAAAAAAGCCCTAACTGGTCTCAGATTGGCCTTCTTTCTCCTCCAACGGCACTCTCCGAGTTTCCCCTTCCACACACAACCGATTTCCAGGTAAAAATCACTCCTTCCAATTCTTCACTATTTATTCTTCAATCTTCATTTTTCCTTTATTATTATTATTTTTTTTCTTTTCAACTGTTCTTCCTTCAACGTCTCAGAGCTTGCTTCGTTCTTCCCTTTACAGAAACAGAAGCACAATCAACGATTCACGGGTACGCACTCTCTTCCTTCTATTTTATTTTTTAGACAATATTCGTTATACGTACCGAAATATGTTGGAACTATTTTTTTAACCAATATTCATTCTATTTTATTCTCTCACTTAGGCATACTCATAATCAATAACGAATGGCTGTGTTTTGAGGGAGAAATTGCAGTCGTGTTTTTCATTGCTTATTTAATTGATGTTTTCTTATGCAAATGCAAATGCAAATGCCATCCGTGTTTTTCATTGTTTTATGCAGCATGGTATGTACACTGGGATGGTATGTACCAACCCTCTAAAAAATAATAGGGATTTATGCTGTCAAAAATGCATACATATTTTTTAAGTGAAACCCGAAAAATACCAGAGCTAGTTTATGGTGTCACTAGGGATGGCAAATTCTTGACTCAGAAAAATAACTGAGCGTCTCATCGTTTCTACCTTCCATCTGGTTTGACCAAGAGAATAGTAGGACATTGCTGGGATAGGCAATTCCTGATTTGTATGACCAAATAGGGTTCAAGTTGCATCAGTTTTGCAGAAACTGCATTAGCAGACCGGAATAAAGTAATTATTTTCCTTGCAACTGGTTTACTTTTGGACTAATAAATGATAAATCTGACTGTGGATGAGAGATTGAACTCAACTGAATTATGTGTTAGGCTGTTCTAACATGTTCTCAAGTCTTAGTAACTATGGAATACCAAAGCTATAGAATCTATGAGTTTGGTAATAGAGAAACAATGCTGTCCATGTATTGGATCATGATCCAAATACAGATCAAATATGAATTTTGCGTAGTTTTCCTGTTTATAATCAGATCACGTCCAGATTCACCCTACATGATCCATTTAAGATCTTGTTTGAGTGATATTTTCAACTAAAAGTTTGTAGTTGGGATCAAATGTTATAAAAGGTATTACTTGATTTTGTTATAATCTGAGTCCCATCATTTGAATGTAATAGAGTACAATGTAGCTTCATTTGAAATTATAATTGCCATGGTTTTATGTATTAGTCATTTAGAGAAATGATTCCAAAAAATTGGTTGCTGTCAAACATGATTCTGTTTCTAAGAAATAGGAATCAGATGACTGTGCCAACTACATTTGGCCATTGAACTCCAGGTCCAGGGTTCCCCTTTGTATTTTGTCCCTTCTCCACGTCCTCAGTTGACAGTTGTATACCTTGCACCTGCAACAAGGAGTGGTTAGATAAGCCGGTCACAGTGAGTTGCCTGTGCATTCTTTTAAATAATCTATGTTTCTTGTTCTTATTGTATTTTTCAATATACTTGAGCCTCATGAGACTGTAAACAATTTTCTCTCCCAACAAGTTCTTGTTCCTAGGGTTTAAGGTCTGCAATTTTAAGTTTGTTTTCTCGGTTTCTGGAATAGGATGAATTATGTTATTGTTGTTAGGAAAATTTCTGTAAATTGGAGCAATATTTGGTAATGCTTCACTGTAACATCTGTGCTGTTTCTTGGAGCAAAAAAATAGTTTTCTTTTTTCTTTGTTCACATGACACCAGAAACATTCCCATGGAACCTTACCAAACGCAACCCAGTTTTCTTGCAGGGAGTTTGGGACGGAGTTGTAGGATTGTTGTTTGTTTATCAATTTGCTTTCCTTCCTTGGAAATTCTCGAAGTACTTTTTATTCATTTTGTATGAGTGGTGTTTTATTTATTTATTTTTGGTTCATTTTGCATTGTTAGGACGAGCTGTCAATGGCGTCTCACCTTATCCGAGAATGGACTGGAATTCAGCAGTTCCCTGCTGCCACTCTGAGCAAATTGCTTGAGTTGTTGGGGAAACTAAAACAAGAGGTTTGCTTTTCTTTTGGTTTACTTAAACTTTATTTTTTTTTTCCTTGGTGGTTTGTGGATTAAGTATCCATTTGACCATCTAATTGTGACACAAATATATATTGAGTTGATTTCTTTGTCTTTTTTGTTAATTATTACAATAACTTTAATAGAATGTGAGCACGTTGACAATTCTTGTTATGGGGAAAGGTGGTGTTGGAAAGTCTTCAACTGTGAACTCCATTATTGGGGAAAGAGTGGTTGCAGTCAGTGCATTTCAGGTTTGTGGTGTTCACGACTTTGCCTTTGCCTTGGTGATCTTTCTTGAATTGTTATTATTTTGCCCAAACAATTTTAAGGGTTTTCCTGTTTATATTTATTTAATTATTTATGATGGATTGTCTCATGTCTGTCATCCTTTTGCAGTCGGAAGGCCCAAGACCAGTAATGGTCTCGCGCTCACGTGCAGGATTTACATTGAACATCATTGACACTCCTGGGCTTGTAGAAGGGGGATATGTCAATGACCAGGCTCTTGAGATCATAAAACGGTTGGTACTGACATGACAAGCAATTTTGTTGTTTATAGCTTGTTATAGAGATGCATTCTAGGCCCTTGCTTTATTTCTCAATGTTTCTATCAATGTAAGACATGTTATTAGCTTGACATGTTAGGCCCTTATGGTTTATAGCTTGATATAGAAATGCATTCTAGGCCCTTGTTTTATTTCTTGATGTCTCTATCAATGTAAGACATGTCAATGACCATGCTCTTGAGGTCATCAAATGATTGGTACTGACATGGCAAGCGATTTTGTTGTTGATAGTTTGATATAGAGATGCATTCTAGGCCCTTGTTTTATTTGATGCCTCTATCAATGTAAGACATGCTATAGTAGAAAGATTACATTCTCATCAATCTGTTGTTGTTCTTTTAGTTTTGATAGATTGCATTCTTCTCAGTTTCTTTGTCTTCTTTTAATTTTGACTTAACTTTGGTGGTTCTGATTGGACAGTTTCCTTTTGAACAAGACTATTGATGTTCTGCTCTATGTTGATCGATTGGATGCATATAGAGTGGATAGTCTGGACAGGCAGGTAATTAAGGCTATCACTGATAGCTTTGGTAAAGGAATTTGGAGCAGAGGTCTGGTTGTCCTCACTCATGCTCAGCTTTCCCCTCCGGATGGGTTGAATTATGATGATTTCTTCTCCAGAAGATCCGAAGCACTTTTGAAAGTTGTTCGGATGGGGGCTCAGATTAGAAAACAGGAATTCCAGGTACAACATTTTCAAATTTTTAGGCCTTCAGTTAAATAGCATACCTGGTTCTCTTATCTTGTAGAGATAACATGATATTCTACATGTTAAACTCTGTGTAATTATGATTCACTATACCCTCGCTCTAGTTTAAATGTTTGTCTTGTTGCTTGAGGAGACTTGGTATCAAGTAAAGATGTAATAGATGTTCTCTGATGATTTTTGCATAGTAAAGAGGGATAAGAACCTTCAAAAGACAGACAGTATCATGGTAAGTATCCCATCATTCAAAATAGGGAGTGTGGAAATTTAAAAAAGGTCCACCAAAATGCAAATGCCCACTGTAAAAATTACCATTGAGGGGGAAAAAGAAAGGAAAAAGCCCACTATGACACTATCCTATGAATAAACATAAATTAAAGTTAAGCCAGCTTTTCTTCTTTTCTGTTTTAGTTCGTGCTTGTGTGCAGCAAGCTTGCGCTGCAGCATAAAATGAAACAAGTTTGTACACAACATTAGATTTTTTAAAGAAGATTGCAAATACAAATGTGTGCAGTGCAAATACAAGGTCTAGAAATACTGTATACAAGGTTTTGCATTGTACATATTTGTATTTGCACTCTTTGCAAACTGAGCCTAAGTGTGTCTGGATTAAGTGCACATTTTGTGTTTTGAACTTTGGGTAATGTTTTTTTTTCCTTTGCACATTCAAGTCCATGATCCTGACCATTGATCTATCAAATTATTGGTATACTAATGTTAGTCATTGTACACAACAATGCTAGTCATTGTTCCTAGTCAGTTTGTAAAAGCATGAAACCCCTTCTAATGGATCAAATTGCAAATCTGTCACTATTTTCTGCCTTTGTCCATCATCTTTTTCATATTGCAAATTTCAACCATGAAGTAGAAAATGCTTCTTTATTAGGATAAAGATGGGTTGGAAGATGTTTTTTTTTTGTATATGGTAAGAAGTAAACAGTATTCATCCAAACAGAGAAGATTGAGAAAGTGGTGGGAAATCTTAGGGTGCATGGAAATCATACAGTATAATAGCATATGCTATAAACTTGTAACATTGTTGACATGGTCCAAACTGCGACCCCCATGGTTGAACCATTGGGTCAATTCTAACATCTATTTACTTTCTTTTCTTGTTTTCCTTTTCCCCTTATATATTTTATTCTCTTTTCTGGGCAACCAGACACAGCATTGAAATTAATCACACCATAGTTGAATATTATAGTCCAGTTTCCAATACTTTGAGCTCATCCCTAGTCCCCTTAATAATTTAAAGAAATTTTTTCAACAAACTTCTACAAACAAATAAAAAGCTAATGTTCTAAATTATATGTGGAGTTCCTTTTTATTTTATTTTATTATTTGAAAAGGAGGATTAATAACTAACCCCTTGTTTGGATCACATGAAAGGCAATTTCTGTTGTACTGAATTGTACCGTACCAAAAAACTAAAACCAATGAAATTCACAAAATACCAATTCACAGGTTGTCAGTTTGTTGGGAGTCTATTAGGTATATAACTATCCATACTTTTTCAGCTTTAATAGTACTCTTAAAGGAGATATAATTAAGCAACTAAGATCTTAATTTCAATGAAGATAGTGCTGAGATCCTGATAGTAATGTTTGTATTAATAAATATGAACCTCCTAAAGCACCTTCTAGTTCTTGTACCTTTCAGTTGTTTTGTTTAATGATTCACATTCACTTGCAAGTTGCAACTTTCTTGTGTAACTATAGTTGTCTGGTGTAATTGTTCTTTCAATGATCCCAGACAATATACTAGTTATTTGCTTGTTTCTTGTTGGAATAATATCTGAACTCAACTCAAGGAAGCTTGTCTCCCAATTTAAATGGTGTGCCTGAGGTGTTCTTAGGTGCATAGGTGAGGCACATTTTAAGGTATGTGCCTTGTCTAGCCCCTAGGTGCAGCACTTTCTAAAGGCGCTTGCTTGTTGCACCTTGTGCTTCATTCTAGGCACATGCCTTTGAAAATTTGCGTTTTTTATAGGGAATAAGAATTTAAAGACCTTGATATGGACTTGTTTGGGCTTGCCTCAAAGGGGCTTGGTACAAAGGAGGTTCGTAGAATTAGGAATGCATAATGTTTGACATTACATTACCTATTTGAAGTAATGCAATTAGGAAAAGAATAAAGAGATTGAGAATTTACATGCTTGAATATGTTTTATATGTTATGCTTGACTTTGTATTTAAAATATTAAATACATAAATATTTTAAAACATTTATTTTAAAATTTAAGATAGACATAACATGGTATGCATGACTTTATTTTTAAATTTTCATTTTAAATATGTTTTACATGTTATGTTTTTGTATCTTAAATTTTAAAATAAATGGTTTAAAATATTTTTGTATTTAATATTTTTAATTAATATTATTTTTTGATCAACATATTTACTTAATATTACTAATTAATATGTTTTACATTTTATATTTTTTAAAATTTTGGCATTTTTTGAAAAATTTAGCATTTTTGTGCCTTGCTTTGAAAAGGCGCATGCCTTGCAAATGCCCCTTGCGCTCTTAAAACACCAATTACAGCAGAGTCCTTCCAATCTTTGCAATTAGGAATTTCGCTTGGGAGTTCTTGAGTTCTTATTAAAAGCTCTTCCATTTCTATCCTTCCCTGAATACCATTAGAACATAAAACTAAGTTCTAGAGAATTCTATTCCTGCCAGAAAAACACATTACCGTCCATTAGGAGATCAAAATGGGTATACCTTGAGGTTCTTTTTTTTTGGGGTATACCTTGAGGTTGCATCAATATGTTTTTTATTTTTTAATTTTTATTTTTATAGCTGCAAAAAGTCGGCCCTTATCTTGAAAGCAAACTTGCAATGAAGTAGCAAGTGTGGTACTGTATCTTCCTCCACTTCACATCTCATAACCCAACCATTATATTGTCTCCAGTTTTACACAAAGCACGAAGTATAATTTTTTTTTTCTAGTTTATTGAAAATGCCTATGATTATGTAAATTGGAGGTGCCTTATCTCTTCTCCCAAGTTCTCTGTTGGCAGGTAAACTAAGGAGGGTGATTAATGAGGTAGTAGGAGAATCTTAAACGTCGTTTGTACAAGGCAAATTCTGGGTGGGGGTATTGGTGGCTAGTGAGTGCATAGATTCAAGAATAAGAAGTGGAAGACCAGGCTTGGTATGTAAGTTAGACATAGAGAAGGCTTATGATCGTGTAGAATGGAAATTCTTGGAAGAGATGCAAGGGTTGATGGGGTTTGGAGGGGTTGGATGTATGGGTGTATTCCATAAACTTCCTTCTCATTGCTAATTAATGGAGTCTTGTCTGAATTCTTCCAAGCATCTAGATAGTTGAGACAAGGGGATTCAATTTCCCTCTTGCTGTTTGTATTAGTAATGGAAGCATTAAATCTGATCATGAAGAAATGAATTCAGAGGGGCTGGATAGATGGCTTTAAAGTTGGAATTGAAGGTCCGTGTATGTCTCACCCTTCAATATGTTGATGATACACTAATTTTTGTTGATGCATCAGTGAACCAAGTATTGAAAAAAGTTTATTGATAGGAGTGGGGTCAAAGGTAGGGGAGCTACCTTTTCTCTATCTTGGGCTGCCGGTGGGGTCAAAGGTAGCAGCAGTCAACATATGGAGGCCTCTAATAGAAAGAGTGGAGAGGCGGCCGGACAGATGGAAGGCCAAGTCTTATAAAGAGTGTTCTTTCCAGCCTACCAACTTGCTACCTTTCTTTGCTGAAGATCTCTAAGGAGGTGGCTATGAAAATTGAGAAGACTCTGAGATTTCCTATGGGAGGGGCGGGGGGTCCAAAAAGTTTCACCTAGTCAAGTGGGAAAAGGTGTGTAGGCCAAAGGAGGGAGGTTTAGGGCTGAGAAGGGTAAAGCTTTTTAGCAAAGCACTGCTAGGGAAAAGGTTGTGGAGATTTGGGCAAGAGAGAGAGAGAGAGAGGGAGGCTTTATGGAGGGTGGTGGTGGTGGGGAAATATGGAGTGGTAAGGCATGGGTGGGAATCAAGGAAAGTAAGTTCTTTTGGGCTAAGTGTAGGCCAAAGGAGGAGGGAGGTTTAGGGCTGAGAAGGGTAAAGCTTTTTAACAAAGCACTGCTAGGGAAAAGGTTGTGGAGATTTGGGCAAGAGAGAGAGAGAGAGGGAGGCTTTATTGGAGGAGGGTGGTGGTGGGGAAATATGGAGTGGTAAGGCTTGGGTCGGAATCAAGGAAAGTACGAAGTTCTTTTGGGCTAAGTGTTTGGAAAGGAATTTTGAGCTTTAATTAGGAGTTTAGGAGTTAGGTAAAGTTCAAAGTGGGAGATAGCTTTAAAGTTAGGTTTTGAGATGAGTGGCTCGGGGTAGGAAACTCTGTGATGTCTGTCCAAGATTATACAGGCTGACAGAACAACAACAAATCACAATAGACCAGTGTTATGAGTGGAGAGGGGAACAGCTGATTTGGGACCCTAAATTCAGAAGAGCTGTACTTGACCAAGAAGTGGAAGAATGTATCTTGCTACTGGATAAATTAGAAGGTGCCGGCATCTCGAGGTCCACAGAAGATGGCTTATGGTGGAAAGATTTCAGAGAAGGAAGGTTCTCTATGAAGTCATTCTACAGGACATTAACAAGAGAAGTAATGGAGTCAGACCAGATAAAAGGTGTATGGGGCAACCGAGTACCCCCAAGGGTAGAAGCCTTTGTTTGGTTGGTAGTGCATGACAGCATTCTTACTACTGACCACCTGAAGTCTAGGGTTTACAGTTAGCAAGCTGCTGTTACTTATGCAACCTGGAGGAAGAAACAGTCCCTAACTTGTTCTTCTCAGGCAGTGTAGCAAACTTCATTTGGAAGTTCTTCTCCTTCTTGTTTGGAGTGAGTGTCTTCCAACCTTTGTCTCCAGCAGAGATCTTTTCCAAATGGCCAAAACTCAAAGGAAGTAAGAAAGCTAGAATACTGAGGAGCTGTATTCCATTTGCAGAATGGTGGTCCATATGGAAAGAGAGAAACAGAATGCTGTTTGAGGACAAGCCAAAAAGCATTGAATATCTAGTAGCAGCAGTGGTCTACCTGATTTCAGACTGGGTCCTTTGGCTTCCAGATTTCGACCAAGTGAACAATTCTGATCTGTTGGAGAATTTTTGGAGTACTCTTGAATTGCATCCTTGTAATGATTATTCATTTTCAGTTTGATCTCTAGTTTTTTTGGTTTGTCAACTTGACAACCATCTGATGTGAGATGTACTTCCTTTTGTAGTTTAATGAAATTTCTATTTATCCTTAAAAATGGGCAATCTGCAGGTTACTTTGAAAGTTCTAGAGGGTTAAGGCAGGGAGATCCTCTTTTCCCCTGCTTTTCATTTACCTCATTGAAGTGCTTTCCCTTTTCAGAAAGAGGGCTGCTGGGAAGGTTTTGCAATTTCTTCGGGGTAGGAAAAAGTAAACCTTCTCCAATTTGCAGATAATACTCTTTGCTTTTTAGATTCCTCTCCAGATCAATTGGAGGTTTTACTCGGCATCCTTTGTTGGTTTGAAGTGGTGTCAGGTCTCAATGTAAATCTGAATAAGAGTCCGATCATCCTGGTGGGTCAAGTGTTTAATTTGGAGGAGTGTGCTAGGGTGCTGGCATGTCAGGTGTAGGGCAAAGTGCTCCTCTTCTGTTATTTGGGATCCAGTAATTGAGAGCATGGAAAAAAAATGTCCTCTTGGAGGGCTAAATACTACTCAGTTGGGGGTGGAGTGACTCTTATAAAGAGTACCTCTGTAACCTCCCCACTTTTCAGGATCCCAGCTAAAATAGCTAAAAAGCTAGAGACATTGCAGAGAAAAGAAAATCCATCTTGTTAACTGCGAGCAAGTTTGCCTTCCCATGGAGGAAGGTGGTCTGAGAATAAGGAAATTAAAGGTGTTTACTTCTGCTCTTCTCAGCAAATGGATCTGGAGGTTTGGCTCTGAAAGAAATTCGCGGTGGAGAAGCCTAATAGCTGCTAAATATGGTGTGGATTGGGGCAACTGGAGATCTTTTGACCCTCTTCCTAATTGGGGCTTGCTCTATGCTCTTTCTTGGAAGGAATTATGAAGAACCTACCTGTTATCTCGGAAGGTTTGGGTTTTAAGGTGGGCTGAGGTGATTTTAGAAGGACCCTTGGTTTCTGGATAGTCCCTTGGCTGAGGCCTTCCCTCTCCTCTTCCAGTGTCCTGCTAATCAAGATGTCTCGGTGGCTGACTCATATGTCTCCTGATAATTCTGTGAACTGGATCCCTCAGTTCAGGAGAAATTTGTTTGACTGGGAGATGGTCGAGGCTTTGGAGTTGCTGGAACTTTTACATGGGCAGGGTACAGATGTCAATTTGGAGGATAAATGGAGATGGAAGTGGAGTGGAGATGGCTGCTTCTCAGTCAAATCCCTGGCTTCCAAACTCAGCAGCTCAGGTTCTACTGATTTTCCTAGCAAGCAGATTTGGAATCCAATCAGTCCTTCAAAGTCTAATTTCCTGGTCAAAGTGCCTATCTAAAATCAACTTAGAAAGGAGAGGGTTGCAGCTTCTGGATTTGTTTTGTGGTCTTTGTGGCCTCCTGCCAGAATCCACTGATCACCTAAGTATTCATTGTCCAGTCTCATCTAAGGTGTGGGAGCACTTCCTTAAAGCTGTTGGGGCCTGCTGGGTCATGTTGAGCTCTGTCAAAGACGTGCTGTGCTGTTGGAAGATCCTGGGTTTGAAGAAAAAAGGAAATCTAGTTCGAAAAACAATTCCTGCAGCTGTCATATGGTTAATTTGGTCTGAAAGAAATAATAGAATTTTCTGTAACAAAATGAAAAGTCCAACGAATCAGTAGTGTGGTTAGTAAGCTGGTTTCTTGGGTGTCTGTAAACTCTGAGTTTAAGCACCTGAATGTGTCTCAGTTGTTTAGCTCCCAATCCCTATGGAGTCTGTAATCTGAGTTGATTCCTGGCTAGTCCTCTGGCTAGGAAACTGTTGTATATTTTTCTCCTCTTATTAATTAATTTTTACCTTACCTTTCAAACAAAAAAAATTCTAGTTTTGTTTCTAGATTTTTGGAGTTTTGAGTCATTCCCTACTTTATCTTATACACTTGTCTTAATTTAAGTAGAAAAGGCAACGTACTACTCTATTACCAGTGGAAAGCTCAATTATTGATCTAGCCACACAAGCCTTATCTTGTGGTTACATTTCACCTTAAAAAAGCAACACAATACCACTGATCCTGCAAGGCTTCTAACTTTCTATCAGAAGCATGTTAGGTAGAGACATGTGCTGACTAGGTGTTTGAAGTATTGTATCTTTTCTTTTTGAAGATTGCTCCAATTGAAATGTAAAAGAAGTTAGAATAGCATTCTACTTAGTTTTTCAATGTGCCACATAAGAGGTATGCATTGCATATCAAAGCATTATTTGATCCTGTTTCTGCAGAAAAAGCTGATGTTGCAAATTGCGTTGCTGCAACAGCAGAGGAACACCATGCAAACTTGCCTTTGCCCTTGGTGATTGAGTGGTCCGATGCCATCTCAGGACTTGCTCTCAACGTAGGTGTGGTTAAGGATAGACAGGCTAATAGGGTTAAGATTTACTTGCTCTTAAGAGGGCCCGATGGTCCTCTTTGACTAATGACATCTATTTAATTACAACACAGCAATCTCCTACAATAGTGGGACCCACTATCCCAATGACACGTCCATTCTAATTTCTAAGTCCTTGCACAGGAGCCAAATGTTCTGCCCTTGGAGAGTTCCCTTGTCCAATAGGTCTAAAGTTCAACCTCGTAATGGCACTATGAAGAGAAACAAAGACTGTCAAATTAATATTCTAGAATATGTATGCATTAAGGCATCCCCTAGTGATCTACCATGCTGTGAATTCCTTGCACGGCAATCTGGTGCTTTGCTAAATGAGCTTAGGGTGTAAATTTTTTCAGCTAATTTAGACGAGAACTGCAATTTACCATCTTCATGCCAAGTATCCCTGTCTTAAGCTTCCCAGGGCACTGTAATTTAAGGTTCCATTAGACTGTTCAAATCTGAGTCAGATATGTAGCCACTACCCAGCTTTGTATATGCTTTCTGTATTTTATAGCTCTAGTTGTGTCTCAAGAATAATTACCCGGTTAAATACTGCGGCATGATTTCAAAAAAAATTCAGTCAAGTTTATTTTACTTATCCACATATAAATTAAATGCGTTAGATGACACTGACAAAGTATTTAAGTATTATTTATTATTATTTTTATCCTTTTTGGAGCTGGTTGCAATACCCCTAGTTAAATCTTATGCACCCAAAGGTAGGCGCTAAAACTGCCAATGATGAACCTAAAATGTAATTTTTTTATTTGCATAATTGTCGTGTTCAAAATACAGGGTTGACTTCAATCTTCTGGTTACAGACTTTACAATTGTTTTATTTTTTTTTGTATGTTATGATTATTTGGAATTTTGGATTATAAAGCCATCCGAATTCTGATGCAATGGATGCACAATTTCTATTATGAAACTTCTAGGTTTAGATAAGAAAAAAATCACTGCATTGTGAAATGTTTTCTTCAATCCGAAGGTCAACTCAACTGCATGAGATGTAGGCCTATGTTCCTGTAAATGGAAAGGACAAAACTTACAATTTGTACTAAAAAATTGAAGTATCCAACATGATACAGAACCCTTATACACTGTACAGGTGTCGGGGTATGATAGCTGTAGGCCATAAAAGTCCACTAATGATGAAGCTGCTATTTGGATAATTATGCTACTTGGATACTGTTTCAAAAATGGTTCTTATTCTTGATTACTGGTTTCCAGAATGTCGTCCTTATATTTTTTCCTTGCTTCTATTTGTTCTCAGGATTCTTCCATTCCAGTTGTTTTGGTTGAAAACAGTGGGAGATGCCGCACAAATGACAGTGGTGAAAAGGTTGATAATATATATCATATACATAGAAATCTTTTTATTAACTATTGATTTTCCCGGTTCTTGAGAAATTCTGAGATTGAGAACTCCGGCAGCTATGATCTTGAATGCAGATTCTTCCAAATGGCACTGCTTGGATACCAAACTTGGTTAAAACAATCACAGACGTTGTTTCTAATGGTAGCAAGGCGATTTTGGTGGACAAGAAATTGATTGAAGGACCCAACCCAAATGATAGGGGAAAGTTCCTTATCCCCTTGATCCTGGCTTTTCAGGTAAAGTTATCTAACCTGTTGGGGGGCTTTGTACCTTACCCCAGATCAATGTTTTAAAACACAGACTATATGTCAACCCGCAAAGCTGTCTGGGAGGCTGATCTGATGGTTCACCCGGACGGGTAGCTTGTTGGCCCAGTTAAAATTGTCAAAACCAGGATCTGGTCAGTTGGCTCGGTGGTTGTGTCAACAGTTAAACCACCTCGTCAATTGTTAATGACAGTTCCAGACTTCCAGTTGATGGAGTTACATGGATACATATGATACCCATTTTGTGCTCACGTGTTTGCTTTGGTGCAGTATTTCTTTGTTGTAAAACGGATTCAAAGGGCAATCAAGAATGATATTACAGAGGAGAGCAAGCCTCTGTGGGAGCTGCGGGACATGGGTTTGTCTAACCGCAAGTTCTGATGTGGCTCAACGTTGAACCTTTCTGGTTTTGGTTTTCCTTTTGGAGAATTTGTCACTGCTTTTCTGCCAGTAGCCCAGTTCGCACTGTTTGTTTTCCAATGATAGAGTTAGTAGTAAACTAGTAATTGTCATCAGTAGCAGCAGCACACCTCTGCGGCAGATGGATTTGAGAATACTGAGATAACGTTTCCCTAGTGTATTTCTATTTTCTCCTATTTTGGATAATAAATTTTCGCTGGTTGTCCACTTTTGCTTTTTATTTTTCTAAATTTGTATATGATTTCATATGTTTTCTCCGTTTTCATTTTTTCACCACTTGAGATCAATGTTTTAAAATTCGATCTGGAGGTTAAACCGTTTTTGCTAGAAAGTTTATAATTTATAATTTCATGTTTTCTAGATAACGCTCTCTTTTTTTTTGTTCTTTTTGAGGCAACTCATATTTGGAACATTGGAAGCGATCTGAAAGGCACCTAAAATAAAATCGAGAGATCACCCTAATTAGACAATCAAATGCAGAGTTGTAGCCTTCGACACATTTCTGTAACCCAATGATCAAAAGGAACGGATCAACGGTTCAATTGCTAGGATTGATGAGCTTTTGACCGAATGAGCGATTTGACTGATACGAATTTTAAGAAAATTGGATTCATAAAAGGGATAAGGTGACGGTTTTATACTGTTCAACTAGAGAAGAAATTCACACTCCCTGTTGTATTGGTTCCCCTTTTCAGGTTGGGGGTATTGTAAGGAATAGGTGTCAAAATATTTTCTGAGTGGTCATTAATCGCTCTAGTGTTAATTTTCTGCTTTTGCTTCCTTATTTGAGTGAAAAGGTTCAAAAGCATATCATTAAGCGTCAGTTTGGGAAGAGTAGAAATATCAAATATATAGTGTAAAGTTTTGTATTTTGTATATTTATTTGCACTCCTTGTAAGGTAAAAAAAATGGATGCGTTATATATGTATTAAGTTTTTTCTGAACCCTTTAGGCAATAAACTTCCATTAATGGGAGTACATCTCCTCAGAAACCAATAACTTTAAGTAGCCCGGGACTAAAGACCAGGTCCTGGAGCTAGCTCATGTGCTAGTCTTTTACAATTATAAGGAGTACCAGAGAGTGCAAAAGGTGAAACTAAAGAGAAGACCACGGTACTGCAATGATTAAGTTATGGATTCTCGGGGTAGATTACATGCTGAGGAGATAGAGCCCAGCCCCAGGTTAGCATCAGTTGTTCCAACGATTAATATGGTCCACAGAAAGATTATTCGCCATTTAAAGCCTTGTAATAAGGCCATAACTTCAACTTCATCAGAAGAAGAGGATTACATAACCTGGAGAGCTCGACCAAAGAGGAAGTGCCCAAACTCATTTCTCACCGGTTATCACAATTCCAATCGCAGCAGCTGAAGGATTCCATGCACCATTTATCCATGTTTATTAAATTTGCTTCCAAGTTCAAGTTCAACTGATATGGGGGAATAATAGTGTTATTTAGGTGAATGTGGTGCACGATATCAGCAATATGCAATGGGAACGCATCTGCACTGTCGAAATTGATATTGTTTTGGTGCTTTCCAAGGTTTTTAAAACCAAACTGGACAATGAACTGGTCAGGGGTCCAGTTTCTGGGTTGAACGGTCTGACCATTTAAACCGAAAAGATGATTCATTCTGACAAAAAAAAAAAAAAAACGGCCAAGACCATTGGACGGTTTGAATGCCCGGATCAACATTTTGCTGACCAAATCAACAGATTTTTGACAAAATAACAGTTCAGGGGTAAAATGGAACCGATCCCTGTTTTTTCCAGTCCAATCCAGTTTTGACAACCATGGTGCTTCCAAATAAACCACATAATAATCACCCCAGGCAAGTGGAGGACTTCATGTGCTCTGTCCAAACGAACCCACCATACATCCAGCCAGTGATTTAATCTATGATTTTGGAATGCTTCAATCCTCATCCCTGGTGAAAGAACAAACCAAATTGGTTTCACCGCGGCATATGAGAAGAAGAGGTGGTCAATCGTTTTCACTTCTTCATTGCATAATTATCTGCAGGTAGGGTCCACTCTGTTTGATCTCTTAACCATCTCAGCACCCACTGGAATAGCCTTCATGCAGCACCTCCGCTAAAGGGTTTTAATTCTTGGGCTTAAGAGCTTTATGTAATAGGATTTCAAACAAAATTTTCAGTCTCAAGTTTCATATAACTATTTTTCAATTAATTTTGTTCATAAAAATATAACAATAATGCCATTTTATTTTATTTTTATTATTACTATAGAACATTTTAATCATTTTTAGTCTAATTTATCTATACGATTCAATACCTGATTTCAAATTCAAATGTGAACGAATGATATCCAATTCAATTTAATCCGTTTTCAGCCCTATGATTAAAAACCCGATGTAATAAAAACAAACATTTCAACCCAAGCTTGAGTTCAACAAAAAGCACTTTGCCGGCCGGTATGAGTTGAGTTCAATAAAAGGGCTTCATTGGAGGAGTAAAATCGTCGCAGAAAACACAACACTATTGAATTCCCTAGCTATAATCCTTGTTGAATTTGTTTCTGAGAATTCGAGAATAAGTTTGCTATCCACAGGAGAAGAAACCTTTTCGTTTGTTCCACTTCTAAGCTGTTACCCTTTTGTTCCACAACATTTTTCTTAATTTTGAATGTTGGAACTCTCCCACAAACTTCCAAAATGAAGAGACAATGCGTATAACACATTCCTCTATCGACCACTATATTTGGGGAACAAGTGGAATCACCTGCAGAGTTTCACATTCCACTGATGCCACGTGCTACGACAATACACAGAATTGATATAAAGAGCATATGTGTTGTTGAGGATATGCTTGTTTTATAATTAATGGTCAGAAATCAAGTTTCTGCTAAAAAAAGGGTCAGACGAAATATAATTCAATACTTCAGTCACAAAAATTTCTGCCCCCCTTTATTTCACAATATATAAGGAGCCTGAAAAGAAAAAAAAAATTAATAAGTTAATTTTAAGGAGGGAAGACCAGATTAAACTTTAGTCAGAATGCAAATAATAGAGCACCAAACCAATGATAATGTATATAAAAATGAGTGGTTTAACATTAACATGCGGGCAGTATCTTGGTATGGGAATTGAAATTTACAGTAATATCTCATTCCGATTGCAACTTTTGTTATTTCTGGCGCTACACTTGGCCCTACCATGAGATGCAATCAAATTTCAGATGTTAAAGGTTGCTTGTGGCTTGCGTTATCTGATTTGTCTGTGTCAATATCTGGTTTCCCTTTCTCCTCAGGATCTGCCACCACTCCTGCTGGCCCATTCTTCACCTTGTCTGTCGTTTGGTTGCCAGCAGCCCCAGAATTCTCTTCAGTTTGATTGGCAGTGCCAGTCAGAGGATTCGACTCTGATAGCTCCCCATATTTCATCACCTGATCATGATCAGGCTTGGGTTCAGGAGTGGCATCTGCATCTGAATTTGTTGCCTTTGGGCTTGGCTCCGAGAGATCAATCAATGGCTCCTCCTTCTCCTTTGGAATTTCACCTCCACTATTGTCATTATTGTTCTCCTGCAGCTGTGTAAAACACAAGAATGTTAGATGTCATTCCATGTGGGTATTTTCCTAAGAGATTAATTATTGGAAGACCTTCACTCTTCACTCCTCACATCTGCACAGATGGCGATGATGATGATGATGATGGCAACGCCCAATAGAAGACATACATGATGTTCATCACCATTATCATCATCAACCACAGTCATCTGCTCTAGGTGAACCCCAAAAAAAAATGAAGTAGAGCCAAACAGAGAGCTCCAACTGGGGAGAATTGCATGACTACAAGTGGACTTACTTTTGGTTTTGGGGCACAGTCAGTCTGGGGTTGGACATTGTTGAGGGTGGGGTGAGGGCTGGGTGGGGTTGGCAGAGAATCTGCAGGGCCATTTAACTCTTTGGGTCTGCTCGCACAGCTTCCCATCGCTAATTATGATCAAATGTGGGATGACGTGCGATGTGGAGGTGGCTCCCTCCTGCAAATACTACCTTAACAACCTTGTGGGAAGGCAGGAGCCTAAGCCTGGATGGAGCCTGGAGCCTGGAGGGGTGTAATTAATAAATAAATAAAGGACATTTATATATATTATATTATGAGCTCTCTCGGCCGGGATAGAAGATGGGATTTGTGGCAGATAAATGCCAACGACTTTTTCCTGACAACAGCTTGTTTTAGTCCCCTTTTTTTCTGGGCTAAAGCGTCTGACTTAGTCAGCTTTACGTTTGGATGTTGGGTATATATATTAGGATAAAATACAAAACCTTCCCAAAATCTTTCCCTACATTTTTTAAAAATTTGATAAAAACCTCCCTTCCATCATTGTCTAAGACGGAAAATACTAAACGGAAGAATAATTTTTTCTAAATACCTAATTTACTCTTTTGCTGATTAGTTGCATCTATTTTTATTTTTTTACTGAAATAATACCCTTGCTGACATATTATACTCTTTCCTCTCCCGTCGACCTCTTTACCCCTAAACTCCACCATCTGAAGAATAAGAACACAACATTCATTTCACTAATCTAAACCCATTATTCAGCTCTCTTTTCTTCTCCTCCTTCCTCATCCTCCCTGCACAACACACCGAACTGTCATCGAAACCTCTCTGTGGGGGTGGTTCGGTGTTGTATTCCAACGCATGAAATTAATCCAGTTCTCTCTTTTAACCCATGAGAACATGAAATTAATCCAGTCGTATTCCAACTGAATAGAACATGGAATCTGATGAATCTTTGATTGAGATTTGAGGGACCATACACTGCTATACTGGAAAAGCGGAGGTTGCATGTTAACCAGCGGTTGTCCTGCAAATTAAAATGAAGATTGAAGAATGATCATAGCTCATAACATAACATCACCTTTCTCTTTCTCTCTCTTGGTTTGACGTTTGAATCTGACCAACGATCTTCACCATTAATTAGGGCTGTTCATAACAAGACCTAAACAGACCAACCCGGTCCGATCTAATCCGAGTTGGCTGATTTTTCTTCAACATCGATCGGTTTCGGATTACAAAAAAACATAAACCGATGGTTTGGTTCGGTTTCAGTTTTGATGTGTGAAAACTGAAATCGAACGGACTTAGATATATATTATATATATCTGATATATTTCAGTTTTACTATATATATATATATATTTTAGCTTTATTTCAGAAATATAGATATTATATATAAATTTCTGATATATAAAATATCAGTTTTAATCCATCAAATCATTTTTAATTTCGAGGCATCCAACCTTTGCTTTCTTAGCCTTGCATCATTTACTGTTCACATCGAGAGAATCATTCACAAAATTGACCCAAACCGATTCAAACCGACCAGGTTGGTTTTGGATCGGTTTCGGTTTCATTTCTAGATAAATCGACCAAGTCAGATCGGTTGGAAAAACGCCAATAAACAAACCCAACCCGATCTGTAAACAACCCTACCATTGATCTGAGTGTAAACTTGATGCCCTATCTTCTTCTTAAGATGACACTTGGTTGGGAATGACGACCACCGTGGCTCCAACGGTGGTGTTATATTCGTGGTGGAGATTTAGGCTGTGTAGAGGCAGTTCGATGCTGTGTAGGGACAACGATGAGGGAGGAGAAGAAATGTGAGAGATAAATAATGGGTTTGGATTGGTGAAATCAATGTTGTGTCCCTCCTCTTCGAATAGTGGAGTTCTCTGCTGACATGCATAAAGTATGGTAATGCAGGGACTAGTCTGTTGCTGCTCAAAAACCATGAATCTTGATATGTTCCTTCTTTACAATTCCGACCTGAACGAGGAATGTCAATGCATTTTTCTATTGATCACCTTGAAGTTGATTAACTTGGCCTAGCTTTGGGTCTGGGACAATAGTACCATTGCAGCAAAATTCCTTCTTTAGATCCTTGAGTATTTTGAAGTAACTGAATTCCTTCCTCAAACCTTGCACTGTTCGGATTTTTCAACCATTTCTCTGCCTATATACGCACGCACATGCACATACTTCTTTGCCCCAGCACCAGAGTCCTCAGCATTTGCCTCTATAAAGGGATGGAAGGCTGTAGAAATCTGGATGTCGTGTTCAGACATGAACCTTAGATGTTGAAAGTGGAGGACTACAGATGGAGTTTCGAAGGTATGGCCAGTTGAAGAAGAAAGAGATCGATGATAGGAGAGGAAAAGGGGAGAGCATGCTAATAGGGGTAAAATAGGTATTTAGAAAAAATGATTAATGGATTTAACGTTTTTTGTCTTCGCCATTGAGGGAAGGGAGGTTTTTGTCAAATTATTTAAAAATTCAGGAGAAGATTTTTTTAAAGTAAAACTATAAAAGAGATTTTTATGATTGTCATAAGTTTCAATAAGTTTCAAGGGAGGCTTTTGTATTTTACCTATATATTAATATTATACGAAGGGTGATTCCTGATCCTCAGTAGTCTGTCCAGTCCCCCTCTACAACGCAATAGGATCCAGGCAACCCACCCACAACGCAATAACGCCCCATGTCAGCCAAGCACATGGGTCTGTATATTCTTGATTGGTGACGTGAGGTGACATTATTGAATTCAGATCTGCGCTCTATAACGTCCCACAGCATATCCCGCCGTCTATTAAAAACATCTCTCTCGATAATGATATTATCGATTTTGGTACTATGATGGAGAGATGTTCCTAATCCACGACGAAAAATGTGCTGTTGAACGTTACGGGGCACCTTGTTTTGAGTCGCAGATGTGAACTCTCGTTAAATATACAGAGCCTCCAACACAGTCCATGTGAGAAACATGAAAAGACCTCGCTCGCTTCTCTATTTGAAGAATTAATTTATGAATTTTAAAATGGACTGAACTATATAAAAAGGCCAAAAAAAAACATATAACCGCGAGGTTCTTTACGAAAAAGAATGAACATTAATATTTCTTTGCTTATTCCAAAGGTCTAATATTGCCAATTAAATAAATTTTGGTTCGGTTGAACCAAGACCTTGATTTACTTGTAAAAATACAGACAAGGTGTTTATAACCAGTCAACCATTAGCCTTTCTCTAGTTTAATTAGGTCACATTTGATTACTTTGAACCGGGGAGTATGAAATAAAAAAAAAAAATTGATTTTTGATTTTCGAAGGCAATACTTTTGAAAAATTATAAAAAAATCTAATTTTGTAAATGATGGTCCATTTTTTTCAAATGGTTCATAATAATTAAAATGCCCTCTTTTATTTTTCAATACCGCAGTGGCTTTGAAAGAAAGACATATTTTTGCTTTATTCAGATGATAAAAAAAAGATTTCACTTTTCAAATTTTAGATTTCAGTTTTATCAAATTCCACCAAAGTAGTATGGTAATATTCCATCGTCCATACAAGCCAACAAACAAATTATGTACTTGTCCACACGCAGAGATTAAGATCATTCATTAATGAAACATCTACCGAAAATTAAAGAAAGAAAGAGTCATGCAGACGAATGATTCGTTTTAAGTCCATTTTACCATAACTGGATAAAGAAAATGTGATCGATTTATTAGTCCAAATTGGAAATTACTTAATCCGATTTCCTAGATATTAAAACAAAGAATTTCTAAAATAAAACTCATCTCATTTCCTAGATATCAAATCAATTTGATGGATTCAAGGAAGGAGTTGGCAAACCATGGCTAACAGTACTGTTTCCTCAGCCTTAGGTGATTGTTGTCACTGGACAATTAAGGATCCGTTTTGAAATTTTGATGATTAAGAGGAGTGACGCTTTGGATTGAATTGAAAGTAGCAATTGAATCATAAATTGGTACAAATATGCAGCCTTACTCTGCTCTAGCTGCCTAGCTCTACTCTATATGAATAAATTATAAAAACATTAATAAATTGGAGAGAGAGAGAGAGAGAGAGAGAGAAGACAAGTTTGGCTGGTTCAGGTGCATTACACTGGACTCTGTCTCAAACCCCAAAGCCATGAGGTCCATGACCTGCTGCAAATCCGATTGTCCTCACAGCTGTTTGCTCTGTAACACATATCTCCTACTTAACCACTTCGATTATTTCCTTCTGGTTTTATTCACCTGAAAGGTGCACAGGAATAACCACTGCACAGATCAGTGGCACTATTGTAAGGAAACAAGGCAACGGGTCGTCTCGCCGGCAACTGGGGAATGGACCTCTCCATATTCAGCATCTCCACCACCTCTTCCATCGTCGGCCGTCCACTTCCCTCGTTCATTGTGCACAGCAAACCTATCTCCACCACCCGAAAAGCTTGTTCCGGGTTATAAACCAATCCCATCCTCCTATCCACCACCTTCCCCTTCTCCTCTCTCTCATGCATCCTCCATGCAAAATCCAACAGCTCTTCCCCTTCTTCGTCCGAATTCTTTCTCCCCGCCACGATTTCCAGCGCCACGATCCCGAATCCAAATACGTCCGCTTTCTGAGCCACATCACGGCTCGACACGGCGGGCGCCCCCAAGATGAACCCGAAATCTCCTAGAACCGCTCGAAAGCTGACGTCCAGGAAAACGCTGCTTGTCTTCACGTTCTTGTGTGCGAGTTTCTTCGAGTGGAGGAAGCTTAACGCTTCGCCGACGTCCTTCACGACCTTGAATCGTCGACTCCATGGAAGGACTCCAACTCCAAATAGCCATCTGTCCAGACTTCCATTGGACATGTAATCGTACACAACCATAGTTTCGCGCTTATCGCAGCACCACCCCCTCACGGGTACCAAGTTTGGGTTACGAACTCGGCTAATCACACCGATTTCTTTAAGAATTCGCCGACGATCCGCGCCTGTCGAGTTCAGGAAACGAGTTGAGAACCGCTTCACCGCCACGTGGCAACCGTTATGCAGTATTCCTCTGTAGAAGATACCTCCCGTGTCGCTTCCCAGTACCTCCGCCTCACTGAAACACCGAGTCGCCGAAGAAAGCTCGGCGATGGAGAACCGACGGGGTTTATTGGGTGGTCTCGGCCGTTGCTTTTTGTCGGGAAGAATGGCGAGCGTTGATTTCTCTTTTCTACGCTTGCCGTTGTAGTAGAGATTGATCAAAACCACTAGGCAGAGAACGACAACTGCGACGAAGATCATGAAACTGCTCGGCGGTTTTCTGTGAGCTGGTTCGGTGGCTTTCGTGGCTTGGAGGAAGATCTTGGTCTCGCACGTCTCGGTGGAGGGCAAACGAAGTGCAGCTCGACTAGTAGAAGAGAAGTTCCATGATAGCACGTTGTGGATTTGAGTGAGATTGCCGGTGGAAGCAGAGAAGCCAATGAACATGTACTCTTTAAGGAAAGGTAATAAATCGAGCGGCGCGGAAAAGATGGGTGTTGATGGGTAAGCTTGACCGTCTGGTCCGAGACGGATGTCGATCCATTTCCGTTCACCGTCGTATGTAATCCAAGCCCGATGAACGGAGCCATCTCTAAGATAAATCCCAACATCGGAGGCGTTGATGGTTGTGCTGGATAAGATGCTACCGAGGTTGATGCCCACGTGGTTGTCATTGGGATCGCCAAACTCCAGATTTCGACGGGTGTCGAATTCGACGGCGAAGGCTTTGTAGTCGTCGTCGCAGGCGTCGTTCAGCATCCCCAGCCACGGGCCGGGTCGGCCGACCGTCACCTCGTCGGGGACAATGATAAACGTGAGACCGCTGCCACCGTGACTTCCGTCGCTATAGTTGGAAGTTGAAATTGGGGCGGGGGGCGTAGGGGTGGTGTCGAACTGGATGGAGAAGGTGGTTTGGAAGGAAGCGGGAGTCTGGGTAGGTGGATCGAAGAGGCGAATGGGAGAGGAGAAGATCGCTCGTCCTGCTTGATGCCTGAGATCAAGTGCTCGAGTTGGATCAGGGATTTGGATGGAACCCTTAGAGTCGGAGAATTTCGCATTGCCCAACAGCTTAACTTCATGATGGATTCTGGGGTTGGTGCTGGGGTAGAAATCTGCGAAATACAGATGCTTGAATATGTCTGTAACAGGTCCATCGAGTGAATACACTAGAAACGAAACTGGATTTAAGATGATAAGAGATATAATTGTTGAACAGATTATTGAGCAGAAAGGAGAACGATCAAACTCCATCGCTAGTGATAGAGAAGACGAGAAGAGGTAGCAGAAGCTCTTCGGGCTTCGGCTGGATTGAGATCACGCTTCTTGCGCTTTGCTTGATTAATTTGGATAAGTAATACTTAAAATTATAGGGAGCTACCTGCACTTTGGTTTAGTGACAATTAAGGGCTTTCGCTTTCACTCGTGACAAAGAGGTATCTGTAATTCGAGAAATCAACACTCAAGTCCATTTCGAAGGAAGGAGTACAAATAGAAATATATATACTGCAAATGTATTTTATATGTATTTATACTGTACATATTATTAAAGCATAATTTTATAATGCATGGGAGTGCAAAGAAAAAAATGCAAATTTTGGTTTAATTTTGTTTTGAATTTTACTTTATTCTAATTTTGATTTTATTTTACTTCATTTTTAATGCAATCAAACAAAGTATGGTAAAGTTTAAAACAAAAATAAATTAAAACTTGCAACCAAATCATTTGTACTACCACATTTTTGTATCAGTGCAAATTCATTTGCACTGCAACCAAACATGTACAGCCTAATTGTTAACCCTTTCAATTCAATTTTCATTCTCCAAGTGGAAGAATTACGACATTGAAGCAACTCAACAATTTATGCATTGATATCTATTTGTATCTGATGAGGGCAGATTTGGCCCTCCACTGACATCATGACACATGGCATCGTAGAACAGCTGGATGGCATCCTAGCATCACCTAGGGGACGACTTGCCTTAACTTGCCTTAACCAAAATGATGGAGTCCTACCTGGCGACCTAGTGACTTGCCTCTGTCACTAGCCTAGCGACTTGTCTCTGCCACCAACCTAGCGACTTGTCTTTGCCACCGATCTAGGGACCTACCTCCACCACCGACCTGGTGGAAATCTAACTAGCGACCTCATCTACAACTTAGGGCGGCTTGTAGCACCTCATACAGGGCCGACCTGTGGTACCTCATCAGTACCGACCGAAGTAACCTCGACGTGAGGAGCGACCTCCCTCGAAGGCTTGTCGACCTGATTAAGGTCTAGGTGGCGACCTGCAAGACATGCTTGCCGACCAACTCTGCATGCATCTCATCACTCCTGGATCTCTCGAAGTTTAGTTCTCACGCCGAATGTTCTAGAGGAAATCGAGTAAGAAGCAAAAGTCAGCCTACATGCATGATTACCTCAGAGGACTTTGGACCAATTAGGCACGTCTTCCTGGAGATATTGGATGCAGTGCGTGATGCCCACGCCAAACAATGCCTATATAAAGGCCTTACCTCCAACCACAGAAGGTAGATACACAATGTAGCTCTCTAGCTCTCTTACTTTCATCTCTCTTACAAAATCTCCACATTCGCTAACTTAAGCATCGGAATGACCACCCCGGGTAAAGAAGGCTAGGCACTTTGACACTGTTTCCTTGCAGGTCGCACCAGTAAGGTGTGCAGCTCGACACTTTCAACTAGGGATAGTTCAGTTAGGCGTCAGAGCCACCTTCCAGGTAGGGACAATTTAGCTAGGCGTCAAAACCACCTTTCAGCTCGTCACCATTCAGCTAGGCGTCAGAGCCACTTTCTAGGTAGGAACCATTCATCTAGGCGTCCGAGACACCTCCCAACTCGTCACCATTCAGCTAGGCATCCGAGTCACTTTCCAGCTCGTCACCATTCAACTAGGCATTTGAGTCACCTATCAACCGGGAGCTACCTAAACGCGTATCATCAGTATCATTTTACAAATTTATTTTCTCATATAATTAAACTATAAATGAGCGTTGTGATTGTCACTCATCATTAGGTGGATTAACAAATTTAGACTTAAATGATGATTTTTGAAAGTATAAGGCACCTCACTCCCATAAGTGAAAGACAATGGCCCGTTTGATTTGTAGGAATAGGGTAATGGAATTAGAATTGGAATGGGTCATTCTAATTCCAACTAGTTGGTTGGACAGAATGGGGAATCTCATTATCATTTTTGGTGAAATGGTATTCTCTCATTTGAAGGAATGGCATTCTTTCGTCCTCCCTTGGAAATGAAATCTTATACCAGCTAATTCCAATTTCCATTCTTATTCCTATATAAATCAACTGAAATTAGAAATAGATCCTACAGAACTTTTGATTCCAATTTGACTGGAGCCAAGTATTGACTCTTAAATGTGATGTCATATGGCTTAAGGCTGTATTTGATTTGAAGAAAAATGTAGAGAAAGGAAGAAAAAGGCAAAGAAACTTTTACAAACCTTATATATGTTTCCCTATCTTTTCCTTCCTTTCCCTATCTTTTCCTTCAAACCAAGCATAGTCTAAAGGAATAATTGTATTTTACAAGCAAAATAAGAAAAGAGAACTGCAATGCAGATGGAGTGATGGCGAGGCGATGTTGGTGGTAACTGGTAAGAAAGGGTTTGTAAAGTAATGTCAGACCTGAATAATGGAGTTGGAGGCCAAGCACAGCACATGGTGATGGATAGAAGTGAGTAAGAAGTAGGAGGGCAGGCGTGGAGAGACATGAACCACTAGTAACCAAGGTAGGTATTTGGTATGGAAAATTGCAAGTGGAGGAGAGCTGGACGAAGCCCCTCCTGCTCCTGCTTTCTTCATGTTACCTTCGCTTTCAGCTTTACATCTTTGTCCAGTTTGTTGGATGATTTGGAATAATCTCTGGGTCATTTATCTCTCTCGATCGCTATCTCTGGTAAACTTTATATAGGACGAGGACAAAATATCTTTACTTATTCAGTACGGAAGCACGAAGAAGAGAGGATACTGAAAGATTATATTGATTGCAATCGAAAATAGGAATTCGCAGTCACAGGCCCCAAACGAAAGAGAAGCGTGGAAAACTTTCTCAAAAATTATTATCCCAGCCGTTCAATGCAAAGGACGGCCGGGTTTAAAGCTATACCGCATAATGCAACGCTTGATTGCTAAAACCATAGAATGGATTAGCAAGACCGATTGGCAACTAGACCAATGGAATGGAAGCGAAAGCGATAACACGCCTCCTAATTAGTGTGGATGAATTTGTCTCCAGCCCATCCAATCACTCAGTCCGGAAGAGCTGCAGACAAAATTATACACACCCGGCTGAACACACCAATGCTCACTGTGGGCTCCATCTCTACTGAACACCGGTGTGTTCAACTGTAAATAGTTAATTCAGCCGGGTGTGTATCTTTTCTCAACAAACTATTCAAAACCAAAAGAACAGTCAATATACTAAGCACCGATATCATTGTGTATACACCACCTACGATATGGTTCAAAATGGAAGCATACTTGTGAAATACATACCCAATCATGACATATCAAAGATGATAGCCTCTATCGACAGTATCCAATCAATACTTTACACCTTAGGTGGAAGGTCAGATACTGTTGTCTCCACTTTAAATGAGAATAACGAACTGATTGAAATTGGAGGAAACACACAAGGATTAAGGTATCGATACAATACTTCCAATACAGGGCATATTCATGATCATGGATACTGATATGCTACAACTGGATATGTATCCACGATTCATGCATATCGATATGATATGCCATCTTATTGCGTCATATCGCACCATATCAGTGAATATGGTCCAATTCACATTGATATAGAAGTGTATCCGTGTCTAACTTGATAAAATTGTACATTGAATACTTTTGAATTGTTTTTCATCTTTAATAGAAGTTAAAAAATAGTATTATGAAAACAAAGAAAATTTAAGATTTCATTTTTTCAAAAATTTAATAAAAACTAAAATTATAAAAATAATATATTTCATATACCTTAAATGATTTATATATTTTATTTTACACATAATTATATGTTAAAAATGAAAACATAATTATTATTTGAAAAAATAGTTATTATATAAAAATACTAAATAAATAGAAATTCCAACAAAATTAATAGTAAACAGAAAATTATAATTATAAAAACTGAAACGAAAATTTAATTTTCCAAAAAAATAATAACTAAAAGTTGAATATAATTTATTTTATCTACCTTAAATGATTTTTTTTTTGTTTTATAAAAACATCATATGTTAAAAATGGAAACGTATTTTTCATTTAACAACTAACCCTAACATATATTTAAAAAGAAAACCTTATGTGGGACTGCTTAGATCGGAGTTATTGCTTTTACTTGCGGAAGCTTCATATGGAAGAAGAAGACGCTCATTGCAGTCTTGCACATCCAAAGCTACGGTCACCTTGTTTTACTTGACAAAGGCTTTCGGATTTTGGAGTCTTTCTCTTACTCTCTGTTTAAAATGATTTGTCATATAGTGCTGATTAGGGAACGGGATCTGCTCCTCACACAGGGGCGCCTAACAAGAACATCTACCGTGCATTGGGAACATCTCCATCTCCCATGAATAATAAGTTATAAATACGGGAGATGTTCCCAATGCATGGTAGGATGTGCGTGAAGACGGTGTGAGGCGCCCTGTGTAAGGAACAGATCCGGTTTCATTGATTAAGTGAGAACAGTCGAAGTTGCAGTGGACTCGAAGAGAAAATCCCTATCAAGATTGCAACAGGCTGTTCGCACGGGTTTGCCCTGACCGAAGCCGATGAGGTCAATGATAAATCTGATTGACAACCCCCCACCCAACACACTCTCAAAGAAAACGCAGTAACCATGTAACATGTATTTCCCCACGGAGTACGAGTCAAACAATTATAGCATGGAATTGAATAAAAAGTATTATTACACAGTTTTAAATTCCAACTCTCCAACAAGTAATTATAACATGTGATTAAATAAAAAAAGTTTGATAGAACAAAATTTTAAATTCCAACTCTCTTACTATTTGGAGATATCTCAATAAACCGGGAGAACAAACTAACAAAAAAGAAAAAGAAACTGTATTGTATTAAGCCTTCTCCTAAAATAAGAGAACATTTGAAAAGAAATCATCCATCCTTACCTAGTTAGTTACCTAATCACTCGTCATCAGCAATTGTTCCCTTATCGCTCACATAGATACCATCAAGGAACTTCCTTATATCTTTGTTCTTTACATGGCATTTCTGTTGTACAAAACCGGGAGAATGGTATGAGAAAGCGAGCAATATAGACGACCAAATACACAGACAGAGAGAGAGAAACAGACCTGGTTTATCAAAGCTGCTGACCGGGAGACAAGCTCAATATCGTTCCCATCTAACACGAGTTCATCCTTGACCTTTTCAGACCGGATAATGGTTACACCGTCAAGCATATCCACCTTTCTCACCTGAAGAAACAAAAATATATATTAATGGCAGCAAAGATCCACCATCTTGCCTGCCAAAAAAACCAAATATCCTCCATTTGAAACTAAATATAACTCTGTAATAACATGATAACCATCCGCATATGCCCGATTCCTCAATACATGGATTGCCTAGAGTTGACAAAAGATGTGACCAGACTAAAACTTTCTTAAGTACAATCAGATTTCTCAAATGGCTGCAAAACAAGACCCTGAGCACTAATAATATCTTCCATTAGCAAAGCATTTCAGGGAAAGATATATGTATGCCACACCATTAAAGAAAGCAAGGCATGCCTAAAACATCACATGACTGATGAAGCCCATAAACCTAGTGGATCAATTTTGAAGCTTGATAAAATCTAACCAGGAATCAAAAATCTGAAGGCAGCATAAATAAGCAGATACATTTTATCTCACAGTCATTGATTTTCACACGGGCAATGGCCCCCATCTAAAATTGCAATTACAGAAAATCAATTGATGTATAATAACCAGTCTATTATAGGTGATGAAACACTGGCTATAAACAACCTTGTCTGGAGAAGTCAGCATGGCAATGTTCTAAAAATCATAGTTACATGTAAAATTGTAAGTAGAGAATGTTGAATTGAACGATGTTGTAAATCATATGATCAGCATTCTTTTCTAAATTTGTCAAAAATTCATTATCATCTATGCTTTGTCCCATATCTACATATGGTCAGCTAAAGGCTACATGAATTCTGTGCTGTCATTCCTTTCTGTATACTTTGTTCATTATTAATTTTGCCAAAAATTTAAAGAAAAATATAAAAACTTGAATATATAGAAGTCATTTTAATCCACTTTTAATATAAGAGTTCCCCACTTCCCCCAATTATACATTGCAGGCAATAAGACGACACAATCAAGCTCAAATTAAATTACAACTAATGCACATAAAATGGATCTTTGACCTACATATCATGGAAAATAGGTTAAATATGGTTCCTTAAAGAATTTCTCATAAGGATTTCAGACCAAGATACCCTTGCAAAAAAATAAAAGAAACAAAGGAATGACAAAGTAGAAAACTAAGATTCGTTAGAATTTATTCAAATTTCATGTAGTATGAAATGATCTAAGCACTTATAACAATGGATATGGAAATCAACAGAATAGAATGCAAAAAAAAGTATTCATGTAGCCCACCCCTTATAGTTGGGATAAGGCATAGATGATGATGATAAACTTGGCAAACCACCAAATAAGAGGATTCAAAAAGTAATCAAAAGATTATTGCAGAAAAGGATTTGAGCTCAAAACTTGAACCAAAACACTTTGGATTCATGGCGCAAACTGTGCATAGAACTATCACCAAAGGCAGCCATTTTGCTGTATAAGGTTGCTGCATGCATCTAATGGTAGTGTACTACAAGCCATTGAAAGGTGTAATTCTTAACCATATCATCTACATCTACAACTTCATCGACAAGGTGGAAACCTTTCCTACGCAGGGTTGATCTGATTGCCAAGTAATTAGGCTACCCATATAAAATTTTCTGGATTTCATTTATCTTTTCCTTCTTCTGTTTAGGTTCCATTCTAAGTTTCTAACAAGGGAAAAATGTATGATAAACAATGATAGGGTTTGTGCGTTCTATTTCTGTAACTATGATTTCTTGTCTATGCACTAAACGGAATGGAATGGGGAAACGAGATTCGTGTAGGCGACCACATATAGTTGGGAGAAGGCATAATGAAAGTTGATTACTCGCCAACGTGAATGGTTGACAATAAGCAAATAAAGAAGTAGCAAATATAACAGTTCACCTCAATTCAACAAAGCATCATTCTAATTATGTATGGTCCGTGAAACAAATCCTGACATGGACAATAAATAAAGATATGCTTGGTTCACTTAAATATACATTGTTAGCAATAATAGATATTGATTTTAGCAAACGTCTGACCTGATAGATAATGCATATGCAACTTCAAGTACATAAACAATGAATATTAGCAGACTCAAAGCCTCGAACAACATTAACATCACGATTCTGCTATTCTAGACCAACATGAAAAGACATATCGCGAACCAAATTAGCTCCTTGCGGTGCAGAACAAGGTCTGCCTAGTAAAGGGTGTATAGTATAGCAAGGGCACAACATTAGGCGACTCCTTTTAATTCTGAACTTGTGCAAGTAGATTACAAGAAGGGATAGAAGAAATTGCGATTCAGCGATAAAGTGTCATCAACTTCATTCGTAACCCTTACTAAACAAAATGTCTCTTGACGAAATGTTTGGATTTTAAAGCCCAATGGATCCAATGCCATGTGGCCATGTCCCCCAGGTATAGGTAGATATTAACAAAGACGCTCTTAAGAAGAAAACGCCGGCAAGTTAACATTGTATTTTACCTTCTTCTCACCAAGAAAGTTACGGATCTCGATGCTCTTGCTGCCGTTGGTGATGCTGGCGTTGATGGGAAAGTGAGCATAGACGAACCTCATCTTGTATCGGTAGCCCTTGGTGACACCCTTGATGAGATTCTCAACGTGGCTGAGGGCTGTTCGGATCGCCGCAGTGGTCTTTCTAGAACCAAACCAGGCTTCGATCTTGAGCTTCTTCTTCCCTGACTCATCCTTGATAAGCTGAAAATCCAGGTTGAGGTGCTTGAAGTTCCTGCTGAGTTTTCCTCGGGGGCCCTCCACCTCGATGATCTTCGCCCTGACCTTAATCTTCACTTCATCAGGGATGTCCATCGTCTCCGACGACAAGATCGTCTTCATCTTTCCCCCCTCTGTTTCTCTCTACCTTTCCTCGATGTATAATCAGGGTTTAGGAGTCGGCGGAGCAGAGAAGCAGCAAAGAAACCCTAACCTAATTTATAGCTAGGTTCTGAAAGAGTCGGGCTCTGCTGCACTTGACGCTGAGGCGTGCACTTTTATGCAAACGAGATCACACATGCATCGCAAAGAGATGGGAGATCCAAACCGGTGTTAAAAAAACCGGATTAAACCGAAAAGAAGAAGAGATTCACGGGTCATACGTGTCGAACTATGATATTGATTTTTATTATATGTGAAGTTTTTTAATTTTTAAAACAAATGGTTAGGTTTCAAATCTCTTAATTTACAGTTTTTTTATATACTAGCAAAAGGGTACGTGCTAGTATATGAATTATTTAATATGAAAAATAAATTTTTAAAGTAAACTTAATAAAAAAATCACATTATAACCCCTAATGTACAAAAATTATTACAATTTTGAAGAATAATAGATTACACGATAATTATTCTAATAAATAATTATCAATAATATACAAAAAAAAGAGAGAATCTAGAGAGTGGATAATCACTTTTATTAATTGGATAAGTATTATTTTTCTTTTATTTTTTACGTTCTCGTATAGTTTTCTCTTGACAGTTATAAAAGTACAAATGGGGTTAATTGAGAATAAATAAGAATAACAGTATATACAAAGAAAGTAAAACAACATTGTCTCTCTAGGAAATTAAAAATATAGCGAGGATTATTAGGGATCACAGTTTTCCCCAAGGTCCCTAATCCCTTTCCCATGGGGATCATTGCTTATGCATGTATTTATATGTATATGTATATGAATCTTTTTAAAAATATGGTTGAATACGTTTGAATATATTTAGATCTTTTTAATGAGATATTGTAAATTTTAACTATTTTATTTTAATATTTTAAATAAAATAAAATGATTGACATCATAGAAAATCACGATGAGTGGGGAGCCTCGTGGGGACGTGAATGGGGCTAACCATGTCTCAACCAACAAAGATGAGGATAGGGATTTTCGCAAAGATGGGAAATTAGCAAAACATTATTTTTCTTCTTATAGTCATTTAGATCATAACTTGTCAACATTAATTAATAGCAAGCTTCCTATGTATAGTTCTGAGAAAATGTTCCTTTGATTTTCATTTTCATTATATAAAAATAAAAAATAATAAGGATAATAATTTTTTGAGAAAAAAAATAGAAAATAATCAAAAAATGGCATCGCCACAAAGATTAATGACAAAATAATAAATTGTCAACTCATTGAGAGAAAGTATTAATCAAGACAGTTTTGGGTTTAATTTTTGTTAGTAAATTATTTCTAAATAAATAAATAAGAGTTTATAGATAACAATTCATTTAATTTAATAAAATAAATGAAAAAAAAAACTTTAGGCTATCCCGAACCGAACTTGACTTTTGACAGCCCTAAATATTGTGCTCAAGGCAAAGAGAGTGTGGGGCAGATAAGTAAATAACTAAAAATAAGTTTATTTATTACTATAACGAGATTTGTACAAGCTATCCCAAAACCAAAGCTGACCTTGATAGTCCTAAATATTGGGATCAGGGGGAGAGAGTGGGGAAAATAAATAAATAGATAAAATGTATTTATTATTAGGACAAGATTCGTACAAGTTCTTCCAAACTAGACTTGACCCATTAACAGCCTTAAATATTGGGCTAATAATACTTTTGTTAGTAAACTATTTTCAAATAAATAAATTTTTATAAATAATAATTTATATATTTTATAAATAAAAAATTATTGAGACATGATTGGTACAAGCTATCCCAAATTAAACTTGACCCATTGACAATTTGAAATATTGGGTGAGATAAAGAGAGGGGAAAAGAATCAGGTGAGGTGAGAGAGAAGAAAGATATGACTTTCATTGTTTTTTGTTTTATATGATGGCATGGCCATAAATAGTTAGATATTCACTAGCAAAAATGAAAGGGAGAGAAAGCACCATGATTACATTTGTCATATATAATGGTATCATTGTAAATATATAGGTGGAGAAAATAAAGTAATATCAATAAATAGTCATTAATCAAAACAAGTGAAGAGATGGATTAGAGGTAATTAAACAATACGTGAAAATAAGTGGTCATGGGTTTAAGTTTCGTCACACATGTTTTAAAACTTTAATTATTTAATCACCCAAGCAATTTCAAGAAACTGGGATCAATTCATCAGTTTTTTCGTTAAACCAAACAATTAGTTGGTTTTCATTGGGATTTTAATAATTATGGTTCTTGGGGTGTGACCGAACTAGCTTGGGCTTTGGGTCACGATTCAATTGGTCAACCAACTAGTTTGGACCTGTTTCCTAAACAGTAAACATTGATCCTAAGGCTATAAACGGGTCGGGTTTCTCCCAAAGGACCCAAATCGATTGGGTTGGTTTTCAGTTCCTAATATATTGTTCCGATTCTTATCAATTTAGAACCGGTTCCATTCAGACCTAACCCGACCTATATATATATAATATTAAATATATAATATATTAATAGATTTTTTATAGTCGTGTTCATTGAGATGGACCTGATTGTCGCAAGAAGCAATTGGTTTAGTTTTAGGTCTAAAATAAAAGACCCTATCGGATTCGGTTTGGTTCTGGGCCCTTGCATTTCTTATTGGGTCGGTTTCTAGTTCTACCTAAACCCGACCCATTGACATCCCTAATTCTTCTAAAGTCGTTTTAGGATGTTTTTCGTACTGTGGTCATTTTCTTACCTAATATTACTTTTTGTTTGATTGGACCGTTTTTAAGCAAAGCAATTGTATTAGTGTTTTGGGTTTTGTGAAAACAAACATTTTGAAGGTATTTGGGATCATTATGTTTTTCAAAAAAAAAAATGATTGTGTATTTTTTGTGATTAAAAAAAATATTTTTCATAGTATTGTTTGGTTCAATTGTTGTTTTCTAAGGAAACGTCACCATGTACTAGCCATGCCAGCCCCTATACTAGAAAACATTTTGTGGAAAGAAAAAACACCAATAATGTCATTTTCTAAGATGGGTAGTGATGGTGTGCCATTTAGATACTCTTAGTTGTAAGATGATCTGTGTGTGGCCAGCTAAACCAAGTTGCAAGATAATAGATCAGAGAACCCAGGTGGCTAACTTGACAAGGTCGCTCTGATACTCAAGTCAGTACTATATTATGGATGCGAGCTGAATATTTGAATGCCAAAGTGCTAGTGAGCAAATAATCGCGCGTACCTTTGCCTTGGGGTTCAATGTCCTTATATAGTGGAGTAGTTATGGATCTTACAAAAAAACTCCGGGATCTCCGAGCTGCATAGATAAGATTTGTTCCATTTTTGAAGCAGAGCAATGTGTCAGTTGATAAGGTTTATCACTTTCCTCCGATTTGGGCGGAGTGAGGATGAGCCCTGTCATGATCCTATAAAATTTGGGGTCCATTGGGGAGACTTCTGGAGTCGATTATGTGGCACTTCGGTTCTTTAACCCCGAACTGGTACTTCGGTTCTTTAGCCCCGAACTAGATTCGGTGTCGAGGTGTCTTTATGCCAAGGTGGTTTTGAGCCGAGGTGACCGAATACCCGAGCTCTAATTGTCACGGACAGGGTTCCTTTGGTTGAGTTGTCACCCCATAAGCAGATCACTTCCACGTGACATCTTCTTACTAGATCGTGCCAAATCACCCTTCATCAGGTAGTTTCTTTTCTTTTCTTTTTTAAAGATAGCAAAACATTTTTATCATTTTTTGGGAAAACAGCTATTGAAATAGCATATGCGGATTTTTTTTTTGTCAAAATCTGATGTGGTTTTGACAAGGGAGTTGTTTTCTGAAAAAACAACAATGGTTCCAAACAACACCTGTGTGTTTTTGTGCTTCTTTTTTGGTAATAAAGTATATTGTATTAAAAATGATCCTCATAGAGGATGAAATTCAAGTGGATCCAAAACACTAAATAAACATGAAGGCCAGCTACAAACATAAGAGAAGAGTTTCGTAAAGCCTTCTTTGCAATAGTATCTGCTACCCTGTTAGCAAATCTGGTAATGTAAGAGAACCATCCATCAAGTCTGGGCTCTTGACCAAGAAGCTTACATATATCTTCAACAATGACTCTGTTAATCAATCTCGCATTCGGGTTCATTCAATTAGACAATTATTGGTCGAAGATGTACACATATAAATATTTAACATGAGTGTCAAACACATAATACATTTTTTCCCATTCTCAATATACTGTCTCCATACCATTTTAGAGGTTCCAATGATTGATCTGCTGAATAACCCCCCTGCATTAGACGAGTCCAGATCTCCTAGCCACACAAATTCTGCACACGTCTACCCACATAACACTGCAGCCACACATGAAGAACATCTCATCCTCTATATAATATTATGCAGGGGAGATATTCCCAATTCATGGGAATAGTGTGTTGTGGGTAGACATGGGCAGAAGATCCGGATTGACATTTGATTCCACCACAAAACCAACATCTCTCCATCTCTCCATCGTTTAGCCTCAATTACTCCAAGCCTCAAAGCCCTACTCTCTGCATCTTCAACTGAGAGGCAACTTACCTTCTACCCCAACTTTTAAGAGAGTACCATTTTCATCTCGAATTACCACCCCTAGACCTGCAAGGCTTGATGAGGGGATATAGGAGGTATTACAATTGACTTTAATGCTACCATGTTGAAGAGTATCCATGTACTCATGGCTTGCCTTGATCCTCTTGTAGAAGAAAGTAACTAAGGTTGGTCTTCAGCTCTTGGGTTTCTTTCTAGAGCACAATACTTCTTCACAGAACATCTCCTGGCTCGCAAGGCACACACATTGTTATATAGAAACTCATTACGGGCCATCCAGAGCTGCCAATAGATCATTGCTTTAAGGCATTGTGCTCTTTATTAATTTCTTGATTATTAGGACCCCTTTGAACCATCTTTTGATCCAATCAGAGATAGAAATATAACCCAAAAGATCTGCTCGGATACCCAATGGACTAGCGAACCAAATTGCTCGAGCGAACTGTCAATGTAATAAAACATGTGATATGGATTCAGAGGGATCTAGGCATCTTTGGCAAGCAGGGTCTACATTAATTCCTCTCCTAATCAAATTCTCATTGACTATAATTCCATTGGATCAGGTTCTCCATAGAAAGTTTTTAATTTTTGGGATGATATTCAGACTCCAAATGCCTCTTTATAAATTTCTATTAATCATTATAGCAAGCACATCTTGCTGATCCTCATGATCCAACACCCAAACTCTATGGAAGCCCGACTTAATATTGTAAATCTCCTTTTTATGAAACATCCAAACAATTCTATCTTCAACTTCAATCCAAGGAAGGGGGATTAATAATATTGCATTCACTTCTTCATTAGTGAAGAGGGTCCTCATAAGATCGATGTTCCATAGGATTATCAGCTCACTTACAAACTATAAATTATAGTTACTTGGACGTGTATATTGAATTTTAAATTTTGGGCACCTTAGGATCCATGGATCCTCCCAGATCCTTATACTCATGCCATTCCCAACCTATCCCAACCTACCGAATAATGGCATGTTTTAACAATTGTAATCCTTGTAACATGCTCCTCCATCCCCACGAGGCATTAACCCTATCAATTGCATCCAAGGGAGAAGATTGGGGGAAACAAATGGCCTTCATCAAACGAGCCCAAAGAGAATCTTATTCTGTTATAAGCCTCAAAGCATTCTTTGTGAGTAGAAAAGCTATTCAGGTGCCTAAAACCAAGATACCCCACTACCTTCAATGGTCCGTTTGGTTGCCGAGAAAGGTTGGGATGGGATGGGATGAGAAGGGAATTTTTCTTTTTCAATCCTGTCACCTGTGTTTGGTTGTTGAGACTAGTTATCCTGCCAAATCTGTTTCTCAGTGTTTGATTGCTGAGAAAATTTTACAAGACTGTTGAATCCATCTCAGTTTGACAAATCCATGCATTCTTCAATTCCACATTACAAGACTTGTTTTGGGGACGATGCGACACAATATTATTTGAACCATGAAACATGTGATGTTGACATAGTACAATTAAAAATTCATACTTAGTAAATATATAGCGTACTTGAAATAGCTAATATAAACTGATGATGACGGATTTGGCCCTCCAATGACATTGTGACACCTGGCACCTCGTGACAATTAGGTGTAGCCTCGTGAGAACCAGGCATCTCACCATCATGTAGCCTGACAACTTAGACAACTCACCACCCAAATAACTCAGCACTTACATACAGCTCGCCACTAGGCAGCTCGCCATCATGCAGCCTGGCACCTTACAGGCAGCTCGCCACTAGGCAGCTCACCACCCAAACAGCTCGACACTTCATAGGTGGCTCAACCACCGCATGATAATTCCCAGGAGCTCACCATAGTACCCCACATTTTACGGGATTATGACTTGTAACAGCTATATTAGCTCACCCACTCCTCGATTCAGGCGGGAATGGGCAACCTCACCAGTTGATGGCTTTATCCCCACCTAACACGAAAGCAGGTCCCATCACAGCAGGAACCCAGGAACAGCTCCCCCAAACCCACGAGGACACTAGTATATAAAGACCTCAACCCCAAGGGCGAAAGTATGCAAAAAGAGATGCAAAATGAGAGGGGAAAATGATGCGTAAGCTCTGCTCTCAGCTCTCCCATTCTCTAATATAATTTTCAGCTCACTATTAAGTGCTGACTTAGCCATTGGAGTGGCCTCATCGGGTAAACACCCTAGGGTTCTCTGATTCGGTTCTTGCAGATCAACCAGGTCCGCCGCCTACAAAGATGAGCAGATCATCTCCTGTAGGGAGCAGTCGGGTTGCACGACACCAGGGAGCTCCACTTCAGCCTCTGAGTCATCAGCCACTCGGGAGCAGACGAGATGACGAGGTACTTAGCCAAAAAATGATACGTGACCAGAAACTGTTAACATCAATTGACATCGTCTGTGGGATCACAACAAAAAGCTAAGTTCTCATCCTACAAAAACCTAAGTCCTCTTCTCCCAGAAAATAAAATCTCATCAGTCCTTTTCGTGAGGTTCCCTCTACAAAGATGAGCTCTTCATGGCTTCTGCAGAAGTTGGTGGCCAATAGACTACATGGGCGCCCTTGCTGGTCGAGCCTTCCAAGGCTCCCGTGCGAGTTGGAAAGTCAGTAGTGCTGCCCCCGTTGGTCGAGCTCCTAACAGCTTCTTGTAGGAGTGGGCGACCGGCACCACGAGGCTGATGCAGTGCAATCATAGCTCTAAGGCGCCCACCAGGCGACCTGCATGCGGCCTGGCAACTTGGCCTAGGTGCGACCTAGCAGCTTGGCACAGGCGTGACCTGGCAACCTGGCACATGCGCCAACCTGGCCACTTGCAAGACGTGCTCACCGACAAATTCGACATGCATATCCAAACACTCCCACGATCCTTGGAAGTTGGCCCACGTGTCGAGTGATCTGAAGGGTGGTCAACATGCATGGCGATTACCTCTAGGAATCTCGAACCACTTAGACGACCTCGCAGAGATCTCGGATCTGGTGCATGAAGCCCATGCCAAACAATGCTTGTATAAAGGCATCGACCCTATAAGCAAGTAAGCAAGTTCTAGCTCTTAGACTGTGATTTTTAGCTCGTAGTCTACTTTGAGAGTACTGACTTAAGCATCGGAGCGACCTCACCGGGTTAGCCACCCCGGGTCCTCTGACATTTAGCTCCTTGTAGGTCTATAAAGAGCAACGAAGCTCATCAATCCAGCTTGACACCTAGGCAGCCTGACACCTCACAAGCAGCTCCGCAGCTGGTCAGCTCGACACCTCACAAGTAGCTCGGCACCTGGTCAGCCTGGCACCTCACATGTAGCTCATCTCCTGGTCAGCCTGACACCTCACAAGCAGCTCAACACCTAGTCAGCTCGACACCTCACAGGCAGCTCGGCACCTGGTCAGCCCGACACCTCACAGGTAGCTCGACACCTCACAGGTAGCTTGACACTTCATAAGACCTAGTCGCCTCTTAGGCATGGGCGAAGTCCAGGAGTGAACTACGAGTCACTCCCAAAGCCTAAGGGCCACAACACTGATTAAGACCCAGTCATGCCTTTGGCATGGGCAAAGTTCAGGAGTGGACTATGAGTCGCTCCCAAAGCCTAAGGGCCACAACACTGCTTAAGACCCTGTCATGCCTTTGGCATGGGCAAAGTTCAGGAGTGGACTATGAGTCGCTCCCAAAGCCTAAGGGCTACAATACTGCTTAAGACCTAGTCGCCTCTTCGGCATGGGTGAGCTAGTCCCAGTCGCCTCCTTGGCATGGGCACTTAAGGCACAATCGCCTCTTCGGCATGGACAAAATCAACAAGAGTGGATTATAACTCGCTCCCAAAACCTAAGGGCAAAAGTACCGAACTGGCTGAGACCTTGGCACCACTTAAGGCACAATCGCCTCTTCGGCATGGGCAAAATTCAGGAGTGGACTGCGAGTTGCTCCCAGAGCCTAAGAAACTGAATCAATGCTTACGAGCTCATCAAATTACGGGCCAAAAGGAGAAATCTACTCCCTTTGCCGAGTTATCTTCAGCTCAGGAGTGGGGGGCAAATGATGAGGGCGGATTTGGCCCTCCAATGACATTGTGACACCTGGCACCTCGTGGCAACTAGGTGCAGCCTCGTGACAACCAGGCAGCTCACCATCATGTAGCCTGGCAACTTAGACAACTCGCCACCCAAATAGCTCAGCACTTACAGGCAGCTCGCCACCATGCAGCACTTATAGACAACTCGCCACTAGGCAGCTTGCCACCCAAACAACTCGACACTTCACAGGCGGCTCGACCACCGCATGATAATTCCCAGGAGCTCACCACCGTACCTCGCATTTTATGGGATTATGACTTGTAACGGCTATATTATCTCACCCACTCCCCGATTCAGGCGGGAATGGGCAACCTCACCAGTTGGTGGCTTTATCCCCACCTAACATGAAAGTAGGTCCCATCACAATAGGAATCCAAGAACTGCTCCACCAAACCCATGAGGACTCTAGTATATAAAGTCCTCACCCCCCCGGGGTGAAGGTATGCAAAAAGAGATGCAAAAGGAGAGGGGAAAATGATGCGTAAGCTCTACTCTCAGCTCTCCCATTCTCTAATATAATTTTCAGCTCACTATTAAGTGCTGACTTAGCCATCGGAGTGACCTCACCGGGTAAACACCCCTGGGTTCTCTAATTCAGTTCTTGCAGATCAACCAGGTCCACCGTCTACAAAGATGAGCATATCATCTCCTGTAGGGAGCAACCGGGTTGCATGACACCAAGGAGCTCCACTTCAGCCTCTGAGTCATCAGCCACTTGGAAGCAGACGAGATGACGAGGTACTTAGCCAAAAAAAATGATACGTGACCGGAAACGGTTACATCATTAACGGTTTTGTCAAACATGTTATAGGCTAGTTCCCTAGGTTTGTAACAACCAAATATTTGCAACTATCATTTAAACAAGATTGACATAACCACCAAACTAATAACCAACACAAGAATGGCCATTGATTTCGAACAGTCCTCTTTTGACACCTTCACCTTCATGCCAGTATCCTTTACATGGATCCTAAAAGTGTTCCCAACGTTCGAATTTTGAGGTATTGGATACATATTGCACGGGTACTGTCGAAACTCTTGCTTGTTTAATTGGGTACCTAGATCTTCTAGTCTTCTAGTAGATATTTTAGTTAGAGAAGGGCTAAAATTTTGTAGCTGTTATTTTCCAAAAGAAGAGTTTGTGTACACAAATCTTCTAAAAGGTTTGTCATGATGTCTAAATAATAAAAGAATATTATTACAATAATATATACAAGTCCATATTCCTATTATAAATAAAAAGGAATACTATTAATTTCTACAATCATTCCCCATCTGAGCTTGGCCAATTTGCCACCTGATTTGCAAAGTTTTTTTTTTATCTGCCTTTTGTCTTTCTTTTTTATGTTGTAATTTCAATGATAACAATTTGAATGCAGCAAATAGGGGTTTAATCATTTCTTATTCACAGACAATTGGCTAGTCTTGTTAAGAACATCTAGTTGTAGTATCAACCTTTTTTTTTTTCGTTCCCACTATCTAAGTACTCTACCAAAACACTTAAAATCTATATATGGTCTATCATCAACATCTAGATAGGCTTGCATTGACCTGGATCCATCATTAGTATTCCTTAGGAGTGGGCCAGTCTAAACATATAGACCTATTTATAACACCTAAATACTGTAAGGTGTATTCTTGTTGACACTACACTTTAAAACTGATCCAAATTTCTTGTCACTCTATGTATAGATCAATGGACAAATATAATTCATGGGGGCAATGGGGATCTATTATGGGCTTTCAGTGGGCCAATTAAGATCTCAAATGCTTCTAAAGCAGAAGTTAAAACTCTATTGATTTATTTGATGGCTGTTAAGTCTATCTCAATTAGATCCGTAGCAGTGGAGGGTGATTCTAGAAATATGAAGATGAGAACAATAGTGATGATGACCCATTGAATTTCAGAGGGCCATCATCAACTAGAAAATTTACATGTAGGGCCATCAACTAGAAAAAAAAATAACATACTATGTAAAGAGGAAAAGAAACACCACATATATTGATAATCTCCTACATTCAGACTATGTAAAACTTTATTCAAGAAACTGCTACTGCTAAATCACCTAAATATTAAGCTACTATATTATTTAACTTAATTTAACTGCTACTGCTAAATCAACTAAATATTCCACTGGTGTGGAATGAGATGACCTGAAAATATAATAGAAAATATAACCGACCGGAAATTGTAAAAAAGAAAAACCAAGCATAATATAGAGATCTTTGTTGCTATGCATCATCATTTGTAACAAAGTATTCAATACCCAAGCCAACATATACTATTCCACTACAAAAAATGAAAACCCCTTGTGTGGGTTAACTGAGATGTAGTACCTAAGCCTGAAAACCCCTTGCATGGGTTGCCTGAGATGACCTGAAACACAACAAAAAATGAAAAAAAAAATACAGATATGAGATCGAGTATAATTTAGATAATAAAATGCTAGAAGTCTAGAATTGAAAAAAAACAACAACAAATCTATAATAGACCTAAAACAAATCTACAACACAAGAAATATAACAGATAAATGTATTTGGGACCAACACCATCGGATCTAATGGTAAGTCTGAAACAAATATATAACACAAAGTAGATCTAGAAAAAACACCAGACCTAGAATAAGGTAGATACCAGAATCTAGATCTGGAGCTTCGGCGTTAAAATAAATGCCTTCAATGGTAGATTAGATGTTTTGTTGGATCTAGACGACCACAGATGGCTCTAGGCATTGGGAAAATTTCATGGGGAGCTCATTCAATGAAAGCAGGTAAAAATGGTACAGAAATGAACGGAAACATGAGAGGAACCCAAATATGAGCTTACCTTCGAGAAAAGTCATCAGAGATGGCATCAGTGAGTATATGGTTGCACAGAGGCTAAGAAGAAGATGACGCTCAACTTGCCTCCTTCGATAAAACTTTCTTAGTTGTTTCCTTTCTCAGTGGGGTTGCACCTATTTGATGAGACCACACACCCCAAAAATTGAGAACACAGTTCTCATCACATCTCATCATTTCACCCAAAACAAACATGGAAAAATAGGAATCTTTAAAGAATATTCATATTTTCCCATCCCAGTCGCACAAACCAAACAAACTGCAAGGGAGAGTTTCAACTTCATATCATACATACTACATAGTATCTAACTATGTGTAAGCTAGAATAAATAGCAGTAAATAAATTACCTTTGGTATATGTGCACAAGCTAACAACTCTCTTGACTCCTAATTTCCAATGTGTCAATCAAGTAGAAAAGCGGGATGTGAGAAAATGGTCATGATACCAAACACTATCTTAATTGAAAGTCTAAAGTTGTGTTTGGTTTGAAGGAAAAAAATAGGGAAAGAAAAGGAAAGGTAGGGAAACCTTTACAAACCTTGTATGGGTTTCTCAACCTTTCCCTTCCTTTCCCTACCTTTTCCTTCAAACCAAACATAGCCTAAAGGAGATGCATGCAGTGGAAACATAAATACGTCAGCCTTAAAATTTTACATATATAATATGTTCAGAGAATTGGACCTGCACCTTCAAGAAAATAGTGGGTAGACACCTTGGGACACATAAATCATGAAAGGATACAATGTCTTATTGTTAGGGTCGGTTAAACCAAACCATGGGATTAAATTTCAAATTAGTCCTTTGCTTTTTTTGAATATCCCAAATTAAAACTGAACCAAATACCAGTTTCAAGTTTAACTAAAAAGTTGTTTAATTAACCATAAGTTTTTTTAGATTAACTAAAACCAGTCTTTCGGTTTTTAAAAACACCAAATCAAAACTGAACCGATTGATTCGGCTAATCAGATTTTTCAATTCAATTTCCATGGTTTGATTTGACTTTCGGATTTTGATGAGCATCCCTACTTATAGTTGAACATATAGGGTGGTAGAATGAGATTTGAGTTACAAGATTCCTTTATTGGTAATGAGTAAATAAAAACAAGATGTTTTTGAAATATGAATATTAATTAAGAAATTTTTTTTGGGTGCATTTTTTTCCATTTTATTGGTTTCCAATTTACTCGACCATGCATCTTTAACTTGAAAAATATCATTTTTTCTTTATTTTTTCATTTTAATAGAATTAGTAAGTGGTACATACTTTGCACATGACACTTTTAGATGATATAATGATAGTAATAATGTATCCAAAATTTTCTATAAACCTTATGTATTTTTTATTTTTTATTATTAATTAGATGTGAATTGCAAAATCCAAATTTGATTACATAAACACCTCTTCCAAATATGTAATAATTGGTTGAGTTGTGAAGTTTCAAGTACCATTGATAGACCTACTTGTTTGGCTAGATTATTCTTTCTATAATGTCTTATCGCTTTGGTGTATCTTTTTTGTATACATCTATAAAAAATTGTAAGATTTAAATTGAATGAATTGAATGAGGTGAAAAGTAATAGTTCAATTAACAATTGAAACCTCATTAATTAAATAGGGAATAAATGCAAAAATGTGTGCTTTAGTCAAAAGAACATTCCACAATCTTATTTATATATTTATTAGTAGTGTAAATATAAAATTATAGATGTATTCAATTTTTTCTATAAGTTTTTTTGTATTTCTATGTGTTAAAATAATTTTAATATGTTGCACTTACTTTTGTTTAACATGATAAATATATGATATTATATATGTACCTGAAAGTTTTTTTCACAAAATTTATGTATTTTTATATTTTATTAATTTTTATTATTTATTTATGGCATTAAATGTTAACATGTTTGACCCAGAATTTGAACAATTGATCTTTGCCAAACAATAAAATAATTTCATTTTTGTCCAATTTTAAATTATGTGTTTCATTTTCATTAACAATATACATAATTATCTTTATTACACTTTTTTTAATTTAATTAATTAAAATATCATAAATATCTCTATTTTTTACATTTTTTGTAGTTTTCTATATTTATTTCTATTTTAAAAATTTTATTACTTAACTATGACATCATAGGTTGATCAATTTGATATGGATGGTTGAATTGCTTAGCTACCACTTGGATAAAGAATAATTTTATTTTTCAGTCGTTTTTAAAATATATGGGTTTATATTGTTAAAAATATTGATACAAATCTAATTAGTAGCATTTATTAGTGAAAAATAAATTTAATATAGGATTTAATAAGAGAAAATAGGAGCTAATAGTTCAAGTATGAGACTTAATGGGGGGGGGGGGGAGTAGTATTGAAGTTACATTTTCAACCCTTACCATTAGAGATGGATTAAATACATAAATATAACCATTTTAATAGCCATTAAAGCTGTAATGAAAATGACTTTTATACCAATTTTCAAACAAAGAAATAGGGGGTAATTTTAGATTTTCACTTTACATCCATACTTTTATATATAGTATAGATAATTACACGAGTTATGCACCACACCAATTAGCTAATGCCTTTGTTACAAGGTGACTAAGGCCATTTGTTTTGACTACATCTCTCCACCTTATGCACCTTAGGCCTCACTCACTATCCGACATTTAGAGGGGTTAGCTTGGTCAATGGGTAAGTTGACCATCTTACCTGCATTTGTTTTCCAATATCATTAGGTCCGACAATAAAATTTATGAAGATATTTGAGTTGATACCCTCCCTCTACTTGGGTAATAAGTTACAATCAGTTAAAAATTGTATATATAAAAACACTTGCCCAGGTAAATTTGTAGTGTAAAAGAACACGAGAAGTGTGCTTACCCAATACCCATACAAGTTTTACCTGAGCAACACTTGCCTAGATAACTGCACTTAACTGAATAACTAAAACAAATGGGGCCTTAGTGCCTTTGTATTAAGGGATAGTGTCATATGACCAACTCAATTATGGTTTTGTTGAAGTGAAGCTTACTAGTTAATAAATAGGAGTCAAGGGCTGGGTTAGCCCAACCTTAACTTCGTATTGTAGGACTACAACTTAAGTCTGGTTAGCCCAAACTTGACCTAAAAAAGAAAGTTTGGTTGGATTATGTTGGATTCGCAATTAACTTAAGGTCAGGGTTGAAAAGTACGAAGCTAAATTATGTGGCGTTTGATAAATCTGAATTCTGAAGTCTTAAAAGTTAAAAAAATATTAAAAGTGTCTGAAATCTGAAAAGAGGCATCGGTGATTTTCTACTTTTTAGAGGTTCTTAATAGATAAGGTTTTTTGTGTTGGACCACACCTTTAACATCTGAAATTTCCTAATTTTACTATTTTACCCCTATTATAGACAATTTGGTAATTTTGAGTTCAATTTATATTATTTCATATAAAATAATTTATATATTTGTGTTATCAAATTCAAATAATTTATCAATTTGTGCTATTAATAAAATTTACTAGTTAATATAAATAAAAAAATTACTAGTTCAAAAAATAATTAATAATGTCAATCATTAATAATTAATAATAAATAACTAATCACTAATGTTAAAATAGTTAAAAATATTAAAATAATCAACAATAACAAAAATTAAAATAATTAATAATTAATAATTGATACAAAAAAACATAAAAGATAAATTACATTCAATTCAAAATAATAAATAAAAAATTACTTATAGGGCGGTGAAGACCAATTTCTGTGAGTTTCTTTGGGTATGCCGCGGGTGGTGAAGAAAACGTTACGGGATTGCAATTGCCGGAGACGAAACGGGCGGTGAAGACCATTTTCATGAGGTGGAGTTCGGTCCATGAGTCCATGGTGACGAAACGGAGGAAGTTGATGTGAACTCCGAGGCTTCGGTGCTTGCCGGAGCAGTCGAGGCACATGAAAACTCTGAAGGAGGCAGAGGCCCATTGTCGGAGCTTCGGTGCTTGCCGAAGCAATCGAAGTTGATATGGGTTCTTCTGCATGCAGTCTACGTAGGTACTGTTTTTCGGGAGGGATTGCAGTTGCCGTAGACGATGAGAAGCCACTGCTGCTGAACACGATGACATATTTAGACGCGCAGGCGGCGGCCATGAAACCTGGAACTTCAGACGCATAGCGACGATCTTCCGAACGCAGGTACAATTTGTCAGGAGGGATTGCAGTTGGATGTTGGTTATGCTTTGTGAGTCCATATTCAGACGCGCAGGCGACCATGAAACCTGGAGCAATCTTCATACGTATAGCGGCGATCTTCCTTGTCCTTTGCACGAGAGGAAAAACACAAATGAACGAGTTTTTTAGGTTTTGGGGTTAAATAGGGGTAAATCGTGTCATTTCAAAATTTTTAGAAGGGTATTTATGACTTTTACTAGTTCTGAAAGGGCTGTTCACGGGTCGGGTTGGGTCGGTTTACTGTGGTTTTTCCAACCGACCCAACCTGATCGGGTTACCTGACATAGAAACTGAAACCGACCCAGTGTTAAGCAAAACCGACCTGGTCGGTTTGAGTCAGGTTGGGTCGGTTTTGGTTCTAAGTTCATCCCTGTGATAAAATCTTGCTAATTTAAAAAACAGTCATAAATTGAACATCATTTCAGTCATCTCCTATGATAAAATTTAAATAAAAAATTAATCACAAAAGTTGTTCATTAATCACTATTCACTAATCCAAAGTTTCTTGCAACCATTCAAAAAATAGGTGGCCTAATAGGCTTTGGAACTTCATGTTTGAACTAGGAACTGAGTCAATTCGGGTCAGATGTGAAAACTGAAACCTACCCAAATCATCGATTTAAGAATTTGCACAACCCGAAACTGACCCGTACTGATGAAAACCCGACTGACTCAGGTTGGGTCAATTTGGTCAAGTTGGACCTTCTTATGAGCAGCCCTACGTTTAAGTGCCTTAGGAGCCGGGCCACAAGCTTATAATTCCAGATATGAAAACAAATTTCAGATAAATTTTCATACAAATCAAGTTTTTCAAACACTAAACCTCTCAAAAGTGTTATAAACGCCACCTTAATTTAGGGTTTAGATATATGTAAACCCCTCGTGCATCCTGACCATTATTACTTTATATATGTTTTGTATATATTCATGTGAAGTATATGATAGTTATATAGTCCCACTATACCCTATCATAACCATATGTATTGAGCCTTAAAACCCTAACCTTTCTTTTTCATTCTTTTTCTTCTTCTCCTAAACTTTCCTACTTCCCATCTCTCTATTGTTGGTTGCAAGTTGCCATTGTGGCTGCTAATTTTGTTGGTTCTCGGTTGAAGACAACCACATTGTGTCACATGCTCGTGCATTGTATTATTTCTTTTCTTCTTTAGTTCCTCTCCTAAGGAGCTAATATTGCTAGAGGTGTAATTTGGGTGGATCAAGTTGGGCTTTTGTTAATTTCGGCGGGTCAAATTGGGCTTTTGTCAAAATTTGAATGACCTGGTCCAAACATCCAAACTTGAAGCAGTGTAAATTCTAACTCAGGCCAACTCAAGTTGCACCCCTACCTGCTATCCATCTTATCACTGCTCTCTTGGTGGCCACTGCCCAACCACCACTCATCTAGCTAGGGATGGCAATTTCCACCCTACTTTGTGTATTATTTTTCTGAAAAACAAGTTTTGTGGTAAGGATAGGGTAGGGTAGAGTATTAGTCTAAACCTAACCCTCCCAAATTTATGTATCAAACTTGGTAAAATACCCCCAATGTTATAATTAAATTGCTATTGTAAGGCATATTAACTTATGCATTATGTGTTAAATTTAATAATGTTTTTGAACTTATGTAAAGTATAATTGATAGTCTATGTGTTATCTACATGTTTCAATCAAATAATAGAAAGTTTTGATGCAACATGACAGGAAATTGGATGCAAGTTTTGGACCCAACCCGACCCGCCCTCAAAAGTGGGGAGGGTAGGGTCGAAGAGGATTTTGTATTTTCATGTGCATTGATGGTTTAGATCTTAAAACCCAACTTGCTATAGGTTTTGTGAAGGGAGCAAGTTGTGAGGTTTGGGCAAGGTCTATAATTTACAAAACCCTCTATAAACTCACCTTGTTGCCATCCTTATTTAGTAATCTTGCTTGTTTGCCAATCACCATCTTGTTGTTACTACTATTACTACCACTACTACTACTACTACTACCACCACTACTACTACTACTATTACTACTACTACAATGGAAACGGATAATTATATTTATAATTTTAGTAATCTTTATTTTAGTCATTTTTTATTAAAATAATTTAATAATTTAGATTAAATATATTAATATTTTTTAATAAAAATAATAAAATACTGCTAATTACTCTTTTTTTTAAGCCTCACTCCCGGTGGAGGGTGGCCACTGGAACTTGTAATCTTTATTTTATTCATTTGTTATAAAAATAATTTAATAATTTAGATTAAATATATTAATATTTTTTAATAAAAATAATAAAATATTGCTAATTACTCTTTTTTTAAGCCCCAAAATTTACTCCCGGTGGAGGGTGGCCATCGAAACTTTATTGATACGCAGAAAACCTTGGAGGGGGGCGTGAATATTGCTAATTACTCAATAGATAATTATTTTTCATTTCATTTTATTTATTTTACTTTATCAACCATTAAATGTTATAACTAATTTAATCTATAGATTAACTTCTTTAGTCATAGTTAAATTAATCTAAGCCCAAGCTCAAGGTTTAAGACTATGAAACAAATCCTCGTCCCCTTCCTCACTTGGGTATCATTATCAATCACCATCCCTACCAAGGCAATATTCATCATCAGCCCCATCGGGTTGGGGAAGCTAAGTACCCAATGGAATGGGGAACATTGCCATCCCTATTCATATTCAAATCCTATTAATTGGTTAATTGTCAAAAAACTATAATTCAAAACCTAATAAATAAAATTAAATTTTAGAAATTTTTTTACTTAGCAACTATTAGAAATTAAGAAATTAATAAAGATTAGTAATTCATAAAATAACAATAAAAAGTAAAAAATGTTAAAAATAATAAAATAAACCACTCACATTCCATTTAAAAATTATAAAATTTAATTAAAATATTAAAACTAATAAAGACCTAATTATAAATGTCTTAAGACTCCTACTTAGGGATGATCATTTATAACTTAGCCTAAACATGGCTAAACCAACAAATTTTTGGTCGCAAGCAACTATTTTCTTCTGAGTTAGGTCTAGCTCAAATCTACACCAACCCCACACAATGTAGATAGTAGGATTGTAAATGCTTTGGATTCAGATTTGAACCAACTGCATCCGCATCCAAATCCGATTATATATGAAATCTAGATCCACATTTTGCATATGATTATTATGTTGGGTTTTGGATCATCTTCACATTTAATCTGCAACTATCTTATTGTGTTTAAAATGACAAAAATTAAAAAGTTTTAAAAATCAATTATTTTTAAAGTAATATGTATAATAAATGTATATAAATATAAAATATTAAATTTATCAATTATAAATTTTATATTGTTATATATTATATATATGTATACATAATTATTGGATTCTGATTGCTATTGTTTGGTTCATTTGGAGTTGGAATTGAAATCAACTGACAATTTTATTAATATTTTACTATTTTATTAGTCTTTAATAATTAATATCTTATTATTTAATTATTACTTAGTTAGTAGTTATATAATTATAACTAGAATTATTTTTCCTACCCAAAATATATTATATTTATATTTTATTATTATATTTAATAATTAATATATTTTTTTGGTATTATTATTTTAGTAATATTTTATTATAGTACTATTATTTTATTATTATCTTAATATTAATTTAATAATATTTTATTACTTTATTAGTATTAGGGTTTTGTGGGTTTTGTATCATGAGTTCTTTAGTCCTTTAAGGGAGGCCTAAAATACCAAAACGTCCTTACATCATCCCTTTAGTCTCTTTAATAGTATAAATGCTATCTCTCTCTTTCTCATTAACTCTATTTTAATTGTCTCTCTTCTATAATATAATCTCTCTCTCTCCCTCTCTCTCCCTCTTTAATAATATAATATCTTGATTATAGAGTGCAACTTTAAATATTAATGCTATACAGTTTTGTTAATGACAATATTTATTATTTTATATTTTTAAAACAAAAGAAAATAAAAAATACAAAAAAGGAGAAAATAGATAAATACCTATGTTGATTTTTGTAAATACAAATATAATTATTATTTTATATTTTTAATAAATGTTTATTTTATTATTTTTTATTTATTATTATTGATTTTAATAATCCTATTAATATTAATTATACTAATTCTTATAAATGGTCATCCTTAATACAAATTAATACTAATTTTTATTAATTTCTTAACTTTTAATAGTTGCTCGATAAAAACTTGCTAAATTTTAATATTTGTATTAACTTTAGTAATTTTTATTAATTATATTTATTTGGTTTCAAATTATATATAACTTATTATTATTATTATTATTATTATTATTATTGCATGTCGTGTGTCACATTACGGGTTTCTAGGCAGACCCGTTTAGCTTGTCTTCTTCGTATAAGTGATAAAACAGGTTCTACATTTTAAATTTTCATTATTTTTTTATTTTTATATAATTTTTAATGGGTTTTCTACTTTATCTAAGTCTCTTGTGTAGTATGTGCACTATGCACAATAAAGGTCTCAACTCATAAAATTATTAATTTTAACAATATTATTAATTAATTAAAAATATATTAATACAAATTTATCTAATAAAATAAAAAAGAATAAACAAAACAAAATACAACATTAGAACATGGGTTTTATTTGTAATATATCAAACCCATATTTAAATCATAATATTATTAAAACTATCAAGTAATATTTTTTGTATTTAAATTTATTATTTTTATTAGTGTTTATTTAGTTTGATTTTTAAGTGGAATTGAAATGTTTTTAATTTTTTAGTGTTTATTAAATTTGACTTTTATTAGTGTTTTTTAATTTTTACGAAGTTTTGTTAATATTTATTAGTTTTAAATGGAGGTTTAGTGGATTTTAACATTAATATTTTTATTTTTGTTGTTTTATGCATGGTTTTCAAACCGGGCTAGACTAGATGGTCAAATTGGAAAAACGGGGAACCGGTCAGGTGATCGGTTCCGTTTTTCCCCAAAATCAGATTTTTGCCAAAAAAGCGTTGATTTGGTCAGCAAATCGTTGACTTGGACGATTGAACCGTTTGAGCTGTTCAACGGTTTTAACTATTTTTAATTTTTTAATTTTTTAATTTTTTGTCAGAACGGACCCAACGATCAGACCGTTTGACCTGGGAACCGGACCCCCTTACTAGTTCATTGTCCGGATTAGTTTTAAAAACTTTGGTTTTATGTTTGACTGTTTAACCTCAACCTATTTATACTATTTGACTTATTAATATTTGACTTATTTATGTTGTATTACTACCTCTCTCTCTCTCTCTCTCTCTCTCTCTCTCTCTTAAATGCCTTTTTAAATCTAATAATAACGTGCATTAAAATAAGAATCCTTGGAAAATCCAAAAATTTATCTCTCTCTCTCTCTCTCTCTGATAGTGTGCAGCTTTATTAATCCAATTAAAATAGGTAATGATTACTTTTCTATATTTTTAAAACAAAAAATAAGAAAAATACAAAAAATAGAGAAAATAAATAAATAGTTTATCTCAAAAGAAAGACATGCTGACATATCAACCTTGGCTTGCCTTGGACCCAATTGACCTTACTCCCAACAATGAGTAGGGTTGTTCATTATATAGTCTAAACCACCAAACCAGACCGAACCAAACTGAAATTGGTAATTTGGTCTTAAAAAAGATCTGGTCTGGTTGAGAATTTTTTAGAATGTTTTCTTATTCGGTCTAGTTTTTCTGAATTTTAGAAACTAGAACAAATTGTAAACCAAATTATTAATACATACACGAAGTAAGATTTCATCGAACATGTGAACATGTCACATTACTCTTTGGTCTTTACTTCATAAGATCGAGTAAATCGATTAGGGTTGAAGGATATTAAGTAGGGCTAAGGTTAGGGTTGAATAGGTTGAGTTGGGTTAAGGGTTGACAGCATTAGTCGGGCTAGAGTTGGCTGCTGACCTAACTTGGCCCAACTCGCACCCCTATTAATAGGGTTGATCATGGATTTTGCCACACTTAGCACCTAGGTAACTACTTACTATAGGGGTGCGAGTTGAGGTTGGGTTAAGCTTTCAGGTGTACAACGTTAAATAAAAATTATTAAAAAGATAATATCTTATATTATACAGAATATAAGATATACCCTATGTAATATAAAATATAATTCATATTATATAAAGCAGACTTTTTTTGTTGATCTCGTATAAGTTATAAAAGTTAAATATAAATACCGAATATCATATATACTTAATACTTATAAACCTACACAATACATGCTCTTACACAACTACAACATATACATGTATCTCGGGCCTAATAGGTGCAACTTAGAAGTTGGGTCCAGGGCTGGGCTAGCTACAAATAATTAATCACGCCTACTGTTAAGGTATGATCCAAGTGTGTTTTTTGTTCATTTGCACAAGCTCTTGAGATTGGAAGTATGAATGGTGGTGTGGGTAATTTGGTGCAGCCCTTGAGGAATTAAGATGACCATCATATCTGATCTAATTCAATGTACACAAGATTAATTATTTTTGTTGGCCGTGCATCAAAATGCCTCCTGAGATAAAATTCCACCATACTTCTATAGCTAGATTTTATGGCTTAATTTAGCTTTAACAAAAGCACAAGACAGCCTTGTTAGGGAAGCTAATGTTGGCACAGACAGATAAGGATTCTGAACCCTGAGTGTGGAGTGATGAACGTCACACCAGGTACCAACTGGTTCAACCTTCCTACTGACACTGCTTAGCATTTAGAAAAAGGGGTACTTGTTTGTGCATCCTTTTTCAGCCTGGATCCCTGATAGGTGATATCTCTAAGGTAGGCATATAAAGAGAAACAGGGCAGCCATTAGCTTGGTGGCATACGTAATTGTTCAAATAATATATAGCAGGTTTTAAAAACCAATCCAAAATTGAAACTGTTTTAACCACTAGTTTTTGGGTTGACGGTTCAATCATCTGATTTGAACGAATAACCTATTCCAACTTAAAAAATAAAAATCAAATGAACCAGTTGAACAAATCAATGATTTGATTGCTTGAATCACTGACCAAATCAATAGTTACCTCAACAGTTACCGGGCCGAACAATCCAACCGTCCGGCTCAACAAAAATTAGACTGATCCAAAGTGGTCAATTTACCATCTATGGGTATCGAAGGTTTAATTGTTTTTTTAGTGGAAGAATGAATCAATCAACTCAACAACTCAACAAGAATAAAAAATTTTCAAGGGTCAACGTTATTCCTTCCTTGGAAAATAATCCAGTCACTTGGTCTTATGGCGCATCTCCCTATAGGGTTTATACAATACATATATATAGTTTGAAAATACTTATTGACAAATAAATTACTAGATATATATACTATCTTTTTTTAGGTGTGGGACAATAGGATTAATTAGTTTCAAAATCGGGCCAAGCAAAACGATCAACCACATTTTTTTTCTGAGCAAATTAAGAAAGAAATTAATGCTGAGTGACGATGCAAAAGCAATTGGGCGAGTGATCAAAATCATTCCATCTTGTTGTATGGAGCCTCAATTAGTCACATTATCCATGTTCCAGATGAAGGCTGCTGTTGTATGTATAATATTATATATGAATTTGGAATCAATAGATAGAAAGAAGGATTATATGCTATATATGAACTTGGAGCGCAAGAAGAGAAGAGTGAAGAGTAAAGGGAGGCTGAGTAGTGAATGTATATGTATGGGGGACATATGGTATTATCCTCCACGCACCTTCCACCTTCCCTAGTCGAAGAATATAACAAAAAAGATGCTGCTGAGTGCTAAGGTATGAATGATTGTTATCACATATTCACATGCGCTTAATTAGTCAAATCACGAATTTCACTCAGAACCCAATATTTTCTGTGGATTAAGAAACTCGTGGCGTACCTCTAGCTAGCCGCTATGAGATCATGCGATGATGTACGGTGGGAGTCGACCACCCTTGTGAGCTCAGCAGATGATCAGTAGCGTTGATTCGGTGTCGGATTCCCCACTACTAGCCATAGGCCTATAGCTAGCTACTATGTAATCTGAAATCATCTCCAACCCAGACCCAGTGGAGAGTGGAGAGAAAAAAATATGAAATGGTGATAAAAAAGCGTGGATGTGATTGGAATTAAGAATTTTATTCTTGCTTTAATTTGCTTAGCTTATTCTAGACTCTAGAGTGTATTTGACTCTAGTAGCTATGTACAGTACACAGAGAAGCAGACGCTAGTTTGTTTACAGAAGGCTACAAATACGAGCGGGGGGGGGGGGGGGGGCGGGAATGAATGAAACAGAGAGAGCGAGTGAGGCCTGGCTAGCTGAAGGGGATTAAGCAGAGAAGAGTGAAGAGAGAGAATTGTATTTGTAATTTTGTATGGGTGGAGGGATGAAGTGGTGGGAGGAAGGGAAGCCTGTTGTTGCAATGCTGGCTGTTGATTTCGCCTTGGCTACTGTGAATGTATTCCTCAAGAAGGCTCTTGACCAGGGAATGAACCATCTGGTTCTCATAACCTACCGACAGTGCGTTGCCACCGTCTTCTTAACCCCTATTGCCTACTTCTGGGAAAGGTGCGTACCAGTGTACTGAGGCATACTCATGACTCATCCCTTCTTTTTCGGGTTTGGGTTAGACAGGCTCCAACTTCAAGTTGGGCTTGGGTCCAATAATATATGGCTTTAATTAAACTACTTTCTTTTCCATTCATTGCAAATGGACCATGGTCATGGAATTGGCAATTTGGCACCCGCTATATATATAGTTGATGTCTTAACTGGACTTCTTCTCCAACCAACTCCAGGCCGGCTTCAGGATACAAAGACAAATATGCAGAGTGCAAATTAAACCTTGTATTTTGTATGTATTTGCACGGTACATATTTATTTTTGTACTCTTTTCAAATTAAGCTAGCTAAAAGTGCCTTGATTTTTCACATGATGCAATTTTACATCACTTGAGCTGCTTCTTTTTCATCTTCTTTCAATACAAATGTACAAGATAAACTTGATCAATTGGTTGCAGGAAAAGCAGGCCCAAGCTCACGGGTCGCATTTTATTCAATCTTTTCTTAAGTGCAATGGCCGGGTTAGTGACATGTATAAACCTAATATATATATATATATATATATATATATATATATATAGCAGAGCAGCAGCTATTGGCTTATTGCTCTGCTGCTGCTGCTGTTGTCGTCTAATATGGTATTTCATCACTTATAATATTGTATAGGGCAACATTCACACAATACTTCTTTCTTCTTGGAATACAATATACATCTGCCACCTTCACCTGTGCTTTCATCAACATGGTGCCTGTGGTCACATTTTTGATGGCTCTGCCATTTGGGTATGTATAGAGTAAGACAATTAACATATCCTCATTCCTCTCCTCTGGCCAGTAGATCATCAATTATATATACTTAATTGGGTTTTTCCTTTCATGCACAACAGTCTAGAGACAGTAGACCTAAAGAGCAAAGGTGGGATTGGGAAGGTGTTGGGGGCACTAGTGTGTGTGGGAGGTGCCATGTTGCTGGGACTTTACAAAGGAGTAGCATTAACAAAACCTTCAAATCCCCAAGCCCTAACTCATGCCAACAGCCTTAGTCCGAGCAAGAGGGCAGAGAGATGGAGGAATATTGGAACATTGGCCTTGGTCGCTGGCTGCACCTTGTGGTCTTCTTGGTTCTTCATCCAAGCAAGGATTGGCAAGCAATACCCCTGCCAGTACTCCAGCACCACCTTCATGTCATTCTTCAGTGTTCTTCAATCCGCTACGCTCAGCTTGGTTGTGGGCGGAAGGGATTTTTCCTCGTGGATTCTTTCAAGTAAAGTTGAGATGTTAACTGTCTTGTATGCTGTAAGTATATATATCAATATGCTCTTAATTAGATCATATTTCTCTCTCTATTTAGAAATTAATTAATAATTTCTGGCCACAGCCCACAGAGTTTTCTCTGATGAGCTTTTAATTAATTTCTATCAATGTGAAATTGCAGGGAATAATGGGATCAGGGTTGAGCTTTGTGGGGATGTCCTGGTGTGTAAAGAAAAGGGGTCCCCTCTTCACTGCAGCATTCAGTCCTCTCATTCAGGTCGTTGTAGCCATGTTTGATTTCTCCATTCTGAATGAACAACTTCACCTGGGAAGGTGTGTTGTTCTCTCATCTCTACTTCTCTGGCTACTGCCCACCTCCATTTTTTTTTCTATATATACACCTAAAACTGATCAACTTTCTTTGTGGACATTGTGATGGACAGCGTCTTGGGATCAGTCCTGGTGATTGTTGGCCTGTATACCCTTCTGTGGGGTAAAAGCAAAGACGCCCAAAATTGCGCAATTAAGCAACCCCAAGCACCTGATGATCAGGGGCAGGAATATCAAGAGCAACCAGTGTAATTAATTAATGAATTCCTGGTGTTTATCGACAAATTATCAAATCATGTCTAATATAGTTCAGGAATTTTGTTGGGCCTTGTAGTTGTAACTTATTCTCAGACATTTTCTAAATAGTCTTATACGACTGTGTTACTGTGCTGAAATTTCATATATGGGCGCCTCGCGTCCAGACAATCCATCCACTTCAGTCTCCATTAACACACCGAAATACATACATATATACATTCAGTCTAGCTCTAGCTACCACTTAATAATTTAATTGTGGATACTGTCGAAATGCATTGTAACCATGAAATTAAATTAACGTACCCCAATTAAGCAATGACACAAGTTCCATAAACTCATAAAGATATATAAAAACGTATGTATGTATGTATGAATGTATATGAATACACATACGTACACACAACATTATTGATAATACGTACGGTATCTATAGTCTATACCAAAAAGGTTATTGATAGTAGTAAATATATAATAAAACTAAGGGGAAGACGTATACGAATACGTGCTTGTATTTGTATATTTCAGTTTTCATGCCTAGCCATCGCCACTTCCACTGTCATGATCGGAGAGCTGGTGATCAGTTTTGGATGAGTTTCCTCGTTCTTTCTTTCTCCCCTTCCTTCCTTGCTTCTCCGGCCCCTTATGCTCTTCTCTCTGATCAACAGAGTCAGACATTTCCAGGTGAACACCCGGATCCTTGGAGCTGTAGCTGCCACCCAACATGATGGAGTTATTGATGGCCTGGAAATTGCTGTTCACGTAAGCGCCCATACCCTCGCCCATTGATGCCTTGTGAGGATCAGACGACATCTCATTCAAATCCGATTTCATTGTAGCTCCGGTATTGCTCCCGGCGAGGGTGATGACACTCGAACCACGCTCATCTTCGTCGACCCCATCCCCTATCTGGCGTCTGGACCCAGTGAGGCGGTTCGTTATTGCAGAGACCATGTCCCGGACTTCGCGATCCAGTTGTTTCTGCTGCAGCTTCTCTCCTTCAGTGCTGGAGTGGCCGAGCCTCTTGGGGTTGCTGGACTCAAGAGTCATGACTTAAAGATGATGATGAAGGTATTACGGCGACGGTGGTTGTTTGTTTATCGTTCGGTGATAGTGATTGTAGTATGCAGTGTTTTCTGGGGAAAGGGTTTATGAAGGGAAGCTTCGGGTGTCACTGTTGCAGTAGTCGTCGGAGGAAAGAAAAAGGAGGTGGGTCGCAATTCACATCATCACATGCTACAGAAAGAAAAAGAGACTGAATCAAATGGAGTTCTTTACCCACTCTGAGAGACAGGCATCGCTTCAAGGAACTGGTTTCGATTTAATGCTTTTGTGCCCATTACGCAGCTTTAAAGCTTAAATTAAGAGCAGTACATGCATAAATGCAAATCCCTCTCACTACCAAATCTTCCTTTCTTTTTCATTTACGTTTTAACTTTAATTAACACTAGACACCTATTGAATTTCAATTTTGGAAACCTCTCTAACGAGATCCTTTTGAAACTTTGGAATTTCGGATGACTTTTTTTTTTTTTTTTTTTTTAATTTTAATTAATAAAATCTCAAACTCAAACTTTCAGCCAAAATTAATAAACCCGCCTGATATTTTTCACATATCATTTTGGCGTCAATGACCGAAGATCACTAAGACCATTTATATATATATATATATATATATATATATAACTTTTTTGAAGTAAAAAAAAATTTAAAGTTTAAAGAAAAGTATTTTCTTAGAACATGATAAATTGATAACCATGTCCTTTTATCCATCTATACCATATAAAGGTGATTCTTGCCTTGGTTCCTATGCAATCTAGAAAAAAAATTAATTAAGGTGATATTTGGCAAGGATGTAGATTCTTCTTTACCAATTTTTAAAAAATCAATGACTTTTGAAATCAGTGTTTTTCCAAAAATTGGTAAAATTTGTTATTTGGTATCATTTCTGCCGTGTAAGCCAATTTTTGAGAGATTGACTGTACATATGAATTCTGGCCAATTCTTGAAATCAGTGTTATTTGTTATTTGGTATCATTGTAATTTAGCTAAGTGACTGTATGTTTGGATGCAGAAAGCCACAGGGTGGTTTTATACAATGAATTTCAAGGTTGCTTAACTGTACATATGCTCTTTAAAACATTTGAAAGCTTTGGCAGAAATTTTCTTAAATAAAAGGAGGGATGGGATAAAATGAAAGCAAATACATGGAACGAATTATTAAACAGTTTTTTTTTTGGGGGGGGGTACAGAATTTTATCAAAGAGTTGAAGTGCTCCTTTGCATTCTGAAATTTCAGAGGAAAATATTTTCTTTTTTTGGGTATTATATAAAACACATTACAGGGTGACTCATGGGGTGGGGACAGAGCAGGATGCAGGATGTATGTGAGATCCACTGACCTTAGCACTGAAGCATGACTTGGATGTTAGTAATCTGCATAATAGATCAAACAAGAAAAAAAAAAAAAAAAACACTTACCTGTCCCCTTTATCCTATCAGCACAATGAAACATATTCACAGGATGCAAGTTTTTGATATGGGGATCAATCAAAACAGTGTTGGTAGAAGACATGAGGTGGACCAGGTGGTTGGTACAAGGGTATCATGGTATCAGCATGGGGCAGAATTCAAACCTTCATTGGATAGCATAGTTCTTCTTTAGAGAAAAAGGAAATAGCAAGAAGAAGAAGAAAAAACAAGTTCGTGGCTATGGATACCATTACTGAAAGAGGTGCAAACTTGAACTTCAGTAGAATCATTAACAAAATACAGCCTAAGGGCCTCCATAAAGAGTTCTATTCCAGAGAAGTGGTCAAGCCCTAGAGTAAAGTGATTCCTTGTCCATTCTATTACTTATTTTACTGATACAAGCTTGTCAAAACCATGCATTTTTCTATATTTCCAAATATTCATGCCATCTGAGAAAGAGGTCCTGCAGTCTTCTATTGTTCATATGGAATTTACAATGCAAAAATTTAGGCTACACATACTTCAACCATCTTCAGATATAGAAATCCAACAAGATAATCTTCCTCAAGGTTTACAATTTTCATACTTCAAAAATGAAAATCTTGGCAATAAATTTTGAGATGCATAAGATTTTACAATTTGAGGGAAGTGTCAAGACAACTAATGTGTTTCTAAAGACCCTCAAAATGCATAGACACAATTAACGCTTAAACCAAATAATACAACAATAACCATAGATTATGAATACGACAAGATTTTGGAACAAAAATATAATTAATGACTATGCAAATAATTTCAATATAAATGTGACTTCTGTTGAACTCTCTCTTGTTTCCACCGAAAAACAAGTTTATCATATAGGTTCTTATCATTTGTCTTAGCTTTTGGTTGAATTATCACCAATACTTTTCAAGGTTGTTTAATACTAGATTTCCTTTGACAGATTTTGGGATTCAGTTAAATGGGGAAGCTGATTTAAAATTTCTGCAGTTTTGGGGAAATTGCAAACAGTGATATTTTTTGGACAATCTCACAAGAGACACTGAGAGACGACACTTAGATTTCTATGTCCAATCTCTTCTGTCTTTGGAGTTTTGGGGAGAGGTAGCGCAGCTCTTCCAACCTAGCCAGGATTCGTGCTAAATCATCCACCTCCAACTATCATAGTTTCTTTTAACTCTTCAAGACTAAACTGCATTGTCCATTTGTCCTTGTGGCCTTGATTTCAGAGGAGGAAATCATTTTATCTTTGGACCATACCACGTAGAACCTTTAAAAATGGCTTTAAGTGGGAACTTTCCATACATTAATCTCCCTCGGATGTCTCATGATGAGCATTATACCAAACACAATAATGATGATCATATATATGAAATCCTTTTACCTCTTTGTTCATCACCACATAAAGCCTTTGGAACTCTCTTTTGGAGGAATCCTTCCACACCTTAGATCTTCCCAAAATCTCAGCCTAGCCCCATGATAAACCTTGCACTTCATATAGTAACAAGTTTAGATTTTTTTTTGTTTCTTTTCACAACTGCCAATGATTTTTTTTTTTAAGAAATTTATGGATAATTAAATTAATTACCGAACTGTTTAACAGAGAAACAAAGAAGTCCATAGTCACTCCCAACAGAAGTTCCAATTACCACCCTATTTTTTGTTAGAAAAACCTCTATCAAAGTCTAGTTAGAAACCTAAGCACGGACACCCACAAAGAAGTCCATAGTCACAAAACCATTGGTTGTTTGATACCGTAGTATAATTATTATTTTTATACCATAGTGTATGCCTTGTAAAAGTAATTATTGGCTTTATTCCAATATATAGAAGTATTTTTTTTTTAAATTGGTTAAGAATCCGGCCCAACATCTCACCCAAACTCAAGCCCATTCTGAGGTCTTTATCAAAGCCCAAGCCCATTTTCATACCTATGCACAAGTCCAAACATAATCCAAATTGAAATCCATATTCATGATTTTTATGCCTATATAAAGGGCAGCCCAGTGCACGAGGCTCCTGCCAATGCGAGGTCTGGGAGGGACAGATGTACATAGCCTTACTCCTGCATACAGAGAGGCTGTTTCCAAGATTTAAACCCAGATCACAATGGAGTAACCCAACCGTTATACCAAGGCCCACACTTATTTGCATGCCTATATCCAAACATAAATTCATGACCCATATTGAAAACCCAGATCCATGACCAGCCAACCCCTTTATTTTGAAAAGATAAACAGAGAACTAAAATGCATCTTGCATGACAATTGGTGTTGGCATTTGTTGGAATTGAAGGAAGCATGGAAAATGACAGCATTCATATCGGAAATTGTGAAATCAAGTGCCTACCCACTAAAAAATGTATGAGAGGTTAAAGTTGTTGTCGTCTAGGAAGAATAGATGGGAAGTAGTAATTTAGTTTTAATGCTAGTTCACTTCAAATTGGGCTGTCTATGTGCATGTGTTAGGTAGTTTTCAGAATATTCAATTGAGTGAATAGAATTTGATTTCTTTAAGCATTTTGTGCCTTGGTGGTGCAACTCCATCAACTATCCCAAAGGTATGATATTCTTAATGGTTGGTGTGACTCCAATCTTGAATTAGATTCCTAAGGCAAGATGCCAAATACTTGGCTCGATCTCTCTCTCTAACCTGAACAAGCTATTAAATACTTTGCTTCTTAGGGTGGAATAACCACGACTGCTCTTCCCAGTTAGGGAGTAAATTACAAACATTTTCTTGTAAATTAAATCCTTGTGGTAATGAGAGGAGTTCTGATCCCATGAAATGTTTTTCACCAATAGAAGCCGAGTGGTCTGGTTCTCGGGTTGAACGATCAATTCTGACAAAAAAAAAGTAAAAATGGTTAAAAACCGTTATCTGGGTCAACGGTTCGACCACCTGGGTCAGTGATTCACTGACCAAATCAACAGTTTTTAGCTAAAAGATGGTTATAGGGTGAAAGGGATGACCTGTTCCCTTTTTTCCGGTCCGGTCTGATTTTGAAAACATTGGCTTAGCAAGATGTTGCCATTTATTATTTGATATTCTGATAATTATTTTATAATAATAACAATGAGTGGTCACTGGTCAGGTGCTAAACTCTAGTCAAGTAGTTTTAGGCCTTGTAGATCAGTGATTGCGATCAGTAGTATTTTGTATTTTAAGCTGTTACTTTTTGGTCAAATAAGGGAGTAAATTACAACTATTGTCTTCCCAAAAGCTGCATGAGTGTGGTGTTCATTTCATGAGAGAAGTTGATCAGTCTGCAGCATGGAACATTTGACAGCAAGGATGGGCAATATGAATGAATTCACAAGGTAATATGCATGCCCCCTGCCCAAGTTTTCTGCTAAAATTAATTGCATCCGTACAAATCTGCACCCACTTACTCCTGACCTAGGGCTTGTGAATTTTAGCTAGAGATGGACAGCAGCTGCAGGATATTTTTCTTGTAACTTAGTTGGAGATTTTGTTTTCGTGGTTCTACTTCATTGAATAGATGATCTTTTTCAAGGTAACAGAATTTTCTTTCACCTACTGGAACAAATGGTTACATATACTGATTTTTTTTTACATACAGATACAGTGCGACAACACTTCACTGGTTTTTAGAGTTGTTATTTCTTTTTGTATTATCTGAGTGCCCTATTTTTTGGTAAATCCAAGAGCAATAAAAAAAAGTGCAATTTACATGATAAATTACTAAACTTGTTCCCATTATTGTATCATGATGCCAGATTTTGAACCTATTTCCTTTTTCAATGCCCAAAATGGCATCGAGCCACACAATGGAGTGCACAGCATTCTTAAGATGCGAAGAGAAATTAAAACAAGTAGACACCCAAAAGCCACCCCTCCTTCGAGTGACCTGAGTTGTATTGAATTTATCATGAGATAAAGACAATCTATGGTTATCAAGATCCAACCCAGGCCTTCCAATATGAATTTAACCAACAGAATTCTTCCCTTCTCTTCTCCAGACAAATTGCAGAAAATCCTCCAAAGCAATGTGGCAACAACAGAAAACGTTGTTGCTGACCATCCTCTGTATGAGACCAACCTCCCTCCTACCACTAGAGCTTCCTTCCGGCACACACATGATATGCACTCACCAGAGAAGGTTGATGAAACTAGAGCATCCAGTCCAGTGTAGTATGGCAAAATGATGGAATCCAAGTAGAGACTAGAATGCAAGACTCCAGAAACTGCTGACAACTCAAACAAGGCATAAATGATATTCTTGTCAGCTACATTATTAAAAGCAAGAGCAGAAATGTAAACCAATTGAAGGAGTGCAGGTCCCATGCATGAGAGTGGAAATATGGTATTGATGCGGTGGCCCTTGGCAAGGGCCAGGAGGATAAGTGGAAAGACGATTGGACCAGAAGGCAGCCAATACCTCCTTGATGACTGAATATAACAGGCACCTTTGCCCCTGGAGATTTCCAGAACGGTAATGACCAGAGTTGATAGATAAGAAAGTGCTGTGAAGCTCAGTACTAAAATGTCTACGATGTATGGATAATTCCCTGGATAAGTGCTGTCACAGAAATAATGGTAAGGACAGTTGACAGGATCTGTTGTTTCTTCCACCTGCCATCTGATACATTTGAAGAATGTTGTGGTGATATTCTCCAAGGACCACTCAAGTTGGACTGCTGAATCTTGTGGATACAATCTTAACATGCCCATAGTTTCCCTGGTTTGGCTTCTTGTTTTGCTGCCTAGCTCCCTTGTTCATATAATTATGTGGAGGTGATGTTGGTATTTGATATGGTGCAGCCTCTTGTCAGTTAGAGAGGTTGTTGCAACTGTAGGTGAGTCGGATTAAGAAAGCCCAACTCATTATTCTTCTACATGTCGAAAAAGGAAAATAAGCATTGCCTAATTTTCCTCCAGTGAAGGGGATGTATCATGTATGTGAAAAGCGTTTCCGTACTGTTGCCTGAGTTGTCCTTTTTTTTCCCACCTTAATCTGTGCATTTGTTGGTTTTAGCAGTAAACAACAAAGTAAAAACCTGTCGAGTTCCATTGATAGGAACCAGCAGTTAAGTGATTCCCTTTGCAGTAAAGGACAAGAGTTGTAGGTATACCTGGTGCATTGAGGAAATGCCCAAGAGAGGCAGCCAACTTTAACTTGGTTTCTAAGGAATTCGGTTTGGTACGGTGAAGTGTAAGATCATGGTAGACCGTGGGCACAATCAGCAATGGTTGGTTTAAAGTGGTTGGAGAGGTTGCTTGATGCAGTTAGTCTGCAAATGCAAGTTGGGCTGTTGGGGGAGCGCTGACAAATAGACATGTCGATAGCTGAGGGGTTTTCACTTATTTTGCTCCAGGGGACACAACAGGGGGGTAGCCCATCCCTGATCCCCCAAACCCATAACTCCCTACCCCTGGTTCAGGCGGGATCAAATCTCCGCTACAACCAGCCGGAGACCCTACCAATCAATCAGTTTGGCACCTTGCAAGCAAGGGATTTTCACTTTTCAGATTTATCTCCGGTGACCAAAGATTTAGCAAATGATTTCAGTCATGCAATCTGTAATCACTCACCCTTGAGTCCTTGACCCTCCCCATCCAAATTAAATGCTGGGACAATTCACAATTGGGGTAATATGCTGGACTTGCCCTCCTTCCCCGGATTGTCATCATTATAAGGTCTGGCTATAAGGCGGATGGTAAGATCTCTCTCTCTGGTTGTAGCTTGGGATCAAATCTCGCTGTCACCAGGGTTTGGGGGGAAAGGGGGGTTATGGGTATTGTGTAGCCCTATGAAACAAACAAAAAAGACTGCAGAAATAAGGTAGCGAGTCTTCCTCCATCTTCTTTACTATTTATTATGAAAAGGAGATTATTTTTCCTTGTTTTTTGTGAATGGGACGTGCCCAATCCTGCAATTATACATGTATCAAATTGATGCAGGAAGATTTATCGTTTTGGATGCCAACTTGTTTTGCCATTATGAGGAATGGAAGGATGTACAAGTAACCAGATTAACATGCTTAAGTGGTTGTCGGGACTCTGGATTGTGGTGTAGATAAAGCTAGCATTTGGTCATTTGCTTTGTAAACGCAACATCCATATACTGTTTGTTGATATGATGCATTGCAATTTGCATTATTAACTATTTATCGCTGACCAAAAAGGACAATTTCCCGGCCTCCCGGCGTCCAGAAGGACCTGCGGCAATTGTGCATACTGCAAACCGTCAGTTGGTTTTGTAATGTAGCACACTCTAAATTGAACTGATCGCATCACATCATATTTTCATGTCAAAGAATGCTTTAACCCAACCATCCTCTTGAAGAGACGCAAAAAGCCAAGCCCCAACCAGATGGACAAAATTGCTAGGTGTCAAGTGTTTTGATAGAGCAGATTTACACGCCTCATTTCATTTTAATTTCCGATGGAGGGTCCTATTCTGATTATATGTTTTCCATCTTAAGGGTAATAGATGCAAACAGAAGCTCTCGAAGGCCAAACATGGTGTGACTTATTAAACGGATTACCATACAGCATAACAACACTACAAGCATGATAATATGAAGTTGTTTTATTTCTTTCTATCAACAGAATCAGGGATACAAACAAAGCTCAGTTGGGCTGTTTATGACAAGCACAAGCTGAGAAAAGCATCTCCAATGAACCCATGTATCTCCGATGAGTTGAGAACCAAATAACAGTAAACTAGCTCCTCCATCTCCTCCCAATCACGGACGCCTACATCCCTAATCATCTCAAGTATGGACTCCCTAAAATCCACAAAGGGGTTGACTGAGTACTTCACTGCGCAGATAGAGTCAGCAAAAACCCCACGAACATTGCCAGGCAAGCTTGCTGAGAAGCTAAGATCATGTCTGATGTGCTTCTTCTTTTTCCTCTTGTTGGCTTCCCCAGCGGTACCCATGGCTCCTCCTAACGGAGAAGGAATATTAGAGCTCAAGTTTCACAACTGGGAACCACTCTGTCTGTGTAAGAAACCTATAAAAGCCCTATATGGCTCCATACGTTGGGCTGTCTTTAAATGTGAATGGTACACATTTGGTAAACAGTAAACACTAGAGAAAGTGGGTAGTCATGTGGGCTGTTGTGCCCAGGACGCTGGTGAATAAATGTAGTTGTCTACCCCCGTGGGACCCGGTAGGAGCCACTGATTCCCTTGTGAATCTTGTGAGGTTGGTTTAGAGTAGAACTCAACCAATTAGTTTTATATTTCCTGTTTTTAGAAGCTAGGTTTGCTACTTATCTGCAATAGTGCTACTGTTTCATTCAACTTCTAACAAATAATGCTTTAGCTTATTTGAATGCAATGGTCGTCTGCAACAAAAATTTAGGTCTTCCCTTCCTCCCCATCTGGCTTGGACTGAGCAACGGAAACGAGAAATACTAGTAGAGAATAGTTTAGGAGGCATGCTGGGATGTATTAGTATTATTACACTATTACTAATTGCTAAATTCAGAGAAAGGAAAATCAATACATTTCTTTTCTTCCACCAAAGAATAGTTTCTGTTGTTGGCCTGTTGGGTTATCCTTCATTAGTAGTTATTGCTGAAAGGGGTGTGTGTCCTCAACCCCCTCCTCTGTTTTGTTTATCCTGTCGCCCGTTTTAGTTGAATGGGGTGTGTCCTCACCCACCTTCTCTTCAATGAAGAGATTATCCATTTATCCTGCCTGCGCCTGCGTGGGTGGGTCATGGCTGCCATGACCCCAATCCCCACCAGTGGGTAGGTAAAAAGATGTCTTCAGACTTGATGATGGGATGGGTCTCATTGCACTACGACATGATTTGATGCTTCTCAGCCCTCACCATTCTAAGTCAGGAAAAGTTATGGCTCCTTAATACTAAATTCCGAGCTGTTGGATTGGTAAATGTGATATTTCCAAGTGAATCAGATTGTTGAATAGATCAACATAAAAAGTATATTGATATTGAAGGCGGTTAGTTGCTTGGTTGCTTTCCTTTTCCTTGGTCCACATCCACTATTCCACATGGATTGATGATGGCTTTTTTTACTTTTACCCATTCCACGCAGTTGTAGGCATCTGAAGCTTTAGCTGCTTACCCATTTCTGTGAATGTATGACATCAACAGGTTCCCATGTAAAATAGGTGAAAAAAAAGGAAAACTAGTAAAATTTTCTATTAATGTTATTTTATTTACGCTGAGACAAACTGAAACCCAAATGGAAACAATGAATGATGCTCATGCTCCAACTTATTAGTCTAAGGTCTCTAGTTTACCCCCAAAGAGGCAACAAAACCCCTTTACAGCTAGAGCAGACAAAAATCATTTACTATCTACCCGTATACGCCCTTAAGTATCTGTATCACATGGACATGGGCCGACCTGGGCCAACTTTTTATAAGCCATAAATATCAAGACCCAGTTAAGCTCTGCTGGGGCTGTCCTATTGAAAAAACAACTTGCATTTATTACCATCTTTTGGCCCAATGAAATCCGGTCCACGATGGGTAATGCTTGGGAAACAGTACAGTGACTACACATGTCACATGGGATGGAACTAACACCTTAAGGCCCATTAGTAAATAGGCCAAGCCCAGACCCAACTCATTAGGCTTAATCAATTTATGATGGTTTTAATTTTTAATATTATAGGAAAGCATTGACTAATATAATGTAGAAGCCACCACTAATGAATGGTGTAACGTTCATGAATATTTGAACTAATCCAATGTGTTCAAAGTGCAATACATGTATACATCAAAGATCTATTACACCAAAAATCAAAACAATTGAATGAACTAACCAACCACAAAATTTAATCAACAAAAAACAAGGATCATATTCTTTGGAAAATGATTCATAGAACAAAAAAAAAAACAATTAAAAAACACTTAAAAGAGATAGGTGCATAAATAGGTATTTAGATTTGCTCTAAACGAAAATGCAAAATTTTGGAGTCTTCATGATTTCACTCTTGACAAATTGATTCTTCTTCTACACATTACCACTCCAGTGTACTCGACTTAACATCTAAGACCAACCATCAAGACAGTGGTGTAGGATGTTTTGGCACCTTGACCTTGGTGACCAAGTTCATTACGTGCTTATACAATTTTTCTTCTTTTTAATCAAAAGAATATATAGCGGGTGTATGTATTTATGGAAATAGCAACGCATGATAGAATGATTTTATGCAACACACACTCATTTAAATCAGAACATACATTACCCTTCTCCAGAGCCTAGAGGTGCAAGTTGGGCCGACTTAGGTTGGGTTGAGATCAATCCTAAGTGGAACCCTCAACCCAACTTTGGAGTTGGGTTGGGTTTGGGTTGCCAAATGTTCTTATTTCATAAGGTTTGAGTTCACTTCAGTTTCAACATTGTTATATGGAAAAAGATATAGTTATCGTGTTTTTGAAAAACATTTTCAAACTTGAAATTGTTGATATACATACATACTGATGTTGTCCAATCTGAGGTGTTTCGAATTGAGCTTGTATTCAGATAGTCCTACCAACTGGATGAAGCTGAGGTGGAAGGACGAAGCCGCACATTGAGGTCAACAATCACAGGAAGAGTTAGAGGCCCGAGGAATTGTTCTCCGGGTAGGCACTCCGATACTCAAGTTAGTGAGTGGTGAAGAGATCGATCGAGACGAACCAAATTAAATGCAAGAAGGGTGTTCAATTGAGTGTAGAGCCCAAAAGTCTGAAGTCCTTTACATTGAATGGGAAATACTCACTTATAGTTGAGTGTCTGTGTCCTAGTTGGATTGGGTTTTTTGGGTTTGTCAGGATGAGGTTGTTTGCCGAGGTCTTTGGGGGGACTCCCTTGCCTCGGTGGAGTCCATTTCCTTGTTTGTGTAGGACACTCCTTGGTTGCACTCCCCCATTGGTCTCGAGATGATGACACTAATGCAGTCCGGGGAAAGCAACCACGGACCTCGCCATGTGGTGTCTTTAGCCAACTGGGGAATCACCTGAACACCACTCCCCCAGTTCCAATGTTAAGGAGTGTAGTGCTTGGCCGCAGCCAAATGGAGGGAGCTCTGCGGTCCTCAATTAAGAACTTTGGTTGGGCATAATCAAAATCCCATTTTCATTCCTAGTGGAATGGCATTCCCCATTTGAGAGAATGACCGTTCCCTTCCCCTCCCTTGGAATGAGAATCCATTCCAATTGATCCCAATTTAGTTTTCCATTCTAATTCTTATATGAACCAAACAGGTGGGAGGAATTGACAATTCCAAGTTTCAATTCTGATTGTGAAGCAGACAAACCCTAAATTGTTTTCAAAGGATAAGACAGATTGACCTTAATTCACTAGGATTTCAATGGAAATTTTGATTGGTGGATTTCTAACAGTTTGTTAATGTGTTTCTAATAATTAGTTTTATATTAAATGCTTATTTCTATATTAAAACATCTCAAACATTAGGCATTTATATTTCTACCTTTGTTGTGTTTCTTCATTCCCCCCTCTCTCTTCTGTTCGTCGTCCGCCGTTTAGAAGTTTGCTAGGGGTGACTCCCCAAAGGGGGTCACCCCCCTCCTCTCTCTGTTTCTAAAGAGGCTTAATCTCGAGATCTCTCAAGGTTTTCTCCTCTTTTCCTTTCGATGCTTTGTTCGTTTCTCTGTTTTTTTTTTTTTTTTGTCATTCTGTTCTCTTTGTTTCCCCTGTTCCCTTATGTTAGTTTGTTCTCTATTTATGTGCTTCATCTCTTTTCTTGTTTTCCCTTTTCTGTTCTCCTTCTCTAAGTTCTTTCATTTTTGCTTTTTCTATTCTTTTGTTCTCCTTTTCTCCCTTTTCCAATCTGTTTGTTTGTTCTTTTGTCTCTCCTTGTTAACTTTGTTTCTCCCCTCTTCCCTGTTTTCTATGTTTGCTTTCTTTCTGCGGACATTTTGATACGGAGTCCCTGCTCTAGTCTCCTTTATGCGAAAATCACCGGTGGAAATTGCCACTTGTTTTGCTGTCTCCAGAGCCTTGGAAGGCAGTTACAATTCTCTGGCGTCCAGAATGGCAGTGACAGTGCTCCGACGTCCTGATGGCAATTTCAGTTCCTTGACATTTCGGATGCTAGTTACAGTTTTTTGGCGTTGCGAATGGACGCTACAGTTCTCCGGCGTGTTGGACGACAGTTAAGATGTTGCCATCTTTTGCAGTTTGGTTTGGAGTGGTTGGAAGTTACAGATCATGGCTTGTGGCGTTGCAACCTCCTCTGTCAGTTTTCGTTTTAGTTGGAAACTGCTATTGCCAGTTTGTTCGCCATATCCACTTCTGCTGGTGATGATAAGTCAACTTGCTTTGGTTGCAGAAGTTCTTCCGACTTTCCCACATCTGTCTCTTTGTTTTGTTCTTAAGAATTTGTCTTTGAACTTTACTTGGCCTTATTGGCATCTATTTGTATCAATTTCTTTAATGAATGAAACATGATTAAAGCCTTCTAAAAAGATTTCTACCTTTGTTTGTAAGAGGTAAAAACTTTCTTTGATATTTAAAAATTTCTCTCTTGGATGAATCAGTCTCTCTTTATTATTTAGTGAGTGGATCATATAGTTCCCAAACCTTATCACCAACTTCTTTGAGTAATAAATTACATCTATTTCTCCTTTTTCTTCTTACTTCTTTCAACAATTCTTTTCATTTTCCTTTTCTCTTATTTGAAATACATCGCAAACCTTAAACAAAATTTCAACCTGATGCAACCTAGCCCATCGTTTTTAGGTTCTATTCAGGTTAATCCGGCCCATGTAGCAGCTCACTACGTCCCCTCTCTTCCACTTAAAGTTCAAAGTTTAAAAACACACACACACACATCAAAACACCTTATGTTACCTCCACCTGTTTGGCTATTTCTGCAAAGCGAGTGGATAGCAGCTGTCCACACACATCTAACGTTGTAAGTTAAAGTAAAGAAACCCACAAAATAAAAAGGTTTATTTTGGACACGGGTTTCTTTTTGCCCCTAAAAAAATTCTTACAAGTGGAACATTACTTGATCATTTGGTCCTCCCTAAGTAGAATGCATATCATGTACACACATATATAAACATAAATCTTAAGCTATGATGAAGACGATTCCATACTCAGCTTTTGTCTTCTTTAGTGTTAATATTGCTTTTCCTTAAAACAAGGGAGGTAATATACTAATATATGCATTTTATAAATTTATTCTTTCAAGACACCACTATTATTAAAGCTACTTCTCCACCCAAAAGAAAAGAAAAGGAAAAATAATAGTAAAGTTGGTTAGGTGGTGACAATATAATTCCATCTAATGACCTGAATGTTACTTGTATCTTTTTGAATTGGCCAAATCTTGGTTTGAGCTACATCATACATGGATGGATGCATAGACAAGCATACACATAACATAACTTTATCACATGATCAATGGATATCGTTCTCCTTCATTTTTTGGTAAGACCAAGCTTAGGAACTTCTCACATATCCCATGTTTTAGGGATCAGGATTCTCTGCTAAATGGGTCTTGTTCCCTTTAAGAATATTCTTTTTCTCAAGCCAAAGACTAAAATTTTTATTTCAGCTGTTGGTGCGGAGGTTGAAAATTTTGCATTGGCTGATTAGACCCAAGACAATACGTCATTTGTGATGGCAATGAAATAGTTTTGGAGTTCAAATCACACCACATCTCTGCCGTATATTGTGAACATCTCCCGATAATGATATCATCATTGGAAGATGTTCTCAATACACGGCAGGGATATGCTGTGGGACATTGTGGGGGGCAATCTTGTGGAGGGCTGATTTACTTTCATAGGTTTGGTCTAAATTTCTAATTGCCATTTGTTCCAGCTTCAGAGAAAAAAAAAAGAAAATTTATGATGCAGAAAATATTTGATATGGAAAGAGTTTTGGCCAATCAAAATTCACCCATAAATTTTGATAAATAATACTATGTTCACTATCACATTTATGATTTGGGAGGTATGGTTTTTTTTAACAGTTATTGCATTGGGTCATTCATTATAATGTGGATTTCATGTTATTTGAAACTAGTGTAAGAGCACACGGTCAAGAAAAAAAAAAAAAAAAAAAGAAACAAAAAGAACGCATCTTATATGAATTTCAATAATTTGATTTAATTTTTGTAAGCCATACGGAATCGATGCAAGTATCAGTTTGGCTCATTTATCACAACCTTAATCCTACTGCAATTTTATCTGTATTTGTATAAATGCATGGAAGTGCAAATAAAAAGAATGCAAAATCTGTTTTAATTTTATTTTGGGGTTTATTTTACTCTGTTTCGGGTCGTATTTTTTACTTCACTTAGACCCGGCAAAAAGTTGACTAAACCCGCGAACCCGACCCAAAAAAAAGGGTTAGGGTCTCATATTTAAGCAACTCGAATGTGAAAACGACCCAAAAAAAATATGGATTGGGCTGGGTCATGGGTCAACCCGCTGATTCGATTGTCAAGTCTAATTGAGATTATTTATGCATTGTTAGAAGTTTCCACTCTTTAATTTTTTCTATTTAGTCTTTACTTTTTATTGTTTACTCTTTAAATTGTTAAAGGTTCAAGTTTTTATTTTATATTTAGAATTTTAAGGTTAATTCTTTTAATTTTGACATTTTTCATGTAATTTTTCTTTATTTTTTTAAAATTTCAATTATTTTTTGGGATGATCCGAATTGATCCATGGGTCAACCCTAACCCGAACATTTAGGGTTAGGGTCTAGCATTTGACAGCCCAACCTGAAATCAACCCAAAATACCTTGACCCAATCCAAACCCAACCCACCCAGCCCGATTGCCACGTCTATTTGTATTGCAATGGACCAAATTAAGATAAATTTTGAAATAAAATAAATCAAAATTTACACTTACGCTGCAACCAAACACGGCCTTAGCATTTAGAACAAATTAGTGGCGAATTTTCTTTTCTCTGATCCCTTTTATTCCATTCTTATTCCTTCGTTGGCAAATGAGGAAGAAAGAACTAGACAAGAGAAGGGACAGTGATTATTTCTTTGTTTGATATGCTTGGTTACTGCTCTGATACTGATAGGATCACTTATATCTTAAGTTATTTTTAATTAATTATCATTTATTAGTTGAGCAGATAAATGCTTGGTTTGTTCTTCTACTCTTCTATACATTTTATAACAATTATACCCCTGAGAAAGGTTAATAACCACTCAAATTAACTGGTCCAATGGAGCTTCAAACCATACTGTTTAACCATAAAAAGTTCCTTCACAAGGCAAACCAGATTTGGTTGCTAACTTGCTACTCAATATAATGTAATAATGTTTGGTTTGGGATAACCACAACTCAACTTGTTGCCATCCCTGGTCCCAAGTATTGATGCATTTTGTTGCGGGCCTTACAGCCTTTTTCCAGCATAAAATATTCAGAATTCTTAAAATTAAAACAAAAAAAGAAGATGATCAAAGTTGTATAAATAAAAGAAGCTAATGTGCTAGATTATTATATATTTAGAATACAAGAACTTTAAAATGTCAATATAGATAGGGTACTATGGCTCCACAAGTTGGTTGCTCTCAAGGTTTTACACAATACATATATTGTATTTGTACTCTTCCAAATGGAGCCTAAGGTTCAAAATCTTTATACAATATACATACAATATCAAATCGTGTTATAAAATCATGGAAACATTTTTCATTAAGGTTTCTTTTAGAAATTTGTGTTTTTAAATAACCTTAATTGTCCATTTTGTATTTGCATTATTTATATTCATGATGAATTGATGAGACAAGTACAAGTTCCTGCTGAAGACCTCTATGCCCTTTCTTTAATTTGATTATTTTTTTTCTTTGATTTAATAATATGGAATTTTAAAGACTTAAATATATATATCCATAGTCCTAGGATAAGCTCAATTAAGTAGTGGGGACAGGAGAGGTGGAAGACATGACAAAAATGCAAAGAAAAGGGGTTCTCCATATAAAGGGTGATTTGGGCTGCCGACTTCATCTCTCTGCTTGTCGTACAAGCGAAGTTATCTCTGAACATATTAGAAAGACCTTTTCCCCTTGACGACTTAAGCCATAGCAATGGAATTGGAAATGACAACAATCAATTTAACCATCCACCAAACAACCAACTCCCTTCATTGACTACTTTTTCATTTCAGCCTTGTAACCCCACAATTATATTTGTTCAAATGTGCCCGTGAATGATTGATTATGCTGACTATGTATCATTTCCTTGGCTCATTCGAAAAGAAAAGGAAGGATACTATTTTCTTTTGTTTTAGGCTTTATTTACTTTTTGGTAAATTATTTATTCAGGTAAATATAGTTATTTGGATAAATTTTTCTTAGGAAACACTTATATCTGCCTAAGTGCATTTATCTATGTTCTTTTATTTCTCATATAAACAAGGCAATAACAATTTTAGTCATGAAAATCCATTATTAAAAGAGACATTTTTATCTCATTCAAGTGTTGGCAACTTTTCCCTTAAGTGAGAACGTTATTTATTCACATAGGAGATGGGTATCACTTAAATAGTTTCATTGGGAACCAAAATCTGAAAATATCTGAAAAAAGAACGCCCTTTATAAGAAAAAAATACCATATAACTAATTTCAGTTTCCATTCATATTTTATATTATTATTTGGTGTCAGTCAATACCATATAAGAAAAAAGATAAAAGAATGTTATTTTCATTGTAAGAAATGCCAAAATGATATTTTTCAAAAACATTTTAAGAGAGAAAGAATAAAAGCAAAGAAGAAAATAAAACTCCTACAAGGCGCTGACATGGCACTAATTATCCAAGTTTGGACTCATATGATTGGGCCTTATCGTGAGAGATAAAAAGAAAAAGGGAAAAAGTAATGCATTACAGCATTGGTGAGATAGATATTTCTTCCTCACTAGATGATAAAGCAGATCTTATCATCTCTCCCCCTCGACTAGATTATATACCTGTAACTCTTATCCCTATCTCTGTCATATCCATATGTAGCCTGCTAAGTGCTAACACGCTCCCCGATCGAGGAAGCCACTAGACAAGATGGTGAGTACTCCAGCATGGTCCATTAGCTCTGATGGGTGGGAACCGGCCTAAGTCCTAAAATTCTAGCTTTTACCTTTAATTTCCTTTTGCAGACAATGGACAACAACTACTACTGGCCTGCTTAATTTGTTTGAGGATTAGATAAATAGAAGGCATGTAATGGTTCGAATCAGGAATACTGGGTCCCGTTATGGTTATCAATTGGATCGGATTGCTATTAGGTCCAATTCAATCCAATGAATATTTTTGGATCATTTTGAATTGGTCCAGACTATTCAATCTGTTCAAATTAGTTTTAATTTAGACTGATTTTAACTTAAATCTGGTCCATTGGCACATGAATGATTATTTTTATTTTATCAATGGACTAAAGTCAATCCAATCTAATACAAATCTATTATGGATGAACTGATCCAATTCAACCCAATAAATACTTTCGACCACTGAGTACTGTCTGACTGGTCCAATTCAATATGTCTTATTGATCTGTTTAATTCATTTAAATTAATTTTGATTTAAATGGGTCCAACCCAAAATTAGTCCATTTACACCTCTAGATGCAAAATTCTTTGTCTGCCTTCTGATCTAATAAGCACAATTAAGAGTGTAATCGAACTGAATAAAGTTGTATTCTGGCATGTCTTAGCTTGGTTTGATAAATGAAATTGGATTTAAATTTAATTTTTCAGTTTGTTCCACTAAAAATTTGATAGGTTTGAATTCAGCCTAATCAAAGTTGAACCCAAACCCTTCAATTAAAACTCGATGAAACCAGATCCAATCCTTAAATCTGTAAATGCATTAACTTAAGTCCAATGAATCATACGCCAATCGGACCAAGGTTGGTTTAATTTACTTTACAAGCAAAGCAAATGCAGATATTAGGTTTAGGTGACCTGTCAAAGAATTGTGTGAGAGTTGTTATAAGTAAAAGCAAGTGGGTTAGCGAGTTTGTGCTGCTCCAAGCCTCCAACTTCACACTCTCCATTAATGTGTTGGGTTTGAGAAGTCAGAGTATGGACAACCGACCAAGTCATTAGAGAAAGATTTGCATAATCCTTGTGCCGTCAGCGATTAGCACGTTGATTGGGCATTGAACGATCTAAAATTTTCTCCTGATACAAGACAGAGAGTACCACACTATATCTTCATTGTCCCCCTCAAAAGTGAGATGAGCTGATAGCATATGTGTAGCGTGTACAATGCGGATCACCCTAAATTAAGTCCTCTAAACGCTGTCTTATATACTATTCAGAATCTCATCAACTTCTTTTCTTCTTCGTGTACACTTATGACTTGTGTCATTTCCCAACCCAATCCTTGCAAGCATGGTTTTAAAAAACGATTCGGAAATGGAATCGTTTTGACTCTCTAGTTCGAATGGATTGGTTGTTCTGACAAAATAATTAAAAATAATAATTAAAAATAAAAAACGATAAAAAATTGTTGAATGGGTCGATGATTCAATTGCTTAAGTTAATGGGTCGTTGACTGATTCAACGGTTTTGACTAGGGACCAGATTTGGGGTAAAACAGAACCGGTTGCCTGAATGGTTCTGGGGCCGAACTATCCGACCGTCTGGATCAACGACAGTTCAAAAACCATGCTTGCAAGTTTTCAACAATGGATCTTGGCAGAGTGACCATAATCTCAATTTTTAAATTTGTATTTTCCCTAATATTATTAGGGTTATCAGTGGAGTCAGATTGGACCCACCGGATCCGGTGGATCTGAACTGATTGGATCAATTCCGGTTCTTGATATATTATCTCGATTCTTATCTGTTTGGAATTGGTTCTACCCAGTTTAGAATCATTTCAGATTCAACCCATATATATATTAGAGAGAGAGAGAATGTATAATATATTAATAAATTAATAAGATATAATATTTTCAGTAGGCTAATTATAATTGGGTTTATCAGATTAGACCGGATTATTTTGAAAATCGATCGGTTCAGTTCTGAGTATAAATTTGTAGACCCTATCAGTCCGATTCAATTCTGAGTCCTTAGTGTTTTCTTATCAGGTTGGTTCCGGTTCCGCCTAAACCTGACCCGTTGACAACTCTACCTACCTAATATTAAATAAATTCGGATTTTCCTGATGATAGAGTGCTCCTCACACCAACCTTACAATAATAAATCCTAACCATACGTTGGGAACATCTCATACTGAATGTGCTGTAAAGTTGGTGTGAAGAGTAGTGCTATAGGTAGCAAATCTGGTTTCATATTTTCATATTTATCTGATCTACATGACATTTTCTTTCACTAATAATAAAAATCAATTTCCACTTTTTTCCTACATTTAGCATCATTTAATGTAACTCTTTATTGAAACAAATAACTGAATAAGAATACAATTTTGTAATGTTACTCTTTTTGTACTGGTTCAATATATATTTAAGTAATATGTAGCAAATGAAACAATATATCTTTTTTATTTAATTGTGAAAGAAATATGACTGAAACCTACCTAACAAATTTTAACTTCACCACACACTCTCACGTAAAAATAAAACAAAAAACTTCACTATACATTCACAACACCGCCACTTTGACACTAATGAGGGGTAATTTGGCCTGATCCGTTAGTATGCAAACATGTAGAGCAACCTAATGATTAGATGACAACTTAGCATTTCTGAATACTTCAGCAGGTTAGGTTAAGTTGGGCACCTCGGCTAAGACCTACATCCGAGCAACTTGTGGTGTCCCGAACTGCCAAGGTGCTACATAGCCCTCATCGAGAAGCTAGCCAGCCATCTCCAATCTCTTCGAGATCACACTGCACGTCAACGAGCCTTATCCTTATTCCACCCGAATCGAAAGGACTCAATAAGCCTTATCAGTTCACACAAAGCCCATTTTTGTGTGCGAAATAGACTCCTGGTTATGCGGGTTAGAGATCTTGGATATGTTTCATGAGGCCTACGACAACTTGCCTATATAAGGGCATTACCTCCAACCTTAAAAGGTATGCATGATTTAGCTTTCATACTCTCATATTTACAAGCAAACCAACTCGCTACAACACTCTTCGCTAACTTAAGCATCATAGTGCTCTAGGTAAAGCACCTTGAGACTTCTGATATTATTCTTCTTGTAGTTCAACTAGCCACATGTTAGTCTGACGTCTGAACTACCTTCTAGTACGATATCCCCCTCCCATAGGCATCAATTCCCCCTCACTTGTCACTGTTCCTAACCGCATGGTGAAAAAATTTATTCGCTTGGGGTATGTGAAGATTCTCTGTTCTTCCTTTCATTTGCTAGCTTCTGAAGCTTTTTTACTTCTTTGGTATTGAGAACTTATGTACTAAAACATACTTATTATTGTCTGGAAAAAGAGGATTTTCTCCTTACAAAGGGCATCTCACACCACTTAGAGCTAGTTGCACATGGGTAACTTCTCCATACTAATCATTCATAGAGAGATGTTCCCAATGAATGGCTACAATGTATTGTGAGGTTGGTGTGAGGCACACTCTATGAGGAGCAAATCCAAATTCCTAAAAAGCGAAGTAAAAAATTCAAAGTTTAAGACAAAGTTGGTTTAGGAGACAGGATTTGTGGCCAATAAAAAAGGAAGTTAATAGCTTGTTAGCAACACAACATCCAGTGTGAGTTGGTATCAACTTGGGATCTGCTATCCACAATTCCACACTACCCCCAAGACACTACAGTGGCACATTGGGAACATCTCTCCATGAATAACAACATACAAGTGAAAGAGATGTTGTTGACGTAGGATTCCAATGTCTTGTGGGTAGGTGTGGGTAGATCTGAGCACATTGGAAATATCTATATTTATATTAACTTAAAAATAAATTTAACTATTATAATATTATTAGTCAATTAGTGTTATAATATTTTAAAATTATAATTTCAGTAAGCTCAAAATGCTATATTATTATATATTTTTTGTGTAACAAGTCCTATTATTACATTTATGAGTATATACAAATATATGTGAAATATAGGCTTCCTATTATTCTATCAACTCCTTTAATAACAGTCAATATTTGGAAAAACAAAGAATGAAAAATATAAGTTAACTAAAAAATGAAAAACAAACAAAAAAATGAAAAATATAAGTTAACTATTATGGGTTTCCATTATTTTTAGTTAGGATCACAAAAATAAAGTTAATTTAATCAAAAGTTAACTAATTAAGTTAAAGTAATTTGAAGTAGGTAGCATAATGAGTTTGTTGACCCTTGTGAGTTGTGGGTAAAGACCCGAATTGATCACCTTGTTCACCCGTTTAACCCTATATAATCATATTTTGTACCTGATTTAGGAAATACAAAACCTGCTTACATTTTAATTTACCAAGCTTGCCTGGCTGTCATGGAGTGGTAGAAACGAAATTATGTGGATATCGTAGATGCTTTTGTCAAACGATATTTTTTATAAAATACCTTTAGAATTTATTGCAAGACTTTATATAAATAATTGCATCTGTGACTTGAATTGATCTATGAACTATGTTTCAAATAAATGTTTTGTTATCATTGTGGTGTGGATCGAAATGAACTCAACCATAGTATTTTCAAATTAACCACACTATGTAACAATCCCTGAATTGGTTGTGGATGGTTAAAAAAACCCATGTGTTTTTAAACAAAAAAAATAGTTGCATTATTGTTTTTCTAAAATAAAAAAAAAACCACAATTTTTTTTAATAAAAAATAAAAAGAAAAGAAAAATTTTTAAAGGGACATGGGAATGAAGAGAATTCCTAACGTGGATAATAATAGATTTGAGCGAAAGTAAATTCTTTAATATACTAGGACAAAAAGAAAATGGTAAGGAATTATTGATCTTTTTTTTTTTTTTGATAGAAACCAAGAGGGGCTAATCAAGAAAGATCTTGATTAGCTTCCCGATAGACATTATTGTAGACTAAGTCTTCGTTTGCTGGATTCTTCAAATCCAAACACTCTTCAATGATGTTCCAAAGGTTCCAGGGGGTTGATGAGTCATTTCATACAAGAAATCATGATCAAAGAGTCCCTTTCAATGATGATGGAATGGTTGGAAAATTCATTGCCACGCAGCCCAAGCTTCCCCCAAGTTGAATTGGTTGAATGGGTGGACAAAATTGTTGTTAAAATAAATTTCTTACTTTTCTTTTTCTATTGTTCTCATACCAATCAATCACTATTTACCGGGAAAATCTGTGATGCCAGAAAGGCGGCAAAGTGCCATAGAACACTATTTAACCTGAAAAAGTATGACAGACCCAATACAGGTTTTTGAACTCCACTGCAGATCTAATAAACATTCAAAATATTAAAAATTCACATTCTATGCACCAATGACTGCTTGTAAATTGGCATCAATTCCGAGATGACACCTATCCAATTTTATTTTGGGCCTAAAAATTCTGACCCTGGGCTGAACCGTAAATCTCCTTCTATCATAGGGGTGAAAAATTCCGTATACCTGAGGCATGAATAAACCTCACTCACCGATCAACAGGAACAAGGCGGGATCTAAAATTTACATCTTGTTATGAGATGTGCGGCTGTGGCATCTCGTGGATAGCAGATTCGGACTCGTAGAATACCCTCAAAGCTCAAATTGGCCCCTGTGATTAGTAATAAAATCGCCCATGGGCCATGGCGGGAGTGGGCCTCGCTTTTGCCTTACATCACTGATTACACCTAATGACCTAATAGGCTAATAACCGTTTTTCTCCAAATCTGAAGGAAAAATAACAGAGTGGCACTATCTTTTTTCTTTCTTTTTTTTTTTTCAAAAAGCAATCACACAGTACAGTACTAAGATTCTAAATCTGTCACATTCTTCGGTTATTGTAGTATTTTTGTACGTACGAGGGCGAGTGGGAAGTAGAGTGCAGAGAAACAAGAGGCGGAAACCCATAGATTGAAAATAGGCATGTCTCTTATTTCATTTGTGAGTTTCGCTTTTTCGGTTTTTCCAAGTTGGAGGCTGGTACTCTGGTAGTGGTGGTTTGTAATTATAGTTACATCTAGTTTGGTATGAGATTAATTCTCCTCCTGAGTCCTCTGAGTCCCGACTCCGGGGCCTCCACAATAAATGTGATTTGGCTACCGCCTTTCTCACTTTTTTAATCATTTTCTTTACACTATGCATAGGCCACGTGTCAAATCTTCAAACCACATACCACAATTCCAAGATAATGGTGCCATACACTGCCTACTTTCTTTTGTCGTTAAGGAATTATCGAATTAGGATAACACACATGAAGACCTATAACAAAAGGACAAAATATCACTGTGGAACAAACTCAATGCTCAGTCTGAATAATGAATTAATTGGTGTATCATATCCACCATTCCTGCCTACTTGGCCCGCTCAAGCCTCTAACTCCAATTGATGAGTGATGCTGATGCCACACAACCGCAAACGCAAGTTTTGGAGGGGATTCCCGTTTGCTACCTTCAGAACCCAATCATGGGTCCCTAAATTATTACTCTCACCCCATCTCATCAGCCGCAGCGCTTTTTCAAGTTTGGAAAGTGAAGAGGTGCTAACTGCTAACATATCTCATGGTTCAAGCCTTAACCGCTATGGTTATTCATCCTTCTCGAAAATATTGTAAGGGCATCAACCTACGTAGTATTGTGGATTAACAATTGTGATAAGATCAATCGGGTTAGAACTATTGAATTTGTGTCAATTTGACCCATTAAAAAAGTGTTGAATATTTCAATATAATAATAAAATTAATGTATGAATATTCTAAAAATTAAGAAAGCATTATTAAATAAGAAATAAGCATGGTAATATTCTAGAAAAAAAATATAGGTAAACAAAAAAAATAAATATATGGTTCAAACAAGAAAAGGGTAAACATGGAGATAACAAATTAATAAGATGATTCTATATAGATAATTAATCACATGTGTGAAAAGAACATTTTAGAGTAAAAGGATAAAATAGGGAGAAAAAACATAATTTTAAAAACTTTTGGAATATGTACCCAGAAACAGAATCGTTCTAGTCACCAGTTTCTGGATCAGTAGTTCAACCGTCTGGGTCGAACGGTTCAAACGATTTGCAACTTTACATTAGGGCAAATATTTATGTTTATATGAGAAAGGAAAATGGAGAAGAGACTGTTGTCGCCTGAGAAAGAAAAAAAAAAGAAACAAAGAAACAAAGAAATGAGAGAGAAAATAAAATTAAAAAAAAAAAAAAAAAGAGAAGAGAAAGGAAAAGAAGGAGGGAAGGAGGGAAAAAGTAGGAGGGAAGGAGGGAAGAAGAAGGAAGAGGGGGAGGATGATTGGATGCTCATCGGTGACAATAATGGCGATGACAATAGCGAGGCGATGACAATAGCGAGGCGGTGACATCTCACTCTGCAACGTCTGTACTGTAGTCTTCTTCTTCTTCTCTCTCCTTGTCCTAGATCTTAGATCTCATATCTGAGGTTTGTGTTTCTCTCCTTTTGCAACATTTTTAAACTGTGAACCAATGTCCGAATCAAACAAATTGATGATTCGACCGCTCGGGTCATTGGTTTCTTGATGAAGTTAGCAGTTTTTGACCCAAGAACGGGTTAGGGGTGAAATGGACCCTATTGCTTGGACAGTTTTCAGGCCAAACGGTCTGACCGTCCAAATCAACAGCAGTCCAAAAACATTGCCAAAAAGTATAAATAGATGTTTTTTGTCCATTTTAAGAGGCTTTGAAACCATTCTTACCCCATCACCTTGATTTCAGTCCGTTCCCTCTTTATCTCCTTACATACCAATCATTTCTCATCTTCCCACACAACATCTGCAATTTTGTTCCACTTCTCACTAGAACTTACAATTTCAATGAACTACATTGGCCTGATCCCTCGTCAAGGGTATGTAGGCAGTCCTTTCGAGGGTCCAACCACTTGTTTCTCCCCCGATCCTCCTTTTTCCCCTTTTTGATTTATCCAATTCCTTTAGACCTCGAGGTAAGACCACCTCATGTCATAGGCCTTACATATTGATTTTGGATTAATAATAAAGGGAGATTGGTATTTATCATTTTTGTGTTATTCAAATTCATAGAAAGTTGTAAAACAATGCAATGCTTAAGAACTAATGTGTTATGTTAAAGTAGGATTCGATTATGACATAGAAAAAAAAAGATGATATCTGAAAAAACAATTGACCAATAAACTGGAATCATAAATGTGGTAACAAAGTGTTATTTATCGAAATTCATGGGCAGGTTTTGATTGGTTAAAACTCTTTCCATACTGTATCTTTCTCGCATTATAGATTTCCCGTTAAATTATAAACGATTAAAACACCACAACCTAATGTAACTTAAGGGTGTCAATGGACCGGTTTTGGACTGGACCCTGTCCAATCCAAAATCAATTTGGACGGATTGGATGGACCAAAAAAACATACTGGATTGGATCAATCTAGTGCAAAATATTTATTAGATTGGACTTGACCTGGTCCGTCCATAATAAATTTATACTGAATTTGGTTGGATTAAGCCAATATCCGGTCCATTGATATAAGATAAGAATATAGGTGTCAACGAACCGGGTTTGGGTTAAAACCAATCTAAATAAAAATGAATTTGAACAAATTGGATGGACCGAAGATTAAATTGGACTGATCCAAAATGGTCCAAATTATTCATTGAATTGGATTGGACCTGATCTATTTGTAATGAACTCATATTGGACTGAATCGGATTGGATCAAATCCAGTCCAATCGACACCCCTAGTCCAGTTCAATTCGATGCATACACGAGTGAAACACCCCTACCTCCCCACAAGCCCGGAAGCATAAGGTATAGTGTATCTTTCCTCTTATGGATCTCTATCTATCAATAAGGATGGCAAATTAACTTATAAGTTGAATTTCACTTCTTTTTTCAAACAATGTGAGAAAAGATAATTTAACATGCTTCAAACGATTGGAATAAGAGGGAAAAAAAACACAAAAAGACAAAAATACAAAAGCTTTTTACACCAATAAAACCATGATGACGTTAGTTATATTCATAAGTTATTCTCCCGGGGTCCAAGATGTTTTGTAATCGGTATGATCAAATCAACATGAAGGGCATCTGGACAAAGATTTCTGTTCAAAATTGCATATATTTCCAATGCAAACGTTTAACAGCTAGCAGAGCGTCAGCCTGCGTTTAGAGGTGGCGTCGGCGTCTACTCCAGGGCCAGGCTCCAGCTCCCTCCCTTAATACTTATTTGGTTTTATGGCATCATGCTTTTTAGCAAACTACCAAGACACGGAAAGACAAACAGAAACCACACACCGACACGCCCAACCAACCTCCCGTGTCCATCAGCCTTACCCATATACTTTTCAATTCCTTTCTTTCTTCTTCTTCATTACCTATTTTTACTATCTACAACCTACAATCAACAAAACCAAACCAAAACAATGTTTAGCTTTGTTTATTTCAAAAAAAAAAAAAAAAAAAAGAAAACAAGTCAGCGATCTTCCAAACCTTCTATATATATATATATACTGAAAACTGGGATTGTCCCTCGCCAAATTAACCGAATCCCATTGTATGACAGTGTCATCTAATCACACGAAAACACTTGGATATAATTAATACATTAATTTATTTTTTTATACTTAAATTTACCTTAATATTTTTTTCACGTAGAAAAATATTCCAATATACCAATTCAAAAAGAAAAAAAAAACTTATCATCATAAGACCACAAGATTGTAAAAGAACTATTTGTAATATTTATTTCCTTTTACTTTTTAATAATAATAATAATAATAACTATTACTACTACAGCAGTTAAATTAATTAAAATACACATTTTATTTTCATTGGCTTTAGATGCGATACAGGTCAATAACATGAATATCATATCATGCACAGCACACTTTTCCAGCTATTGGTTATACTTTGACCCCAGACATTTCATTATAAATTTAGATTTAGGTAATCCGCCAAATCGTAGTGCCTAATACCCTAATTTATATTTAATTGGTGCCTCTCTAAATTAGAAAGAGAATTGGTTCTTTTAAGGGATGAAGGTTTAAGTGGACCCAATTTATTCCTTATAATAAAATAAAAGCAGTATATTAAAGAGCAATATGCTGTATGCAATTGCCATGCATCATTCCCATCATCACCATAATAATAATTAATTGTTCATAAGACATTTATATTTGAAAGGAATACAAATATAAATATGTAAAGTGTAAAATTTTGTATTTTATATGTATTTATATTATACATATTTGTAAAATTTGGTTCTTTTTTGAGTTTCTAAATCATCATATTAACCACAAAAACTTAACGACTACCGTCAAGGCGTCAACCTTATTATTTATAATTCATAGATAAAACCAGGAGATATATATTAATGCGTGGAACATTTGTCTGTCTGTCTGGCTGACATGATAGAAATGTCGTCGTCCTCTCAAGTCTCACCTCGTATGGTCGTTTGGTAATGCATCTATGCAAAGAAAACAGTCCCACTGTCCATCACCGCCACAAACTTCGGACATCTTGCCTCAATTTCTGTAACTCTTTGATTAACCATCATTCCTTGGAATAGAATTGGTATTAAAAATGATTTAATTTATTTTTAAAATCAATGTGTAATTACAGACACAGATTGTTGCAGGGTTGGCTAAGATATTGAAGAAGTACGACAAGCGGACTGGAGGTTTGTTGCGATTACCATTCATTCAGAAGGTGTTGCAGCAACCTTTCTTCACAACCGACCTCGTATCAAAGCTTGTTAAAGAATGTGAAGACACAATAGATGCAGTGTTTCCCGTTAAGGATGAAGAGGGTAGAAGAGAAGAAAAAGTAGCAATGTTACCTGGTCAGAGCATTTTCAGGAATACCGTTGCTGCTCTAGTTACCATGCAAGAGATGAGAAAGGGGAGCTCTACATACAGTCACTTTTCACTTCCTCCTCTCAACTTGACAGACTCAAATTATTCACTCCTTCCAACTTGACTCTCCCATTCCTATTCTCTAATACAAAAAAGAAATATCAAATGAAAATTTATAGTTATTACAGAGTACATAATTCTGTTATTTTTCTCTTTTTCTTTCAATTAGATTATCATTATGTTGACATTGCAGAGGATCTCCTGAACGAGCGTGTCCGCGCCATCTGTTAAAAAAAAGAACATATATACTACTATGTATTTGAAATTGTACACTAGTATTATGTATTTTAAGCCAGTTTCATTTTAATACCCAAATTTTAAAATATCTCATTATAATATCTGGTTTTTTAAAGGAAACAAATATCCTTTCAGTTTTGAATAGGGAAGAGAATCATCATTTTGAAGAATGGTTTTAAAAAACGACTCGGAATTGGACACCGGCTTCTGGGTTGATAGTTCAATCATTCGGTTTGAATAGATAATCTGTTTTAATAAAAATTAAAAAATATAAAACATAATTAAAAATAAAAAATGGTTAAAAATTGTTGAACGGGTCGACGTATTGATGGTTTAACCGCCCATATCACTGAATTGTTGACTAATTCAACAATTTTTTTTAATGATTAGGTTTGGGGTAAAATAGAATCGGTTGCTTGGATGATTCCTGGGCTGAACAGTTTGACTGTCCGAGTTAATCGAAATTCGAAAACCATATTTTTAAATGCCCAAAATAGTCATGTTCAAATATGTTTTCATTATGATTGGGCACCAATGTTCATTTTATGCCCTAAAAAAATATCATCAAAAGAAGCTAATAAAAATGAGGGATTTAGACTACTATCCTAATCCTCTTTTTAGTTACACAATCATTAACAAAAAGAGGTTTAGACTTTAGACTGCTATTATCGTTGGAAAAAGAAAATGAATAACTCTTGCCATCAAGATAAAATGGTTTAAAAAGTATTAAAAGGGTAAGTTTGATATTTTTAAAAGATTTAAGTTACATATGGCATCCTCACCAATTAATGACCATGGATATTGATATGGCCAAAACCAACCACTAGTCATGCTGGGGTAAAATTGTTAATTTAAGAGATGACTTGGTCCTCACGAGCTGACCCAATCCTTATAAGCAACATGTGGTCGAGTTGATCAGAACATTAATGTCAGTGCATTTCATGCAGGTCTTTTGCCTATCACGTGCATACAACATGTACACAACATGTCAATCGAGAGCATGACAAGTGGACCGAGCTTTGACCACATGTGAGATATATTGTTTTTTAGATGAAGCCCCTCTCTCATATAAATAGGTGAGCCCCCATTCATTTGGGACATGCAATATTGCATTATGCTACTATGTACAAGACATGCCAGACACCTTCTCCGGTTCTCCATAAGAGCTCTCACCTCATCTCACTAAGTTCTTTGGCTCACCTTCTCTTCCCTTGGTTTTACTTATTCCCCTGGAATACCTGGGGCCTTTAACGTCTTTCTTTGGTTACATGCCTCTCTTATCAGCTATGGTGCCAAGTCGAAGTGACACTTCGAGCCAAGATCTCTCTTAACAAAGCGGTCTCAAGCCGAGGCAACACTCTACTCCAACAACTTTTCATCTTCATCCATGTGGCCAATTTTAATCAACAATATAGGTGGGGATGGATTCGAGCCGAGCCGAGTCGAATAGTATGAGACTCAAGCTCGGCTCGAGACTATTTTACAAGGTTCGAGCTTGAGCTCGGCTTGAGACTATTCTATAAGGCTCGAGTAAAAAATTCATAAGCTCAAGCTCGATTTTGAATGAAAATATTTTATAAAAAGAAAAAATTATATATATAAATATTTAATATAATAATTAATAATTAATAATTGTAATATTTTTATTATATATATTATTTTTTATAATTTTATTATATATATTCGATCTAACTCGCGAACATTACGAACCGAGCTTTTAATAAGCTTGAACTCGACTTATTTCATAATCAAGCTAGTGAATTAGGCTTGAAATCAAACTCGATCTCAATTGAAAACAACTTGTGAAAAGCTTAACTCGTTGCCAGGGCCCCGGTGGCGTTATTAATAACAATCGAAGGGCATGATTTTCGGTTTTAACCCTACGCTGAGGCCATGCCGTAGCAAAAGAGAACTCCTTGGTAAACAGGCAAGAGACAGCGTAAACCTTGACGTAGCACACGCTACCCCACACTTCCCATTCCCACTCATTTATTGTCGCCGTCGTCACCGTCGTTTCAATAAATTAACAAAGCACCAATAAACAAACAGCGCAAACGCCTTCTCTCTCTCTCTCTCTCTATTTCCTTCTCAAATATCAAAATCTCTTGAACAGTAATACAGTCTCAAAAACAACAGCAGCAAAAACTAAACCATTGGCTGTTTTGTTAAATGCCCATCCCTCTTTTCATCAATAATAACTCGCTTTTAAATTTTAATACCCCTTTCTTATTGCGTATATATATCCGAAAAATCTCAAACTTCCAGAGCCCATCATTTTGCAATTTCTCCCCTCTGAAATCTGAATCCTTTCTTCCTTCTCTTGCGTTCCCATCAATAACTACAACGGCAACCGCAACAACAGCAACAACGGCAATAACAAAAGCACTGAGATGGTAAATGATTCCCCTTCCTTCTCGCTCATTACCATCATTCTTCACCTTTATTCCTCTTCTTCTGCTTCGTCTTGTCTACCAGAATCTACAACATTTTACTCATTTCCTCAGGTTTTCATGAATGCCCATTGTTCTCTTCATTTATTAATGACTTTATCTCCAGAGCTTCTTGCCCTTCCTCGTTCGTTTTCTCATCTGTACCCCGCATCGTGATGTTTACTTCTTTGTTCGTTACTTATTTTTTCCAATTCCTAGTTGCAACCCCTCTGATTTTTTTTTCTTCATCTTCGTACTTATCTCTTTACTTCATTTTTTTTGGATTTCAGAACAATGGAGTTTTTTTCCTTCTCCCTCTTTCTGACGTTGTTCGTTCGCTCTTCTTACCCCTTTTTTTTGTGGTTAAAAAAATCAGGTACTTGGTTCAAATTTTGTGAAGAGTTCGACTGGACACGACAGTAAACTTAATGGAAGGATTTCAAGAACCGGTAGCTATGCGTCCATGACTGAACCCTGCATCTCCTGCACCACTTTCAATATCCTAGCTCCTATCTACAAAAGGCTCGACAAGGAGGTACACTAAAATTTCTATATCTTATTTAAAGGAAATCTGTAGAATAGGAAAAAAGAGAAGTCTATAATTTCTTCACAATTTGTGACTTTTGACTCGATTTTAATATTATTTTTTGAAAAAAAAACCCACAGAATCAGAGCAGTCGTGAAAGCGAGTACCGGGCATACTGGCTTAGCAGAAACCAGAGTATATTGGATTGGTTGTTGTACGAGAGATCTTCCATTATCTGTCTTCAGGTTAGCAACTGGGTTCGCGTGTCCTTTTAGTTTTTTATTTTTTTTTTCCTGTTATTTCAACGGTTTTTCGTGAAATATGCTCAACTTTTGGTTCTGGGATTTGGTCTGCACCGTAGGAGTTCTGGGTTGGAAACGAAGAACTCGTCAATATGTATGAGAAGAGTCTTGGTGATGCTAGTTATATCAATTTTAAGCTTGCTCGGACAAACAATCGCGGAGATGGTATGCCATTACCCCTTGCGCTTTCTATTTCTTTCTCTTTTTATAGATACTTGGCTCATCTTTTTACTTTTATGCCTTTTCCATCAGTTCTATTCCTGTTCATCTTTCCATTCCATTTTTGAAATTGATTTTTTTCCAGAATAGAATTTTGAGGATTTGTTTTAGATGTACCACCTCTTCCTTTTAGTCAATTAAAACTTGTTTTACTTATTGCGCTGAAATTTGGAAAGGTCTTGCGCTTTTCCGTGGGGGTGTGTGTGTGGGGGTGGGGGGGGGGGGTATGTATTTCAGTTGTTTCAGACCAATTTCACTATCCTTGAGAAATCTATTAGAAGTGCAATCCCAATTGAAGTAGTCTTCCCATGTTCCTAGTTGGTAGTTTCTTGCTCAATTGGTTATCTGTATTCCATTGATGACGAGGGAAGAAACATTCAACTGTTTCCATGACAGAAATTTTCATTGGTTTGTGAACTTATCAGGCTTAAGTCACTTGGTCTTTTCTTTCAGGAAAGAAAGCAGTGGTGGCGGCATTGCACATGTATGTACCATTTAAACTCATAGAGAGATTAGAGGTTTACTATAGTTTTAGGAGGTCTACCATGACTTGTAGGCTGGTAATATGTTGATTTAATTTGAAAAATTAACTGAAGAGTATTCATTACCATTTAGGCTCCACTTGCTTCAATGTAAAATGGACGGAAAAATTTTTTCTAGGCTATCTAAGTTATATTTTTGCCCCTTTACAATGAAAATTATGTTTTCCTTGACAAATTTATCAAAACTAGGTAAGAGTGGAAACAAAGTTTTTTTTTCTGTAACAGGGGTAGAAACGTTAGCTAAAATATTTCAGTTGGAAAAGAATTTGTCCATTCTATGGATATATAAAATTGGCTTTAGTACTTAGTCAACCTCTTGTGAGTATTATTAATTGTTCTTTATCTGTTTTATGTAGGTCTACTAACTGCTGTACATATGGACTACTTTAGGGTTCTAAACTATCGAGAATTGCTCTTTAATGACTTTGGAGATCGTGTTGCTCAGTTGTTACATGTTAAATCTGTTATTCCCTTTTCACAAAGTTGGAACAGCGATATTCAGCAAGAAATTCTAATTGTGAATACCCATTTGTTATTTCCTCATGATTCTAGCCTGTCTATTGCACGACTGAATCAGGTATTTCACATTTACATAATTTTCTTGGTGCTCAATTCTCTTTCGTACTCTCTATACCATCAACTGTTTCTTAGATCAGTATGCTGCATGCTCTTGGAATAGGTCTACAAAATTCTGCAATATGTGGAATCATATCAGAAAGAAAACAACCTTATCTCCATGCCCATCATATTGTGTGGGTGAGTGTTCAACTACCTCCCACTTGACATCTCTAAGGCATATCTTGCAACACTGGTTTTCTTATTCTCTCCTGTTTTTGCTTATTAATTTTTGCAGTGACTGGAATGGAAGCAAGCGAGGGCATGTCTACAAGTTCCTTAGGTCCCAGGGCTTTGTATCATCATATGATACTGCTCATCAGTATACAGACAGTGATGCAGATGCGCATAAGGTCATTATTTTTGGCTTTGCATTGAAGATGTTACTGCAGAACTTTACAGACATATTGTGCCACTGGATATTAATTATGCATGCTCATGTCTCTATTTTTTGCTGCAGTGGATTAGCCACCGCAATCATCGAGGGAACATCTGTGGTGTAGATTTTATATGGCTTCTTAATCCTAATACACATCGAAAACCATTAAAGACAAGTTGGAGTGAAGCAGTGTTTGGCATCATCAAGGTAAGCAATTTATTTTGGTTATATGCATATTCTTATCATGTATTCACTATCTCCGTGTTTCTTGAATGCTTATTAATATTGTAACCATTTAAAACTGGCATGTAATATATTTGGTGACTAATACTGAACTTTTCTATATCAAGAAAAAAACCTGAAAATTGCTGTTTCTTGAAACATATTTTTATGAAAAAGATTGATTTTTGTTTTTGGTTATGTTTGTGGGACTTGATAAGAAGACCAGGTTCATGAGCCCATAGTTCCATGTGCATATGAGTGCATTAATAGACACATAGAAACATATCAAAATGCAAACAATTGGTTTTTATTTTTTTTTGAAATAGGTAAGGTATAATTTATTAGAATTTAGAAGAAAAGCAGCATACAAGAAGTATACAAAAGGAAAGAGGCCAAAATCGATACAGGCCTTGCATAGAAGATGGGAAAACCAACAAAATGCCCAAGCCTAAAAAGGCCAAAACCAACCCAACGGGACCAAAACCTCAAGGCAAAGCACTACGAAACAACAAACCACCCCATCTGAGTAGACCTGTTCATGGGCCGGGCTCGGGCTTGGCTTTTGTCAAAATTCTAATGGGCCTGACCCGAAGCCCGAGCCTGAGACAGTGTAAAGTTGGGCCGAGGCCAGGCCCGTGAACAGGTCTACACTTGAGCTAGGATAGAAAGGCCAAAACTAAGAAAAACTACAAAAAACACTTAACGTCTTCCTCTCCTTCCTCTTCTGCCCCTTCCACATGTCCTATGTGACGCCCTAACAATTGTTTTTTTATTAGCTATCATACCTTTTTCCACATGTCTATCTTTGTTATAAAATCTGAGGATCCAAAAATCAAGGATTTGCAACTCGGGGGGGGGGGGGGGAAGAGAATAAGGTACATAAAATGCAGTTTATGCATTTTGGTGTCAAGCTTATTACTGTGTTCAAGTGATGATTGTCTTCCTTATCTGTCGATATACACCAAGCATTGCTAAACCAGAGAAATTTTATGGAAAAAGCATAAGTGTATAGAGACGATTCAAGTGATATTGAGCATACAAACTATTTCAATAATCCACACAGTAGTCAATATACAGATGAATTCCCTATGAGCACCATATTGAGCAAGGTACGCCCTATGAGCACCTGAACCTAGGAGTATCTCACCTTGCTTGTTATTGTGTTTTGATAAACTAGTCTTAAAATTATTGATAAAAAATAAACTAGTCTTAAAATCGATGCTTGAATAGGTAATATAATGTATCATAGGTTGGAGTTATGATGTTTAGAGTTTAAAAAATTTAGTCTATGTAGGATTTCAACCTACAAGGCTATAATCATCATCATCCTAATCTAAGCCTTGTCCTAAGTATACGGGGTTGTCTGCATAAATTCTGTTTCGCCATTCCATTCTGTTCACTGCCACATCCATTGTTAAATTATGGGCGCTTAAATCATTTCTTATTACTTCCACCCAAGTCCTTTTCAGTTTGCCCCTAGCTCTAGCAACTTCAGCTTGTAGCTGATCACTTTTTTATTACAGGTGCTCTAGATGGTCTTCTATGTACCTGAACAAACCATCTCAATCTACTTTCTCATTTTATCACCTACAAGAGCTACTCCCAGGCTCTTGTATGACTTCATTCCCAACCCCATCCTTTCTGGTTTTACTACTCATCCATCTAAGCATTTGCATTTTTTCCACACGTTTTTTGGGCATGTAATTTCTTAACTGCTCAACACTATGCTCCATACAATATAGATGGCCTTGCAATTGTTTTATAGAATTTTCTTTTTTATCCAAAGTGATATTCTCGCCTATCACATAAGACTTCGGATACACTCCATTTTGCCCATCCTTCTCTAGAATGATTTTTTAAATATTTCATTTATTTTAGAATGTACTGTGATAAGATTCCCCGTGTAATTCTCAGGGGTCTGATCCCTGTTTTTCTTTCTTTTTCTCCTTGTTCACCCTCTTGTGTACCCCTCTTTTTGTATTATGTTTAATTTTTATTTTTCAAAAGTGGTGCCTCACTTTGTTTAGGTGTAGCCTCACCTTGGACTTTGTGCCCCAAGCTCTAGAAGTCCCTTTTTGCATTTGGTCATGTTTCCCATTTAAAACGCATGTTATTGCTCAGTATTGATACCCTATGAATTTAGAGGTTCATGGATCTCATAAAAAAACAACTCTTTAAAAGGTATAATCCCCCAATCAACCAAAATAAATAAATGAGTAAATGTTCAGAGGTGGTTGCTTTTTCAAACAATGGGTAAATACAAGTATATAGAGGCAGAGAGCTATAATCTTACCTTTGTACATACTTACATATATACTGTTTTATATTCTCCATTTAAATTTCTTGCATATATACTGTTTTATATCCTCCATTACTTTAAGCTCATCCCTTTATTGGTTTTACCAACAGTATTTTGAAGCATTCCAGCATTACTACCATGCTTTCATGAAAGTTGTATTGATTTTCTTTTTTTTATTCCTCCTATTTTGTGGTTTCAGTATCAACTTTGTAAAGCTTCTCTTACAGAGAATGATGCATTTGCCTTTTTAAAGGCTGATAACAAGGGTGATTATATTTCGTACCCAGGCTTTTATGACACACTACAACAGGTATGGATATCCATTGAAGCCAGATTAACAGACTTAAATTTTACCAAGAAGATATAGACTTACTAACTAATGCTTAGTCCTGTAACAGCTAGGTTTAACTGGCTATTCCCATGGACTGAGTGTGCAAGAAACAAAGGACCTGTGGATCCAGGCAGATATAGATGGAAATGGTGTTGTTGATTATGAAGAATTTCAGGTATTTTTTTTTTTGTTCCAAGACTTTGTTGAAGTTTAAAATTGAAAGATGCCTTTTCTACAGTGTTACCTTGGTGATCTGCCAAGTATTCGAATGGCAACAGATGTCTGGCATGATCAAAGGCATAGAAACACAGCTGTAAATAAATATCAAGAAAAATTAGATATATTAAAAAATGGTAAATAAAGAAGACCTCAAAAGTAAAATTGTTGGGACCATATTGGATGTGTCCTTTTGCTTAGGGCACATTATCTGGGAGTGCTAAAGCCTAAATGCCAACAATTTTTTGTTGACCTAAGATCAGAGCATTATAAGAGTGCCATGCCAGGTCCCAAGAGTGGCTGGTCACTTGAGTCTCAAGATTGGCTGGTAACAAAATGGTTTTCAGTCCAATCCTACTCAAAATGGAAATCTCAGTACCAAGTTCTTGGCCTGATATGGCTGGTAGCAAGTGTCAAATGTTCTAGCATGTTCCATCACCAGTAGTCCTGAAGTCTGGTTTTTTATTAATGTTGGCAAAGCATTTTCTGGATTGGCTGTGTTCTATCATTGGTTCATATTATGTGTATTGGTAGACCCTGAACTTGCATGTGGAAACTGGAAAGCCATATAACATGGTGCATTGCAAGCTGTTGATCATAACAGTCACTGAATAGGAAGTCTTTTTGTACAAATATTATTTCAAAAGTGTTGATATATGAATTGATAATGGAATTGAATTGCAGCAGCGAATTTGGGATCCATGTTGGTCGGAGCAGACACAGGAAAATCTGTACGAGGCAAGAGAGAATGTTTTGAAGGGAACAGGAGAGCAAACCTTTGGTTTCAATGTGAAGAATGCGGTTCTTTTCCCTCCTGAAGTAGAGAAAGGAACGTGGCCCGAGAACTACTCCTTGTCGGATCATGCACGGCTCACCGTGGTTTTCTCACCAACAAGGATGCCTTGCTTTCACCCAATCTGCTAATTTTCCGCTGGGTGAATGACGATGACCCTTCTTTTTTTATTTCTTCCTTTGTAAAGACGTTAACAAAGAGCATGAAGTAAAAAAGAAAAATATGTAAAGGTTGAGAAATCTTCTACTTTTGTCTGGTGTTAAGAAGCGAATTACGTGCCACGGCCAAACAAGATTGCACGGTAGGGTAGTTTCAGTTTGAAACTGTAGAAGAATATATAAAAATATGTACGCTGGGGAGGAGGGCCGAGGTAAAAACCAGTGGTCAACAAAGAGTCCTGACATTGCAAATGAATCAGAATTGAAATCGGAATGGTTTATTATCATTTGATTCAGACAAAAATGGGAGTCGAAATTGGAATAAACTGGAATGGGATTTCATTCAAATGGAAGAATACCATTCCAGTAAGAGTGAGAGTGAGATTCTGATTCTGTCTAACGACTCTAACCAAACAGTTCCTTTCTGATTTTGATTCCTGTATAGAGAATTCAGCCATTCTCGCTTGGAAAAGCTTTCAGTTCAGACTAATACTTGAGACTTGAGAGGGTGCAACGTTCGTCGTTGCATTGCATATTTGCATGCCTGAAATGGGTTAAATAAATCCAGGGAGTCGAGTATAGGAAATTCCAATCCATATCAATTTGTAATAATACCGATGCGGATGTGCTGAGTCGGTATCAAATTGTAATAATACCGATGGACTTAGCTGTTTAGCTGGCGCGAGAATGAGAGATGCGGATGTCAAATTAGTTTAGTTATCGTTTTCAGTAGTTAACTAGTAATATTGCAGGTTGAATGGCCTGAAGCTCAAGGCTGACAAGGCTTAAACCACTATTTGTCGTACTTGTGATAAATTAAATTTTGAAACAATGGTTTCTCCTTTTATCATAAATCAGATTAATCAGATATTCTTTTTAATCTTCTGATTTCATTTGGGAATTAGTTACAGAATTATTATTTTTTTCTATTTTTTTTAACTATAACGAAGAATTTCCTTCACCACCCATTTAAAATTTCATAAAGTCGGTACCATGAGAAATATTTTTAGCCTTCTACACAACCCGATTTCGACCCCATCCAATCTACAAGTTTAATAACTTTATTTTTTAAGGGTTCAACTATGATATACAAAAGATATGATATCAGAAAACATCTAACTAGTCAAAGTAGAATCATAAACATGATAGCCAATTAAGTGTTATTTATCAAGATTCATGAGTGAATTTTGATTGGTCAAATCTCTCGGTACCATATCTTTTTCACATCATAAATTTTTCTATTTTTTAAATGTAATTTTATTGATTTATATGGGTGCAGGGCGCATACCTACTCCTAGTTATAGGTGCCCCACCCAGAACTTGGCCCGGAAATATCAGGCCTGGAGTGCGGGCTATGCCAGACCAGGAACCCAACAGCCATACATGACATTTCTACCTTGTAGAAACTTGGAACTAGCTTAGTGGTTCAGCCCCGCTCCCTTCTCACTTCTCAGAATATCTGACATTAACAAAAAAAAAAAGCTATCTGACTAGTTATACCTCTAGCTCGGCCCATTTATGGCCCAACAATGCAAAAGGGCAAATTACCTTTTTCTCCCCTTCTATTAAATTAACAAACGCAATTTATGTTTGAAACCAACGCGGTTTCCTGAGTTTTTTATTTTTTAAGGTGTGGAATGAAAAATTGCTTTTCCAAAAAATGTTTAATCAAACATCAAGCACGATCCAGAAAAACGGCATGGCTCCAAACATAGCCAATGAAAATGCTGGACGATGCTTAAATCTAAAACGCCAACAGCAGTAAGTAGTCGCAACTAGTTCAGATCTGTTCCTCACACCATCCTCACAGTGCATCCCATCCATTGTTTGGGAATATCTTCCCATAAATGATAACATCATGTGTGGGAGGTGTTCTTAATATACACTTGTGAAGCAATAACATCTTCGGCTGGTTATTTTAATTCTTATATATAATTATATATAATATTTAAATGTTTTATATAATTTATATATAATAATTAAATTATATAAATAATTTATATATTTATATAAATAAAATATTTATTTTATATATTTATAGTTATCTAAAATAGTTAATTGGTCGAATTCAAATCCAACGAATATTCGAATACTTAATTTTCAATATCCATTGGATATTGAATCAAATTCAGATATCTAATTTTCTAACCGGATTTAAATTTAAGATATTACCTAATTCAATTCAAATTTAATCCATTTACACCCCTAACTATAACATGTCGGATCACTTACCCACAACTATGCATGCCTACCCTTAAAACACTACATGTAAAAGGAGATGTTCCTACCCACAAACGCTGCATGTAAAAAGGAGATGTTCCTTATGTGTGAGTATGATGTTATGTGGGCAAAAAATCTGGGCTCACAGCACCTACCAACCACTTCTATTGGGATCTCTTACCCACAACCACCCTACCCACAAGGCGTGAAAAAAAAAAAACTACCCACGAATCAAACGAGACACATATCCGGTGTAACCTACACCCTCTATCTGGTGTTTCGAGGGGCACGTGTCACGTCTGAGGGGTATTGTATTTAATTTATTAGTATTTTGTGGTTTGTGATTTAATTGGTTTTGTGGCCACGGAATCAGTGACGCTAGCATTGCTCTAAACATTTACAATTCTAGACGGTGCGCGGTACACTTACAATTCCCGGACTTATTTCTTCCATTCCCGGCAAAACAAGAGCCTACAGGTCCTAGACTGTTCTTTTTACCGATCGAGTTTCTCCCGCCACGATTTCTTATCCTGAGAGCCCATCGTTTCCAGGTGCGACCTTCACTCTGTTCTTAAGATTTTTCCAACTTTTTCTTTTATTTTCTGGTGCTTTAATTCTTGTTTTCTATGTTCTCTTCTTTTAAACCCTTGTCTTTCTCTGCTTTCTAGTATTTCAGGTCGGTAGCAATTGGATATAAATTTTACTACTTTCCACTATTGTTCTGCCCTATGTCTTGATTATTTTGGAGGGGCACGGATTGTGGACTTGGATTTCGTTTCAGTAGATGTTGTGGTTTTTCTAGTTCATGCTTTGATAGTTACTGAAATCCTTTGCGTACTTGACTGGCTACTAGTTGCTGATTTTTTCTACAATTTCTTTGTAGATTGTCTGTTTCAAATCAAGAATAAGTGTTAGTTCGATTTGATTGAACCATAATTCGGTCTTATTTATTGCTGTTTTTTATGAATGTAGAAAGGTTCTGTTTCTAGGGTTTGGGAATTCCTGAATCTGGAAATTTTATTTTATTTTTTCAATTTACAGTCACGGTCTTGGTGACTTGGAGAACTAACTAAAGAGATAGTGGCAATACGGTATATAACCAAATGCAGAATGATGGATCCGATAGAGATGGCATCGCAGTGGGCGGACATAGTGTTGATCATTATGACCTCGAGAAACAAGGGAACATGGAGAGTGAGCCTCGGGAGGAGGAAAATGGAACCCAGTGTTCGTTACGGCAATCTGCCCAAGAAGGCACTGGGACGGTGCTCGCCCTTATGATCTCGAAGGGGGAGTCACAGTCTCAAGTGCCAGTGACTTCAGAGCTTAAGGGGAGTGTTACACTGACCAGGGGCACCAGCAGGGATGAAATTACTGATATGGTTACTCCTAAAAAAGGTTGCTTGTCAAGAAACGAAAGTTCGCACGAGCAATGCAGGTATTCCGTTGTTCTTATAATATCATATTTAGCACATAATATGCCTCAAACTCAGTAGATTTAAATCTTGTGATTTTGAAAGTCAGTAATCCATTTACTTGGTTGATGTTTGAGGACTTTGCTTCACTTTAGTTTTTCATTAGTTTGTGTTATATACTTGAGACTAAAGACTTCACTAGCTGTGGTGGCACTGTGGCAGTTATAGATAACAAGGTATATTATACCATTATGCCATTATGGTGTGTTTCTTTTCAAGTAGCTGCTTAGGGTCTGTTTGATAATAGCTCAAGTGGCTAAACTGAAAAGTTCATTGCTTTGTCTTTTAGTGAATAAAGTTTTAAGGAGGTTGTGGGCTCTTCAATGGCTTAAGCTGAACTTGGGTAGATTAATGTACCTTTGAATATTTGATTATTTAATGATTTTATCCACTAAAAGGTAAAGCAATAAGTCTGCTCAGGTCAGTAACTAAAATCATTATCAAACAGCCCCTTTGTGTGTTTTGATGAATCATTCATGGGACAAAATTAGAAATCCGTTAACATGCGAGAAGATATTAAACTGAATAGATGATTATATTTTTTATTTTTTTTATCCCATCTACTTGCAAAGATTGTTTTGTTCACATAGTTTGGCTTGACAAAGTTGAAATAAATATGTTTGACTAGGTGGTTTGCAAGTCATAATGTGCAGTCTGCGGGGATTTGTTCTCAATTGTTCCTTGAAATAATTTCAGTCAATTAATTGACATTTGTCATATTGCACCCTTTGTTAATGACAGTTCGAAATACTTATAAATGTTTCCATTGTATTGTCATGTTAGTGTCTTAGAAAAGTCATATGTAATTTTCTCTTCCTTCTCTGCCATTCTGCCATCAAGAAGTATAATGCTTCTTGTTTATGTTAATTAACAGAGTTTGTCAGCAGCAAACAGAAGAACCTCTTATAGATCTTGGATGCCAGTGTCGAGGTGGGCTAGCAAATGCACATCGATCATGTATTGATACTTGGTTTCGCACTAGAGGTTCAAATAAATGTGAGATATGCCAGTAAGTTGCCCACTGTACTGGCATGTATTTCAATCTTACCCAATCTTGAACAACGTAATAATAGGTTCTCTAACTTTTTTATGCAGACAAGTAGCAGCAAATGTGCCACGCCCAGAGCCCCAGTCAAGTGTAGGTGCATTTAATTGTCAGATTACTTTTAGAGTAAAAGATTGAAGATGGTGTTTCCTCCAGAGCTCCAAATATTTATTGATCTAGTGGTGGACCTCTGATAACTTGGCATAACATGTGTCATGTGTATTGATAGGGGATCTTTGGGATCACCATGGCTTTTCCCTACAAATTTTCCTAACAAAGAGATCCATTCCTAACCAACACCTGCAATTATTAACATGAATCAATCCATCCAAGAAACTTAAATTTAAATTTAAATTTTAAAATTTAGTAGTTATTAACATCTGACGTGCTTCAATGTATACATTATTTTTCTTGAAACAGACAAATTATTGGATTTGGAGGGTTGACCCAGCCTTTGGAAGATCTAATATTGCACAAGAACGTGAAAGGGTATGCAGTTTTGCGGTGAAGTTACTGTATTTTATCATGACTGTCATACACATCATCAAAATATTCACTATTTCTTGTTTATTGCCAATTTCCTTACAGTTTCCTAATCAATATTTGCCTGTTTCTTTTGGGTATACTTATAGTGGTTCAGTCCGCTTTGGGTGGCATTCTCAATCCTAATTGGTGGGCTTTTATTGGATGTGCTGATATCCATTTCACTTGGTGTCTCTGCACTTCCTGTGAACATTATTATAGGTAATCTCTCCATCCTTCACATATTATTTAGAGGCTTAGTTTGCTTAGTTTGACAACTATCCAACTTGATGCCACAGACTTGGACTTGAAATCTGTCCTCAATGGCAAATCCCACTGGCCTATTACATGCTTGCACAATTGAATCCTAGTGCACCAACCTAACACCTCTCACTAACTTGCCTCTTGTCCTGATTTGGAGGGATGAACCTGTGCAGGTGTGCTTGTTGTCCTAGGACTTGGAACTGCACTTCGTCTTGCACTCGAATGTTGTCATGAGTGGAGCTTACGGAGAGCGGTCCTGAGGGTGGATTCAAATAATCACCTCAGCTACCCAGCTGTGTAAGTAAATTTATATACAAAGTTACAACAAGAAGCAACACAATTTCCCCCTTTTTATTTGTTTATATATATATATATATATATATATATATATATATACATTGCTTCATATAAAAGGAAGGAACCATTGCGTAGTCCGATGGTAAAATTGCCCGCTGAACAAACATGAGAACATGGCCACATTGTTCAAGAAAATACCAAGGTTAGGTTTGTATCCAACGAACAACATTGGATAAAAGCCCTTTTAAATCTTTGTTTACAAACTAAACCTGATAATTCACATGTTGACAAAACATTGGACTCTTATCCTTTTCATCTCTCTCTCTCATCTCTCTCTTGTGCTGAATTAAATGGCGAGGCTCTTAACACATTCTGAAAGTTTTATAGTGGGCAAACTTAACTTTTTCAATTTCTATTGCATGCTTTCTCCCCTCTTTTTAATAAATAAGGTGTCGTTCGGCAAGTCTTTATAAAAAAATCTTCCAACGGTTCAGATAGCCAATAGACATATTAAGCTTTTGGGATCTTGTCTTTAAAGATAAAGACTGTTTGGTAAGTGGCTCGTTCGATTGGGCTTTTAAAAATGCGTTTAGAGGCTATTTATCATGTAAAAAGACTTCTGAAATTTGGCATTTTCAGTCTTTTCGGCTCTTAATTGTGCACACGTTTTTTTATCTTTCAAGTTTTTGGTTACCAAACTGAAAAAGACCAATTTCCGGTCTTTTGAGTCAGAATGTTATAACCCCAGTCCCAGCCCAGTCTACTTCAATTGGGGTTTCAAGTATTTTTTTGCAACGGGCTGGTTTAGGTCTCCTCTATCCCCTGAAGCGGTCAGATCTCCAATACACCCACTGTAAGGGGCGTATCAGAGGGGTCCCGGAATGATACGTATCAGCTGGTACATGTCGTATTTTGAACCTCGATTTTAACATTACTGAGATAAAAAACCCGAGATGAGAGGGGTAAGCGCCAATCATTACAGAGAATCAGAGAGTTCTGCATAGCAGCTGAAGCGTCGTTTGATCACCGAGGTTCAGTAGCTTGGACAGACATTTTTCACTTTCGAGATCCACAACTTGGTACTAGAGCGCCCAACATAAACTAAGACCCTGATTCCTAAGGTGTCAAAGCCCTTATAATCGTGACCATCACTTGGTCCGAGCGTCACATGCTACAATTGTTGAGTGTTATTCTGTGAATTGTTTCCAAGTCAAATAATTTTAACCCTAGGTCACGCAGCAATTTGCAAATTTGCATCAATTGAACGTATCAGAATTCTTTGCTAACGAGTTATAAAATTGCATATAAAGCTTGCATTCCCGAAATTGGACTAATTGAGACTAACGCCAGACATGAAACATCTTAACTTAAAAGAAAACTTAGGCTGCATTTGGCATTTCTTATTTTAAGGACTCATCTCCAACCACTATTCGATTGGAAATTGGCAGTGATTTGACACTCAAGTTTCAACCACTATTGAATTGTATAAATAGCTGTGTTTATTCAGGGCCTAAACTCATCTTGCAAAACAAACAAATTAATCCCTCCTATTTTAATCTTTCGGACAATCACAAAACATCAAATCTTATTCTGGAGAGGATTGGGAACGGCAAAATACTTGAGCAGTTATCCCTTGTAACAAGCAGGATATGCCATCTCCGGTCTTCGTTTCTGGCCTTCCTACTTACCGGCACCTAAGACTGCAATTTTTCAGTGTTTCACTTGCTTACCATCCGAATCCAGAGCCCCACACACAAACTTAGTTCCACCATAGAACCATTTAAGGTTTTTGTGAATTGAGAACTGTAAGTAGAACAACAAATTTAGAAGAGAAGATATACCACTAATTAGTGTTCTAATTCCCTTCTAGGATCATAGCCACCAACGGCAATGGACCCGAAGTAAGCAGTAGGGGTGGAGTTCGCATCGTCTGTCCCCTAAGCCCTAGGGATAGAAAATTCTGTCCCGTCCAATTATATTGGAACACATCACACTCTCCCTCTCATTTTGAAAGTTGAAATTAAGGCTTAGTTTGGAAGGAGAACAATTTGGAAGAGTACAAATGCAAATTATAAGGTTTTGCATTCTACATATTTGTATTTGTACAAATTATAAGGCTGTGTTTGTTTGCAATACAAACACCGAATTGGGGTATTAATGCACCCTGGTTCGCATTTGTTTGAAATGTAAAAAAATAATGATTATCAAAGTAAAATTGTATTTTCTAACACTTTGTACTCTAAAAAGAGAATATTATTGCACCTATTTTTGAGATACAAATTTGTATACATTTGATAATTAACTTTTTGACCAAAGTTGAGTCATTGGAGCATAAGATAATTAGAATAGTTAATGATGGGCCCACACCTTTGCACAGATTTCAAACAAATGAGATGAATGCAAAAACGGTTTAAAATGTGAATTACATTCATGAACCACCAAAAAATGGGTAAATATGTACATATCTACGTTTGCATTGCAAACAAACGCAGCCTTAACGGACTTTAGATGCTAACGGTAGTGTGGATGCCAATTTTTATCAAATTTGTTTAACCCAAGCCTACATCTCCTTTCATTTCATGGTTCACGCCGAGTATTCTCTTCCCCTCCCTCTCTCCACCCACTGCCCCTTCACCCTTGGACGTGAATATCATTCACTGTCATTGGAGATGATGCTCCAAGTACATCCTCTTCTCTTCTCCTCCTTTCCAACTGACACGCATCGTGACGCGAACTGTACCTGCAGTCGAGATGACTCTGCAACCCAACCTTTCTGTTGCAACCCTCTTTGGTGCTGTATTTCGGCCACTTCTGTAGCCCTCCCTCACCGCTTCAACGATTTCCTTGCATTCTGCATTGCGACATAAATCAAACATTAGTGTTAAGATTCACTCACAGCAGGCTTTCTTTAAAGGGTTTCTAGTAGATAAGGCCAACTTTTTGTCTTAAATATTAATGTTTTTATAAAATAACATTTTTGAAAAAATATCAAAAAGGGCAGTGGCACTGTTCATCTTCCTTTGTATTCATGTCGGCCATTTCAACGGGTCAACGAATCCCGACAGACCACCCCGCGGAGGCTCCAGAAGTTATCTCTCTGGGTTAGCAGAGAGAGTTGATTTCAGATACCCAAATAAAACACTCCCCGTAACCGTAAGAAAACAGTGGGAGAGAGGCAGAGAGAGATGATTTCAGATCCGTGGATCTTTCTCTGTTGTTTTCTTTCGTTTTATCTCTCCTCTCTCCTTGACAGACGTAGGGTTCTGTACTCAAATCAGAACTATAAAAACACCACTAAATAAAAATAAATTAATACTAAATAGTAAAAAATGGGTCTGCAGCTGACCTATAACACTGCAGAAACGATCGTTACGTTAGTCAATGGCCGTTTTCTTCTTCAAACTTCAAAGTTCAAAAACCTTTTATTTTAAGCGATCTTGCCAACCCAGAGAGATAACTTCTGGAGGGTTACAGGGAATGCCTAGGTGCTGGGTTTGCAAACCCAGAGAGATAACTTATGGAGCCTCTAGCACGCGGTGGAAGGCAGAGGAAGACGATGAACAGTACCACTATATTTTTCCAAAAGAGTTATCTTATTTTAACTATTTTATAAAAATATTATTTTTTATTCATATTCAGGGCAAAAAGTTGCCATTATGATAGAAACCCTTCTTTAAATTATGCTGAATCTGAAGATTTAACATTCCAATACAATGCTAGTCACATTTTTGTATACCTTTCTATTCATAACCTCTCCCTCACCCTGATAGTGGTTTCAAACAAAAGCCTAAGGACATCTCAGTGTCAATTGCTTGCTTTGCTAACGACTCCATAATGGCTTTAAGAGGAAATTCGACAAAATGAGTACTTCATGAGCCATCTATGAATCTGTTGTAGACTTCACACTCTTTTTTTTTTTTTTTTGTTATTATGATTTTATGTTTGGAGGTGATTTGGCATTTGGGTACTTTTTCATCAATCATATATCACAATGGATTTGTTAGCCAAGTTATTTGGTGAACTAATCCAAACTTGTAATTCATCAGAAAACCTAATCCAAACTTGTAAAGAACCATACAGAAACAGGTGGTGGATTTTAGTGCAAAAAGTTCAGGTTAAAATACCTTACCATGTTCCCATTTATATTACATTGAAAATTCAAACATTGAAGGCTTGAATAGAACACAAAAGTGGGGCACAAGGTTGAGATGTACATCATGGGATTGAACATGTGGCCAGTCATTTGAGTTCCCTATCTGATAGACAGTTTAGATGGCCAATCAAGATTATGCAAATCTCCAACCTTCTTTCAGCTCTATTTATCCTAAATATTAAGAACCGTTTTTCATGTTAGAAACGCCTTTCCTGTGTTCTAAACAGAACAAGGACTCTGCCATGTGGATACATCAGTAATGATACAACATGCAAAAAAAAGGAATATAAGAATTTGGAACAAAGAACATACATGTACAAACCAGAAATTCATTAGAACAACCATAGCTTAGTAGATCATGACTAAAGCAAGTCAGCTTGGAAATTCAAGCGAACAAAGATTTACTTATAAAACAAACTCTTAATGAAAAAAAAAAAAAAAAAAAAAAAAACTCTTTCAGATAAATGTTGTCTTGTGGAAGAACTTCTGCAATTCACCACACCACGATAGTTGCGGGGGTGAGGGCTACAGAGTTGGTCAGAATACAGCACCAGCGAGGGTTGCAGCGGAGAGGGAGGGTTACAGAAGTGGCTGAAATACAGCACCAGAGAGGGTTGCAGCGGCGAGATTGGGTGGTAGAGTCGTCTTAATTGCGGGTACAGTTCACGTCACGACGTGTGTCGGTGGGGAGGGAGGAGAAGAGAAGAGAGAGGGACTTGCAGAATCATCTCCGGTGACGGTAGGGCTGTCAATGGGTCGGGTCTACCCGATAGACCTGAACCGTCCGAACCGAACTTATCGATTCTAGTTCTATGATTCACTCCGATGGGTTGGTTATGATTTTATTTTATGTGCCCCGATTAATATCGGTTCGGGACCTGTTTTGATTATCCTAAACCGATTAGATCTGAACCGATTATATATACATGTTTTAAAGTAATAGGTATGCCTAAAATTGTAATTTTACCTTTTAACACCTAAAACCCTTGAACTCAAACCCCTTTGGCCTTTACTCTTTTGTTTCCTGCCGCTTGAGGCTTTAGCTTTTAAAGTTCTACTCATCACTTTCTCATTCTCTGAGAAAGTTTTTCATCACTGTCTTTGCGTCTCACCGATTCTCAGCCATCGTCTCCTTAGTTTAGTTTCTCAGTCACCGCCACTTTAGCTTCTAATCGGACTTCGACACTTCAGACCGGCACGATGGCACGACGGCACCTGATATTTACTTCAGACCTTCTGTAGACTGTAGTTCTGTTCTTCCTCAGCTCGTCATTTTTTCTGTTTGAAAAGGGTGAAGTTTTGGTCCTTGCTTCTAATTTTTGTTTCATTTTCTCTCATTATTTATTATTTTTTTGGTAAAGAATAGATGGGTGCATTTCAATATTTGGAACTCAACATTTCAATATTTGGTAAAGTACAATTAGTGGTGGTGGCCGGTGGGTGGTGGGATTGATGATGTTGTAGCCTATAGATGGGCCAGGGTAGTTTTGAGGGGAGGAGACATTGTTTGGCAATGGATACTGATGGAGTGTGATCCGGCTGGTCATAGCTGTCCGCTGTCTTGCTTCCTAATGGGGTAGCAGGGAACCTGAAATGGAGGAGATGGGAAAGCTCCGGGGGGAACCCGGTGTAGAGGCTCCGAAACTCAAGTTAAAATCCTTCAAAAGCAAGGTAATACCAGATAGTGCAAAGTTTGCATACCTCCGTTGTCGGGGGGTAGGGGGCTCTTATAGTCACTTCGTGTACTCGTCCCGAGGCCTTTGTCAGATCGGGTATGATTACCCTTTCGCTTGTCAATTCGGCCGTCGTCCTTTCTACTGAGACAGAACGGTCACTGCCTAACCGTCTAACTGGAGATGGCGGCGTCAGTGGTGGTGGCAGGTGGCCGTTTAGAGTGCAGCTGCCAAATGTCAGATCCCAAGTCAGTCAGGCATGGTGCCCTCGGGCACGGACTTCCCTAGTGTCAGGCATGGTACGACTTGTTAGGCTTTGGTGCCCAGAAGATGATGCAAAGTGTTGAGTGAGGCGGTCTTGTGCTCGGAGGTATCCCGAACTGTTACAAGGTGGGTCAGTTCGGCGAAGTGTATCCCGAGCTGTTACAAGGTGGGTCAGTTCGGCGAAGTGTGTGCCCTTGTTCCCGCCTAGGCTTGGCCCATTTTGCCGAGCTATCATTTCTGTCACGTGTCACATAATAAAGAGGTCGGGCCAAATCTTCCTTCATCAATTGCCCCCCACTCCTTGCGCCGAGGGTCTTGCCATGGTGCGGGGAGTTTTCGCGAGGTAGCTGGTGGATTTGTCCCGTCCTTCAAACATTTTCTATACGAGACGGTTTTGCTAGGGTTCTTTCGGTTTCCGAGAAGGCTGGAAACGTGCTTACTCAAGAACGCTGGTGGTTGTGATAGCGCGCGTTTTAAATTTCAAACCAATTCGCGCCGCTGGGATGTGACAGCGGGTCATTTCAAAAAGGCACGCCACTGCTCTACGTGCGCGGTCGACTGTCAGGGAGACGTGCGGTGCGTCAGTTTCGAAAAGACGCGTGTCGAAGCGACGTTGGTTTCAAAAAGACGTGCTGACGTTTTGCTTTTTTTGGAAAGACGTGCGCCAATCATGTCTCGACCTTAAGGGTTGTGCGGTCGGTAAGAACGTGGGCCGTCGGATCGTCTTTGGTCTACACGGTCGATTCTTGGTTACTGTAGCTATAAATAGTGGGGGACCCCGGTTGTTGTCACTTCTGCGGTTTGTCTACTGAGTTCGCGTCCAAACTTTCAGCTCGCGTCCAAGTCTTTTCCAGCTCGCGTCAAAGCTGATTTATACAGTTCACGGTTCTTTGGTTTTTCTTCAAACTTTCTGGTGAGTACTTTCTTGAATTCGTCTTTTCCCCAATGTCTAGCTTTGATAGCTCAGACGATTCTTCGAGTAGGGCCGATGTAGGTTCCACCAACCGAGCCGTGTCTCTAGACTGCCTCAGTGATCCTGAGGTGGAGTTTGACTACGAACCAATAGGTCGAGTTGCTTCGGGTAGTTTGGCGTCTACCTCCCGCCGAGGTCGGATGCTAGACCGGTTTGGCCCTTCGACCATGACGCCTGAGGGGCTTCATTCCATACTTCTGTCTTACAATCTTCCTGGGGGGTACACATATTTTATTCCTTAGGGTAGCTTTCCTTGGGAACACGGTCTCGACGAGATCGTGATTTTTCGAGAGCAGCTTGCTGTAGGGTTGCGACTTCCTTTCCATCCCCTTCTCGTCGAAGTCATAAACCACTTTAATGTCACCATTGGCCAGCTTCATCCGAACTCTATTCGGAACCTGGTGGGGACAATTTCCCTTTTTGCGAGCAGAACTTTCCCTTAGACTTAGAGATATTCTCCTCTATCTTGATGCTCAAGAGACAGGCGGGTTCTCTTCCTGGGGGGAGACGGGCGTATTACCTTTCTCCTCGCCAGGGTTTCAAGCTTCTGCACGATCTTCCTAATAAGGTCCCGGCTTGGAAGCGGGACTACTTTGGCGTGCGAAGTGCACAAGGATGGCCCTTTCAGACCGGGTGGGGTGAGGCCGCTCCCGATTTGGGCATAACTCTTGATAAAGGGACGGTGAAGGTCTCCGGCAATGGGCACGGCAAGGCTTAAAGTGCCACCACTACTTAACGGAGGCCAAGCTTATTGCAGTCGGCCTGAGTTCGGGTAGGTTTCTGGCTATGCGGTTTCTTGTTTGCTTTGTTCTCTCTCTTTTTTTTTTTTTTTGATGTCGAACTCGTTTCTGTAGGTGTGATGGATGCGGAGAGAACTCGTGGGGGGCGTTTGTTCCAAGGTATGAAGAGGAGGAAGCGGGTCGCCAAGTGAACTCGTAACGAGCTGCCCCTGGATGAGGAGCCCCAAGCCCCAGACCATACGCCAGAGGATCTGCCCATGGAGCCCGAAGTGACTCCACCGGTGCACGAGACTGCCGGGGCGCCTTACGCTGAAACCACTCATACGGGCGCTCCTGCGTACTCAAGTGCTCCTGCTCACTCCGGGTCTGCTCATACGCGGGCTAGGCCCTTAGGCTCGGGAGCTCAAGGGGAGTTTAGGAGCGTGTTGACGCCGAACTACGCTCTTCAGAAGAGTAGGGACGCTAGTTTCCCCGAGGAGGTCACGGCGTGGACCGATCTTCCCTTGAATCAGGTCGCTTGCCGCGCCGTAACACATGCCATGGTGGTAAGTTAGATTCTGTCTTCCTTTTTTATTCTGTTGCTTCTGCTATCATTTTGCTCACTTGTTTCTTTTGGTAGGTGAATTCTTCGATTCATGCCTTGGCGGCCCAAGTGGAGAGGAGCTCGCGGTCGCGAGCTGCTGAGGCTGCCGCTCATGTTGCTGAAGAAGCCTTCCGTGCTATAGAGGCAAATACACGGGCTGCTGAGGCGGCTGCTTATGCTGCTGAAGAGGCTGCTCGCGTCGCGATGGCCAAACAGGCGAGGTCTCAGCGTGACGCCGAGGCCATGGGGGTAGTTGTCAAGCATATGGCGGACTTGAAGTTGGATTTGCAGCATCAAGTCGAGTATCTTCAGGAGGACATCAGGGAGAGAACACAGATTTTTTCCCAAGGCATTGAAGATGCCAAGAAGAAGGCAGTTGAAGACTACATTGCCTCCCCGCGTTTTGACGATCTGATGGTGGACTCTTACAGGAGGGGGTTCAAGTTGAGCCGGTGGATGATCCGGAATACGTACCCTGAATAAGAGGCAGGGCCTTCGGGTGTTGTTGAAGTGCCTTCCGATGGCGAAGAAGTGGCTCCGGGCATGTAAAAATTTTTTTTTTGCCAATGTACTGTTTCTTGCAATGGAGTGTCTTTTTCCCCTTGCTCATCTTCCCCGAGCTGTTTCTTTGTCGGGTTTTTAAATTTCCGTGGTCTTTTATGCTGCGAACTGATTTTTTGCCGAGCTGATAATGTGCTGTCTACGCCGAAGTTCCTCGGCTTGCCATGTGGCAGATAGGGCCTGATTTCGTCCACTTCGCTAGGTGGTTTATAGGTAGTATCGCCTCAAGTTCACGATGTTCCACGTTCGGGGTACTCGTTTGCCTTCCAAGGTTTCGAATTCGTATGTGCCCCCGAGCGCTGTTTTTACTTTATAGAGCCCTTCCCAATTAGGTCCAAGCTTGCCGATGCCGGGTTCGGGCACCATAATCTTACGGAGGACCAGGTCGCCGACTCGAAAGCTTCGTTGCTTTACTCTGCTATTGTAGTAGCGAGCTACCTGCTGCTGGTATGCCGCTGTTCGGATGTGCGCGAGGTCCCTTACCTCGTCCAGTAGGGCGAGGTTGGTGCGTAGCTCGTTTCCGTTCGTCCGATCGTCGTATGTTTCTAATCGCAACGTTGGTATTTCGATTTCTGCCGGGATCACTGCTTCAGTGCCATAGGTGAGGTTGAAGGGGGTTTCTCCCGTGGCTGCTTTTTCGGTCGTTCGGTGAGCCCATAAGACACTTGGTAGCTCTTCGGCCCATAATCCCTTAGCTCGATCCAGACGTGCTTTCAGTCCGCGTAGGATGGCTATGTTCATTACTTCCGTCTGTCCGTTTGCCTGCGGGTGCTCGACTGACGTGAAATTTTGCCGAATCCCCATGTTCTGGCACCACTCTTGGAACTTGATATCCTCGAACTGTTTGCCGTTGTCGGAGATTAGAACCCGAGGTAACCCGAACCGACATACTATGTTCTTCCAAAAGAAGTTCTGTATGTTTCGAGCCGTAACAGTTGCTAGAGGTTCGGCTTCTATCCACTTCGTAAAATAATCTACCGCAACAACTAAGAATTTTCTTCCGCCTGTTGCTGGTGGGAATGGCCCTAGGAGGTCGATGCCCCATTGTGCAAAGGGCCACGGGCTGACGAGGTATTTGAGGTCGGAGGCAGGTTGATGGTGGATGTTAGCGTGCTTCTGACACTTGTCGCATTTTCTGACGAGCTCGACAGCTTCTGCCTTCATCGTTGGCCAGTAGTATCCTTGTCGAAGTGCCTTTTGGGCGAGTGCTCTGACCCCAAGTGTCCGCCGCACAGGCCTTCATGAGGGTTGCGGAGTACAAACTCGGCTTCGGTAGGTCGCAGGCACCGCAAATAGGGGAGCGTGTACGACCGTCGGTATAACCGTTCGTCTATTATGACGTATTTGGCCGCCTAGCGCTGCACCCTCTTGGCCGCATTGCATTCTGCATGGAGGGTTTCGTCTATCAGGAAGCTCGCGAGTGGATCGATCCAGCTCGGCTCTGCTTCTAAGACGGGAGCGACCTCCTCTGTCCCCCCGAGAATACTAGGCCGAGGTAAGTTCTCTATGTACACAGTTCTCATATTGTTGTGACTCGTGCTGGCTAACCGGGACAGGGCATCGGCCTCAGTGTTTTCGGACCTCGGGATTTGCCTGATGATGTGTGACCGAAAGTTGAGCATGGCTTCTTTTACTTTGGCCAAATATGCGATCATGGAGAGATCGCATGCTTCGTATTCGCCGGTAACTTGGTTTACCACGAGCTGAGAATCGCTGTAGATGACCAAGTGTTTTGCCTTAACCTTTCGCGCTAGGTCCAGCCCGACGATCAGTGCTTCGTACTCTGCCTCATTGTTGGATGCCGCGAACTCAAAGCATAGTGCGTATTCTACTTTTGTGCCGCTCGGGCCGCACAAGACTATTCCAGCTCCGCTGCCTTGCCGGTTCGAGGAACCATCCACGTGAAGGATCCAGGGCTCCTCATCCCAATTCGCTCTTCGCCTGATCAGGAGAGATGCCACACTGGCTGCTACTTCACGGGGTTCGGACTCTATGGGCTCAGGAGCTCCGGGTTCGCCGCAACTGGGGACTTTGGGCTCGACCTGTGGGGCTTCGTGGCTGAAAGTGCACTCGGCGATAAAATCTGCCAAAGCTTGGGCCTTGATAGCGGTTATTGGTTTGTACTGGAGGTCGTACTCGCTGAGTTCGATGGCCCATTTCGTCAGTCGACCGGAGACTTCGGGTTTGAGTAAAACTTGTCTAAGAGGTTTGTTAGTTAGGACGATGATAGTGTGAGCCTGGAAGTACGGGCGGAGTTTACGAGCTGCTACTACTAGGGCATATGCTAGTTTTTCTATCTCCGGGTACCTTGCCTCTGCTCCATGCAAAATTTTACTAACATAATATATGGGTCATTGGACCCGGTCTGTTTCCTTTATTAGTACCGAACTGACCGCCTCGTCGCTCGCCAAGAGGTACAGTTCTAAGACCTCGCCCACCTCGGGCCGGGCTAAGGTTGGCACACTAGTGAGGTAACCTTTTAGTTCGTCGAACGCGAACTGGCATTCCTGGGTCCACTCGAACCCTTTGCCTTTGACTGCTTTGAAGAAGGGTAGGCAGCGGTCTGCTGACTTAGACAAGAAGCGGCTTAGAGCGGCTATGCGGCCGTTTAGCCTCTAAACCTCTTTTACTTTTCGAGGTGGTTCCATATCTAGAATGGCTTTTATTTTGTCCGGGTTGGCCTCAATACCGTGCCGATTGACAATGTAGCCGAGGAACTTGCCCGAGGTGACGCCGAAGACACACTTGTTGGGATTCAACTTCATGCTAAACTGACACAGGATTTGGAAAACAAAATCTAAGTCTTGTATTAACTCTTGTGAAAACTGAGTCTTGACGACCATGTCGTCTACATAGCACTCTATCTTCGTACCAATCAGGGGCCGAAATAGCTTATTTACAAGTCTCTGGAAAGTTGCCCCGACATTTTTTAGTCTGAAGGCATGACTTTGTAGCAATACAGGCCGAACTCGGCTATGAAGCTGGTTTTTTCCTCATCGGATGGGTCCATTCTAACTTGATTGTAGCCCGAGTAGGCGTCCAGGAAGCTTAGCAACTCGTTTCCCGAGGTCGCGTCCACTAGGCGGTCAATTCTGGGGAGGGGGAAGCAATCTTTCGGGCAAGCTCGGTTCAGGTCAGTATAGTCGAAGCACATGCGCCACTTGCCACTTACCTTTTTTACCAACACCGGGTTGAACACCCAGCTCGGGTAGTGGACTTCCCTTATGAAGTTTGCTACGAGGAGCTTCTCAACCTCCTCGTCGACTGCTCTCCAGCGTTCTGGGGCTAAGTTGCGTTTCTTCTGTCTAACGGGTCTGACTACAGGGTCAATATTAAGTTTGTGAGTTATCAGTCCGGAGCTAATGCCGGGCATGTCGGCCGCGGACCAGGCAAAAATATATAAATTTTGAAGTAAAAAACTCACCAGTTCGGCTCGTAGGGGGTCTTCGATGGAAGCTCTGATGCTTTGTGTGCGAGCTGGGTCCGTAGCTGAAGTCGAGATTGTGACTGTTTCCTCCGTGGGCGAAGCTCGCTCCTCACCTTGCTCCGCCGGCCGCTCCAGTTCGAGGTCGTCGGCCGCCTTGGTTTTTCCCTTCAGGGCGGCAATGTAGCACCTGCAGGACTCGAGCTGGTCGCCCCGCGCTACCCCTATACTGAAGTCCGTAGGGAACTTCATGGCCAAATAGTAGGTGGAGACCGCCGCCCGTAGGATATGCGTGATCGGCCGCCCTATTATGGCATTGTATGGGGAGGGGGTCGCGACTACCAGGAAATCATGGTTGAGTATGACCGCACAAGGCCATGTCCCGACTTCCACAGGGACAGTTACTTTTCCGAGGGGCCTAACTTCCTCTCTGCTGAAACCTACCAGGGGAGTGTTCACGGGCTTCAGCTCGCTCCTCTTTAACTGTAGCTGGTCAAATGCTAATTTGAAGAGGATGTCCGCTGAGCTGCCCGAATCTACGAGTACGCGCCTGACCTCGAAGTCGCTGATACTTAGCTTAATGACGAGCGCGTCATCATGGGGGTAGTGGACTCCTCGCGCGTCGTCCTCCGTGAAAAAGATTGGTTCTTTGGTCTTTGGTCTCTTTGGGGGGTTCCGTTCTTCGAGGGCCGCTTCGCGAACTGAAGTCCAGGCTACTGCCGAGGTACACCCCGCTACCACCAAACCTCCCACTATTACATGGATGGTTCCTCGAACTGGCCTTTCTTCCGGAGGCTGCTTTTGCGACGGTTCGGCAGGTCTGTTGCTAGACTCGGGGCCATCCTTTTCGTGCTCCCTTTGCCGACATGATTTATTGTTATTGCTGTGCTGTACAAAGTTTCTCATGTATCCACGACAGATGAGTCCCTCTATCTCGTCCCGGAGGTTATTACACTATTCGGTGCTATGACCATGGTCTCTATGGAAACTACAATACAAATTCTTGTTTCTCTCGTTCGGATTTCCTTTTAGGCGAGGTGGCCACTTAACGTACGGAGCGTCTTTGATCATCATTAAGATCTCTGTCCGCCTCGTGTTTATCGGCGTGTAGTCCGTCCGAACTGCTAGGGGGGCCCGGAAGAACTGGTTCGGCTTCGGCTCCCGGGTCGAGTTTTTTCTATTCACCGAGTTGGAGAGCTCGCCTTCTCTCTTTCTTTTCTCGTTCCCGCCTTCGGTTCGTTGGTTGATTTCTTCCTCTGTCCTCATGAACTTATCCGCGAGTTTGAGGAATTCGGCCATGGTCGCGGGCTGGTTGGCTACCATGTGCCATTTGAACTCTTTGTGCGTCACCCCTCTTTTGGCCGCCGTGAGCTGCACTGCGGGGTCCAACTGCGGTATTTGCAAGCATGCTTCGTTGAACCGCTTGATGTAGCCCCGAATAGATTCTCCTTCTCTTTAGACCACTCCGAAGATGCTTTCCTCTGTTCTAGGGCACCGTCGGCTGGTGACGAAGTGTGTGGTGAAGACTTGCACGAACTGGGCCCAACACTTTATCGACCCGGGGGCCAGGTTCCTGTACCAAGTGCGGGCCACCCCCCTGAGGGTGGTTGTAAAGGCCACGCACATGCACGACTCGCTAGCCCTGGCGAGGTGCATTTGCGACTGAAAGGCGTCAACGTGGTCGTTGGGGTCGAAGGACCCGTCGTACTTGTCCAGAGGTGGGAGCTTGAAGTCTTTGGGTAAGGGGACCGCCAGGAGTTCCGATGCGAGGGGGGAAGGAACGGAGAGAGCCGGTGCAGCCCCTACCTCGTTCGAGCTCGTGTCTTTGCCTCTGAATTCCGACAAGGCGTGGGTGGCGGTTTGGCGACTTCGCCGGCGCCTTCGCCGTTGAGCGGGCCTTGTGCTGACGCTGCTGGCCTCCGTGTTACCGAGCTTGATGGGCCCGGAGTGCTGATAGTCTGCCGCCAGGGTGCTGAATCGGTTTTCGGTGAGCGGGAGCTCGGGCTTGGAGCGCCGGGGTGCCGACCTCGCGGGCGAGGTTCCCGACCCGCCTGCGGGTTGCGAGGCGGGGATGACATTTTTCTCTCTTCAGCCTGGGGACGAGGCCTGGCTATTGGGGTGGTTCAGGGGCCGGGAGGCCTTCGCCTGGCGGGGGCGCCCATCCTGCGGGGAGGCCTTGACCGGCCTTGGAGCGGGGTGGCGAGGTGGAAGTAGTGGTTGGTTCAGTAGCAGTTGGGGGAACTGCTGTTGATAGTGATACTGGGAGATGTTGTGCAGCACTTGGTGCTGGTGAAGCTGGTGTTGCTGGAACTGTTGCATTTGGGCTTGCATTGCCCGCATGCACTGCATCAGGTCCTCCAATCGGTTTTGGTTAGCTGCCAGGGGGACAGCAGTTGGTTCAGTGAAGGTTGTCTCAATGGGGAGAGGAAAGGGGACGTTTGTGGTAGGAGGGTTTACGGGTGCCACTGCTTGTGGCGTGTTCAAGATGGGGATCTCATCCGCCGAAAGGGGGATGGTGAACTGTCCAATGCACACTACGGGGACCTGAAGTTGCTCCCCGGTGGCGTTTGTCTCCGTGCCACGTCCGGTGTTGCTGGAGGAGGCCATGAGTGTTGGGTTTTTTGAAGAAAAAAGGGGGGTACCGAAGTTTGGAGGGAGGCTTTTCGAAGCGTTTCCCACAGACGACACCAATTGATGGAGCGCGATCCGGCTGGTCTTAGCTGTCCACTGCCTTGCTTCCGAACGGGGTAGTAGGGAACCTGAAACGGAGGAGATGGGAAAGCTCTGGGGGGAACCCGATGTAGAGGCTCCGAAGCTCAAGTTAGAATCCTTCAAAAGCAAGGTAATACCAGATAGCGCAAAGTTTGCATACCTCCGTTGTCGGGGGGCAGGGGGCTCTTATAGTCACTTCGTGTACTCGTCCCGAGGCCCTTGTCAAATCGGGTATGATTACCCTTCCGCTTGTCAATTCGGCCGTCGTCCTTTCTGCTGAGTCAGAACCGTCACTGCCTAACTGTCTAACTGGAGATGGCGGCGTCAGTGGCGGTGGCAGGTGGCCATTTAGAGTGCTGCTGCCAAACGTCAGATCCCAAGTCAGTCAGGTGTGGCGCCCTCGGGCACAGACTTCCCTAGTGTCATGCATGGTACGACTTGTTTGGCTTTGGTGCCCAGAAGATGATGCGAAGTGCTGAGCAAGGCGGTCTTGAGCTCGGAGGTATCCCGAACTGTTACAAGGTGGGTTAGTTCGGCGAAGTGTATCCCGAGCTGTTACAAGGTGGGTTAGTTCGGCGAAGTGTATCCCGAGCTGTTACAAGGTGGGTCAGTTCGGCGAAGTGTATCCCGAGCTGTTACAAGGTGGGTTAGTTCGGCGAAGTGTATCCCGAGCTGTTACAAGGTGGGTCAGTTCGGCGAAGTGTATCCCGAGCTGTTACAAGGTGGCAGTTCGGCGAAGTCTATCCCGAGCTGTTACAAGGTGGGTCAGTTCGGCGAAGTGTATCCCGAGCTGTTACAAGGTGGCAGTTCGGCGAAGTCTATCCCGAGCTGTTACAAGGTGGGTCAGTTCGGCGAAGTGTGTGCCCTTGTTCCCGCCTAGACTTGGCCCCTTTTGCCGAGCTGTCGTTTCTGCCATGTGTCACATAATAAAGAGGTCGGGCCAAATCTTCCTTCATCAGATACCTCTCATCTCTATCAATCCCTATATGGCTACACACCAAACTCTACCATGGACAGTGAAAAAGAGAAGATGGGGTAGAAGTAAAAAAGCTTATCATAGTTTAAATGCCACCCATTTAAACCTTGGGTTGGGAGTATCAGATAAATGGACGGCTAGTAAGTGGGTTTTAGCTTAATTGTTGGATATTTTAATTCTTGAATAAGGAGGTAGTCTGATATCAAGATCACTCGATATTAGGGGTGGATTTGAGCCGAGCCGAATAGTATGAGGCTCGAGTCAAGAACTCGTATCAACTCAAGCTTGATTTGAGAAAAAATATTATATATATCTATATATATATATATTCAAGCTCGGCTGGTGAGCCTCATGAGCCGAGCTCTATTGGGCTCGAGCTCAGCTTAAAGCTTGGTTGAAATCGAGCCGAACTTAATCGAGCTTTTATTGAACCGAGCTCGAATAGCCTGTGAAGAGCTCGATTCATGGCCACTCGTACTCGATATATGCAAGTTTGCTTAGTTTTTTCCCATTAGATTCAATTTAATTGCTTTATTTTGTTTTTATATACTGAAATTATATAAGATTGTAGGCTGTTTACAAGTTGATTTTTAGCAATATTATATAAGTATAATAGGGTTTTTTTGGACAAGTATCCTACTGATATTCTAATAACAAGTTATTAAATAAAATGTTATTTTCTTATCAAACTAGCATCAAGTAAATCATTTTTTGTTGTTGTATTCATTAGTAATATTAATTAATTAATATAGAATGTTTTATCAAAAACTACAGGTATTGCTATTTTAAATATGGGTTTTTATTTAATCGGGTTAGATCCGATTGTTCGGATTGGCCCGCCAATTTGGTACTAATTGTGAAATAATAGAATCAACTGGATCTGATTCAGTTCCAATACTATCGATTTTAGCAGTCGACTCGGAATGGTTCTACCCTGTCTCAAACCAGATCCGGACCGTTGACAGCCCTAGATGACGGTGAATGATATTCATATTCGGACGTCAGTAAGGGTGAAGGGGCGGTGGGTGGAAAGGGGAGGGAGGGGAAGAAAATACTCAGATGAAAGGAGATTTGGGTTGGGTTAAACAAATTTGATAAAAATTGGCGTCACATGCCGTTAGCATCTCAAGTCCATTAGTTTCGAAATGAGAGGGAGAATGTAACGTATTTCAATAGAATTGGACGGGACACAAATTTTCTGGCTGGGGCTGTTAATGTTCTTGGAGGCAGATGGAGGTGCCACAGGGGTGTAACTTTTTTGGGTTAGGGTTGGAATTTTGTCAAAATTTCAATGGGCCCAACCTGAAAGCCAAACCCAAAACAGTGTAAACTATTAACTCGGGCCAACCCGATTTACACCCGTAGGTGCCAACAAGCGTAAAGAAAACTCAAATGAAAAGAAAAATTAACCAACTGGCACCCTAACCATCCCATGATCCAGTAATAAGAAAGAGGCAGGGTAGACAAGTATACACAGCTCTCGTCAACCTGAGGTTTGGAGAGGGATAGATGTACAAAGTTTTACCTTTGCAAATACATAGAGAAATTGTTTAAATTTTTATCATAGTTATCATTATTTAAGCCATTGTCAAGGTGTTAGGTTCGTTTATGTATATGCAGTAAATGTTTATTAATGGTTGTACCACATAGGTGTCATTTCAGCATTTTCTCTCTTGCTCTTTTGCATGCATCAAAAATGAAAAAAAGTCAATTTTGATTTTTGTGTATACCAATCGTTTATAGAAATTATTTTTTAAAGTCAAGCAGTCATGCATTTTTTTCACTATTAGGCTGATGTAAAGCTTGTTAGCGCTTGGTGGTGCCTATTTGTCATGAATGATTGTAATTATTACATTTCTCAATTTTACTAGCAAATAAATTATTAACATTTATCCAATAAACAAAAACGGAATAATCACATACATAAACGGAATAATCACATACAAAAACGGAATAATCATATGTATCCTATTTTGCCATTTCGACTTCTGTTTAATGCCAAAGATTGGCTTTCAAAAGAAGTGTTAATTATTTAGCTAAATGACTTACCCTACCTTTATTCTTACATATTGTCTTAGGCTATTCTTAAGTTTTCACGTGACTTTTTTTTTTTCAATTATTTAGCTAATTGATGTCACATATGACATCACGTGACTGGTTTTTTTCAAAAAAATCGAAAATACCCTTAAAACTCTTCTACTTCTGTTTAATTGATCTTTTCTATGTCGGACGCAAATCGCCGGAGTCTAACTTCGATAAAAAGGCCGGAAAATTAGACCACGCAACCCAGCGTTGTTATTCGAGGCAAACCCTAGCTTTGACTCCAACATTATTCTCTACAAAGCCTAGCCACTAACATCTATTAGTGGGGTATCTACATCTTCAACGCCGTTCAGCTCAAAATCTCGTCGTCTTCTACCATCCGTAACAGAGTTGCAGCTGCTGCTACTACGAGTTGGGAGATCGCCATTCATCTCGAAACCTCACCGTCTTCTACAGTCCGAGGTTGTTGGCCCTTTGCTAGGGTCTCCAATCAAAATAAAAAACCAGTTACATGACCCTTTACAAGCACAAATCTTCCCCATTGCTAGGGTCTCCAACCTCAGTTTGCTGGCCTACTGTAAACCTCCCGCTCTTCCCCCTCCTATACCTCAACGATCGGAGAGGCGACTGTGGTGGTGAAGGTGATGGTGTGTTGTGGTAGCTGCTCCTCGATAGTCGATTGTGCGGGTGCATCTCTCTGTCCCGCGCTCCTTGCAGCCCTTACGCTCTCATTCTCATGGTCGTCTCTGCATCATCAGTATCATCAGTGTACCGGTGTGGTTTGTAAAAGTCTATCCTTGTTTTCTAAGCTTCCTCTCTTCATTGACAATGCCGACAGGAATTTTGACAACGCCTGCAACCCAACTCGTATAAGGTTGAGAGAGAACTTGAAATAAAAAAACCCATATTCGTCTCTATAATAAATTCAACTCCAAATCACCAATCTACTGCTTCAGCTGGTGATTCCTTGCAGCATTTTTGAGTTCGGAACAAGAGAAACACAAACAAGGAAATCTAGTTTACTGTCTTACACTGAACAAAGCCCCAAAATTTTCCTTAAACTTTTCCATCATTTCCGCTTCAGAGAACGCAAGTAAATCAAAATAATAAACCAGTTACACGACCCTTTATAAGCAAAAATCTTCCCCATTTGCATCCGATTATGGAACCAGGGAGAGCGGAGAAAGGAAAACCTCTCAAGTTGATGCGCTACTCACTTTTCCTACCCACTCCCTACTAATTGGAGCCACACCTCTATTATGATTCAGTAAACGAAGGGTTAAAATTTGAAGAATAATGATGAGTAAATTAATATTTTTAATTTTTTTGTTAATAGGATTTAATCAATTATCAGAAAAATTAAAAATAGTATTAGACAATATGTAAACAATGAGGATTAGTTAGTTAATTAATTAAACCATATGATGGGAGATTCTATTGTTCAATCCATCCATAAACCTTGGTATAATTGGAGCAGTAGCAGTGGGGGAATGGGCGGGGTTGTAGTGAACCATACCTGTTATTGATAAATAAAACCCACAAACCTAATAAAAACCTTTGAGGTGAAGTGCACTCTAAATTTCCCAATTTTATTTTAACATACTTGGATTTGCGATATTGAGATTATATGACATTATTAAAATATTTTGATTTAACTCTTATGATTTGGATGTTAAGCCGAGGTATGTATCTTTATTATATAGTAAAAATATATATGATATGATATATAAAAATTCATTGATCCGTGCATATATACGCATATATCGTCAATGGCCCATTAGTTGAAATGGTTGGTCACCCATGGTGATCATGGGCTGGGCTTAGCATCTAATATTAAACTTACGCTTTTGTCTTTTTGTGTGGGTTGTTAATGGCTTGTTTGGCATATGTTTCCGTGTGGGCATGCTACAGATGTAACAACAACTGATGTGATTGGAAACACCGTTTTCTGAAAAAACAGTGTCTTTCTTTTTGTTTGAAATCGTTGGTGTCAGATAGGACGTTTCCTGTAGCTACAACAACTTTTTCTGTTTAGTACCATTGCTCCAGGAAACGTTTTAAGCAATGATACCCATTATCCAGTGCCACATCACTGCCCTACTGGCAGCAATGATTTGCAGCTCCAAGAAAGCCAAGTTTGGCATTGCTCCAAGCCATGGCTTCCCAATTTTCAAGGCGTGGCTTGGAGCATCATTTTTTATGGAAAAACGGTTCCAAACAAATGCCCGTTTCCTAGAGCACTATTTTTTCCGATGTGGCGTTGATGTGGCGCCATTGCTCTAGGAAACGACAATGATGCCAAACAGTTGCCTAATTGCTAAAAGACTCCGCCCTGAAAAGACACAAAAAACCTGTTTCGAGCTATTTTCGAGAAGTTCCAAATGGAATTTTTTGATTTTTTTTGTCTTATCTTTGTGCGGTATGTGAATTACCAAAATCTTTATGTAAAAATCTATTACATTTTTTATTGTTAGATCTTCCAGAAGATCTTTCAAAAAAAAGGCTTAAATAATACTTTTTTTAATATCTTTATGTAAAAGCCCAGCTTCGGGCATATGATTAAATGCCTTTAGATTTCGTATTTTGAGAACTTTATATTTAAATACATGTATTTAGATGTTAAGCACATGCGTTTAAATTTATAAAAAGGTAAGAAGGTGAAAAAAATATTCAAATCTCTTACTTGTTTAGATTTTGTATTGTTTTATTGTAGATTTTTAAATATTTAAAATAATATCCTTGCAAAAAGTTGATAAGACATTTAAGTATGTATTCCTTGGAATGTCTTGATTCAATTATTAAATCTAAAGATTAATTTTTTTGGACAAGAAGCCATTTTACCGACCATGATATTATAATATAATATGATATGATATGATATGATGTAATATAACCTAACACCCCACATTAAAATCAATTTGGGTGGATTTAATGGAGTTGGATCAATTCAGACTCAATGGTTCAAAGTATTTGTTGGATTGAATTGGTAATGGATTTATATTGAATTGGATTAGATTGAACCGATATCTTATCCATTGATAGAAGATAAGAATATAGGAATCAATAGACCAGACTTGGATTGAAACAATCTAAATTAAACCCAACTTAAATAGAGTGAACCAGTTCAAAATGGTCCAAAGTATTTGTTAGATTAGTTAGACCTGGTCCATTTGTAATGGATTCATATTGGATCAGATTGGATTAGACCAAATCTGGTCCAATTGACACCCCTACACACTAGTCATAAATCATATGGCAAACAATCACTCAATCTCTCACTAACCATTTATATTGTTGGTGTTAGGGCATTATTGAGTAAAGAAAATATACTTTTACCCAATTTTCTTGATCGGGCTTTGGATTTTAGCTCGGGCTTAAGGCTTTTTATGAGGGCTGAGCTAAAACTAAAGATCTAGTGACAATGACAGGGTGGACTTAGGTTTGGGATAGATATATTTTGTTAATATAGAGGCGAAGCCCAGCCCGGTCCTTCAACAGATCATAATTTATGAGTAATGACATATGGGCATTACGTGCATCCTACTCTGCAGTTCAAATCAGCTCCCCACAAGACTTCCCCCCACAGCGTCCCACAACACATTTTTGCCGTGTATTGGGAATATCTCTTGATGATAATATCCTGAATGATGATGTCATCATCGGGAGATGTTCCTAATACACGATGGGGATGTGCTGTGGGACATTGTGGGGGGTTGATTCGGTCTTCCTATTTTGTATGTCCTTACCCTTATAAGCCAATTATGTGGCTGGTGGGGTTTTTTTGGGTGTTGCCGGAAATATTGATGATGTAAAGTACAATTGATATTCCATATGCTCAATTTGGAAAGAGTACAAGTAAAAATATGTGGGGTGCAAAATTGACTCTAAATCTCAATAACTCTACCCACTTCTATCCACAACACATTGCCTTCGTGCATTAGAAACATCTCCCTATGCATAATACTATATAAGAGAATGAGATGTTCCTTTGTGTAACTGTGGGTAGATGTGGACATAGTTTTGTGAGCAGGAGATATGGATTCTGCAAAACTTGTATTTGGTGTTATTTTATACGTACAAGTAAACATGTACATGCATTTGCACGTGATAGTATTTCCAAGATAAAACTATTTATAATTCATGGACAATTTTTGAACATTTATAAGTGGGCATTTTTTAGGACAGTTTTTAAACAATTATAAGTAGACAATTTCTTAACCATTATAAGTGAGCAGTTTTTGAAGTGAGAGTAAAAGAAATATATACCCTTTTTATGTCGATTGTATGTTGATCGAAGAATAAAAATGTCTGATGAAAAGTCCAAAAAATAGGGTTATTCACTTTTATTAGTAGTATACATTTGCACCGTATATATATATATGTATTTGTATCTATAATCCTTCCGAACTCTTGCTGCGCCATCATCGCTCTTCCTTATTCAACCACCAACACCAAGTAAAACACATTAACAACAGTCAACATGCCCACCTAACCTGTCTCGTCGAGATGGGTGGCCTTCTGTTGCATTTTCTGGTCTCTTTGCCTCTGTTTGCTTCTGTTTTTTCTGCGTTTGATGGCAACTACCACGACAGCTATGCAACAGAGCTAATGAGCTTAGCCCAGAAAGATAGGGAATGGTTGATCTCTGTTAGAAGAAGGATACACGAAAATCCAGAACTTAGATTTCAAGAACACAAGACAAGTGCTCTTATCCGAAGAGAGCTCGATAGACTCAATATCTCTTATTCATTCCCCTTTGCCAAGACCGGTATCGTCGCACAAATTGGGTCTGGATCTCGCCCAATTGTCGCTCTACGAGCTGACATGGATGCCCTCCCCTTGCAGGTGTGTATACCTATACTATGTACCGTAGAACACCCATCTCTTTCGTTTCAGGTCTTTATTTCTCTCTGTCTTCCTTAATTCTACTCCTGTTTTTCCTTACTTGGATATATATACTTTATACCCTTGATTTTGGTTTTTTTATTTTATTTTATTTTATTTTTATTTAGGAGCTTGTGGAATGGGAATATAAGAGCAAAATTGATGGTAAAATGCACGGTTGTGGGCACGATGCCCATGTCACCATGCTTCTTGGAGCGGCTAAAATGCTTAGTCAACGCCAACGGAAAGATGATCTCAAGGTGGGTATTCGATTCAATTCCTCAATCGAGTTCTCATTGCATCAATCAAAATACTGGAGCTCCTGTTCTGCCGTTGATCAAATTTCTCACGGTCTCACCTCTGTTTAATACATACAAAACTGTACTTGAGTCTCTTTTCGTAAGGATGCCTTTCTGGAATCTTGAAGTCAACTATATCAATGTTAACTGTGATTCTTGCCTACTAGCCATTACCATGGTGAGTGGGTAAATCTCCTATAACCTGCAAATGAATAACAACAAACAAACCTAACTAAAAAGTATTTGTTAGTAATCTCACTAAAAGTGGGCAAATCTCCTTACAACCTGCAAATGAATAACAACAAACAAACTTAACTAAAAAGTATTTGTTAGTAAGCTCACTAAAAGTGGGCAAATCTCCTTACAACATTCACATCTTTTTCTCCATCCTCCAGAGTACCTAAAAGATGTAATTTATATGATGTCTCTTATGACACTTCCAAAGGAAACCCGCATCAATGAGATCTGATAACTTTAATCAAATCCTGTTGGTTTATTTGATCCATATAATATCTTCCTAGTGTTTTCTAGACATGCATATATTCTGAAATGGATATATTTCATATGCTAAAATGCTTCCCTAGGATATACGTTTTATGGAAAATTTTGAGCCACCTTTACCGGATTTCCTTGCACGCCGTGTACACCAGAGCTAGACTACAAAATATTATATTTCATTCCAACATGACAATTCAAGACAAAAGGCACAATGAAGAAGGCTTAGATCAAATGCCATGTTCGTGAGAAAGTTAATGGTAACTTCCATTGCACAGAAGCAAGTATTATTATACCATAATATTTTAAAAACTCATCTACAGGTCCCCTATCTTTTATCATAACGTTCTCATTTTTGTTTTCTGCCAGGAAGATACCGCTAACTTTCTCATGAGCATGGCATTTATCTAAGCTCTTTTCGTTGGTGCATTTTGTCTTGTTTCCCATATTAAATAGAATCATAAATTTGCATATGCATTTGATAGAAATTATTCTAAATACAAAAATGATCATTTGGTTTCTTAGCATGCATTTTGATTCTTACAAATGGTAAAATCTCGGGCTGGCAAGAGTGAAAATACAAGTTCAAGTTTTGAGAAAACCATTTTTGTGTGGAAATGCCAAAGGTTGTGCCCGTATCCAATCCTCCAGTCGTCCCCTCCCAAAACCTGGATAGCTGGAACCAACTTTGGGTAATGACCCTTGTTGATTTTAACTAGAACTTGGATATTCTTCACTTATCATGCTTGAAATCCTGAATAGCTAGAAAACAGAACTTCTTGCTAAATTATGTTAAACATGTCTTAAACTTAGATGTTAGACCAAACTTCTGGCTTGCTAAATGAGCATTTGGTAATTAGTTTAATAAATCACTGTCATTGTTCTTGAGTTCCTTTCTTGCTTCTCACGTCACCTTTGCATATTATTTTTCATGCCTCTCCATATCAACCGTGTTAAGTTATACAGGAACCAAGATGACCTATGTAGATTTGTATGCTGTGTTCTTTGTGCATCACCACAGAGTGGGCCTGTGTTGATCTTTTTTTTTTTTAATTACTTTTTTATTTTTTGCATACACTCTGCACATACACTCTATTGATTAATTACATATTTGTTGGATTAATTGGAATTAAATATTCTGCTACTTAATGCTGAAGGGGACTGTGAGGCTCCTTTTCCAGCCTGCAGAGGAAGGTGGTGCAGGTGCAGCTCACATGATAAAGGAAGGTGCTCTTGGTGATGCTGAAGCAATCTTTGGAATGCATGTTGACTTCCAAAGGCCCACAGGAAGCATACAGTCCATTGCAGGACCTGCTCTAGCTGCAGTATGTTTTTTTGAAGCAAGGATAGAAGGGAAAGGTGGGCATTCTGCAGCACCCCACTTGACTGTGGATCCAATACTTGCAGCTTCATTTACCATTTTGGCATTGCAACAGCTCATTTCAAGAGAAGTGGATCCTCTCCATAGCCAAGTATGTTCTTAATAAAGTAAAGCTTACAGGTATTTTCTGCATATGCAACAATTGGGTATCCTTGTTGCAAACCATGCAGCTTCTTAAATGTTTTTGTGTTACTTCTCCAAATGTCTTATTTGATCACCAACATATGGTGGAATGGGAACTGCTAATTAAACTGTTGCTAAACCATTATACTAGATCCTAGCATGAATGAATTCTTTTCTTAATATGACCTTAACTTGAACTTTATTCTTTTATTGTTCTAGCTTCCCTTCCCACTTATTATCTTTCTCTCTTCCCTATTCCCTCTGGTGTTGCTCAACAATTAGAAAAGAAGATGAGTGATTTCCTTTGGAAAGGCTGGGAATCCAAAATCCATTTGGTAGACTAGAACAAGGTTTGTAGACCTTTAGGCTATGTTTGGTGAAGGAAAAGGTAGGGAAAGGAAGGGAAAGACAGGGAAACCAATACAAGGTTTGTAAAGGTTTCCCTACCTTTCCCTTCCTTTCCCTACATTTTTCTTCAAGCCAAACATAGCCTTAAAGGAAGGTGGCTTGGGAAATGGTGCTTAATGTACGATAATAGGTCTAGAAGATCTGTTCTAGTGATTTTTACAGAAAGTATCACTCAAACTAATTGAGAAATTTAGAAGAAAGAAAGAAAAATAGAGTAAAGAAAGAAGCACCAGCTTTCTTAAGCTTGGAGTAACGAAGTATCCTCCTTTTCATTTTTTCTGATAGCAGCTAATAATGTTCTTATATAGGGGTTCTATTTATGGTGGCAGCCAATGAAACCTATGAATTATAAAAACACCCTCATCCACCAAAATAAAAAGATAATCCCAACAACTAATCCTATCTAATAACTATAAACCTTGTAAGACTCTTCCTAACAATAATAATCAACTAGAACTCATTAGCTAACTGAGAAACAACCCCAAAAATTATCATCACAGAATTAAAACAAGAAAAATAGCTAACTTCAAGCACATGATTGCTTCACTTTATTGTTCTTTTTAGATTTGTCATATGTTTCTCCATAATTAAGTACAACAACCTCTACATCAGTCCACTCCACTTTGAAGAAGACTTGCCCTCGAGTCTTGTGTGGAGATGGGTAGATGGTACTCAAATAGATCAGCAACATTGAAAGTTCTAGATATATTCATGCAAGTAGGAAGGTCTATGACATAGGCATTGTCATTAATCTGCTTCACGATCTTGTGAGGTCCAATCTTCTTCGGCTGCAACTTGTTGTATTTCCCTATAGGGAACCTGTCCGTCCTTAGAAACATCATTATTTCATCCCCTTGGAAAATTTTAGGTTGCCTATGCTGGTTATCTGATTGCTTATACTTGTCATTTGTCTCTTCTATGTGTTTCTTTACTTCTTCATGAGTAGATATGATATTGTCAGCAAAGTGCTCCACTGCAATACTATATCTCAGCAATTTTGAAAGTGGAACCAAGTATAAAGTATGTCTAGGTGTGTGCCCAAACACAATCTCAAATAGAGATTTGACAGTAGATCTGTTCACTGTGTTTTTATAGGCAATCTCTGCTTGTGCAAGAGCTAAATCCCATTGTTTAGGTTTCCCATTGGTAGATTGCATATCATATTACCAAAAGTTTTATTAACACTTATGTCTTCCCATCGGTTTAAGGATGACAAGTGTTGCTAAATTGTGGCTCAAAGTCAAACCGTCACCCTAAAGTCCTCCAACTCCCATCCTTCTTTGGTGCAAGCAAGGCTGGAACAGCACATGGGCTGGTATTGATTTGCACCATCACTTTTCTTATAAGTTCATCCACTTGCCCTTGGAGTAACTCATGCTTCTTAGGACTCATTTTATAGTGTGGAAAATCAGTTCATCCACTATAATGGAGAACACAAGTGTATTCTTTAAATAATGGTTTCATGGCATTGGGTACATCGGAAGGTGAGGGACCTTCTTGGTAACAATAGTATAGATATATCTAATCTCCTTAGAATACACTTGACCACATTGAAAGATCTCTATTCTTCTAGAAAACCCAATGGATATCATCTCCTAAAACCTATTCTTCTTTATCAACAGTAGGCTCCTCATTCTGGGGTTGGTAATTAGGTTTTTCTTCAACTTGTTCACTCATATTTACTCCTCTAGTGCGTGGTTGTGGGCAAGGGCTAGAAGTATGACCACTTCCCCCCACACAAATAGCATTTATTCCCAATAGGATATGCATAAGGGTTGCTATTTCTAGGCTGATTGCTGTTCTGGACAGTTTGACTTTGTTGTGCATGAGGCTGAATTGGTTATTCTCTAGGTTGCTTCTTTCATTGAAAAGCATTATGGAATGGGGCAGTGAACATTCCAGCCTTCAAAGCATTCAAGGGAGAGTGCTGGTATTCCCTATCAACTTTTTTTTCCCTTTTCAAGGGTAGTCTCAACTCTAGGTGTCTCAACGATGTAATGCCTTCCCAATGTTTGGTTTCTAATCAGGTATTGTTCAAGATTCCTTTCAGCCTTGATAGCTGAATGAATAACCTCATTCACATCCCATACATCTTGGGCTGCAACTCTTTCCTGTGATTGGTTTGAGATTCTAAATAAATTGTGCAACCTTTTGTGATGGAGTTTCATCCAACTCCGTAACTCTTTCCTGTGATTGGTTTGAGATTCTAAATAAATTGTGCAACCTTTTGTGATGGAGTTTCATCCAACTCCTTACGGAGTTGGATGAAACTGTGGGAATTCAGATACATACTCCCCAACTCCACGTATACCTTGCACACAATGTTGTTATTGTTGGAACAAATATTGATCATAATCACATGGAACTGTGGAAAGAATTGAGCCCGAAGTAGTTGCTTCATTCTCAGTCATGTCCAAATAGGTCAGTTTCCATCTCAAATTCTCTTCATTTGAAATTGATCCCACCAAGTAGCTGCTCCCCCTTTCAACTTATAAGAGACCAATTTCACCTTCTTATTTTCTATTGTCTCCGCAAAGTCATAGAATTTCTCCACCTCGCGAATCTGATCAAGAAATCCTCTGTATGCAACTATCCATTGGAAGTTGGAATCTAAATCTTCATTTTGTAATCCCTATCACCATTATTTCTTCTTCTAGGTGGATATCTAGCATTAATTGGCCTTCCTATAGCCTGATTTTCATCTTCAAAATCTTCCTCTTCATCACTATAATCAAACACTGTTTGCAAGGGCTAGGAAATGTGGTTGTTCTTGGGGATGGACCACCACTCCTTGTTGAAACTGATTCCCATGATCATCTCCCCTTTCTGGTATAGCAGGAAAATCTCTAGTTTCTTCTCGCATTGGAGCTGTACTAGGTGGCTGAAGATTGGTCCTAGTGATTACTTCAGCCAACTGCCTAATAGTAGCTTCTAAACCTTGAAAGAATGCATCTTGTTGTTATAACTCTTTGATGGCTAAGAGAATCTCAGATCCATCATTGGAAGCATTATTGTGGGCCATGTCTGAGAGGAAACTCAAGCTCTGATGCGACTTAATGCAGGAGAACATGTCTACCAGATTTATTCTAGTGATTTTTACAGCAAAAATCACCCAAACAGAGAGAGAAATTTAGAAGAAAGAAAAACAGAGTGAAGAAAAAACCGCCGGCTTTCTTAAACTTGAAGTAACTGAATATCCTTTTTTTCTTTTTTTTTTTTTGGAGTAGCTAATAATATTCTTATATAGGGGTTTTGTTTAGGGTGGCAACCAATAAAACCCTAAAATTACAAAAATACCCTTGTCCCCCAAAATAATAAGATAAACCTTATCTAATAACTATAAACCTATAAGACTCTTTCTGATAGTATAGGCAACTAGAAAGCATTAACTGATTGAGAAACAACCCAATAAATCATCAAAACAGAATTAAAACAAGAAAATAGTTAAATTCAGGCACTTAACTGCTTCACTTTTTTGTTCTTTTTAGATTTATCACATACTTCTTCATGATTAAGTGCAGCAGCCTCTACATCAATGCTGGTGGTTTAGTCAAGAGCCTAAAAGCCTTTGGAGGAAGGAAATCAAAGCCAAACTTAGTTCTATGAACTTTGATTGGGAAGTAGGCAAAAACATTCATTCATCTGGCTCATAGGTCTGGAAATGCATTGAAAATCTCTACCCAGTTTTTTCTGGTTGGACAAGTGGTTCAGGCAGAAACCTCTGATGGAGTTATACCCATTGCCCAGCTTTATTCTTGGCAGCTCAGGATAGGGTGCTGGTTAGGAACTGTTTCTCTATCTCCAATAGTATTGTCAACTAGTTTCCATCTTTCAGAAGGAATTTGAATGACTGGGAGTTTGATCAATGGATGGAAACGCTCCATGTGCTGCACCTTCATTCTCCCAAGCCAGACTCACAACACACTAGAATGTGGGTGGGTGAGAAAGGTGGCTCATTCTCTGTGAACTCTTTCTACAAGCTCCTTGCTGGTGCAGTTCCCAATTCTTTCCCTGCCTCTAGAATCCAGAAGAACAATGCCCCTTCAAAGGCCAAATCCTTCATCTGGTCTGCTGCTCTAGGGAAGTGTTCAAGTCAGGATAAGTTTCTAAGCAGAGGAATGAAACTGGATCAGGCTGGCTGTATTTTTTGCCTTGCTGAGTTGGAAACAGCTAATCACATCTTTCTTCATTGTCAGCATGCACATAGGGTGTGGAATATAGTTCTGGGAACTTTTTATTGGTTTGGCTGCTTCCCCTCATCCATTCTCTCCTTCCTCAAAATCTGGATTTTGAAATGTTTGAGTAAGAGAGGTCAAACCCTATGGGATATGGTTCCTATGGATGTTTTTTTTTTGGTGTATTTGGAGGGAAAGGATAAAGGAATGCTCGGATCTTCAATAATGTGAGCTCGGATGATCAAACTATATTGTCCAACATCAAAGGGATGTTCTGTTCATTGGCTATATTTTCATAGGGAATTCAGTGGGCTGGACAATCACATAATTTTGACTAGGACATGCTATTTAACTGTTCATACCTTGCTAACAATCTGTATATCCTATGGACCTGTATAGCTATGCTAATCACTAGATGTACCTGGCTTTTTTGATACTAGTACAATACAATACCTTACCTTTCAAAAAAAAAAAAAACACATTAACACAAGCCATCTTGGGGTAATGCATTATTTATTACTTTGATCCATATAATAGACCAAATAATTTCTGAACCATTACACAGTAAGCAGTAAAATAGGAAAAATCATTTGTAATGGCTTGGATATGCAAAACCATGCTGATGATGATACTAGTAAGAATGAGTGGTTTGGCATAGGATGAAGGCTCAACAAGGATTCAGAAAGATTGTTGGATTAAGTCAGTTAAGGACTTGGGCATCTGGGTTTTGTGAAAGATTTTGGTAGATAAATTGGAATATTTTTGTTTGTAGGTGATTGAATAGCATGATGGCATGATTTCAGAGTATAGTTCTTCTGTTTATGTCATTGTTTTTTCTCTTCTGTTGGTAGCAATCAATTGATGGAATTAAATGTGACTTCTTCCTGATGCCCATCTTTCTGTTAAAGGTTCTTTCTGTTACTTATGTCAAAGGAGGGACAGCAATCAATGCCATTCCCTCACATGTGAATTTTGGGGGCACTTTGAGGAGTCTTACCACTGAAGGGCTGCACAGACTCTCGTGGAGGGTGAAGGAGGTATGGATTGTGAACTATGGCAAATTTATACTTCGTTCTCCATGTTTTGTTCTTAATGTTTCCTATAAGTTCCACCAAAAATGGGCAAGCCCTGTGCATGAGAGAGATTTATGCTGTCTTACCCCTGCACATACAGAGAGGCTGTTTCCAAGATTTGAACCCTGGATATTGATAAAAAAAAGAGATTTGAAATTTTAAACCTGGATGTGGTGTTGTTTTGCAACAATGATCATAGATGGCCTTATTTTGAAGTGACTATTCATCTATAAGTGGTCCACAAATAAGCTTCCCACATACCCCATATGAATTTGATCCTGAAAAGAATTTCAAACAGTCTATCCAGAGATTAGAACTTGTATAAATGGAAAAAAGAAACAAGATCATCTTAGTTGCTATGTATTGACTCATATGTATGGTGATGGTTGCAGGTTATTGAACGACAGGCAGATGTACATAGATGCAAGGCCTTATTTAACATGAAAGATGAGGAAGGGTACCCAGCTTACCCTGCTGTTTTTAATGATGAGAACCTGCATCAGCATGTTGAAAGGGTAGGCAGGCTATTGCTAGGTTCCAAGAATGTTATGATGGGCGAGAAGGTGATGGCAGGTGAGGACTTTGCCTTCTATCAAGAAGTGATTCCTGGTGTGATGTTTGGAATTGGAATTAGAAACGGGAAAGTGGGTTCGGTTCACCCTCCACACTCTCCTTACTTTTTTCTTGATGAGGATGTTCTTCCAATTGGGGCAGCTATGCACACTGCACTAGCAGAAATATACCTGAACGAGCATCAAAATTCCATCGATGGGAGTGGCATTACAGATTGATTAATAAAGATGGATCTGTAGAAAATAGTACAAATGAGATCCTCCTTTTTGATGTATCAATTCACAGTTGAAAAATTCTTAAGTGGGGAAGGATTTTAAGCTCACTGTACATGCAAACGGGACCAACCAAGATAATATTTACAGGGAAAAGTTTGAAAAAGAAATTGTACGCTCTTGGTAAAATGTCATCCTTTGAAGAGCCAAAATAAGATAATATTTGCACTAAATTAAGAATATGGAAGGATGTTGATGTCCTGAGAATATTTAGGAAAATGGGATTTCATTTCCAAACAGGTGGTACTGCTTCCCTGCCTTTTGTTTGTATTGTGGTTCACAGAACATATGGTACCAGCAAATGGGATCAAAGCCATAAAGAAGATAGATATATGGTATTATTATGCACTTCTATTTTGACGAATTTGTTGTTATTTTATCTTCCCACAATTAGTAAATGTGTTAAAAATAATTAGGATGAGGCAAAAAATTGGTGATATTGATAGTCTTATCTATGTAAACGTCTTCAGGACGGTTCAAAGGGGGGAAGAGATTGAATATATAGACTTGACAAAAGGCAAAATCCTATAGAAGAGATCATAGTGTAGTTAGCTGATGGGTGTGGCAATTGGGAGTTGGGACCATGTCAATTGTGTAAGAGGTAGTTCCCTGCTGGGCATATCAGAGCAGCATCGGATCCTAACGGAAAGGTTAAAAAAGACACGTATAGGGAGCTTCCTGATACGTCCCTACAGAGGATGATACGCCCCTACAGAGGATGTATCGAGGTTTTGACTGGTTCGGGGGTGGATGGAATTTAAACCCGTCTTTTTATACTAAATATTAAAAAAACATTAAAAAAAAACCAATACTACCCGATACATCTACCAATAAGCATATCGATATTTTAAGCCTTAGAATCTTTAACGATAGTGGTTGAAGAGTTGAAGGAGACGGTAGGGGGTCAGTCGACAAGATCAGAAGTTGGCGCCTATTATTAACAACCATTCAAATGAGATAAATGAAATCCTCCTCACACCCCTTGGTTCCCTTGGGTTTACACGTCTGTACTGTTAATGGAGTGGAGTTGGTCTTTTTTTAATGGAAGAAGGTGATTTGGTAATTAGACACAAAAAGAAAGCATTTCAGACTAAAGCGTAGATAGAATGGACCTAACATGTCGGAGTCTCGTGACTCATTTGCGGGCATGGGCATACATGTCCCCTTCCCCCAACAAATGACATCATGGTCTACAAATCCAATGGTGCCACATTAGGCTAAAGTGAACGATCAGAATGCGAATCCCCTCTTACTGCCGAAGCTTATAATGTATTAGTGCCAAACTGGGTATAGGGTGTAAACAGGCCGAATTTGAATAAAAGCAGGTAATGTCTGAATTTGAATTCAATTAGAAAATTTGATATTTGAATTTGATTCGATATTTGATACATATTGAAAATTAATATTTAAATTTAAATTAGATTAAATATTTGAATATTCGATTCGATTCAAATTCAACCAATTAATTATTTTAGCTAATTAATAAATATATAACACAAATATTTTATTTATTTAAAGTATGCAAATATATAAATTATTTATATAATTTAATAATTATATAAATTATATAAAACATTTAAATATTTTATATATTATATAAGAATTAAATAATCTGTTGAATTCGAATATTTATCGAATCGAATTAGGTCATATTCGAATTCGAATCCGATTTACTATTCAATATGAATAACATATTTGAGTTCGATCAATTAAATATTTGAATTATCCAAATTCTATTCAATTATGTCGAATCTTGAATTCAAAATTGGATTTTCGAATACCGATGACACCCTTAACTGGGTATGGCTGAGGCTCCTCAATAATGGTCTTTCTAATATCATGGTTAATACTTGGTGGAATCAAGATGCAACTTGCGGCTTGTCATCTCTTTCCCCAACTGAGAAAAATTCTATATTATTCGTGATAACTACTAATACCCCCCGACCCCACCCTGGAGGAGGGGGTATGTGGAATTTAACAAGATCAGATTCAATCCTCACATGACCGTGCTTATACTGTACTCACAGCTCTTGCCACCGTGTATTGGGAATATCCCTTTACTTGTATGTTTTATTTTATTTTATGTTATTTTTCAAAAATAGGCCTTGTGAAATGAAATGGATAAAAAAGGCCAGAAAAGCATGTATTTGAGACATCGGTAGGGGTGCAACTTGTGTTAAACTTTTACCAAAATTTGAATGGACCTGACTCAAAGCCTAAACCTAAAGTAATGTAAAATTTTAACTCAAATTCACATCTTCCCCCATAAAATGCACTCTAAAAATGCCCCACATGCACATCTTATCATACATTGAAAACATCTCCCATACTTATCATTGGGAGATGTTCCCAAATCCCAACACTTAAATGTATTGTGGGACATTTTTGGGGCGCGCTTTATAGGAGTAGATTTGAACTCGTAAACTCAGGCCAACCCAGATTGCACCCCTAAGCATCCACCTCCTACGGATACAATATATGTATGATCAATACGTGACTAAATGTTAAACCTTGATCATATATAGTCTTGAAGAATGCATAAAAGAGAACAAAAAGGAAGTGGTGGTTGAGAATGAAAAAGCTAACTATTATGAAAATGAAAAAGCTAAAGCAAGTGGTCGTTGAATATGAGTGATTTTCAACCCGATCAAAATTTTAAATTTCTTATTATTAGGGTAACTCTCTTAAATACCCTTAATTTTGCTGACAATTGATAAGCCATTGAAAAAATAAAATATCGAAATTGACCTTTACTATTCATCAAAATTTCAAAATAACACCCAACTAACTGTGCACACCGGTTCATTGCTCTTTGTGTAAGAGCATGCCGGTTTTCAGCATTGCTCTCCGTAAATGGAATTCCAGAGAGTTGCAGCGGTTCTAGAGAAGAGAATGAGAGTGGCGCCGACCTCTACAGTTGCAGAGAAGAAAACGAGAGGGCGCTAAATGCAACGGCGACGAATGCCCGGAAACCGGAACTGCTGAATGCTTCTGTGAAGGGAATCATACACTGTGGGTACTCCTGGGGAGACCCTGTATTCACTTCGCGAGGAGTCGTGTCGTGTATCCAACGCGACCTATTGATGCTGGAGAACCAGCTTCCCCTCTTCGTGTTCGATCGCTTTTTCGCTCTCACCTATGACCCAAATGAAACCACCGAATCAGTGAGCCAACTCGTCCTAGAATTTTTCGACACGGTCATCCCGGGATACTGGAATTAACAGCATGAGCTCAAGAACGGCAACGATCCAGGGCTCCATCTTCTCCACGTTGTCCGTCAATGCCTGCTTCCCTCCTCTTCCAAGCATAGCTTCCAGAGAATTCCGTCCATGGTTAGACGGCGTAATAAGCACCAGCCCCAAGTAATGACCCACTGCGTCACAGTGCTGAGGGACGCGGGAGTGAAGTTCAGGAAGAACGACTCGACGAAATTCATGGATATTGAATTCAGGAAAGGCATTCTTTACATTCCGCCATTGGTGTTCACGACTCGACCAAGTCGATATTTCTGAATCTGATGGCTTTCGAGCAATGCTACCCCCACTGCAGCAACCGTGTGACATCCTACGTGAATTTCATGGATGGGCTGGTTAATTCTGCTCAGGACGTTTGGTATCTCCGTTACCGAGGAATCATCGACCATGGGCTTGGGAACGAAGAGGAGGTGGCCGATCTCTTGAACAGACTCTACAGGGAAGTTGCCTTTGACATCAACGACTGTTATCTCTCCGGCGTATCCTTCGATCTGAAATCTTTCTTATTGGCACGGCACGGCACGATCTGAACAGATATAAGAATGCAGGGCACGAATCCGCACTAAATGCAGAGGTTCTGCAATTGCTGCCGGCACACCACCTTGGCCCGGATTCAAAACACCATGGATCCTGTTCTCCCTCTACAACAGCGTCGAATGCCTGAAAGACGGGGAACCCTTTTTCTAGGAAGCAGCTCCTTCGTAGCCACTACCATTTTTCCAGGAACCCCTTTTCCTCCTCAGAAATATGGGGTGATTTTTACAATTTTTTGTTAGGATTAGGAGTCCGTTTACGTATATATCCTCTTTGTATATATATTATCATGAATAGTTCAGATAGAATAGGACCCTCTAAACTTACGAGTTCTAGTTGAGATAAGCTTAGGAGTTCGGTGATTGTATTCATGTATATATATTTGAATTCTCAATGAATAATTGACAGAAAAGGATAAACCAGAAAAGCTCTGGATTTACATGGTATCAGAGCCAACTGAAAGTCACAAAAAGAGAGAGAGAGAGGGGGAGAAGAAGAAGAAGAAGAAGAAGAGAGAGATGACCATCAATGACGAAAGCGGCAAGGGATACCCGACAGGTTGGAGCTTGTGGGCAAAGCCCTGTGATTCGTGCAAATCGGCGTCGGCCCTACTATTCTGTCGAGCAGACTCGGCGTTCCTCTGCTTCAACTGCGACGCCAAGGTTCATGGCGTGAACAAGCTCGCCTCCCTGCACGAGTGGGTCTGGATGTGCGAGGTCTATGAGCAAGCCCCAGCCAGTGTCACCTGTAAGACTCACGTTGCTGCTCTCTGCATCACTTGCGACTGAGACATCCACTTGGCAAACCCACTCACTCGGCGGGGCGAGCGAATTCTTGTTGTTCCGTTCTACGAATTGGCTGCCTTCGCCATGAAATCTAACGTAGCCAACTTCCTTGTTCCTGATGGCCTCTCAAGCCCTCGGATGAGGATGACGATCGTAACGACAAAGGGGAAGACAATGACACCTACCGCGAGGAGGCCGAAGCTGCTTATTGGTTACTTCCAAACCCAAACCCTGCCAAACTCATGGAAACACCCGATCTGAAGTCAGACGACTATTTCTTCTCCGACGTGGATCCTTATCTCGATCTCGACTACGGGTCGTCCATGGAGACGAGGTATCACCACCAGAACAACACCAATGCTGATAGTGTAGTTCCTGTGCATACGAAACCCCCTTCGCCACCACTGATGAACACCTCCGATCGCTGCTTCGATATGGGTTTCTGCCGATCCAAGCCTTCTTATGGCTACACCACTCCAACAATTAGCCAAAGCGTCTCTTCGTCGTCGTTGGACGTTGGAGTAGTACCTGATGAGAACAACAACATGGTCTCAGATATAACGAATCCATTCGGATGAAAAGGCGGAGTGGATGCGGGTGGGGGGAATCAGGGAGCAGGGGCAGGAGGAAAAGGTCATGGCGGCCAAGTTAGGGCCAATACAACCAAAGTCTCTACACAAGGCAATACGTCTCAAGAAGAATCAATCGATGGAGTCAAGACTGGGTTAAATGGACTAAGTAGTGAGCAATGGAATATGTTACTCAACCTTTTGAATACATAGAAAGAGGGGAGTCAACAACTAAGTGGTAAGCGAAAATTGTCAGAGTGGATAATAGACACAGGGGCTTCTCATCATATGACAGGAAGCCTCGAATCAATGAGAGACATAAAAAACATCATTCCATGCTCTGTCAGGCAGTCGGATGGGAAAATAACAATAGCAGAGAAAGAATGCACAGTTGCGCTGGACAATCATTTGAAACTGACTAATGTTTTATATGTGCCTAGTTTGAATTGCAATTTAATTTCTGTGTCGCAATTGATTGAGGAGTCGAATTGTGTTATTCAGTTCACTAATAAATTTTGTGTGATACAGAACCGAACTACGAGAATGCTGATTGGAGCGGGTGAGCAGCGAGAGGGACTGTATTATTTCCGGAGCATTGCATCAACAAGAGCAATGAAGACTACAGAGAGCAAGACATGTGATATTTGGCATCAAAGGTTAGGGCATCCTTCTCATAAAATTGTTAAGTTGTTGCTTTTTGTTAGTATTAAAATAATAAGGATGACAGTATTAAGGGTTATGATGTATGCTTCCGAGCTTAACAATGTCGAGAAGAGTTTATTTCTAGTAATAATAAAGCATCCGATATTTTTGAGTTAATTCATTGTGATTTATGGGGTTCTTATAGAACTGCAACTTCTTGTGGTGCTCATTATTTCTTGACAGTAGTAGATGTTTTTTTTAGAGGTGTTTGGATTTATCTTCTGACTGATAAGATGGAAGTGGGACGAGTTCTTCAAAATTATTTTGCTATGGTTCAAAGGCAATTTAATAGTCCTGTCAAAGTGATTCGTACCGACAATGAGACTAAGTTTGTTTGCTTGGCTAGTTATTTTGCTTAGCATGATATTATTCATCAAACCACTTGTGTCGGGACCTCTCAACAAAACGGGAGGGTTGAATGCAAACACCGCCACATACTCAATGTTGCCCAAGCATTGCGTTTTCAAGCTAGCATGCCTATTGATTTTTGGGGGGAATGTGTATTGATCGCATGTTATTTGATCAATCGGACACCGTCCATTCTATTGAAGGGAAAGACTCCCTATGAAGTTTTATTTGGGCGACCTCCTTCTTATGATAATGTGCGAGTTTTTGGTTGCTTGGCATATCCGCACAATCATGGACATGGAGGGGATAAATTTGTCAGTCGAAGCAGACAATGTGTTTTTGTTGGGTATCCTTTTGGAAAGAAATGATGGATCTAATATGATTTAGAGTCCAACACGTTCTTTGCATCAAGATATGTTACTTTTTTAGATGATGAATTCCCTTATGCACACAAGGAGGATGAACAGCCAAACAAAGCACAAGGCCAATTTCATTGTAGAATAGGTGGGACAAATGAGGTGTTGGTGTCGTCCACTTATTTACTAGGACAAGCAAATGGCGAGATGGAGATTGACCAGTGAAACGAACTTGCTGAAGAAGGAACCCGCGTCGGCCCGAATGCAAATGCTGGTGAACCCATGCATTCTTGTGACGCCACCACAGAAAATGTAAGTGAAGACAGTCCTGACGTAAGGGGGGTGGCGATGTTGAGCAACAACAACACTCTGAATTTCATTTGGGGCATGGGCATCAATAGAAATAGCAGTCCACAAGGTTGAGAGATTATGTGCTTCACGCCACACAACGATTGAGTCCCTCTCCACGTCCCTTTGCAAACTCACTCGGCCAACCACATTCTGTAGGTAGTCCTTATCCCATAGATAACTAAGTGAACAATAACAATTTTTCTTGTCGACATCGTGCTTTTTTGACAGCTATTACTGCAGGAGTTGAACCTACTTCTTTTGCTGAGGTCGTAAAGGATGAAAAATTGAGGGATGCAATGCAGAAAGAAATATGGGCACTTAAAAATAATTAGATATGGACCGTGGAGCCTTTGCCATCCGGAAAACAAGCCATAGGATGCAAATGGGTGTATCGAATCAAGTATAACGTTGATGGGACAGTGGAAAGATACAAACCCCGTCTCGTGATTTTTGGGAACAAGCAGGTTGATGGAATTGATTATAATGAAACTTTTGTCCCAGTTGCAAAAGTGGTTACTGTCCGTACCTTTCTTGCAGTCACAGCAGCTAGAAGTTGGGAGCTTCATCAAATGGACGTACATTACGCATTCTTGCATGGTGACCTTCATGAGGAAGTCTACATGCGAATGCCTCCTGGTTTTCAGTCAGATAAACCTGGTGTATCGGTTGAAAAATCTCTGTATGGATTGAAACAAACACCGAGATGTTGGTTTGCTAAATTAACCGCAGCCTTGAAGACATATGGGTTTCAGCAATCATGTTCAGATTACTCCCTATTCACCTTTCCTCGAGACATGGTGCATGTGCTTGTTCTCGTGCATGTTGACAACATTATTGTGTCAGGTAATGATCATATGGCAATTCAAGTCTTCAAGAAATATTTAAGTGACTGTTTCCATATGAAAGACTTGGGACCATTGAAATATTTTTTGGGCATTGAAGTTGCCCAAAACTCAACATGAATTTTTCTGTCTCAACGAAATTATGCTATGGATATTATCTCTGAAGTTGGATTACTTGGTGGAAAACCTGCTCCTTTTCCTCTAGAGCAGAATCACAATCTCGCATTGACAGATGGACCTCTCTTATTTGATCCTAAGCGATACAGGTGCTTGGTGGGCAGGCTTATTTATCTCTTAGCAACTCGTTCAGAGTTGTCTTATTGTGTGCATGTTCTGTCCCAATTTATGCAGCAACCACAAGAAAGACATTGGGAGGCTGCATTGCGAGTGGTGCGCTACTTGAAAGGAAATCCTAGTCAAGGAATTCTCTTGCGTTCAGATTGTGACTTGCAGTTATATGCATGGTGTGATTCAGACTGGGCGAGCTGTCCTTTGTCTCGACGTTCTCTGTCTGGATGGTTTATTTTGCTTGTTAAATCGCCGATTTCCTAGAAAACTAAGAAACAACACACTATGGCTCGTTCTTCAGCGGAAGCAGAGTATCGTTCTATGGCCATGACCACGTGTGAATTAAAAGGGCTGAAGGGATTGTTATTGGCTCTTGGAATTATGCATTCAAACCCAATGTGATAATATTGTGATAGTCAGGCAGCCTTGCATATTGCAGAAAACCCGGTGTTTCATGAGCGTACGAAACATACTGAAGTTGGTTGCCATTTTGTACGTGATGAGATTCAAAATGGTTACATTTGTCCTGCTTATGTGTTGACTACCGTTCAACTAGCTAACATTTTTACAAAGTCACTAGGTTGCAGAGAATTTGAATACTTTCTCCGCAAGTTGGGCATCCACAATCTGCATGCTCCAACTTGAGGGGGGGTGTTAGGAATAGGAGTCCGTTCACGTATATATCCTTTTTGTATATATCTTCTTTCCTTATCATGAATAGTTCAGATAGGATAGGAAAGATTGAGTCCCTGTAAACTTAGGAGTTCTAGTTGCCATAAGCTTAGGAGTTCGGTGGTTGTATTCATGTATATATATTTGAATTCTCAATGAATAATTGACAGAAAAGGATAAACCAGAGCTTTTCTGGTTTTACATTTTTCCTATAAGCTAATAATAAATCCTTTGATCGATTGATCGAGAGTGTGATAGAGATGAAGGGGAGTCACCGGTAATACTGAAGAGTGAAGAACAAGATTTGCCAGCAGGAAGCAGATACTTCGTAGCCACTACCACTTTTCCTCCTCGAAGCGGCCAATATAGATCTCTCGGGCGATACAGAGTGGGAGCGCAGGAGAACCATCGTAGCGTCGTTTGACTGCTTGGATGTTGTGTTGAGCTAGAACAACCCCTCATGGTTTACGAATGCATACCCAACGGGACCCTTTACGAGCATCTACATGGTTTTCATCCTGGCGGGTGGTCAAAGCTCACCTGGCGCTGGCAGCTCAGCATTGCTCTTTCAGTTTTTCTCACTAAAATAGGGGCTCCACCCCTTTCTCTTTTATTTTTAATGTTAAATCAGGGGCGGAGCTCCATTCTTCTTCTTCTTCTTTATGTACAACCTGCACAAAAACAGGGGCTCGTCATCCAGGAGGTGGTCGTGGTGTTCCTTGGTTTCTGGAAAGAGGTTAGAGGTAGATCCAGAGAAGTGATTTGGGTGATTAGTGGAGAATTAGAGACATCAAGGTGATCATGGTGTTCCGTCATCCGGGAGATGGCCGTGATCATTGCAATTGTTACTGGGTGACGGTGTTTCCATAACAGCAGTAAATAATAAGGGTATTTTAAGAATTTTAAAATAATTAATACTCACTTGATGTCAAATGTTAATGATAAAGTGTTAGACAATTGTCAGAAAATTTAAGGATAGCCAAGATAATATCTAAATATTAAGAATACTGTTTGTCATTTTCATGAACAGCAGGAATAGTTTAAGAGATTTTCCTTTATTATTATTATTATTATTATTAAGAAAAGTTGGCAAGTCTAGAAAACTTATAAAGCAGAAATTCTTCTTTCCTGTTTTTTGGTTGGGCGTGTAGTTTGGATGCGAAGGAAGATTGGAGTTTGGTGCGAATTGAAACTGGGACACTTTCATCTCTCCTCTTTTCAGGTAAGTTTGTGGTGGTTGGATGGTTACTGAGCCCACTCCCAGTTGGTGTTTCTCTTGTCTTGCTGCAGTTAAAAAGGTCCCATGCTGAGTCATTTCCACGAATCCACCAACTCAAAATTGGCCCCTTTCTTTCTGGTTTCGGTGATTATCCATCTTTTTTTCTACGCAAAAGTTTCTTTTTTCTGAAAACCAAGAAACAAAAGGCAAGCTCTTTGATGGCATCCGTCCTCAAATAATCTACTTCTCCCTAGATTTCCATAACGACCCTACGTGCTACGTGGGAAAGCCAGAATTCCCCACCCAAAGTGGGTGTTTGTTTTTCAACTTTTCATCGGGAGTGGGAAAAGGACTGGTCGAGCTACGAAAATGGAGGAGATTCCAGAGTATCTATCGATTAAACAGAGAGGTTAAACTTACTGAATTTAACAGATCTCACCGGAGATCAATATTCAGCTTTCACGTCAAGAGCCGAGATAGGTTTCATGTAGGTGTCAGAAAGATCCGGAAATGTCCTGAGCCCCACCAGAGTTGGGGGAGTGACTCAATGAGTATTAGGATGATGGAACATTGGGCCCTGTGTGACAGAGAAAGTTGTTTAAGCTTTAGGGTTTGCAATTTTGATCCCCCAAAAAAGAAAAAGAAAAATAAAACCATAAAAATAATGGCTTTCTACCTTATAACAACAGTTCACGTGATGCCGACCTTTTTGATTTTAACCTCGAAATCCTTGACACCCAAATGGGTTAGGTGATGATAAAGAAAACGATAAATCCATCCCTCTTTTGCTCTTCTTCTTGTCTTCATCAACCCTACTACCTCTCCGTTTTCTATAAATCTGCCCACCCTCTTCCATCCACACTCCCCTTTTTCTCTGTTTCTCAGCCCCTTTAAGTTGGAGATAGAAATACAAAACAAAAAGAAAGATTCTAAGTACAAGAGAGCAAGAGTGAGTAAAACCAGAAGAATAGAGGTTGGGTAGTGGTGCTACATGTGCTTTGGAATCAAAATGCTACTTTACAAGTATCTATAATCAATTCCCTCTGGAGGTCACATTATATAAAAACATATTCACTCTTTTCCTCCTTAGATCTGTCCCTCACTTTCTTCTCATTTCCACGGTTTGTTGAGATAATTGGGTGCTGTGATTCACATAGGAAATGGGCGAAGAGACAAAAAAGGTAATGCGGTTAATTCCTTGTTTAATTTGCCTTGCATGTGTACATTACGTGAGCCTTTATTTCATCAATGTTTTTGCAGTCTTGGGGCTAATTGATTCTGATTTTCTATTGCTCTTGACATTGGGCAGGAAGAAGGCAAAGCAGAGGAGAAGGCAGAGGAGAAGAAAGAAGAAAAGACAGAGGAGAAGAAAGAAGAAGAAAAGAGTGAAGAGAAGAAAAGTGAGAATGTGGAAGAAAAGAAAGAGGAGACTAAGCCACCATCACCAGTAATTTTGTTTGTAGACTTGCATTGTGTAGGATGTGCAAAGAAGGTAGAAAGGTCCATAATGAAATTCAGAGGTATATATATATAAAATATATATCTTCTTTCTACGTCTTCCCTCCCAGATAGTCCAATATTAGATACATAAATTCTGTCTCTAGTTAACACATTTTGATTGAGTGTTGGACACTGCACAGGAGTTGAAGAGGTTGTCATGGATATGGCACAGAGCCAAGTAACAATAAAGGGGATAGTAGAGCCCCAAGCTGTGTGCACCAGAATACAGAAAAAGACTAAGAGAAGAGCCAAGATCCTGTCCCCGTTACCTGCAGCTGAGGGAGAACCTGTGCCAGAAGTCTTTACTTCTCAATCCCAGGTATCTTTGTTTTTCTTTACTTTCAAGTGTTGAAGAATGAAGATGAAAAACAATCCCAGCCCCCTGCAGGTATCGTAATTTGTTTGTTTCATCATTCATCAGGTTAGTGGATTGACGACGGTAGAACTGAATGTGAACATGCATTGCGAGGCCTGTGCTGAGCAGCTGAAGAGAAAGATACTCAAAATGAGAGGTGGGTTCATGCGTACTCATCATATCACATTGCAAGCAATAGATAAAAGAAGATGATGTATTTTATGTTTTGCTGGGTTGGTTCTACTTATGCAAGCTTATCTTGATCATATCATATATTTATGTGGCAAAGGGGTGCAAACAGCGGAGACAGAGCTGAGCACAGGAAAGGTGACAGTAACCGGAACCATGGATGCTGATCACCTCGTCGACTATGTATACAAAAGGACCAAAAAGCAGGCTCGAATTGTACCACAACCGGAACCACCTGTCAGCGAAAAGAAAGAAGAGGGGGAAAAGCCGGCAGAAGAAGTAGCGGCAAAGGCCGATGAGGAAAAGGCAGAGAGAGGCAACGGGGAGAAAAATGAGAATAACGGCAAGGAAGGAAAGGAGGAGGGTGGGGGTGGCGGTGAAAACAAGGAAGAGGGAAAGGAGGGAGGAGGAGAGGAGAACAATAACATGGAGGAAATAATGAAGAGAATGATGTACTATTATCCTCAACTATACGTCATCGAGCGGGTCCCACCCCCCCAACTCTTCAGTGATGAGAATCCAAACGCCTGTTGTATCACATGATGAGAATGTAATTAATGTCTGTGTGTGTACATTCATATATAATCTACAAGTTTTACATATAGCATAATAAGAGAGCATAAGAGAATGGAAATGCATGGGAATTTGTTTAATATATAATAAGAGAATGCAATGTTGTGTATATACTCCGTCCTACGTTCCTAGTCCAAAGTAGGAGTTTGATGAAAGGCCAAAAGCCATGGACAACGGGATTTTGGGGACTTAATTGGTGCCTGCTTGGGAGGGTTTTCACACACTGGGGGGCTTATCTGGCATTGCAAAATAGGCCCTACATGAACTCATGTTTGGTGAAAAACTTAAAAATGAAAATATACGCTTCTTTGAGGTGAGAAATCTACTTTTGGTGAAGTTATTTTTTATTTTTTTAAGTGGTTCAATCAATATAGCTCAATCAATGCTGAAGTCCTTATAAACAGGTATTTCGTCACTAAATAACTTTGAATTTGAAGCAACAAGTAAGGGTGCAAATTGGGTTGATCTAAATTGATATTTTACACTATTTCAAACTCAGGAGCTCCCCAAGTCCGACTCCACTCCCACACACACGACACATCCCATGGCCACGCTTTGATCAGTTTTTACAACATAAACATGCATGCTAATTAAGTCTGCTAACCTGTGTCTGTATATATTAATAAAAGTCAAACATGAAACAACAACCCACACTACATAAATTACACAAACACAACACAAGCTCATCCAACTACAAGACATCAGACATGCATGGCACCACCTCCACAACACCCACAACACAGAGTGTGATTGATTGGGAGCTGCTACCTAACTCAACTTAAAAGAATTTATTTATTAGAGTGGAGTGATATTGAATTCAGATTTCAGAGCAGAGTGGGTGCAATCTCTTTGATAAACGCACCCCTACCCCAATCTCACAAATCCAATGTCCAAAGGACGCCGTGACGTTGGGTTCAATTGGATGTGGATGTTACACCTAACAAAAAGCAAAGCAGCTTTGAATTTAAGTTGAAGACCACTGGAACCGGCTTTATCGAAATTCAGAAAAGGGAAGGCTGTGTTTTAACTTTCAATGCAAAATCACCACCCAATCACCCGTTTCGGTAAAGAGCCTCAACTCTCTCTAGGGTGAGTTTCTGAATTTTCTTTCCTGAAAACTCTTTTTAAATTTGATAATTACAATCACCTCCTTTCAACTTTTTACTACAGATGCAAGTATTAAAAATTTAGAATTTTATATGTCCAAAATACAATTATTATTAAGTCTGGTTACTAAAAAACAATAGAAATTTATGAACAACAGCAAAAAAATAAAAATAAAAAATAATACAAATTTATAAATAACAACAAAAAATAAAGAAAATATAGAATTATATCTTTACCTTTAACAAATGACATAAATGATAAATTTGAGAAATACAGCAATTTCAAAGAAGAGATCGGAAGGGTTTGAAATAATAATTTATATAAACATTTTGGCCAAAAGTGGCCAAAAGTGAATGCAATTATTAAATTTTAAGGAAAATTTCAAAAATTATGAGGAGGTTTTAAAGCAATTTATCCCAAAACGTGGCATTTGATTCCCTTCAGTCATAAAAGAGTAAAAACAAGGGAAGACGGGAACATGGGTTTGGGCTTCAAGGCTCGCCTTGCACGGAGAATATCTCTATACTTTTGTGCTTTATTTTATAGAGAGATATGACTGTTCGGATGGATTTTGGTCGGATTAAATCCGATTTCAGAGTGTGGGAGTTGGGAACTTTAACCTCAGTTCATTTTACGAGGCGTCCAAACTCAACTTGGACCATAACTGATAAAAAGGAGTTTACGGGACCCACACCAACAATGTGGCATTCTAAAGTCCCATTCTCACTCTGGTTCTTCTAGAATCTGGATCGTCCAATTACTCTTTTTGCATGATTTTCTTTAACCTTATTTTGCTATTTAAAAAATAGGGTTAAATATAAAAACCTCCTACCAAGTTTCTGACAACGATAAAAATCTTCCTTTTAGCTTTTCTTTAAGCTCTGTTTGTTTGTTATACAAACATTGAATCGGGGTATTTATGTATCATAGTTTATATTTGTTTCATATGTAAAAATGTAATAATTGAGAAATAAAAAATGTATTTTATTGTATTTAATTTTTGAATATAATTTTATATTTTTTTGATAATTTTGCTTTTTTATCAAAATTAAGGCATTGGAATATAAGGTAGTTGAATCATTTAACGATAGGGCTTATGCTTTGCACTGATTTCAAACAAATAAGATAATACAAAACCCGTTTAAAAATGTGAACAATATTAGCATTCATAAATTAAAAAAAGATAACTATGCATGCAGAGTAGATATTTGAATTTGCATCGCAACCAAACACAACCTTAATAAAAATCTTCCATAACTTTTGAAAAATCAACAAATACCTACCTTCAATCACTGGCCTGGATGAAAAACATTAATCTGATGCATCAAAATTTTCCAAATACCCATTTTATCCATTTATCGTTTTCTTCATACTCTTTGCCGTTTTTTTCCTCTTTCAATCTCCCATAGTTCAAACTCTATTGACTCATCCAGTTGGCTCCTGTTACTCCATTTCTTTAATTCATTATTATTCTTAATAGCTATTCTCTTCAATAGCAGGGAAGAGCAATTTGCTAAGAGGAATTAAAAAGTAAAAAAAAAAAAAAAAACTAAAAATAAGCCAAGATCTATAGACCTTCGTAGTTTACACCAGACGGAGAAAGAGTAGCAGCGGACCCATCCATCCATGCTAGGGCTACTAAACCAACTCCCCAGAAAATTAAATTCCTTTCCATGCTCTGTTTTTAGCGTTGAGATACACTCACACTTTTCTCAGAATCAGAACTGACATGAAAAAACGACCAAAACCAAGTAAAGGAGTCATGTCATCTGAAATTAGATCCATAGAACAACCATAACATCATCAAAAAGTGAACAAGCACCATAAAAGAGCTCTTAATCCAAACCCAGATGGAAAACCCACATTTCTATTAAAGGAAAAATATCATCTTTGCCTTATTTTTTCTTCAAACGAGTCAGCATCCTATCGCGATCTACACCCTTGTGCGAGAATTTCTGTCACTCGCATAAGAACTCATAAACCGTGACGAAATTCACTCCCAAAACCACCATTTCAGTAGGGAGAAGATGAAAAGAAAAATAACTTCCCAAAGAAACTGTCAGAAACAAATCCAAATCAGAGCCAAGATGCCAGAAACACAGTTCCAAGAAATTCCGAGCTCAAATATGGAGAATCGAGTAAGAAATATTGATTGATTGCAATCAAACATCTCAGTCTGAGCACCATTTCAACAGAAACAAGGGAGAAAATAAAGAGAATTTTTTTAGAGAATGAAGGTAGCAACCAAGCAAGAAAAGCGCCCAGCACCTGCAAAATTCTGAAATCCTAGAGATTGGAAGACACAGGGTTTGATTTCTATCCATTTTAACCGATCCCCACATATTCCATGTGAGTATATTGTTGGGAGATTGAAAGAGGAGGAAGAAAACGGCAGGGGAGATTGAAACTTCCTCTATGGTATTTTACGATATTTTTAAATGATTTTCTACGGAAAATTTCGTAAATGTAAATGCTTTCTATCCGGTCAGTGACGAAAGGGAAGTTTTTGTCAATTTTTTAAAAATATGAAACTTTTTGTTAAAGTGAAACTAAAAGAGAGGCTTTTATGATTGCGAGAAATTTCAGGGGAGGCTTTTGTATTTTACCCTAAATAAATCCATGCCCATGATTTTTCTTTTATCTTTTTAATAAAACAACTAATATAGAGGCTTTTGTATTTTACCCTAAATAAATCCATGCCCATGATTTTTCTTTTATCTTTTTAATAAAACAACTAATATAGAGTCTGAATTTCCTACCCACACAAACTCTACTCACGTCTACCCACATAACATCGTAGCCACTCATGGAGAACATCTCATCCTCCTACATAGTATTATGTGGGGGGGAGATGTTCCTAATTCACGAGGATAGTGTGTTGTGGGTAAACATAGGCAAAATTCTCATGGACAAGAGATCTGGACTCTTTTTTTTTTTTGGTGAAAGAGATCACTAACATAAGTGAAAGATTTGCCAATTTGCCATGACTCTAGATCTCCTACCCACAAAACACTACCTCCCTGTGTTTGGAACTTCTCCTCATGCATAATAACATGTAAGAGCATGAGATGTTCCCCATGTGTGGTAGAGGCATTGTGGGTTTTGCAATTATGAATAAAATCAGATTAGACAACCACAGGATGCTTTATATTGAACAAGCAAACCTTGTTATGTTATGTATTACCTGATTGGTATTTCTTTTTGTATGATTGGATGTGCAAATTGATGGTGCACGATTTGGCAGGTGACTCGAATGCTGAGTTGAAAGTTTTCCTTTGTTGGTGGCCGAGCCAAGTTTGACTGAGTTAGGTCTGATCAAGCTATGTAATCCTACAAGAGAAAGGTGTTAGAGTGCTCGAGTTGTTTTGACCTAGGGTGGGCATTTCGATGCTTAAGTCAGCAAAGAGTTCTTTAGAATCTAAAAAGATTAGAGAGTGTGAGAGCTTAATTGCATACATTCTTTAAGGGGAGTGGTGTTTTTATATAGGTGTGAGGGATTAGAGACTTTCTGTAACGGGTCCTAGATTCCCAAAGAACCATTTCCGTTAAGTTGGGAGAGAGCACATACGTTGGTTATTTAATCTGCGTAGAGGACTGAGGTCCGTCCGATTGATCCTAATGCGCGATATACAAGTAGGTCGTCTTAAGGGTCGAGCATTAATACTCCGAAAGACTGTGTAATAACGGATCTATGTAACAAGTTAGTGAGCACGATTTGTAGGTCGTCGATCATACCCGTCTTGGCTCGGCCAGCCCTTGAGGGAGGTCACTCCTTGTTTGAAGGACTTTCAGGTCAGCCAGGCCGAGGTACCTTAGGTTGGCCTTGGACGAGGTGCTCCTAGCTGATCTGCCGTTGTGATTTGCTTACTCAACTCCGAGGTATCACTTGGAAGCTACGTGTCGTGATGTAATTGGGAGGACCAAATTACCCTCATCACAAATAATAAAGAAAGGAACTAAATTCATGCAATAAGCAACTATTGAGCCATAGAGACACCGATAAGTAAATAATTTAAAATTTTTAAACCTTTAAGAAAATTTCCATCCCTCTAATGCTTAAAAAAAATGAAAAAAGAAGACAAATAATATCAATTATATTGATATGTACTATCGTATCAATGTTTTAATTCCTAGTCTGATTTGATTTGTCTATAAATTTAGGACAACACAAGGGTCATGGGCCATGAGTCATCCGTCATGGCAAATCTGCAGTGGGATGAATATTAAAAACAAGTGATCTCTACGGGACATAATATGAATAAATCTGTGAATGAATAACACTGCATTAAACAAATTTTTGTATCCACTTTTCATTATATGAGACATATATGGATGAGATGTATATGTATGATGCTCACTTCTTTTCAAAAATGAAATAATTGAAGAAATAAAAAAATTGTCTCCATCTCTGAACGAAATCTAGCAAATGAGAATTTAAGTAGGAGTATCAGAATCGATCAATATATTCCATGTCAGATATGGTATTTGCATACTTCATGGCCTAGGGGCGGTTCTTACAAAGATCCAACTTTTCTTTGCCAAAGATGAAAATACATCCTAAAGTGGCCCGACTTATCACTGAAGGAAGTTCAGAAACAGTTGTTAAAGCAAAAAAATTATTCTTTTTGGAGTTGGTGGGTGTCTGTCTGTTGCCTCAACCACCACAACATTTCAACTTGGAGGAGGGTCGATCAAATGATTTGCTAATGGGAATATTTGCACTCCATACTACTCGAATGATGCTAAAACCAAAAATCACAGAAAGATCCTGCATGTGTTATATTAATTGAAGCAAATTACAAGCATTTATTTCTAAACAAGTGATCTCTATCTCTTAACCCTCTTTCTGAAATTCCAACTTTAATAGGGAAGTTTTTGCTTATAACTTAGGCAACTATAAAAACCCAGCATCAAGTAATTAGTTGCTGTCCTGATTTCTAAGGGAAAGATTAGGCCATCTAAGTCAGTTACATAATTGATTATTCTCCTTAATACTTTTTGCCCTTTAATTAGTGACTACTATTCTTGTTTATTAATATAAAAATGGGGAGGTCTGCCAGAAACAGACTTTCCACGTGTACTCTCATTAAGGTGGGGTATTCCTTGCACATGTAATTGCCGGATGACATCAAAGTATATAAATAGAACATTGAATAGAATTGTTTATAAGGTTTTCTTTCCCATCTCTTACCTCTTCACATCCTCACATTCTACCCATTTATTTCACCTTGGTTGGATAACTAACTAAGAGTAGAAAATTAATGTATAAATCTTCAAGCAAAGAAAGTAATATGAAACTAATAGAGGGTGTTCCCCATAATGAAGAATTGGATATCCCAGGCCTCCACTCCACCCCTCTTCTTATATTCCTGCCAAGAAGGAATCCTCTATCAAAGATGAGGATACGATAGTTTACAGGTATTTAACTTCTTCAATTGTTGCTATTGTCAAATTAAAAGAGAAACACATTATGCACAAATAAGAGATGGAGTATGTGCAGAGCACATATCTCGATAATTTTTCCTCATTCAGTCTGGCATATTCTAATATACAAAATATGACTAATATATCTCCGTGCATTTAAACACCTTCAACTTGCAGAGTGACCCCTAAAAGTGCTCAACTGAGCACAAATGAAAAAAAAAAGAAAAGAAAAGAATGAGAGTCTATCAATTAAAGAATTTCCACTCAGTGTATATGCTTTCATTGTCCACACCCCAAGACATAAAGCTACCAAAATCCCCTCTTTTCCAGCTTGATAGTGTGTGTTTGTGCGTGTGGGACATAAAAAAACAACATTATCAGTCATTTTGTCTTCTCAAAACAAAAGCTGATTGAAAAAGAGAATAATCTTATATATCCTTACAGAAACATTGCACCTGTATAGAAGCTTGGAAGAGCCACTAAACTATTTGGGTATCAGAAGGGTCTTGATTATTGCCAATGCTCAATTTCAAAAAGAAACACTTGCCTTTCGACAACTCCATTCCAGTATCTCCAAACCTTTGGAGAAATTTTTGTGGATTGGAGCTGTAGAAAAAGTACACTCTTTTGATTCATAATATTTGACAACCTTATTAAGAGATCAATGCAGTGTTTAATGTTTCTTAACCCAGAGCTCGGAGTTTACAAGTAAAGCATGACCAACTTAAGTATGAGCACAATATAGATGGTCGACCAAAAACTACCAGGGGCCAACCATCAATTGGCTCTGGGTTATCAGATAAATAACTCACATTTGATAACTGTTTTGACTGTAACGTTTTAGGGGGTATTCGCCAATGTGAATGGTTTTGTTTTTTCTTTTTTTTTTTTTTTAAATCAAAAACAACTGCCACATTAGCAAAAATGTATTGTGTTTTTTTTTTTTCTGGCAGGATAATTTTGGTTTTAAAAAACAATAGCAGTCACAACATTGGTCACCTTTTTGAAATACCAGATCTTTGTTATTTGAAAATTACAAAGCTATAGAAACCTAAAAGTTCCAAAAGAAAAAAAAAAAGAATAGTAGATGAAGAATATGAGACGACTCTTCCAAACATTTAACCATGAAAGACAACAAGAAGGAAGAACCAGAGAAGATATAAAAGCTGATGGAAAAGCTGCCATACTTTGGACAGAGCCAGCATCCAAGACCATTATTAAAATTCCAGTAAGTTAATGGGGGGAGTAATTTGAGAAATTTGAAAATTTTCATAAGATCAATAGGTAAAAAGTAATATCAAATTTTCATTGAACAGAATTTCTTTTTCATGTGATAATTCAGATTAGCTGGGTAATTACTAAAAATTATGAGGGGCATTTTAAGATTTTACAAGCACAGGTTGACATGTAAATAAAAATATTGGATGAGATAAACTGTTGTTTATAATATACTATCAAGAAAGAGAGGGAAAATGTAATTATGCACTAGGTTTTCAAACAAATTAATTGTTGAGCATGTTTGGGTACTGTCTTGGACTTGCATAACATAAAAGTATGTTGGATATGTATAGCTTACATTATGTTTGTTTGAAGGAAAAAGTAGGGAAAGGAAGGGAAAGGTAGGAAAACCTATACAAGGTTGTAAAGGTTTTCCTACCTTTCCCTTCCTTTCCTTACTTTTTCCTTCAAACTAAACACAGCCTTAGTGTTTCATCCTGGGATCTATACATGAATTGGATCGATCTTAAAAACTGAACTGATTTCCGTTTGGTCTGGATGGGGACCTTGATTTCCCCTTTTAAGGTTCAGTTGTCAGCACTCAGCAGTTCAAGTATTCAGGATTAGATATAGTAATCACTAATCAGATAGATGTGTCCAATCTTGTCTGTGCCCCTAAACTTTTAGGCAGCATTATCATGAGATTGCACACTTCTGAAGTATGTAATTTCCAAATTACAACAAACACGCCTATTACTTTCAAAGGTTGAAGTTCATTGACCCCTGTAATAGTTAATATGGACTCCAGTGAAACCAGTCCATGATCAATGGATAATTAGGATATAAACTTTAACATCTAACTTCAGCCATCTTCTTTTAATGCAGGAAAAAAGTTTCTTGAAAAAGATAAATAGTGATATCATTACTCTAGCAGGTTGGGTGGAATTACAGTTAGTATTCTACTTGAACTTGAGGTTGCTGAAAGAAAGTCATAAATTGTAACAACAGTAAATCTCACACAAAGTATGATGGGGGAATAAAAGAAGAAAATTAAAAATGGTAACTACAATTGAGATTCAAGGAACAAGCTAAAGGGAAGAGGGATTCACCAATTGCAACAAGCACAAGAAGCAATGCCTAAACAGACTGACCTGTGGATTGTCAGAGCTATAGAATAATTTCTAGACATGAAATAGACAGATGCAAAACATATGAACAGGATGAAATTGAAATAGAAGCTTTGTATATATGGCTAACCTTAAATTCACCCATCTTCCCATCTTTACTCTGAGTTCCCTCAGGGAAGGACAGATGCCCCTTTTCTTACCAGATCAATGCAACACTTTACACAGTCCTATACTTAAGAAGCCAATAAAATGCCAATACCTCTTCCCTTTATATTTCCATAGACAATACAATCATTCTCACCAAATCAACATAAAGAAAGATGAAAATGAAAAGAATATATACCAATTGACTTCTTCTATCCATTTGCTTCAAAGGAATAGTACCCATAAGGAACATTATCCACCAACAACAGGAAGGCAAACATCCCAGTCTTGCTGATAAACGTGAAGCTTCTCCCAAGAATCAGAAGGGTAATAAAATATCTAGAAATCTCTGGTGATTGAAAACATATACAGCAGGGGTATCAGGCTTTCGCAAATTCTCCAATCCCTCAAACTCAACCCTAAAGAAAGGAAACTGTCAAAGTTGCCCAAATCTTGGCAGTAAGATGTACTTTTGTTTGGTATTGATCGAATAGGAGCACAACAGGATGACCCACCAGCATAAATATAAAAAGGAGATTACTAAGCTGATTATTTAAGGTGAGATCAGAATTATTGGCAGCAGTCTATGGAGTAGAGAAAGCTAAAGAAATGGGGATTACTAAGCTGATTATTTAAGGTGATCCAAAAGTTAAGGAATGAATTCAGGAGATTCAAGCAGATATGTAAAGATATGATGATCCAAATAAGATGGATTAGGAGGTTTGCAAACAGTTTGGCTGATGGTCTGGCAAAGCAAGGAACTCAAAGACGCTATGTTCTGGGCAATTCCTCCAACTTTTGATCTCACTCGAAATTCTGCCAATGGAAAACATAGACAACAATTAGAAATATTAAAGAGTGAATGAAATACAATTATACTTGCTTATCAAAAAAATTTAGAAATATTAAGGAGCAAATGAAAGAATGAATTAAAAAAGAATATCAGCAAAGGGTTCAATCAAACCTGTTAATAAGTAGACAGCATCAGGAGACCCAGTTCCAGCAAGCTCTGAACTTAAAACAATGTTTTCTGGAAGGCTTATACCTGTTTTGCAAATTAATTTTATAACATGGTTTAAATTTCTCCACTTTTTGTCCAAAAAAGAATCCCAGTTTAGATCAATATGTTTACTTGGAAAGCCTAAAAACTAAAAAGAAAATTCTATCATGAGTAGAAGAATGAAAGAACCTTAAACAAGTAAGACAAATTGCACTAATCCAAAAAAAAAAAAAAAAACAAATGACTGAACAAAGCATAAGTGCAAACATCTTGCTTACCATAACTAAACAAAGAATTTACAGATTTTATTGAAGAACCATCCTCTTTGCTAAGGCACAGAGAAAAGAATATAATAGTTGCAGCAACAAAGACACAGTATTAAAAGAGCCAGTTGAATTTCAGGAGTTGGTAGCGGTAAGAAATCCAAGAACCTCCAAAGTTTCAAAGATCACAGCTAACCAAGTAACCAGCTATGCACGGTATCTCATCCGACTATGAAATTTAACCCAAATAGGATTCAAGTTTTATTCTATCAGGTGTTCTGCATGAGAGCAGGAGTCAAAATGCTGCTTTTTGCTTAATTACTGCCATCATGGGTCTTCAAGCTTTAATTCCAATTCCATGAAAGCATTAAGAAGGTCAAAATCAATTTAAAGTTTCATAGTAAATCATAATCATATAGACGGATGGGAAGTAGGAGTGGAGCCAAGAAAAAGAATAAGAAGAGAGAGAGAGATCAACAAAGAAATAAAGAAAATTTTATATAGTTGTTACAGATGTGGAATGTACCAAAGTTTTTAAAGCATCGAACACTTTAAGACTGGAATTCTCAACATGTTTGTTGTCCATCTCCTAGTTGCATCATTCAAGTAGTTGATGTGATGTTAGATGTCTTGTATTTCTAAGAGGTTGAGACCTTTACGGTGATTTTAGTCACAACTTGTTATCTTTTAGGGTTATTAGAACTTTATTTGCCATCCATTACTTATGTGTAGAACACATTAAAATATTATAAAAAAGTAACTAAAAAATGAAACTTACAAAAGGAGCGCACATTTTAAAAGTGATGTTACCCATGCCTAAAATGTTGCCCTGACTATGTGCCTAGGTACACCTTAATTTTAAAACACTACCTTCAACTCACTTCTCAGCAACCAGGGTTCTTACCCTCCGATCTCATCACCTACATTGCTACCACTTAATGCTTACATTATTGTGGCAGCTACTATTTAAAGAGTCGATCTCATCCTCCGACCATCTGAACCAAAATACCCTTGCTCTCTCCCTTCTCTTTTTTAATTTCTTCTTGTTTTCCACCCAATCACACTGAGGAGTGGATTCATATCGTCTCAGTATTCCATCTTTTGACCTATTGTTCATGTCAAAGGGATTTATTTACATTATTTCCTTTATCATTTATTAATAAAATTACTAATTTTATCATGATCAATTTCTAATTTGGTTATTTACATTATTTGGTTACTCAGATTTGTTGCCCTTGATCAATTTCTAATCTCAACAGAACACATAAATTAAGATTGAATATCATGGTTTTCAAAACCAGACCGGACCGGATGGTCAGATCGGAAAAATCAGGAACCGGTTACCTGATTGGTTCCGTTTTACCCCAGAACCGTCATTTGGCCAAAAAACCATTGATTTGGTCAGCAAATTGCTGACTTGGGCGGTCGAACCGTTTGAATCATGCAACAGTTTTTGGCTGTTCTTTAAATTTTTTTTTTAATTTTTTTGTCAGAATGGGCCATCCGTTCAGTTCGAACGGTTGAACCATTTGACCCAGGAACCGGACCCTTTAACAGTTCATTGACCGGTTTGGTTTTAAAAACCTTATTGAATATCATATTTCATGAAATTTAATTCGATGTACAGTCCATGACTCCAGACATTTATTTTTGACATTATACTTACATGGATAGCAAAATGCAGACAAACTATGATATGGCACCATTTTTTTCCCTTTAACCTTGTAAAGATGTAACAAATGGTTGTACATTAATGTGGGGAGTAAGTGTTTGGAATTAAGTGTTTTTCCATGAATGTAAGATGACAAATAGAATGAGCGAAAACTGCCAAGTATAAGCTCATTAGATGAGTAGCTATTTTAGTTATCACTGGAGGTCTTGGCTGACATGGCACTGAGCATAGCTGAATGTTGGAACAGGATTGATTCCTGATGTAGCTGATAAGGCTTAGAGAATTTTAGATTTCAGTAGGGCTACCAACTGAAATCTAAAAATCTGCTGGGTTATCTGGGTTCATACCTATGGTGTTATCTGGGTTTCAAGGGGCTGCAATGGAGGGACTAAGGATGCAGTTTGGTTTTATAACAAAGAAACACAGATTTTGAATGCTAGCTATATGTGAAGAGAAGGGACAATAAAGTTGTATGGGAAATTAATCCATGCCGGAGATGGTTAGAGACTTATGCTATATAAGCAGCATAGTACTTACTACTTACGATACAACTGTCTACTCCAGCATACAGGAAATATTTGAGGGGATGAATGGTTAGTAAACCATATCCAGAGTAATGCCAGAACCAAGATTCTAGCTCTTATATTTTTGTATGTAATTCAGATAATTAGATACATTTCATACCATACGGCACAATAACATTGAATTATATTGGGAAATGGAAAAGTAGCATGGAGCATAACATTGATTAGGGTAGCTGGAAAACATATGACATATCTTAGTAAAATTTATACCCTTAATACGACTGAAAAAATCGGCTTACAATCTATTTGCAATAATAATAATAATAATAATAATAATAATAATAATAATAGTAATAGTAATTTGACTAGTGCATGTTATAACATGGGAAGTTTCATCACTGTCTAATAGGACACTCTGAATCCGTTACCCACTCGAGTTCGGATCTCTTGTTCACGAGAATTCTGTTCACATTTATTTCAGTCACATATGGAGAATATCTCATCCCCTGCATAGTATTATGTAAGGGAAGATGTTTCCAATTCACGGGGACTAGTGTATTATGGGTAGGCATGGACAGAGTTCTTGTAAGTAGGAGATCCGAAATCTACCCACAAACTGTTTTCACAACTTTATCCACAAAACACTATAGTCGTGTATTGGGAACATCTTCCATGAATGATAAGGGAGATATTCCCAATGCACAGCTATAATATTTCGTGGGAAGTGATGTTAGAACAATTTGTGGACAGTAGATCTGAATCCCTGATAAAAATTATGTGAAGATGTTCCCAATGCATGGTTGGAAGTGTTGTGAGGATTAAATCCAGATACGATTCTAATTTATTTTTATTTAATTGCCCTGATTGGGTTGTTGATCTTGTATCTCAGGATTTGCTGGGGCCCCTTTGTTTGATTCTTTTGGTTTCAGTAATATATATACCCAAAACGAAAAACCATTACAGAAACACCCAGTGATGGTTTATCAAAAATGTGATATGCCATAGGCCCATAGGTTGATCCTCTCATTAAAAATCAATGTGATACCATATCCTGTTTTTTTGAACCTTGATTGAAGAATGTCATTTCTATCTTTTTTATTTTTATATTTTGTGTCCAAATTGAGCTTTAGAACAAGTCTGTATTTTAAAGCAATCCATTCATCAGATGCAACTAAAAGCATTTTAGAGAAAGGGAGATAAGTGATTAAGTGAAAACCATCCTTCAAATTCAAAATATTGAATGATTAAAGATTCCCCTTTAACAAAAGTGGGTGCACCCAAATCACTCTCCTTAAACAGACCAGCATCTGTCTAACCTCTGAACCATGTAGTCCCCTTGATATTCCAACCACAACCAATAATACTAGCCATGCCTTAATAGTGCATGTCATAACACGGGAAATTCCATAACTGTCTAATAGGAATAGTGCATTCGGCAATGGGTGTTTGGTAATTCCCTTTAGATGTTTGATGGAATACCCGTATAATGTTGTCTTCACATGGACTATTGGCTAGCATTCCTCCAACAATAACATATAGGAGTGATCATTCTTACCCCAAGTTGGTTCAGCTAGCTTTCAGCTTGCATATTTTTGGGCTTGGACCTACGTTTCTTGTTCAGGCCTGGCTTCGGCATGGGTATGGGCCTGTATCAGATCCAAAAAAAAGAAAAATGTATTGGTCAGTCTTGAGCTCGATATTTTGGAGAATCAGGGCTGGCAATGATAACTATTTTTAGAAATGTTGATTTGGTCAGAATTACCCCACATAGTTTCATTAATTGGTGTTTTAACTTTAAGCTTATTTTGGTGTAAGATAATTGTTTTTTCTTTTAAATAATAGTTGGAATTCATCCAACTATTGAATTGAAGGGTGATACCATTTGACCTGTAACCTAGTGGCTGAAATGGCTTTAGTCATATGGAACCTATACACCACTTTCAACTACCCTCAGGCAGTTAGGCCTCAGCCAAGTCCCTTAAAAATTCAGACTTATAAAGTAAAAATGATGACACAAGTTCTATCTAGATTGTGCCCTTGTCAATTTAGTATATACAAATTTGACAACCTTATAATTTGCATCCACCCATAACATCACATTTTTTTTTGTTTGACATGTTGAGAGGGGACCTTATGTATAGCTATCAATGGGTCGAATCTGGTTCAGGACAGGATGAACTAGTCCTGAACTCAATTAGACCCGATTATACTTGGCATTGATATTGTGATAATAACATTGGAGCTTCATTTTCAATAAATATAGCCTTAATAATTGATAAAACAAGTATTTTGAATAAAAACATCTCATATACTGTATATGAAATATACCTTTCTAGGCATACAATACAACAAAAATTATAAGAAAACAAAGAAATAATCAGTGTGGGTTTTAATCGGTTTGGAACAGTGAGAACCAATCCTGACTTAATTATTGATAGGAACACAAAACATATAGCCAAAACTGTCATAATCGCTTTGATCAGTTCAGTTCTTTGGATAGACTAGAACCCATCCATTGACAGCTCTAGTTTTAAGGGTTTCACAAAACAACGTTTGTCTCATCTGTTTTTCTTCTTTCTTTTGGTGAAAGGAAGTTATTGGGCCCATCAGGTTTTGGTTTTTGCTTTTCTTACAGCGAGCGTGCACATTCTTGTATCAACATCTATATTATATAAAACCGATATTTGCCTTGATCCTATTTTTCTTCATAGAGGTCTTTTACTCTTTCATCTTACTTTTACTTGTACGTGTACAATACCTGCTCTTATACTACTAAATGATAAATTTAAATCACCCATTTGAGTAAAAAAAAAAACATAACGTAAGTATGGATACCAATATGAAGAAAACCATCCAGCCTTGGAGTACAAATTTCTTCCTCACAAAATTGGTTCTCATAGTGGGACTGAATCTAGTAGGCTCAATTAGCATTTAGTAAATATTCTAACAACTGTAAAAGTTGTTTTTAATCTTTTCAACGGTAGGTTGAGGGTATTTTAAGGGATAGGTGTCAAAAAATTTCCTAAGTATATATATTATTTATATAAATATATAACTCATATGTCTATATTATTTATTTATTTATAAATATGTTTATATATTGCATTTTTGTAATCTTTAATAAAAATGTATATATATGGTGAAAATATTTTCTTTATTTTTTCTGTTATATTTTCTTTTCCTTTCGGATGAGATCAGATTCGAATAACCGACATCCTTCTCAGATTCCATCATCTACGTCTAGTGAACCATCAGCTGAAGTGTCATGTCCTCCTTGATCTTCTAATCTATCTTTTGCATCAAACCAATCCTTCAAACATATGCATATCTCCAAACTTTCGTCATTCATCTAGCTTCTCTTATTATCTAATACCTTAATATGTGCACTAAAATAAGATTCTAGTGGAATTGTGGAAACCAGAGAGATAAGTAGATCGCATGTCATAGTAGAAAGCACTAGTTACTTTTTTCTATATCTTTTCACCATACTGAAATATCAAAATTATGTAATTATTTAGAGGTGAGGAATTTTGTTAAATTAACTTGTAAATAAAAATGACGTTTAATAAATGAATTTGTTTAAGAAGTGACAATTGACTGTTGCCTTTTATTTGTTGATGACCAAGCTTTATCTAGGCCACTAATAGAACTAGTGGTTCCAATAGTGAAGGCTACATGAGTTCTCTAAAAAACATTAGTATAAAAAAGTTCTAAAAAAGCTTTTATACAAGTTACAACTTCCCAATCATCTTCAATTATAAAATCATGGGGCATTGTCTCCTTATAAAAAATAGTAAGAATATCTTTATATGAAATACAACTATTTAAAATAAAATAAGTGGAATTCTACCTATGTTTAACATCTGATACAATTTTTATATTTTATCCCATATTTTTTATATAAATATTTAAATTCTTGTTTTCTTGTTCTATAAGTTTGTGTTTGGTTTGAAGGAAAAAGTAGGGAAAGGAAGGGAAAGGCAAGGAAACCTATACAAGCTTTGTAAAGGTTTCTCTACCTTTCCCTTCCTTTCCCTACCTTTTCCTTCAAACCAAACATAGCCCAAGTTTTAATATACATAATACAATTTCTAATTTTAGAAACATGAGGTGAAATAATATTTAAAGCTTCTTGTATACATAAATTTAAAACATGACATGCACATAAAATATTAAATGACTTTTACATTTAAGTGTGGTTTTAATTTAGATTTTAAAATATTTATAGCTAAATCATTATGACTAGCATTATCAAAACTAATACAAAGAATTTTATTTTCAATACCATTAGTAAGTAAAGTATTTAAAGTACTTACAACAACTCAAGTCATGTAAAACTTAAAATTTCTTTTTGTAAAATCCATGGTTCATCAATAAAATGCATTGTGACACAAATACAATTAATATCATATTTTGAACTCCAAATATTAAATTTTGCTTATTATTATTATTATTATTATTATTATTATTATTATTATTATTATTAAATGCCTACCCATGTGTTTAACCAAATGGCCAATACCACCTAGCACGAGTAGTAGTAAAGGTGCCTTGAACGGTAACATTAATTGTACGTACCACTACCATAATTAAAGTTGATCATATTGTGATTGGGCATCATTGAAGTTGAAGCTTTAGAGAAAGGGATTTTGAGAATAACTAGCTAATTTAAAAAATTTGAAACATTAAAACCTTAAAATGAAAAATAATTACCATTTACTTGGCGGTTCGGCGAGCTCATGTCTTTGCCTCTGAATTCCGAAAAGGCATGGGTGGCGGTTCGGCGACTTCGCCGACGCCTTCGCTGTTGAGCGGGCCTTGTACAGGCGCTGCTGGCCTCCGTGTTACCAAGCTCGATGGGCCCGAAATGTTGGTAGTCTGCCGCCAGGGCGCTGAATCGGTTTTCGGTGAGCGGGAGCTCGGGCTTGGAGCGCCGGGGTGCCGACCTCGCGGGCGAGGTTCCTGACCCGCCTACGGGTTGCAAGGCGGGGATGACATTTTTCTCTCTTCGGCCTGGGGACGAGGCCTGGCTGTTAGGGTGGTTCTAGGGCCGGGAGGCCTTCGCCTAGTGGGGGCGTCCATCCTGCGGGGAGGCCTTGACCATCCTCAGAGCGGGGTGGCGAGGCGGAAGTAGTGGTTGGTTTAGTGGCAGTTGGGGGAACTGTTGTTGATAGTGATACTGGGAGATGTTGTGTAGTACTTGGTGCTGGTGAAGCTGGTGCTGCTGGAACTGTTGCATTTGGGCTTGCATTGCCCGCATGCACTGCATCAGGTCCTCCAACCGGTTATGGCTAGCCGCCAGGGGGACGACAGTCGGTTCAGTGAAGGTTGTCTCAATGGGGAGAGGAGGGGGGATGCTTGTGGTAGGAGGGTTTACGGGTGCCACTGCTTGTGGCGCGTTCAAGCTGGGGATCCCATCCGCCGAAAGGGGGATGGTGAACTGTCCAACGCACACCACGGGGACTTGAAGTTGTTCCCCGGTGGCGTTTGTCTCCATGCCACGTCCGGTGTTGCTGGAGGAGGCCATGAGTGTTAGGTTTTTTTTTTGAAGAAAAGGGGTTATCGAAGTTTGGAGGAAGGCTTTTTGAAGCGTTTCCCACAGACGGCGCCAATTGATGGAGCGCGATCCGGCCAGTCTTATCTGTCCGCGGCCTTGCTTCCGAATGGGGTAGCAGGGAACCTGAAACGGAGGAGATGGGGAAGCTCCGGGGGGAACCCGGTGTAGAGGCTTCGAAGCTCAAGTTAGAATCCTTCAAAAGCAAGGTAATGCCAGATAGCACAAAGTTTGCCTACCTCTGTTGTCGGGGGCAGGGGGCTCTTATAATCACTTCGTGCACTCGTCCCGGGGCCCTTGTCAGGTCAGGTATGATTACCTTTGTGCTTGTCAATTCAGCCGTCGTCCTTTCTGCTGAGACAAAACCGTCACTGCCTAACCGTCATCTAACTGGAGATGGCGGTGTCAGTGGCGGTGGCAGGTGGTCGTTTAGGGTGCTGCCGCCAAACGTCAGATCCCAAGTCAGTCAGGCGCGGCGCCCTTGGGCACGAACTTCCTTAGTGTCAGGCGTGGTACGACTTGTATGGTTTTGGTGCCAGGTGATGCGAAGTGCTGAGCGAGGCGGTCTTGAGCTTGGAGGTATCTATAGGGCAGGTCAGTTCGGCGAAGTGTATCCCGAGCTGTTACAAGGTGGGTCAGTTCGGCGAAGTGTATCCGAGCTGTTACAAGAGTCAGTTCGGCGAAGTATATCCCGAGCTATTACAAGGTGGGTTAGTTCGGCGAAGTGTATCCCGAGTTATTACGAAGGGTGAGTTCGGGCCCCCGATAGGGAGTTCAGTCCGCTCGTGTCCCCTTGTTCCCACCTAGGCTTGGCCCCTTTTGCCGAAATGTTGTTTCTGCCACGTGTCACGTAATAGAGAGGTCAGGCCAAATCCTCCTTCATCAGTTCTAAATGGTTAAAGTTTTTGGCGTGACACATTCCATCACTCTTGAGGCTTTTGGCATATTGGTCAAGCACACAATATTTGGTATCAGAGCCTACCATTGTCTTATGTTTAAATCACAAAAAGGGCTATCTAGAGTAGAGTGAAACCTGCCATGAAAAGGGCTACCTAGAGTGAAGTGAAAGTTGTCACGAAAAAGGCTACTTGGAGGAGAGTGAAAGTTTCCAAAGGGAAAGTCTACCTAATGCAGAGCTATCACGGAGAGGGCTACCTATTGCTAGAGTGAGAGTTGCCTAGCAATGTTTAGAGAATCGGGCTGAGCATAGAACCGAAGAAGGGAGAGCCATCATGAAGAGGGCTACCTATTGCTAGAGTGAGAGTTGCCTAGCAATGTTTAGAGAATCGGGCTGAGCATAGAACCGAAGAAGGGAGAGTATCACAGGAGGAGAATGACTGTTTAGCCCAGGCTACCCAGCTCATAATTCTTTGCCCCACCGTATAGGGGAGATGAATCCTAAATGTGGATTGATGCCAAATCCACGGGCAGGATGCTGTTTATAGGGGGTGGGTTACTAGTAGACTATGGGGGGATGTAATTTCAGAATTGTGCAATGAACTGCAGTGTACTCTGATTAAATATGGTGGGTGGATGGTAAGCTTCTTAATTTTTAAAACAAATGACTAGAGTTCAAACCTTGTAATTTACATTTTCTTTGAAATATGTGCATAATAATGTAATATGTACGAGTCATTAAATAACATAAGTAAAGATGTGTTATTGTAACATTTTCTTGGGTTCAAGTCTTGTTAACTAAGTTTTAAAATTTCACTTATATATGGATCCGAGCGGTTTTATGAAACTGGGACCAGTTCATCGGCTTTTTGGTTAAACCAGCTAGTCGATCGGTTTTCACCAGTTTGAGCAAGATTGGGGTGTTATTGAACCTGTTAGAGTCCTAGGTCATGGTTCAACTGGTTTGACCAGCAAGTTCGGTCTGGTTTTCTAAATAGTGTTGCCTAGATTGAAGCCGCTGAGATGTCAGCTATGGAAGCATAATGATATGTTTCGGTCCTAAATGGTTAAAGTGCTTGGTTTGATGTGTTCCATTGGTCTTAAAGCTTTTGTTGTATTGATCAAAGTGTTCCATTGGTCTTAAAGCTTTTGTTGTATTGATCAAGCACAAAGCAATGAGAGAGCTTGAGAATCGGTGAAATGAGAATGAGGGAGAATGAGGATATTTATAAGTGTTGGAAATAAGTTAATTAACCAAAATGCCCCTCAAATTAGTTGTTAAATTGGTGGGGGTATTTCTATAAAAAAAAATGGGGGGAGGGGCAACAGGCAAGCGGGTTGGCACGACCCATCGTGATAGCTTTGTGCCATGCTATTCTATGCTGGGGGCCGTGCTAGCATGACCAACATTTTTGTGTTGTGGTATGCTAACCTGTGGGCCTCAAAACCCAAGCCCAACGTGATACAAGAAGGGTATGGGTTGGGCTTGGCACGACAGTTTGCTATAGTGACGAGGTTGTGGTTGACCCACTTTAGAGTTCTAATATTAAATTAATATTAATGGATTTTAGATTTTCTCAATGTATCATACAAAAAAGTACCATTGAAAGGGTCAGGTTCAAAGATTACGTATTTACATTTTACTTGGTCGGTTGGGTTGGCTAGGGATGAAAAAATCGATAGTAATTCCGACCCATTGACATCCATATATATTGGGGCCTGGTTAGGGTTGAGCCTGAGTAAGGTTAAAGTTTAGGGGTGTCAATGGATCAAATCATAATTTCATACAAATCCTATTTTGTTTTATTCGGAAATATTCTTATCAGATTTTCGGATCACCTCTATCCAATCTGATCCGATTCGGATATATGAGATCCAATCCAATTGTATTTTTTGTTTTTCTTTAAAACTATTATATTTAAAAAAAATCCAGAAATTAAATCGTATTAGATCCGATCTACTATTTTATAATTCGAATCGAATCCAATACGATCCGTTCCCGAAGACAAAAAGCTGTGTCGAAAATGGTCGAGGAGGAATAGTCAATAATGACCCCATGTAACGAAATCGGATTTGCTCCTGCGCTTGCGGATATAGAAAACAGAGGACGATTGGATCAGTATTCAACCCAAAAGCGGTTTCTGGGAAGCCAAAAACTGCTTATCTCCCAACTCCCAAGAATGTTACGCCAGTTGTATTAATGCTTTTGAGCTTCGCCCCCAATATTTAATTGGCAAATAAATAAATAAATAAACAAATAAAAATCTGGTACGTACATATCCGCCTCGAAGCCCCAGTCTCTTTCTCGGTGCATGTATCTATTGACTATTGTATTCACGACACGACATCTGATATTTCTTTTATCTTGCATCTGTGCGCTAGAGTCTAGACAGCAAATCTTATACCCTACATATGGAATACTGAGTTAGGGTGATCTATTTGAAATCGTATCCTTTAATCAGTGGATAAGAACCCAAAGGCCAAAGATGGATGGAATTATGGAAGGGAGAGGCTCCATCTATGATCTATGGCCTCGCCACTCCCAAGTCCCAATCATCTCTCTCCTCACCCTATTTTAAAGTAAAAAAGCCTACAAGGCCACGTCTCTATCCAAATTCCACGTTACAATTCGCTGGGCGTCAGTTGTCAGAGCACACCGGAAGCTGAGACGGGAAAATCACAATCCCACTTGCAATCTGAACTAAAACCATCCCCTCTTTATTTGTCTTTGTCGTCTTCTTCCTCTTGCTGGGTATATAAAAAGACCGCGGTTTATGCTAGCTTTAATCATCATCAGTCTTTGAGTCTTTGGTTTGAGATTCCCCAAATTCCATTTTAGAATCTAAAAAACAAACAGGTGAGGTGGTGCCGTGCGCTTATCCATTTTCGTTTTTGAGGGTTTAAGGTTTAAGGTGCTGCTGCGTCAAGCACAAGGGTCAAGACTCGAGTGTAGTGAAGAAGAGCCCAGACTTCAGAGTTTTAAAATTAAAGGTTAGAGAGAAGATGATATTGGTGGCGATAGTGGCGGAACTACTGGAGGAGTACACTGTGCTTCTGGCCAGGGTATTAGAGCAAATGTTTCACGATGCCCCCTTTCCCAGGCGTATGCGTTTCCTCATTCTCCGTAATCTTCCTTTCGTTTCCCTCACCCCCCGCCCTCGTATGATCGGAGCCTCTGCTTAGCCTTCTCTCTGTCTCTCCCTATTTCTCATGTTTACCTTTTTCCTTTCTTTCTGCGATTTTCGATCTTGTATGTATATGAGCATTTTTTTTTTAACTTTTAATCTCAACCGTTCTATGGTATTAAACGAATTTTATCTCTTTCTTTTGTCTGTTCTTCTTTCTCCTCTTAATTTTGTCGATCATTCAAGAAGGATTCTTCAAAATTTGGGCTGACGATGCGGATGTGGCAATTCCTGGTTCGATACCTCAATTATGGATTCCATGAACGAAGAACGCTACCATTAAAATCTACTAGTAGTATTAGAGTGTGCAAATATGGAGAGTGGAGACGGAGAGATTTTCACGTACATTTAAATGAAATTGAAAGACGTTCAGAAGTTTGTGTTCCGTCTGTTTTCCCCCACCCACAGAATCAGAAACCCTGTGTCGCTCTCGCTGTTCACGGCGTTCTCTCTACCGCCTCCTGAGTTCTGAGTAGTGGTGGCTTGAGTCCTGGCTGGCCCTCCTCTATCTTCATTGTCCTGGTAAAAACATAATATTCGCAATTCGGGATTTATGTTTGGTTTCAATAAAGATGGATAGGGATGGGATTACTTTTTCAATGAGGTCGACCTTATCCGTTCTCTTCTTTTTGGTAAATACTTTTTCAATGGGATTTCTTTAAGGAGGCGCAAGTTGGAATAGTCCGGATCTGCTCCTCACACCCTGGGGAGATGTTCCCAATACAGTGTGATATGTGGCTGTGAGTATGGGTTTCTTCATTCTTATTCTTACAAATAAGTTGGGTTAAATCATTAATCTCCCTTTCATAATGGGGTATGGGGTCATACACTGTTTTCCCATTTCTCAGGGTGTTTACTTGAGTTCAATCTCTCTCCCATTTCTCAGTGATGTATAAATATGTAGGTGTAGGAGCAGAGCTCATAGTTGTAAAGGGAGCCCTGTCTCCCTCTCCCCCCTTTAGAGCTTTGGAGTGTGAAGTGTTGGGAGGCTTCTACAATTAGTGGCTTTTCACTGCAGTGCATCAGTAACCCCTTGATTTTCTAATGATCGTTTCTTGCTTTCATTGCCAACAAAAGTTTGTATCAGCTTATCTGTGGCACAGCAAAGATAGAGATGATCTTTTTATCATATTTGGTTATTTGAATTACTAGGCTGAAATTAGGGTTCAACTTGCACGGCTCGAGTTGGGGTTTTAGTCAAAATTTGAATGGACCCGGCCTGAAAGCCCGGCCCCAATGCAGTGTAAAATATGGGTCCGATTTGATAATTAAGGTCTGAAAGCAACCACTTTGTCTGAATAATGACAAAAATGATTGGGAGTTTGGGACCACTAGGTACACATCCAATTTAGACCTTATCAGGAGTAGGAGTTGTTTATTTAAATAATTCAAGAAAATTAAGGATTGGGGGTTAGGAGTGCAACTTGGATGGGTTCATTTCGAATTTTTGACAAAATTTGAATGGGCGGGCTGGGTTCGAGAGAAGTGTAAAATGCTAACTTGGATCAACCAAGGGGGTTGAATGGAAAAGGGGGTTAGCAAATGTGTATGTGTGTGATTAATGATTTTGTTTTTCAGAAAACACCAGAAAGGGTAAATAAATACCGCCACTAGGTTTGTTTGTGTGGTAGGTAATAAAAAAGCGTTCTGTACTGAGATTTGGGCTGCATTTGGCATTCCTTTAATTCTTTATTTTAAGCAATTGTCTCTTTTTTACAGTTAAAATACCCTTATAAACACTAAATTTTTAACTAAAAAAATAAATCCTTAAAATAAGGAATGCCAAATCAGCCTTAAAAATCCCCAAATAGATAATCTAGAGCAGAAAATGATTAAAACAGCACAGGAATGTCAATAATCTAGGTCATCAAATGGATAATCTAGATCCGTGAGATCAGCGACCCATGTATCAGATTTTCCTTTGGAGGGAGTCCGGATCCGCTACCAACTAGTAACCACCAACATGATCTATATTCAGATTTTTTACATGTTTAACGCTTGTATGTTGACAGTGTTGAGATTCTTTCAAAGGCTTTTTAATGTGCAGCTTCATAGGAGAATAATTTTTGCTTGTTTCAATATGACATGGATGGAAAACAAGGCAGTACCTTGTTTCAATGTCATGGATGGAAATTTTGTCTAAAATCTAATGTATTTTAAGGCGCTGTTCTTTTATAATGTACAAGGTAGGGGGAGTTGGTTAATGGGAAATTGATCAATTTGGGTAAATTCAGTTTTAGGGGAAATTGACCAACTTAATGTATTTTGGGTATTTGGGCATTGCGTATTACTCTTTTTTCTAGTGGGTAAATCACTTTTCTTCGAAGACTCCATTTGTTTTAGGTGTAAATTCAGATTTACATCATGAAATATGTGATTGGTTTAGTGATCGATGGAAAATAAAACCAGGGTGTTTTAGAAATTTTCTCTCGTATCATTTGGTTGCTACGTTATAAAAGTAAAAGGTTTTTCTGTTCTGAAACACTCCCTTCGAACCCAGTTGGATCCAGAATATAATATGGTGTTAGTCTTTGGAATCCGACATCAGAGAGAGATGGCAGTTGCAAAGACTAACATCTGCTTCAACCTTTCCTTGATCTATATGGGCTCTAACACCAGAACCCACCACGGCATGCGCAGTGGAAGGTAGATGAAATCGGGAAGCATGGCTGGACGAGCTAGGATTGCAGGATGTGCAGTGGTGGTCGGTCTAGAAAGCGAGAAGTCTACAACTGGTCTACATTGAAGAAGGGGTAGTGAGGGTGGTGCCTGAAGGGAGCAAGAGGTTGATACGGGTCATGAATGGAGACCTGGTTCGGTACCCTAAATAGTTTGAGGCTGGTTATCGGCCAAGCCAATGGAGTGTCTAGTTCGACATCAGCTACGAATTCTGAGGGTCAGCATGTCTTCTGTGAGGTCCTGAAGAGCACAAATTGGGTTTATCTCAGAAATAATTATATAGGCGCCGACTTATTTAACAGTGGTAGCACAACCCTTGCCGACATGTAACTGCTACCTTGCCGACAATCCACAGGACAGAGCAGTTAGATAGGGGAAGAATTAAGACTTCGTTTGGTTTGTGGGATGGGGATGAGAAAAAAGAAAATAGAGGAGTGGGATGAGAAAAATAAGGGATGTCGGATCCCAAAATCATGCAATCGGGTCGCATCAAAACCGTGTGACATCGGTGGAAAAACTTGAGAAACCACTGTTACCATTGAACCGACCTTCTTCTTCACCAGATGCAGGCAAAGAATCAGTGCGAGGGGCAGTGGTGATCTGTGAGGAATCTACGGCGATCTCCCTCTATCTTCCTCTTCTCTCTTCTCCCTCGCCTTCTTCTTCTTTCTATTCTTCCCGTTTTCCTCCCTTTCTCTTCTCTCTTCTGCGAGGGGCAGTAGCGATCTCCCTCCATCTTCCTCTTCTCTCGTGTCCCTCACCTTCTTCCTATTCTTTCCGTCTTCCTCCCTTTCTTATTGTCGCTGCAACTCTCAGTAGCGCCAATCTACTTTCTCAGCACTCCTATTATTCTCGATTTCACCAGATCTGCTTTCTCAACTCTCGCCGCTGCAACTCATGGAGCTCTGTTCTTCAAATCTCAGCAACTCTCATCGCTGGAACTCATGGAGATCTACTTTCTCAGCTCCGGTGAAAAACCAGCTCGTTACAGTATTTTTCCTATTATTTTTCCATAAACAATGGAAAGGTAAATTTTTACATGCTCCCATCCCATTCCACTCAAATCTTCCCACAAATCAAATGGAGCCTAAAGTTAATTGTGCCTTTCCTAGAATCGGAACAATTAACCACAAATTTGGATTATCACAACCAAGCCTTTTATATTATTATGATTTGATATTAAAACCAGAAACTTGGATCTAGTAGATTTTGAGATGGCCGTATCTTGAACTCAGGTCACCTAGTTAAACAGACAGATCTTGAAGATCTACAAGATTATTCGATCAAAATGAAACTTGTTCTTATAGAGAGGAGATGTTGGACGGAGGAGACAAGACAGAGAGGAACAAAGCTTGTTCTTCTGGCTGTGTTGGACGGAGGAGACGTTGCCTGACAAAGAGGAGAGAAGCTTGTTCTTGCAAAGAGGAGACTATTGGACGGAAAAGAAGGGAAAGTTTACATCCATTTTAACGACATAAATTTTCCATTTATTTTCGATGAAAATACTGATAAGAATGAAATTTTACATCGATTTACGAGATATATTAACACCTCTACCAAATAAATGAAAAACTGGACTAGGATATAAAGTTTATCCCAATTTTCATTTACATCTCAAACGAACTTGGCCAAAGGGAAAGAATTAATTAAATTATTATAAAACTAAAATGCCAATGCGCAAAAGTCAAAATTTTTCGGGAATCCTGATTTACTCCTCTATTTTATTAAACCGTGCATTGAGAATATCTCCTCTATTTTATGCGAAAAAATTCCAAATGCATAGGTGTGATAGGACTGCAAAGTTGGTTTTGAGGTGGTACTTTGAGGAACAAACTCAATTTCCTTTTTTTTTTTTAAATTATCTCACTTATTCAACTAACATTTCTTAACAAAAGAACGTAAGGGTAAATACGTTTAAAACATAATCCATATGGAACGAGGACCAAGTATAATAACCTTTTGAAATGTAATCCATATGTTATTTTCTAGTACGATGTTGATTTTTGGATTTTCATTATTAAATCGAAGGGAACAAATTGATATGGGCAGAACCAACAACTAATCAAATCCGAACATGTGGCATCGACCAATGTAAGCTCGACGTCTTAGATCGGATAGATCTTAATCGATCTTTGCACAATCACCTTACCGAGATTCAATGACCGTAGCACCACCCACGAGAATACGAATCCGGATGTGCTCCTCACACAGCCCGCATTACACTGACCTTACAGTATGTTTTGGCCGCATTTTGAGAACATTTTCCACACTTATATTTATTATTCAGGAAGAGATGTTCCCGATACAGGATTGGATACCACTGTGTGACATTAGTATGAGGTGCATTTTTAGAGGAGCAAATCTGAATTCCGAGAATACGGTCCGCCATCAGAAACACGCCACGCCAAGCAAGGCACAAGTGGCATTGGCATAGGATACACTTGGCACCATCGTGACCTCATGTGGTTAATAGAAGTAGGAGGTCGGGCCCAAGCTCTACCATGCTCGTCAGATAGTATTAACACGCCACAATAGGTGTCTCGAGATCTGAGCTAGTCATGATCCCGACCGTCTTGAGAAGTGGGTGACTCCACCTGTATAAAGGTAACATTTACTCTTTTCATTTAACATATCTTTGGTTTAAAGGAAAATGTATGAAAACCTATATAAGGTTTGTAAAGATTTCTCTACCTTTTCCTATTTTTTTCTTCAAACCAAAGACAACTTTAGAGAAAATTATACTTTAATATCTTGAATTTTGGGAGTAGTGTCAAGTTCAATTGGTCCTTGTGGTTAACCAACCGTTCAACCTAGGAATCGTTCGGGCAACCAATTCCATTTTAACCCAAATATGATCTCTCACCAAAAGTCGTTTAATCGGTCAATGGCATGTTAACCCAGGTGGTCGAACCATCGAGCCGTTTGACCCATTTAACGGTTTTTGGTTATTTTTAAATTTTTAATTTATTTTGCTAGAACTGAATGGTCGTATCACCAACTTGACAATCGGTGGCCAAGATGATTCCCGATTGTTTTTTAAAACATTGGTTTTGACATTTTCAATAGATAACTAACAATAGATTTAACGACAACGACCTAATTTGACACTTTTTGAAAGTTTGGATAACACTACCTAATTTGAGGGTAATTAATAAGTGAAATTTTACCTTTCATTTATCTCATCCATCACATTTCCACAGTCATAACACATCCTAAATCTAGATTTAATCTTTTCTTATTTTACTAATACATCCTAAATCTATATTTAATCTTTTCTAATTTTACTAACTTACCACCGAAGTCACTAGCCCGATATACACTTGCTCTGTTACAGACATCGTCTCCATCCAAGATGCACAGTCGAAGGCCGACTTCATTCAGACGTCATCACAAATCAACGCCTAAACTGAGATGGGGCCAGTCACCGTATTTAACTCATCTCCCTACCGTACGTCAAGACCCAAAGAATAGGGAATAAATAAAGTTGAGAGTTGAGAGAGACGAACCAATCAATTCGATTTCGGCTCCCTTTTCTGTGACCTTCAGAGTTGTCTGTAACTTAGTAGCTAGGGACCGGTGGACCACGACGTGCCGTGTCTTCTTTCTCCCGATCTTCTTTGGGAATGAGATGACTCATATAGTATTACCTTAAGCTCGTTTCTGAGGTCCCAACCATTCCAGACAGGAGTCAAACTCAAATGTCGAGTGACTAAGAGAGAATAAGGAATCTGGAAAAGAAGGAATGAACCACCCACTGAACACAAACGTTTGAACTTTGATATCTGTCCAATCCCACAAAACTTTCTAGAGGCAGACTCGATTAATTGAGCATCCATGACTCCATATCCATCGTGTTTTAATCAAACAATAGCGGAGGGGCCCTGTTTCGCAAGGGCTGGAATGGAATCCTCGACCTATTGATCCGTTAATCTAGTTTTTGGTGAAGAACTGTTGAATCGGTTAATGATTCATTGATCTGTTCATCTGTTCAATAGTTTTTGACTGTTTATTTATTTATTTTTAATCAAGAATTATTCAAGCAAAGGGTTTCGTTTTATCTTAATCTCGGTCCCTAGCCAAAAATCATTGAATTGTTCAACGCTCTATTTACTCGAGTGGTCGAATCGTTGACCCGTTCAATAGTTTTTGGTCATTTTTTTTATTATTTTTTTTTAATTTTTATTGTCAGAATGGGCCATTCGTTCGAACTAAACAGTCGAACCGTTGACCCAAAACTCGATGGCTAGAATGGTTCCATTTTCAGGTTGTATGAGTCACACGCTCAAATGACACAACACGTATATTACTGCTTAATGGACCTCACACACTAAATTTTTTGTCGGTAATTTTTGTTGTCAGAATGGGTCGTCCATTTTTGTTTTTTTTTTTTTTAATTGGGAACTGTCTACGCAACCAGATCCATTTTACCTCAGTCCTGGTTCCTAGCAAAAAACTGTTGAATCGGCCAACGGCCCATTGACTTGAGTGGTCAAACCGTCAACCCATTGACCCATTCAATGGTTTTTGACTATTTTTTATATTTTTTAATTTTTGTTGTCAGAACGGGTCGTCCATTCAAACCAGACGGCCAAATTGTCGACCCAAAAACCGGTGGCCAGAACGGTTCCATTTTCGAGTCGTATAAGTCACACGCTTGAATGACATAACATGTATGATACTGTTCAATGGACTTCGCACACTCAAAATTTTGATTGTAATTTTTATTGTCAGAATGGCTCATTCGTTTGAACCGAACAATGGCACCGTCGACCTGAAAACCGGTGGCTAGAACAATTTCGTAAATTTTTACTTATATTTATTTGTTGTTAGAATGGGGCGCCCATTCGAACTGAACGGTCAAACCATCGATCCAAAAACCGATTGTCAAAACGGTTTTGTTTTCAGGTCGTATGAGTCACACGCTCGAATGACATAACACATATGATACTACTACTTAATGGACCTCACAAACTCAATTTTTTGCCTATAATTTTTGTTGTCAGAACAAATTGTCCGTTCTAACCGAATGATCGAACTGTCGACCTGAAAACTAGTGGCTAGAATGGTTTCGTAGTTTTTTGCTTGTAATTTTTGTTGTTAGAACGGGCCATCCATTTGAACCAGATGGTTGAACCGTCGATTGTCAAAACATTATTAACAACATTTATCAATAATAGTAAGTAATTATACTATTTAATTAAATAATCATTAACGACAATTTTAATAATATTATGTAGTTATTTTTAATATAACAGTAATTCTTAAGTTTATGATATGATTTATTAACAATATTTATTAAATTAATAGTTACCAAAATTAAATTAAATTAATAGTATTTATCAATAATAGTCAGTGATATTAAATAATCAATAACAAAACTTTTAACAACATTTTTAATTATTTTTAATATAACAATAATTACTAAATTTATTAACAGTATTCATAATTTTAATTTAAAGTAAATATCTTTTTTATTAACAATATTTATAATAACAGTAATTATTAATTATAATTACTAATTATATATCTATTAAATTACTATAATAATCAGTAATTATTAAAACCGGGTTACTAGATTTATTAACAGTATTTTTTAATAACAATATTTATAATTTTAATTTAAAGTAAAAGTAAATTAAATATCTAATTATTAACAATATATAACAGTAATTATTAATTATAATCACTAATTATATATGTATTAAATTAATATAATAATCAGTAATTATATTTATTAAATTACTGTAATAATCAGTAATTATTTTTACCAGCAACAACGAACCACGGTTCCCCAGACTCCACTCCACAGTCCACAGGCTACAGGAAGGCGTACGTGATTGTAACGACTGACTATTAATTCCAAGTGAGTCTTCTTCCTTCAATGGCTTTTCTTATTTGATCCACAATTCTTTGTTCATAAAGAAGAATATAATTGTTCCAATTCCAAGTGATGAACAGAAAAAAAAGATGTACAAATTAACTGTAATGCTTGCTGATATAATTATCAGATCAGTGCGACACTGCACAATATAGGGTAATCTTGAGAAGTACTCCTTGGCAGCTGTATTACGTTCATGAAAAAAATATTAAACTAAAAAAAAAAATCCCTATGCTCCTTAGACTTGATAATATAAGAACCCTACATGGAGGGCAGAGAGAATTTGTTCACTTTTGTATAGACCAAAAAACATGGATTCCTATCTTAATGTGGTAGAGAAAAAACAAAGGAAATGCCCACCATGTTGACTGATAAATTCTACCAAGTATGATGCAAATCGAAGCAAAAGGCTTTATTGTAGTGAGAGTCGGGACTCAGAAGAGTGGCAGCTAGCAGGCTAGATGCTAAAGTTGAGTGGTCGGCCAAGGCATACCAGTTGAAGGTACTATAAAAGCATTAGAAAGCCCTAGTGGCCATTGTTTTCAGCTTAATTTATACTTGAAAGCAAGTATAGAAAAATAGACCACAAATGTTCTCCTTTCCTCAAAACTTTATAATATCTATAAAGACTAAGACATAGCAAAATTGGAATATAGCTTTACTTAGCCTCATATATAGAAGGTGCATGTGTGATTGTCAAAGATGGGGAAAAGGAGATTTTTGGAATATTTGTTGCCTTTGCATCCAAACCCATCTTTCCTTAAGCCCATCATCCTTGAGACTTATTATTATTATCCTCTCTTTCCACTGGTCGCTGCCATGTCAGCTTGATATCGATCTACATTTGAAGCGTTTTTCTGAGGTTTTGAGATACTATTCCCTCTACCCAGCCAGCAATAAAGGTTTTAATTATTTTGAGGCTTCTGTCCAATGGGCTTAAGCACAAGCAAAATTTGTATCGTGGAAGAGCATAGAGAACATTGGAATATATTACAAAGATGGAAGCGATGCCTTGAAGGAATAATATGATATCTTATGGGACTCCTCTTCATCTGCTACTCTTCTTTCACATTTGAGATTGTATATTTATAAGGAGTCCTACAGAGCCATGGCTACAGCACTAGAGAGAACATTGGGTTCTATCATTTCCGCCATTGAGTACTGTTGCTTTCGCTATCGAAACCTCAACAACATCAACCAGCAGGCCAACATGCCCAAGAGTCGTCCACTTTCATTGCAGGTTCGCTTTCATATCCCAGTGTGTTCATCTTTTTCAACAGGGTTTTCTCTAGTTCTTTTCTGTGTCTATTTTTCAACTTGATATGGAGGATAAATAGACAGAGAGAGAAGAGGAAAAGTGAAACTAGGGACCAATGTTTCTGGTTTATTGATTCATTCAAAGTAGTTAAGCAAGGGCATGTGGGAAACAAATACTTTTACCTTTATTTATTTATTTTTTAGGGGTGGGGGGGGGGGGGGGTTGATTTCTATATATTGTCCTCTCTTTATTGATTTAGTAGATTAATTTATTTGATCATCTTCACCTGGGGATGTTAATTTTTGTTCAAAATTACCTTTAATTGGGTCCACGGAACACACTTGACACAACTCTCTACTTGTTGGCTTAGCTTAGAGTTGCAAGCTGCTAATTAATATAGCCCTTTCAAGGAACTGACAACGTAACTTAATGGGAAAAAAAAATGGTAATAAAGTTATTTCTCCGTTGGAGTTGGACAACCTAAAACTACTTATTCCTTACAGAAACATATACATATTTGTTTATGCAGAGATAGGTAGAACCATTAAACCTACTGCTTGCGCCCACGGGTTAGAGTGATGAACACCTTTTATATATCCTTTTTGACAACCTTTGAAGTTTGAATACTATTTGTATTTGATGGATGTTCTCTTTCTTCTTCTAATTTTAATTTCTTTGATTCAGACGGTGGAGCTCAAAGTGAGGATGTGCTGCACGGGCTGTGAGAGGGTTGTAAGAGACGCCATACTCAAGCTCAGAGGTGAGCACTCAGCAGCCACGAGCCTTGGGTCATATATACATATCCCCTTTAAGGCCCAGTTCATTTACAAATTTCTCACTTACTCATTTATCAACATAAATAAGTAACACATGGCATTTTTATCCACAAAAAACTAATGTTAAAAAGAATAAATTATTTCATCATATTTTATAAACTTTTTCTTTCAAGTGGAAAAGTTATTTATCCATATAGTAGATGGATAAATTTTATCCGGATAAATAAAACTCTTTTTATTGACATAAATGTTTTTTGGGTAACACTTATCTAGATAAGTTCTCTTATATTCTTTTAATTTCTAGGTACATAGCACAATGACCTTTTTACCATGGTTTAAAAAATGAATCGGAAACGAAACCGTTCTAGCCACCGGTTTTCAGGTCAATGGTTCGAACAGACAGCCCACTTTGACAAAAATTTAAAAAAATAAATAAAAATAAAAAATGGCCAAAGACCGCTGAACAGGTTGACGGTTTAACTACACAGGCCAACAGGTCATTAACTAAATTTAATGGTTTTTGGCTAAGGACCGGGTTTGGAATAAAACAAAATAGGTTGCTTGGGCGATTCATGAGCTGAATGGTCCGACCTGGACAGTCAAGGGCAGTTCAAAAACTATGCTTTTTACCCACAAAAAACTAATGTTAAGAAGAACAAATTATCTCACCATATTTTATAAACTTTTTCTTCAAGTGAAAAAATTAGTTATTCATGTACGATATAGATAAGTTTTACCTTCTATACCATGGGGCCCGGTATTCAAGAGATATCTTTACTTTTTTTATTTACCGGTAAAGAAATGGGGCCTAAATAGTAAGTATAATATGAAGAGTTGGGTTGGTAATTGAGGAATATGGTGTGAAGATGATAATGCATGCATATATTATATATGGGTGTGTGGCAGGGGTGGATTCAGTGGAGGTGGAACTGGAGATGGAGAAGGTGACGGTGGTTGGATACGTGGATCGAAACAAGGTGTTGAAGGCAGTGAGGAGGAGTGGGAAAAGGGCAGAGTTCTGGCCCTACCCAAATCCACCATTGTACTTCACATCCGCCAATGAATACTTCAAGGACATGAACAACGACTACAAAGAGAGCTACAACTATTGGAGGCATGGTTACAATGTGGGCGAAAGGCATGGCAATATTCCCGTGTCTTATCGAGGGGATGACAAGGTCAGCAACTTGTTCAACGATGACAACGTCAATGCCTGTTGTCTCATGTAATATTTATATCTCTCTGCTTTTCATCAAATGCATAATTATTAAAGGAGATTTGCAACCCAAGTGCTTATGTTCCTTCCGTGTGTTTGTGTTTATGTGTGTGTGCTCTGTTAATTAATTTCTCGTGTGTAATGGCCGGAGGAGCTGTAGGGAGATTTTTCTAATTCAGCTTGTCATCATCATCAAGTTTAGATAGGGTGGGGTTAGGGTAGCAGAGAGCATGCAAGCAGGTTCCACTGGCTCATATCAGTATATATTCCCAATCCTAGCACCTCCTGAATGCCAATTAACCAACCACACCAGGCACCAGCGCTCACATGGTGACTTTACATTGTGGTTTCAGACTTCCAGTTCATCCAAGGCTATATTTGAAAGAAATAGCGGCGAGTGAAAGAAAACAACTTTCTCTTATTCTCTTTTGTTTTTTTACTTAGCCAAAGACAGCCTAAGTATTAGAGAGGACCTGATTAGCTGCATTGGGGAAATTTAACCTTTAAGTGAAATGACTATCCCTAGTTCTTTTTATTCGAAAACAAGGCTTGGAAAATTAATTAACCCTGTTGACGAGTATAAGAGATTAAGAGAGCAAAAGTTGTAGTAAATGTGAGTGACATTACGATTAGGGGCCGTTTTAGAATTTGGATAGCTTAAGTGCCTGTTTGAGAGGAGTCTGGATCTTTACCCACATAACTTTGCAGCCACATATGGAGAGATATATTCTTAATTCACGGGGGTAATGTGTTGTGAGTAGACATAGGCAAAGTTTGCCCACATAACTTTACAAGGTAGGATCCACCTCAAAAGCCCATAAGCAATAAAGCAAAATTTAAACAGTGTACAGCCATTTGGACTTCTCCCCCTACAAGCCTCTTCCACTAGCGCTTCTTCAGGGTAGCTGAATCAAAGTTAACTCCCCCCTACCCTAATGGACCCAAACTTTTTACCGAAAAAAAAATGGATCCAAGTTGAACTGCTCAGGATTAGCAACTGGAAATCAGGTAAAACTAGGAGAGCACTTCATCGCTTTTATCATGAAATTGTATGAAAAGTAAGAGAAATGATGGACATTTTTGTTTTGTTTTTATTTTTTATGAAAAGTTTTCCAAGGAAAAACATAAATTCCTAAGGCTAAAAAGAAATCAATTAAAATCAAAGTTTAAGGGCCCTATGGCCCAAACACACTTTGGAATTTTCTGATGGAATTAGGTGTTTTAGTGCTAAAAACCGGTGCCACCATGGCCCATATCCACCCAATTGGTATATCCTTGTGCTTGGTATAAAAATGTTGATATATTGAAGTATTTGCTTTTATTATTGAAAATTGTTATACATTTTCGCTTCTGAATGTGCCAAATGGGGAGCATGATTCATGAAACACCATCCCAATTCCCAACCAAAACTCTAGATACCTCCTTGTAGGATAATTTTTGCATAAAAACAAAATATTACATATAATTTATGACTATTTAAGCATAAATGCTGATGTGTAACAACAAGTAGGACATGTAGTAGTGGTTAGATATAGAGTGGGTCCACCTGAACCCATAGTTGGAAAACGAAAACGACTTTGCATTCGATGCATTCATTAGTGAAACCAAAACAAAAACTACAATAAGATGAAAATGAAATGAAAAAAATTAAAGAGGTTTCAATTTTCAATAAGCTCACGCATTTCATTCAGGGGTGAGGCGGTGAGCGCTGCACCAACATCTTTTACTGTAAATCCGTGGTGGGCGCATCTCAATTCTATCTCTATCTTGTTTGGATTTCCAAATTCCAATACGAAATTCTTGTGGTTACAGCTAGTAATGCCAAAGGCCCAGATTCTAAAAAAACTTTGGCTGTTAACGGCCTATATTATGTTGTTGAGAATATTTTTTGAAAATGCCACATTAGGTAAATTAGTGATTGTCCACTATTTCTTTTTTTCAATTTACACCCTTGAGTGTGAATCACCTATGGTCTTATGAGGACCAAGCGATAGCCATGTGGCAAATGGGAATTGTTCGCCTGAAAAGATCAAGCTTTAAAAGAAGAGGAGGGATCTAGTCCTCACATCTGGCGCCTCACACACATCTTACCATGCATTGGGAATAGTTATTATTCACAGGAGATGTTCCCAATGCACGGTGGATGTGCCTTTGAAGCGCCCATTTGTGAGGAACAGATCCTGACTCCACACGAGGTATTTCAAAAAGATTTCACAGGCGCACCCCACCGTATGATTTTCCAAGTTGCAAGGGCACACAGGCTCCCAACATAGTGTCCCCCGTCACGACTCCACCGTCCATTGGAACATCTCTTCAACTTGTCACGGGGAGATGTTCTATGTTCAAAATGCACGGGTGGATTGTGCTGTGAGGTGTGGTCAGTGGGGAGCCAATCCGTATACGTGGTGAGGTGATTGAAATGTTAATATTGAAAATATTTATGGCACTGAAATATCAAAATCTACGCATGAATTTTGATAAACATTCGTTATTTCGGACCTCAGTTACCATGATAAAAAATGTAAACAAGTATTGATTAATGAATGGGCGCCAAGCTGTGCCCAACCCATCAAATGATTGCAGCTTTACAGGAAAAAAAGAAAAAAAAGAAACAACTTGAGTGATTATCTATTAAATCCCAGAATGTCGAAACACATATTCGTTAAAATTTGCACCTATTTTATAATCAATTGGATGTGGATTTGAACCATCCAATCCGATAAAAATCTGGAAGATTATATGTAAAAACTAACTAATCTTTAATTTTTCTTTATTTTAATAACGATGGAATGGAGTCGGATTGAGTCTGAATCCAATCTGAACTAATCGGACCTGATTACAACCCTAATGCTAAGTAGCAAGCAAGCAGTTGCAATTTTTTTAGAAGATTCAACTTCAACAGTAAGAGAACCACCTCTTCGTTCAGGTGCGTGCAGGGAGGTTTAGGCAGCTTTTGTTAGAAACGATAGTAGTAAAAAGGAAACAGAAAAACAACAACTGTCCCAAAAGGAAAAGAACATAAAAACATTGCGGGCAACATTTCTTTGAAATATTATCGAACATTATCAATTTTTTGGACTGTTTTAAACCCATAAAACTCCTAAGTTATCAATTTGATCAAAATCTTGGGTCCAAGCTCGTAAATCATTTTTAAAATTTAATAAATATAATTTTAGAGAAGATTACCAAGATGGTATAATTTTAATTCCTCATACTGATCATGTAAATTTCTTACACAATTTCTTTATTTCTAAAGTTAATATCCACTAAGTCCCAAACCTAGGAGAAACTTAATGTTATGTTACTTTAACATTTTGTAAGTTAAAATAAAAATGAAAAAGGAAGCTTCTTTATGCAATTTCTCCCCCTTATACTAATAAAACTTTAGCCTTTTTAGAATCTTATTGTCCAAAATCCAAAAGAAAAAAATGATTAATTGAATAAAACGAAGATGAAAAAAAAAAAAAGGAAGATGAAAAATTCATTTTAGGTATGTAAAAAGTGCAAGAACAAAGGAAAATTATAGCCAAAAGCTATTTTGTCTTTGGTTAATTTCTCCTAAACAATGATAGCAATCAATAGAAATGCTATTGGATGATAGAATAATAGAAAGCCAGTTTAGAAGGAATTGGGTAGAGCATGGTTTTTAAAATCGAACCGGTGACCGAACCAGTCAGGGGTCTGATTGCTGGTTCGAATGGTCCGACCGTTCGATCCGAAAGGTCGGTCTATTCTGTCGAAAAAATAAAAAATCTAAAAAATTGAAAAACGGTCAAAACCGTTTAAACGGTTAACCATCTAGTTCAGCAGTTTGTTGACCAAAATCAATGGTTTTGGGGGAAAATGGAACCGATCAGGTGATCGGCTCCCAGTTTTTCCGGTTCAACCGTCCGATCCAGTCTAGTTTTGAAAACCATGGGGTAGAGGTTGGATGTGAGATATAAAAAGAGGAGCTAACTAATTAGAAATGGCAGTAGGGTAGGTTTGGAGAGGGTTTTGCAAATTCTAGACCCTCCTAGCCTCCCCAAACCTCTCAACCTATATCCTTCTCAAAGCTGAAAGTGGGTTGGATTTCAAAATCCAAACCCCCTCCTAGCACAATTGAAAATGCAAGACCCTCCCGTCAAAATTTTCAATTATTTGATGGAAACATGTAAAAAACACACAAACTATCAATTATTCCTTACATAAAATTCAAAACAATATTAAATTCAACATATTTAAATTTTTACCACTAAAAGTGAGAATGAGGCCTAGATTCTAGACTTTTCTTGACTAAAATACCCCTATTTTTTAATACGGTCCCTCTTAATTATGATAGCAAAAAATGCAATTTGGAATACTACTTTTTAAATTCATTCTACTCCCTCTGATTAAGTCATATATTCAATTAAGGTACGTATTCCCATTTCATATCATTAGATTCTATATTTAAGGTGTATTTAACAAGTGAGCTTTGTGGACCTTTTTTTTTATGAAAGTAGGGTTGTCAATTGGACCGGATTTGGTCCAATCCAATCCAGTCCAATGTGAGTTCATTATAAATGGACTAGGTCCAATCCAATTCAATGAATGTTTTGGTCCAATTTAGTGGACCAGATATTGGCTTATCTTACATCAATGGACCGGATATTGGCTTAATCCAACCCAATCCAATATAAATTTGTTACGGACGGACCAGATTCTCTCCAATCTAATCAATATTTTGGGCCAGATTGGTCCAACCGAATATGTTTTGTTGGTTCATCCAATCTGTCCAAATTGATTTTGGATTGGATGGGGTCCAATCCTAAACCGGTCCATTAACACCCTTACATGAAAGCATACCCCTACCTTTAAATTACTACTTTCCACTTTATTCAATTCCCTACCATCAAGTCCTATATTTAAGGTGTCAACTCTTAGTCTCCCTTCTTAAACCCTTTAGTCGAGGTCTTTTTGTTACTCATGAGTAAATTTTAATAATTAAATTTATATATATCCAATAATTTTGACAATACAAAATCCATATATTCAAAATGGGTGAGCCCATTGTGTCATAGTTAAACATACAAATTTAAAAGTAAATAAATATAAAATTATAAAAATACAATAAAACTGTGAAAATTTTGAGAACATCTCTAATACTATATATCTTTTATTAAAGAAAAATAAGTATGATGATAAACAAGTACTTTTATTAATTATGAAAATGAAATAAAAAATTGAAACTGACCAAGAAACAAAACTATTTTCATATTCAAGTGGTGCACCGATGGTTTAACCTTGTAGGTCAAATTGGTCAACCCATGATGGCATATTTAAATAAAATTCAAAAAAAAAAGATAAATAGACTAAAATTATTAAAAATATATAAAAAAATGTATACAACATTTGGGTGGATCTCAAATACTATGTATTCATCATATCAAACAGAAATAAGTGTGATAATCAAATAGTAATTATTTTTATTAATGATCAAAAACAAAATTGTTATTTCATCTAAGTGTTGGTCAGTGGTCCAATTGTTTGGGTAAAATGATGTCATAATTAAATAATGAAAACTAAAATATAGATAAAAATATAAAAAAATAAAAAAGTTTATAGAAAAATTAACATATCTCAAATATTACAAATTTGTCATACTGAAAAAACATAAGTGTCATAAACAAGTATTATTTTTATAATTAATTATGAACATGGAATAGCATATTTAATGCTGCCCAAAAATGAGATCATTTTCTTTCAAGTCAAAAGGATCAACATGTGTTTTCATAATTTTATAATAAAAACTAAAAAAAAAAAGATATAAAGCAAAAATTATAGATAATGAAAACAATTGTCAAAAAAATTGTACACATCTCTAAAGTTTTATATTTATAATAATAAACAACAGTAAATAAAACAAATAAAAAATATTTTATTAACAATAAAAAAGAAATACAAAATCTAAATCCAGTAGCACAGCATGTTTCAATTACTTAATGGATTATGATAAGGACATTGAAATTATTCTTGTTATCTGAAAATTGTTATGTCGTGTGCATTGAGTAGTAATGCATAAGTTCATACACCTTGCAACAACAAAGTTGGCATCCCCTAGTATATTGTTAATTTAATTATAAACACTAGAGGCGATTTTAATAAATTCAATAGATGGATCAAGGGAAGCCGGGGTTAGCCTAAATGCCTAATATCATACTCTACCCTTATCCATATGGGTAATAAAATCTCAACCCAAAATCTGTTTTTCAAAGAAAAATATCCACACTGTATGTAGGGATGGATACCCACTTGATAGGGTGAAAATTACCATCTCTATAACCCATTCGAGTTGGTGGAAAACTTTTGCAAAGATGTCTGTTTGTTCTTTTGATTAGAGACCGAAGTAGCCCATGTTCTTCAATTCCAATATTTTCACCATTAATGTTGATGACTGAAAACACTAATAAGTAATAACCCGTTATGGTTTTGATCACTTTTGCAGTATCCTGTGGCCTCTGCTAGTACGCTGTACTACTAGCTAGGAAACCAGCAGGGAACAATTACAACCCAAAAAAGAATACACATTAACTATTACCTAAAAGATTAAACTTAATATTGTAATTTACATGTTAAATGGTAGAGAGAGAGAAAAAAAAAAAAAACAGATAATTAATGACTACATATAATTAGGGGAAGGTTCTGCAATTCTCAAAAGTAAAAGTGAATTTCCAAAAGTGGATGATACCATCCTGCCTATATATAAACAAAAAAAAAACTTTTTTATTATTTACTACCCATGAATAAAGCGTTTTATTCATTTGCCATAATGGTTTTTACCTATGATACCGTCCTTATCTAGTTATGTTGATCTGTCTGTCTTTGGAATTAGAACCTTACATGCATCGTCCTACCAAAGAGCTCAAAATTGCTCCTTCGGCCTTGGAAGGAACCGATGAAGCAGGATTCTTCTTCTTAGATTTTGTCGTCAGTTTTTCAATTGCATCAGAATACGTAGCTCTCAATTCCCAATATTATTTGAACACAAAAATATTCCAACTTTTAAGGAAAAGAAATTTGAGTTTGTAGGGTCATTTTTTTAGTGAAGAAAAAAGAATTTTTAAGCCCAACCATTGATCTGATTTATTTAAAACAACCAGAAACATACTTGGTGCAGGTATGAACATTTTAACAAGGATATTAAACCAGAGAAGTTATAAAAATTAAGTAGTAAAAAACAATTAAGTATAATCGTCATTTGCTACTTTATATTCATTTAATTAATTTATTAAATAGTTAAACAAATCTTTCATATCCAAGGCTAAAATGGTCATTTGCTACTTTTCAGAATTTAGTATTCAGATTTCAAAACAAAGTAATTATTACAGGTTCAAAGACATTAAGACTTGAGAATTCAATGCCAACGGACAAACCCTGAGTGTTTTTAGGCGTTTTCATATCTTGGTTTTTAGACAAATAGTTTTTATATTTTATATATTTTTTTTTGGAAAAATGTCAAAATGACATATTTTTAATAGAAAAAGCATTTTCTTCTTTTTGCTTATGTGACACCAAACATTAAAAAATATGCACATAAACCACGAATACTTGATTTTCATTTCATAGGTCAAAAGCACTGGACAGGTGGATTATGTAAGGCCATTAGCATTTGGTAAACTGCTTGGTAAAATTATAATTTTGTATCAAGCAAAAAAATATAAAATTATACATAAAAAGTGATAGGCAATACCGTAATAGGGAGGAGGTAGTCCTTTTCGATCGAGCTAATCTCCCTCCTATTAGTATAATTAGGAGACTTATGTCTAACATTTGCAGCAGCTATCTTCAACTCCCCCGATCCCTATATCTATTGTACCGGTCACTAACATTTGCAGCAGCTACCAGCCTCTTTGCATCGCCAGCAATCATCAACTCTCTCCTCTACAATCATCTCCTCTTCTTTGTGTGAATTCGTAACAGACCATGTTATTAGATTTGAAATGGAGATAAACCAATTATTCAACTCATTTCATTAAAAATTAAAGAAACAAAAAAAGGAAAAACACAAAAATAGCAAATAACTTTTGATTATCTTTGAAATATTTTGTATCAAAATAAGTTTCAAACAATAAATATCTAAGGTAAATCCCCTAAATTTTTAAAGTATTCAACAAAAACCTCCCTTCTGTCATTGATGCACACAGAAAACCATTAAAATTATGAAAGCGCCCCTAATTAATTGTCAAAGTGCCATTAAAATATTTCAAAATACTGGTTCTTAATTTAGCTTTAAAGAAGCTTATTCAGTAGTTCGTTTTGTTCTGACAACCGAATACCAGTGGCTGAAACAGGTGATAAGAGTCGTGACATTATAAGAACGATTTTTATCGGCAGTCTGACAGCTGTAGAAGCCATGAAAATGCTTGCCAAGTTTTTAGCCGATGGCCTGGAAAAGGGACGGGTGAAGAGAGGAAGAAGGTTGCTTATGAGATCCAGTTTTGCAAAATCGAGCATATTCAACAGGTCTTACTTGGCAGATGCTGCACGATCCCCGATTTATTAAAGCTTCTATCCACAACTGATCCATCAATACAAGAGAATGCTATGGCAGCCCTGTTGAACCTTTCAAAACATTCCAAGAGCAAATTGTTAATTGTCAAGAACAATGGATTGGGATTAATTCTGGACGTTCTAAGAGGAGGAATTACAAAAGATTCTAGCAGTTGCTACATTTTTTTATCTTGCTTCAATTTTATGAGTACAAGAAACTGATTGGAGAGATGCCAACTACATTCTCTTCCTTGGTAGAGCTGATGAGAGAGAAAAAACAAAGAAAATATGAGAGGGAAGAGAAGAGTGGAGAGAAAGAGAGAGCCTTGAGGAGGTTGTCGATGTAAGTTGTCGAAACTCTGTTTGCTCCTGCTGTAAAGAAGATGAACAGTGTCTTTTGGTTGCTCCGGCTTGATGGAAGAGAGGAGGGACAATGGAGATGTTGAAGAGAGATGGAGAAAGAAGAAATCAAGGACAAAAACCAGTGAGGGGAGATTGGGGGAAGGATTTCTTGTCCTTCCCTCATTCTACGTCAAGAGGAAGGGGAAGCAAGGGCAACTTTGGTATTTTGAAATATTTTATTGATACCCTAACGATTAATTAAGGACACTTTCATAATTTTAATGGTTTTCCGTTTGGGTTAGTGACAGAATGTAGGTTTTTTGTTGAATTCTTTAAATGTTCAGGGGAGGTTTTATTAAAGTGAAACTATAGGGGGAGTTTTTATGATTGTCAGAAACATCAGGGGAGGTTTTTGTATTTTACCCTAATTTTTTAGGCTGTATCAATTATTATTATTGTTGTTGTTGTTTCAAATCTAATATTTGTGGATAACAAATCACGGAAGCTAATTATCTAAATATTCTATCCTACAAAATAAAAATAAATAAATAAATTATTGAAACCTCCCTTAAAGTTTGGTAATTGCAATCACCTCCCCTGAATTTTATGACATAGTTCAAGGAGACCCCTTTGTTAGAATCCTCTAAAAATAGACATTAAATCTCTTTTCTGAAATTGTCTTATCTTTCAAATTTGCCCTTCATATTAATCGCTCAAAAAGGAAATTGCAACTTTAAATTCTCTATTTTTTGTTTTTATAAATTTTGTATTACTTTTTTTTCTATAGAAATCAGCATGGGTATTTTAGATATTTTTGTACTTTTTGTTAGAGGATTTTGACAAAGAGGGTTTACTTGCAAATGTATCAGAAATTTCAAAGAAAATAATTACAATTACCAAACTTTAGGAAAAAATTTAGCAACGGTCAGAAATTTTCTGTTTGCTCATGCCAAACCAATTCCTTTATGTCAACTGGAGTAAGCTATTGCCTTCTTTAAAACTCTCTCTTTGGCCCCCAGTATGCAGTTCACCTATGTTATAATTGAAAGTGACGCTGAATTGATTGTAAAACTTCTGTCCGTAGAGAGCACTGATCCACCGTGAATGCTACACACTACTCAGTCAACTTTGTTCTTAGACAATGAAATTGGGTTGCTTGTCATTGTATCTCTCTTTTTGGGTACACATTTGGGCTGCAATACTTGATTTCTTGCATCATTAATTCTATTTTATTAGAGCTTATGAGTTATGATAGAATTTTGCAGGGCAATACACATTTGGCTATTTGGGATGTCTAGATCTTGAAAAAATTATTCAAAATATTAAAACAGATCACTTCAGTCAAACATCTAAGTGTAAAGTTATGGCCTCCAAAAGTTTGTACATTCATTGAATGTGTAACTCGTGGCCCACCCACTGATCGGATTAAATAGATCAATGACTCAACCTCCAAGGTTGAACTATTTTTAACCAGATCAATGGTTTTTGACCAAATTGCAAATTTCTTACAAACCAGACCTAGAATCTTAGCTGGTAATGGTTCAACCAAAAACACTGCCACTAGCCTAAATTCTTCCAATACCTGCATCGACATTATTTTGAGAAACCCCGTCGGAAGGTAAGCTCCATCTAATAGCTGGTGAAGTAGGATTTGCTAATTCAGTGCCGCCATTGCCATGAAAAGGTAGGTTAGAAAGCACAAACTCGGTTTGTGCATGGCCCTTTAGAATGATATGTTCCGGGTTGAAGACAACCCCATTAAATATTAATTTGTTTCTCTCCATCCAGATCTGCCGCATAATTAAACACCCCTCTTCTAAGAAGCCTCCCATCTTCACCAACATCATCAAAACTCCATTGAGCAATGATTATCTCCCACACAGGTAGGAAACAAACCAAATAATGTGCATGAACCTTGCTCATATATTCATGTGTAGTTTAAATTGATACATTTTCAATCCTATTGACACTAGGATGTGCCATGTCCAATTGTCCTTAAATATGGCTTTGACAACTATTATTTGAGTCTGAATCTTCTGTATTCTCAAAGTAGTGAATTCTAATGTAGACCCAATAATTAAATACCATTGGTTCTTTACACATGTGGTGTTGCCATGTCCATTCTTTTTGTTAGACAGTGTATGTTCTTATCTTCAATCAGATTGATGTATAAATATATTTATTGTAAATGAATAAAAGTACATTATTGTTTCATGTTGTTATTGGTATATTTTTGTAAATTTACCTCTTAAACTGGATACTTATGAGACTCGTGTTATTTTAGAATGTTCTCAGTCATTGGATAGACTTGGAGAGTTTATCCTGTTAAGGTTAACACTAATGTGCTACCAAAAAAGTTGGGGCAGCTTGTCTCCGATGTTAGGGTTAGACCTGAAGCACATGTAGTGTGTGTTTGGTTGAAATACTGAACCCGGACCACTCTCCAGTTATGCCTATACCTTGGAAATTGATGGACAAAACTAGAAAGTTACACATAACCCCTAAACTTGATTATGGTACTGCACTAGCTAGCAAATTGGGTTATCTTTGATATGCCAATCAATTAGATCATTTGTGAGTCAAAACTTAAGTATGTTGGGACAGTCTAAGAATTCACTTAAGTGGGTGACCATAGTGATAGGATTGGCCCATTTTGTCGGACAAAGTGAATGATCGGGATTGCACTTTCTCCGATGGAAACCTAAATTGTCGGTATTGGATTTCAATTGTGTTTAAGGTTTGGATTTGCAAAATATTTGCAAAAAGGTTAAGTATTTGCAAAAACGGTTTTAATTCTTGATACCCATCCGAGCAGAAAGTGTAACACTGTACCTTACAGTCAGGGGAGAGGTCATGTCCTATCGGGCAGTGTTTGATCATTGTAGGCTGAGAGGTTAAGTGTAAAAGACCATTAAGGGCTGATTATCTAATGGGCTATATCTTACTTAAGTCCATTATCCTTAAGTCTTCATAGGATGACTGGATTAAAGGATCATTTAACTGTAAATGTTGGGCCCATTTTGACCCCATATTGATGAGTTACAGGGTTCACTGCGTTTGGCAGTGAATTCGGCCAGGCCTTTTCACAAAGACTGGCCCGAACCCATGTGGGCTTATATGAGGTCATTGTGGGGTCCCATGCCATACAAATCAAACCTAAATTAGCCAGCAACACTCTTGGATCGTGAGCCACATAGCTAATGGGCCTAAAGCCCATGATTAATATGATTAATTAAGATGTCACATGACTACTTAACTGTCATGTGACATGGGTGAATCTGGGTTTGGATATGGGTATGGAGCACTCATTCTCTTAAGAGGATAAGACCTATCCCATGATAGATTCCATATCCAAATAAAGATTTGGATAAATACTCCTAATTCGATTAGGAGAGGTGCTCCATAAAGGATAAAGAGAAGAAGAGATCGAACTGCTCAAGTCTCTCTGCGAATTCATCTTTCTCTCTTCTCTTCTTGTCGCCCAAGAAACCCTAGTTCGATCTCAACTTCTACGATTGATCTTGATCAGTTATTTCTCTGATTTTTGCAAGAAAAATACAGAGAGAGTGCAGTTTTGCTGAAAACTATGTTGTTGAACTAGCTTCAACTTCAAACTGTGCCATCTTCAGTGAAAGCTAGTTTTAGGGACTGATTTAGGTGTGAACTACCACCTTGGGAGCTACATTTTTAGAACCCATATTAGGTATACATCCCTCTTGTTTGGTTTCAAATTTGATCCAATTTCAGTGCAAGATCGATCTTAAAAAAGTGTAGTTTTCAAAAATCAGGGAATTCGATTCCCGGAAGGTTAAGATTTTTTTTTTGGAATTTTATCATCCATCTAGCATGGTTTGACCATCCATATGATGGATCTTAACTTTCCTTAACTTTCTTTCTTCCCCAAACCCTAATCTACAAGTTTTATTACAAGACTTTTAAGAGCTTATATGTAGTTCCTTGTTCTCCTTTACCCTTGGTCTGATTTCAGCCATAGATGCAATGTGATTGGGAAAGTAGGAAAGTATAAGTCAGCCCTTTGCTTTGACAAATACGATAGTCTTCTTATGTATCTCCAATGAGATTGAGCATACAATATTGATGGAGGCCCATCTCCTCATATAGGCGGCCATGCAAGAGATAAGAGGCACATGCAAGATAATTCAAGAATTCAAGATAAATCAAGAATTCAAGAAGTCCAAGATCCAAGGCAATTCCCAGGAGGCAAGATAACTCATGCATGGATAGACCTAGGGAGATCGGACAGTGGAGATCAAGGCAACATCCAAGAAGAGTTCGATCCTAGCTAGAAGATTAGATGTTCAAGAATTATCACAATTTTCTTTCCTAGTTACTCTACAATTTCCAAATGTATTATAAATACTGTTATTTACAAGTTAATAGACACAATTCAGTTTTCGCCAACTTTTCTCTCTCCTCTAAGAGATTCACGTATAGCTTCGCTACGAAGCAGGTGCTCGCCTGGTGCTTGCATAGCCAGCCCGGCTTAATGCTTCCACACAGTGTCAAGAGGTATTGGAGCAGGGAATTCGCCTAGTCAGATGGCCAACCAAGATGGTAGCAATCGCAACCCACCCCGTGACGGAGATCAGGGGTTACAAGCTATTTGGAGAGCAATCAAAGAGCAGCGCACGACCACACGTTACATCGAGCAGCAGTTGACAGAGATGGCTGAACAACTGCGGACCTTGTTACGGGAGGTTGTTCCATTAAACCGGGAGAATCCATATCCAATCGAAGGAGACGACCACGATAGACCACCCGTCAACACTGCATCCTGACATCCGGTTCTTGATGATGAAAGTGACAACGAGTTAGAGTTTGGTGTTGCTCCAGTTATTCCCGGCACGACAAAAACGATAGAAATTGGCGCAACCTAGGTAATTTCAATCCCCATCAGAATAATGATGAATTTAAACTCAAGGTCGACATCCTACTTTTAGTGGGGATCTTGGTATAGAGGGCCTTCTAGATTCGATCACAGAGGTCGACCGTTTCTTCGAATACCTGGAGATCCTAGAAGAAGGAAGGGTGAAACTAGTAGCCTTTTGACTGAAGGGAGGCACATCTGTCTGGTGGGAACAAATAAGAGAGACCCGGATCAGAGAAGGAAGAGGTCATGTTTGAACCTGGAGGCGCATGAAACAACTTATAAGAGGTAGATTTTTAACCCCAGATTATGAACAATATATGTTTAAATCATATCAACGATGTGCGTAGGGTTCAAGAAGTGTCAATGAATATACATCTGAATTTCTAAGATTGGCTTAAAGAAATCAGCTATATGAAAGTGATAACCAGCAGGCAGCCCGTTATCTGAGCGGTTTGAAACTGGCTATCAGAGATAAAATTGGCGTCTTGATGGTTCTTAGTGTGTAGGAAGCAAGGAACCTAGCTTTAAAAGCTAAATTAATGTTCCAAGAAAAGACCCGTGGTGATAATTACCATTGATACAGTGGAAGTGACAACAGATCGGCAATTGTCGACAGAAACAAATCAGCCCCAGGAGTACAACCTTCTCACCTGGCAACTACAGCTAACGCTAGTAAGGCCATCACGGGAAGAAATACTCGAGGTAACCCTTCCCACCCTCCTAAACCCAGTAATCCTTATGCAAAACCTACTCCTTTTAAATGTTTTAAGTGCAATGAATTTGGGCATAAGTCCAGTGATTGTCCTAGAAGGAAGGCAGATAATATGATAGAGAGGGAGGAGGAAGAAGATGTTGAAGAGGAAGTATATTGTGGACCTAATGGGGAAGATGAAGAAGGTTCATACGAACATGAAGAATATACATGTGTTGTGAGAAAATTAATGTTGTCCCAAAGAAACAAAGATACCTCTCAACGACACCGAATGTTCCGCACTAGATGTATTGTAAGGGGTAATTATTTGATTTAATTATTGATAGTGGCATTCAAGAAAATATTATTTGCAGGGATGTGGTACAAAGACTACAACTACTCCCTGAAAAACATTCAAACCCATACACAATTGGGTGGATCAAAGAGGGCAGCAGCGTACGGGTGGAGGAACGCTACAAGGTCCCATTTTCCATCGGTAAGTACAATGATGAGGTGTATTGTGATATTATAGACATGGATGTTTGCCATATTTTGCTAGGGAGGCCTTGGCAGTTTGATACAGATGCAAGACACATGAGTAGGAAGAATACCTATCAACTTGAAAAAGAGGGTATACGCAACACTTTATTACCCATGGCTGAAAAGAATTTCCCAAAGGTTCCAAAAACAGATGAGAAAAATTTCCTTACTATTACACATGCTGAATTTTTGAAAGAATGTAAGGATACCCGCGAGGTACACTTGTTGGTAGTGCAGGGAGAAAGTGAGAATGAGACACTAGAAAGAAAAAAATTCCAGTGGAAGTGTAGGGACTACTTAACGAGTTCCATGATGTAGTTCCAGATGAGTCCCACCAATGTGAGATATACAGCACCACATTGATTTTGTTCCAGGTGCTAGTCTACCTAATCTCCCACATTACGGATGAGTCCTAAAGAAAATGAAATTTTACGGGAAAAGGTAGAAAAATTGTTGAAAAAGGGGCATATTCAGGTCAGTATGAGTTCTTGCGCAGTACCAGCATTGTTAACACCAAAGAAGGATGGAAGCTGGAGGATGAGTGTCGACAGCAGGGCTATTAATAAAATCACTATTGGCTACAAATTTCCCATTCCCAGGCTAGACAACATGACAGATCAGCTCGATGGAGCAATAGTATTATCTAAAATTGATCTCAGGAGCGGATACCATCATATTAGAATCCGTCCCGGAGACGAATGGAAGACAGACTTCAAGACTAGAGATGGCATGTTCGAATGGTTAGTCATGCCCTTTGGACTAACCAATGCACCCAGCACATTCATGAAGCTGATGAATCAGGTACTACGTCCCTTTACTGGTAAATTTGTTGTGGTATATTTTGATGATATTTTAATTTACATCAAATCTATTTCTGAGCACATAGGACGTATTAGGGAGGTATTAAAGGCATTAAGGGAAAACAAATTATATGCTAATTTAAAGAAATGCACTTTCATTAGCGATAATTTGTTGTTCCTGGGATTCATTATAAGCAAGGAAGGAATTAAAGTAGACGAAGAAAAAGTGAAAGCCATTAGGGAGTGGCCGACCCCATCAAATGTCACAAATGTGAGACGCTTCCATGGGTTAGCAACTTTCTACAAGCAATTTATCAAGCACTTCAGTAGTATTGTAGCTCCCATTACTAAGTGTTTGAAAAATGGGAAGTTTCAATGGGGAGAAGAACAAGAGCAAAGTTTTGCTCTCATCAAAGAAAAATTATGCACTGCTCCTATCCTTGCCTTACCAAATTTTGATAAATTATTTGAAGTTGAGTGTGAGGCCAATGGAGTTGGCATAGGGGTTGTATTGTCCCAAGAGAAGAGACCCATTGCCTTCTTTAGTGAAAAATTATGTGAAGCCAGGAAGAAGTAGTCCACCTATGACAAGGAGTTCTATGCGGTGGTTAGAGCATTGAAAACATGGGAACACTATTTAATTGCAAAGGAGTTTGTTCTTTATACTGACCACTAAGCCCTAAAGTATCTCAGTAAGCAAAAACAATTAAGGAGTGATCTGCATGCAAAATGGTCTGCTTTCCTTGATAAATTCTCATACAAAATTGTGTATAAGGCTAGACAACAAAATACAGTAGCCAATGCTCTTAGCAGACGTGTAGCCCTGATTAAGACCCTAGAAAGACCTATACGCCCAGGATGAGGACTTCCAACAGGTATGAGAAAAATGTGTGAATCGACAGTCAGCTGATGATTTTTACATTCATGATGGATTCCTTACGAAAGGAGAACAGTTGTGCATCCCTTGCACCTCCCTCTACGAAAAGATCATCAGGGATCTGCATGGGGGTGGACTAGCAAGACACCTTGGGAGGGACAAGACAATGGAAGCAGTCAAGGGGCATTACTACTGACCGAAATTAAGAAGGGATGTATCCACTATTGTGAATAGATTTCGTGTCCATGGATTTGGGAAGACCTGTCCATGGATTTCGTGTTGGGATTGCCAAAAACCCCAAGAAATATGGACTCCATCTTCGTAGTGGTTGATAGGTTCTCTAAGATGGCTCACTTCCTCCCATGCAAGAAGACAGTAGATGCATCAGTGATAGCTAAGTTATTTTTCAGGGAGATTGTCCGTTTACATGGGGTACCTAAGACTATCACATTTGATTGAGATACAAGGTTCTTAAGTCACTTTTGGATGACCCTGTGGATGCTCTTTGACTCATCATTAAATTTCCGCAGTACAGCCCATCCGCAGACGGACGGACAGACAAAAGTGGTGAATCGGACCCTTGGTAATTTGATTCGTAGTATCTGTAAGGAGAGGCCGAAGCAGTGGGATTTCGCCATAGCACAAGCTGAGTTCGCCTACAATAATGCAGTCCACAACTCTATAGGTAGATCTTCATTCTCCATTGTCTATATGAATGTTCCTAATCATGCACTGGACTTAGTGAAGCTACCCAGAGTACCCAGTGCCTCGGAAAAACAGCTGGCAGAACAAATCCAGTCCGTCCAGGACGCATTAAAGCAGAAATTGGAGCAAACCAATGCAAAGTACAAGATGGCAGCAGACAAGCATCGTCGGCACCAAGTGTTTGATGTCGGTGATGATGTTATGGTGTTCTTGAGGAAGGAGAGGATTCCCATGTGGGAAAGTAAAACAAACTGCAGCCTCGGAAGTATGGTCCATACAAGATTGTGAAGAAGATCAAGGACAATGCTTATATCGTGGACCTACCAGATCATATGAATATCTCCAAGACATTTAATGTTGCTGATCTTCATCGCTACCTACCAGAGAAGGCACTTGCATATCCTAGTCACGACTCGGGGTTGAGCTCTTTCCAAGTGGGGGAGAATGATGGAGGCACATCTCCTCATATAAGCGGCCATGCAAGAGATAAGAGGCATATGCAAGATAATTCAAGAATTCAAGATAAATCAAGAATTCAAGAAATCCAAGATCCAAGGCAATTCCCAAGAGGCAAGATAACTCATGCATGGATAGACCCAGGGAGATCAGACGGTGGAGATCAAGGCAACACCCAAGAAGAGTTCGATCCTAGCTAGAAGATTAGATGTTCAAGAATTATCACAATTTTCTTTCCTAGTTACTCTGCAATTTCCAAATGTATTATAAATACTGCTACTTACAAGTTAATAGACACAATTCAGTTTTTGCCAACTTTTCTCTCTCCTCTAAGAGATTCACATATAGCTTCGCTACAAAGGAGGTATTCGCCCGGTGCTTGCATAGCCAGCCCGGTTTAGTGCTTCCACGCTGCGTCAAATATCATGCCAAAATTAAACATTCAGATATTGGGTAAGAAGGACTCAGCAGTCTTGATCTCATTATGACCATCATCTTCCTAGCTTTCACTCCGATTAATATTTTTAATCACAGGCTCAACATCTTGAATATACAAAATGGTGCTGAACTGGGTCACGAGGGTCGAAAAACAGTAATAACGGTGAGTTTTGTTAACTTACCACACATGGGAAGAAAGTCAGCTGTGTGAAGAACAAGGGGCATTTAGTTATTGGGTCTACAGCAGAGTCCACTATGCTTTGAGACTACAGCTGATCCGGATTCCTATTATTTGTACTTGTACTACATTGTCATTATTTTCAGCAATCCTTTCAACGGTATTAAAAATAAAAAGAAGGGAGAAGAGAAGAAGATACAATCCTTGCAATGGTATCATAGTCCATCTTACCTTAATTTTAAATCACAGACATCGTTAGTGGTCTTCTACGCCCATGCCTAAACCATTTTAACTTACTCTATCGTTTTATCACCTCTTGGAGCTATTCCTAGTATCCTAACTTTTGTAGTTTTCTCATTTATCATTTATCCATCTTAGCATTTGCATTTTTGCCACATGTTTTTTCTGGACATATTTATGGGTATAACTGAAAAATAATTTCTTAGGAAATGCCGAACATGATATATTTATAAACTAATAAGCATTTTTCTTGTTCAAATGTCAGATATCTAAAATTTAAACCCTTTCTTGAGCAGCAACTGGGAATGCTATATTCTTTGAAGCTGTACTTATACCTTTCTCTTAATTTCTTTGGTATAGGATACTTGCCCTAGTCTGTCCAGCAAATCGCAGTGGTACTAACTTACTAAGAATATGTTTTAGGAGCCATATAATGAGATGTTTTATGTATTGGAGGCATCCACAAAGATTAATTTACTTCTTGGATTGGCAATATAATTCTTCTTCCTCCTCCTCCTCTTGTTGTTGTTGTTATCTCCACTTTTCTCTTTCTTCAAGGACTTATAAAGACGTTGTTTAGTACAGTGGAAGTTTATTTAATAAACTTTTTTGTACTATATTTATCTTGAAAAACAAGATAGTGGTTGATAAATGTTTATTTGGTATTGATGGACAAATAGGCACCCTTAGCCCCCATACAATATGCTGAACAATAAATAAACGACAGGGTATTGGGGGAAACACTTAAAATGGTGTTTTCTCAATGACTGGTTCTCACACGAACCAAGAAAACATTTATTTAATAAGCAATCTTACCCAATAGCATTTTGCAATGAACACACAGAACACCTACATGGCAATAAACTGACACAGGTTTTCAAATAAACAACCACAGAATCAAACACCAAGAAATTGACAATTCCCTAAATTAAGCGTGATATATTGATCACATGTGAACTAAGGATAACAGAAAGAAACAAAGAAATTTTAGATTTGTTGTTATTTTTGGTGTGTGTGGCGGGGGGAGGAGGGTGCTTGAGGAATTGAGGGTCTAACAGCGATGTCTATGCAATGAATGAATGATACCAAGCGAGTAAAGCGATTCTCTAGGGAGTGGAAGCCTGGGAGAGGAGGGGGAGGGGGGGTGTAGAGGGTAGGGACAATGGAAACAAGAGGAACAAGAGAGCAATAAAAAAGAAAACAAAACAGAAGGGCTGCAGCCCATACACACACATCACAGACGGGCATCTCCTCATTTGGTCGGGGCACTCTTCTAGGTGTATAGGTAGGTATCTAAAGGGAGAGAGAGAGAGAGAGAGAGAGAGAGAAGGGTCCGGAGGGTGCGCATTATGACAGTAATATCTCTCTTGTATCATTCTTACAAAATACAAATTCCATTATTGCATTGTTTCTGGGATCGGCTGCACTAGGTTGCACTGTCGCTGTTAAAGCTCAGAAAACATAAAACTGACACCAGCTTTCTTTTTACCTCTTTCTCTTTTCTTCTGAAACACTAGGAATCAGAAAGAGAATCCCAGTTCATCACAACCATCCATTTGGAACAGTAGACCCAGATCTTTCTTTAATTTTGTCTTGTTTTCTTCCAACTTTTATATTGGGGTGATAAAACCAAAACAAAGTTGCCCGCCAAACCTTCTCTCCGTTGGCATTGATGCATTGATGCATCTCCACCCTCCTCTCTTCGGATGCTTCTTTCTCCTTTGTAGCCTGTGTAACTGTTGTTGTTTCACATATGGTGGCAGGAAGGAAAAGCAACGGAGAGAGGGGGAGAGAGAAAAGAGAGAGATATCACGGGAATTCGGTGCATTAAATGCATAGCAAGTTGTAATTAATTAGAAAAACAAAAGATCGACGTGGTCCATGCTGCCTAGGAAAGCAGGAGTAGATTGCAGTTGCACGCGCCTGCCATTCTTTAAAATTAATTTGTGACTCATTTAATAACCAAACAGAGAACTACTTTGTTTTTTTTCTCCTCTCTCTCTCTCTCTCACACACGCATACATCTATATGTGTATTCAAATGTATGAAGTATCCACCTATACTCAGAGCTCAACTCGCTGTCGAGCTTGCTCGCTTAATGTCATCAATTACGCCTATGAACCCTAACCTACACACACACCATCGTAGTACTGAGTTGGGTCGTCGTCGTCGTCTTCTTCTTCTTCTTCTTCTACTACTTCTCTTCTCGTAAGAATTGAATCTCGTGAACGGAAAAGCCTATCTCTCCTCCCCCTAATAATATTCGACATGATGGTCCAAACCATGTTCGTTCAATCAATGTGGTTAGTCTTTGTCCTTACTCTTTCTCTGATATGCAAACCCATGATGATGAGAATGGACCGCAACCATAAATAGCACTAACGGTCCCGTAATTAAAAAGGACAACACAAACCCTAACCAAGATACCAAATTGAATTTCTTCTTTCACTCTAGTATATATATAGGATAACGTAGCTAGAAAGAGTGTTGCACCCTGCACAAACACAAACACACCCCTCAGATAAACTAACTGCGTCATAGTTTGTACACTGTACCGATGTGGTGATCCTAATATATATAGCCTAGGCTCCGCCATTTCCATTACCATTACCATGAGCAGGACAGAGTTGGACGGACAGATCAGTTGCACGACAATGGACTCTTCAGGGTTTATGATGGAAGTCAAATTACTAACCCACGGTCAAGCAGCTAATATGCGCATGTAGCCCATATGGGTGACTAATAGTCTCACCCCCCCGGGGACAGAGGGCGTAGTACCGTTACTGTTCATACTTCCAACTGAACCGGCTTACCTTTTTCCTGTCAAGTTCCAACCAAAAGGGTTGGGATATAGCTGCTCACTTCACTCTCTTTAGTTTGAGAGAGAAAGAGGGATGGTAGTGGTAGGTGGTGGGGTTGAAGCTTAATTTGAAACTTCTGGGTGGGCACAAAGAACGATGGGCGGATGCACAGGAGAGGAGATGCTTCCATTCCCCCCGGTGACCATGTTTCTACCTTGATGAAAACAATTGAAAATCGCGTACATTCTCGTTACGGCTGTTTTTTATTGGACTCTGCTGCGCGCCCTGTCCCCCTCTTTCCAGTCTCCATGAACGCACGGCCACTCCTTCAATTCCTTCCATCATCACTTAAGCTTTTATTACTACGACTACTACGACGTTGGCAAGTAAGCTAGCAACTCTCGAGAAAGAATCAAATAAAAAATATACAGTGTAATGACATGGATGATGATGATGATGATGTATATATATGTATGCCTGCTGCTTGACTGCTTTTGCAGCTTGAATTATCCGGGTAAAAGCATTCAACTCAACCCTCTCACTCCATCCATCAACCACCTTTAATTAATTTTAGGGTCATATTCTCTCATCGATCCCTTCGTCAACAGACAACAGTTCGCCTCAACCTCAAGTATACAATCCAAGTCCCATCTGCATATGACTAAATATGTATCTTTATGTTGGGTTTTGCGAAACGTGTGCGGATGGACATAAATAACATATATAATTTCTTCTTAATGATACTCAGTTGGTTGGTTGCTCGATTTATGGCCACCCATATTTTAAGGAGTAGCCCCACGCTGACACCTTCTTTCCTTAGCATAAACAATATCAACAAACCGCCGGGAGACCTGCAGGATGGAAATTAAGATGGACCGATCCAATGGTTATTTTTGTTGGTAATTCGTATTCTCAGGGATGAGGATGATGATGATGATGATGAAAACCCATTACACAGATTGGTTGGTGAAACTGAAACACAAACAGCCTCTCTTGGACTTTAAAGAATTTGTTCGGTTTTCCTATGATCATGTGCTGATTCATAAGCCTACAGTACAATTGGCAAACAAGAATTTACATGGTACAGAAGCGTTAACAAATGGCGCTTTTCGTGCAACCTCAGGTCATCCAGGATTGTTCACATCACACGGTAACTGAAACAAGTTAATTACAGATTTTTGGCGATAGTTGATGGAGGTTACAGCCTTGGATTTTTGGATTGATTGATTCATAGACGACTTACTAACATAAATCCATCCCTTCTTCTGTTGGTAAAGAAAGAAAACAGCTTTAGTAATAGTCGATAGCTTTATTTTGGTCCCTCCTTTAATGGATTGGAAGTGAGCACTAGTAGAAAGCAGGAAAATGCAAAAGTTATGATTTACAGTTGGAGTGGTAACTGGTAAGGGACCATGCTAGATACTTTTTGGCTAGTTCGAAAGACTAGGAAAATTATTGAAACATGGCCATGGTGGGTAGCCAGGTAGGCAAAAGCTTAAAACAAGAATGAACCCTGGTATCCTACTAGGGCAGAGATCAGCTTCAAGGCTTTTTTTTTCTCTATATATGGTGGTAAACATACACACCCGCCCCAGCAATTCCCAGAGAGAGTGATATTCATATGAAGTTCAACTCCAAGGATTTTGCTCATTTTTGTGAAAGAGAGAGAGAGAGAGAGAGAGAGAGAGAGAGAGAGGGGGGGGGGGAGGGAGAGAGAGAGAGCATTGCAAATGTAAAACTAACAAATAAATCCAGAAGACAAAACATAACAAAAGTTTACAAAAATCCGGAAAATTAAGAAATATCTTTCCGTTTCAACAAACGAAAATGACATAGGACAACAATCAAAACCCATTAAGCATTGAGGTTTCAAACAAGAACAGAATTATTGGAGCATCACTACGCCTTGTTTTGCTTCCTTTCCTTCTCTTGTTAGCTTTTTAGTTTGGAATTGTGATAATTATGATGTTTTGAGAATGGGGCAGGATGATATTGTTCGATCTGTAGTAACTAGTAAGGAATCTCCGGTGCCGGCCCAGTAATTTCATGAACCCAATAAAAATGAAGCATAGGCTCGGGAGGGGAGAAAAAGAGTGTGCTAATTAACCCTATAAAATGCATTCTTTTCTTCGTGTCACTGGTGACAACATACACTTTGTTTCGTCAATTATAAGGCAAAGGAAATTTCTAATGACTAGATACAATTCAAGCCCAAAATTATCCCAGATCGTTGTCACATTCTTGGGATAGAACCAGTTGGATATTGGCATATATTGATCTGAAGTTTAATTGATCACAATTCAATTGCAGAAAGACGAACAACGGACAATTCTGAAGTTTTATCAATAAATAGATGCTTAAAATACCCCTACTTTTATTTTGTTTGGGCATAGCTCAGGGTCCATTGGGTTTGCGAAATCCCCTAGAATCGGAATCCAAATCGCCTACTCCCCCACCAGTTGTCTGGTTTAAATGGAAATTGGAATCAATTCTATAAGATACGCATGACTCCTAAGGAGGGTTGGTGTAAAGATAAATAGCCATTCTCTCAAATCGGAGAATGCCATTCTGCCAAGAATCGAAATCAGAATCCCATTCCGCCCAACCAAATGGCTTGAACAATTGAATTGCAATCGCAACCAAACGGACCCTCAATTTGAAAAATACGCAGTTATATCTAATTAAATGATATAAAGCTTCAACTCTTCAATAACATAATGAGAATAATGCTATGAGATATTGAATTTATAAATGCTGAATGCTAACCAGGCTCAAGGATTGTTGAAATGAAATATGTTTTATTTTTTTTATGAAAGCGTAAAAGAAAGTTTTAGATCATCATGATCGATGCACCCATTCTTTTCTATGCATATTTTAGACTTATCATTCTATGTAGACTATCTTGTTGAAAACCAGATACCTCCCCTACCCAAGTCAATTAACTTGAATTGCAATAACTATATCAAACGATTTCCTATTTAGATTTTTTTTAATTAATATAAAATGCCTAGTAATACTAATACTCCATCGTTTATAAGTTAAAATAAGTTTCACATCTAAATTCATAAAAACATGAAGTTCTCTAATTTGGTTTCAAGTTCAGGCATGGTTTTTCAGGAAAGTTAAAAAGGAATAAGCCAGTATTACGGAAAGTAAAGAGGACAGTGATTAACACAAGTAGTGTGCAAACAAAAAGAAACAATATCTAATTGTTATATAATACTCACCAGAAATAATTGATTTAGTGTTTAAAAAAAAAGACTGTAATGAAAACAAAAGAAATACAACACAATGTTGATCGACCAACCATACATGCCAAAAACAGTTTATTAATAACAAGCTTCAATTAGGTAAACCAAATTGGCATTCCTTATTTTAAGGACTTATCTCCTTTTTTTTCTGTTAAAATGCTCCTATGAACACTGAGTTTTTAACTGCAAAAATGAGATAAGCCCTTGAAATAAGGAATGCCAAATGCAGCCTAATTAGCATCCAAAAAACTAGGATTGCAAACTGGAATTCATAAGGCTTCTATACTTATTAACTGTAAAATTGAGCTCAAATCAACACATTTTCATTTTTTTCACTAACGTGTTTGGATACTTTCAAACACATACTTTCATGGTACAATATTACTTCAAAGGCATTAAGAAAGAATAAATATAGTACTGATTTTTATAAGGGATCGAATATAATTAAACAGACCCCTAATTAACTTACTGGGAAAATAGGCCAACAAAAGTACAGTGAATTGCAATTTGCATCTTACTGCAACATGATGGATCCATAACAATGAAGCACACTATTTAGAATAGGTGACAACTCAAAAGTTCATAATTAAGGGATTTGATTTCAGAACTTGTGAGCAACTTACCAAGTAGGCTAAATAAAAATTAGGCCGTTGGGACGTATGTTAGTAGAGCCTCATGATGATTGCTATAAATAGGTTGATCACAGCTAGAGCTTCAACAAGTTGTAGGTCAGATGATCATCTAGAGTTCGGGGAAGAGTTAAAACCACCGGTTTATAAGATCAAATGGCATAATTTGGTACGCAAGAACAATGTGAAACAAAACCACTGTATGACTTTCGAAATGCGTGAAAAAATAATCTTCACCCTATGTTGTCCAAGGCTTTGATTTAAGAAACCCATACCGTTTTTTTTTTTTTTCAAAAGATATTAAGAAAAGAATTGACTTCTTCAAGGATGAACAATCTCAGTATACGAAAGTTTCCTGTTTTAGGAAAGATGTTTTCCAAAAACAACTTTTTCTTTGTGTATTAAGTGCTGATGGTGAAGGTGGTTGGTAAGGGGAGACAAGAAGAATCAATCAAGAAAACAAAACTTAAAAGTTAAAACGAACCATCAAGAACCAGGAAAGAATATATAGATCCTACCTTTTAAAGTTCTGCAACTTTCTGTGCACCACCTAGGAGCCAGCGTGCCCAACGCATCAGACGCAGCAGCATCAATAACAACCTATCAAGGTAATAAAAGCAAAGTGGGGAGAAAGAAGGAAAATGTGCAATTCTATTGGCCAACTCCATGCGCATTTGTTTGTGTGTGTGTGTATTTGAGAGAGAGAGAGAGAGAGAGAGAGAGAGAAAGCAAAGGAAAGAAAGAAAAACTCAATGGAGAGATTATGGCATGGATCCATTTGAGGAACCGAGGCTCTACATAATGAAAATGTGAAACGATAGCCATGATGAATCTATATTGGTATTATCTATCTATAAGTGAATTATACACAATTAAAAGATAATTGCTCGATATGGTCGCTAGTTTCTCTCTTGAGCTAGTCTTCCACGAATCCCAGACCTCAATCAACAGATGAAATAGTGCAGTAAGAAAAATAAATAAATAAACCTAAGTAAGGACAGGTCTTCAATATAACTCAACCTTTCTTTCTATTCATTCATTAGCCATGCTAAGCGCAACCACAAAGCAATTAAGTGGCTCTCCGGGGACGGGTGACTGTAAGCAATAAGGAGAGATGTCATGAAGATCTGAGGAAATAAACAGTCCGAACCAGACTGGTATTTGTTTCTTAACATGCTCGCAGACTCCTCACTGCCCCTCTCAGATGTCCAAATTGAAGGTCAAAGACTGCTTCCCATTCTTTGGCAATTCAGGTGGCACTGTTGGTAGTGGGGCGCCACTATAGAGCCTTAATTGAAGAGGAGGAGTTGGATGCTGAGAGGAGAGAGAATCCATGGTTGTGGTTGTATGTTGGATCGTAGGGGAGGAGGACAAAGCGTGGAATTCGGGGTCCTCTGATATGGGGCAATCTAGGTTCACTCCAAACAGCCTAACACGCTTGGCGGCAGCCTTACCATGGACCACCGGGACCGAGTCGAATACCATCGGCTCATCCACACCCTGTTGCACTACTCCACCTGCTGGTAATGGGGCTGAGGATCTTAGGTAAACAACGGAGCCAGCACCTGAGTTCACCACATTGTAACCATATGCATTACTGTTGTAACTAGTCCGGTGAGGATGAGGATGATGATGATGGTGGTGGTGGTGGTGATGACCGTCATAATTCGGCTGCTGGAAATTCACATGGTTCCGTGATGGCATGGAAACCGACATGGACACTGTCGGCGTCGTCGGCAAGAATAATCGGCCGTGGCCCCATGGGACGGACCGGGGCAGAGAGAGAGGGTGCGAAAATGGTAGAGGCGGTAAAATAGCAGGATCTGGAGCATCGGGACGGCGCCTCCAGTCGATATACAGACGATTCCTACCAGACTCCCCGACTCCACGCTCAAATGACACGATATCTCCCGCGTCAAGCTTCTTCTCCTTCACGAATCGGCTCCACCCTTTGGTCATCACGTAGCTTTGGCTGCTATTCCAGTAAGAATATCGAAATCGCCATGGTTTCCCGCTCCGATCTTCAAAACTTAACAGGAGACCCTTCTCGTTTGCTGCAGAGTCAAGTGGGAAGTACTTCTCAGCGTGTTGCTTTGGAATAACGAGGCGGTTGAGCTTGCCTACATCGCTTGGTGTGACAACCTTATCAAACATGTGTTCCCTCTCAACGCATCCACCACCGCCGCTGCTACTACCACCACCATCAGATTCCCCCCGGCTGATATCATCGCTTCTTCTTGTAGACAAATCAATGAGCTCGAGCTTCCGGTTGAAATTGGTAACAGCCTCCTGGCCATGGAACTCTGGCGGTGCTGCTGCTGGTCGATCGTAAGACCTTCCGGCCTCTTCTTCCTGCTGGTGCCTCTCGTACATCTGTCCTCCCCATCTCCTGTCTGGCTGAGGGACCACACCTTTGTATTGAGAATAAGGTGAAGAAGATGAAGATGCAGACGAGAAAGGGATCTTAGTCATACCCCTATCTACAGTCATCTCTTCTTCTTCTCCTTCTTCTTCTCCTTCTTCCTCACAATACCCTTCTCCTCCTTGCTCAAACTCCATGACCAACCTCGAATTCTTTCAGTCGATCTGAGTTGTGAAGGGAAATAACAAGAAAAATCAATAAAAGGACGATCTTGTTCTTCTTTTCTTTCCTTTTGGGTTAAAACTTAATACAAGAAGAGAAGATTAAAACGGAAAAAAAAAAAAAAAAAAAAGAAAGAAAAGCAATGACAAAGTACAGCACTTCACCTGTGCAATTTGTTTCTTGGTGTAAAGATTACTTCAAATCTGCAATGCCTAAAAGGGAGAAGCTTTCACTACAATGACGGTCGGTGTTCTCTTCTTTGACCAATATGACCCGTGCTTGAAACAAGACAAGCCATGGGCGATTCCATCGAGTGCGAATTGTTCTACTTTTTTTGTTGATTTCACACAGCGAGACAGACAGAGAGAGAGAGAGAGAGGAGGGGAAAGGGCGCTGGAAAGTGATGATATAAATATTTGGGGATTTCCTAACTGGTTACCCCCTCGAAGCTTCTCAGAGAGTTATCTGATATCTCAATATAGAGTTAGGCAATTTTCTCTTTCTTGGTTCTCAGAGAGAAAGAGAGAGAGAAAGAAAGAGGCTTTATACGTAGGGGCCCATGAATTATCTGGTTGGGCTCATGTGAGGTTGTCCCTTTCATCATTTTCGGGTATGTGTATTTTCTTGGCCATAACTCCCTTCCCACATAAAAACACACAAAAAAAAAGGGCCAGTTGTTGAGACAATGAACTAGTGGTGAATTTGCTCAAGTAACTGAATTATTTCTAATTTCACATTTAACAAAAAGAAAAATAAGATGTCAATTTAGCTAGGTGTTAGAATTTTGACTTTGGTGGCATTGATTTTGTTCTGGCCATGGGCATGAGATAAGGAGAGCTGGGCTAGCTGGGGATGAAGTAGAACAAATTAAAATCACACGCACACCCTCACCCACTCTCATTTGGCCCCTCCCCAATCCCCTCTTCATACGGGAAAGAATCTTAAGATTCTTTAGAGTGATGACAGTGATGATGAAGAAGAAGAAGAAAAAGAATTAAGTTAACAACTAGTAACCCTCAATTTAGATGTAGTTGTAATGCAAAGGAAACGTGCCACTTGATTAATTATTTATTAGTTCTAAGTTAATTAATTAATTAATTACATATATCTTGGGTATATATTGATTGGTTCATCAGTTAGGTGATCAGATTGGTTTTGTATAGTTTCTAAGCATTTTTGTTTGTTATACAACTGATGGTCTGTGCAACATTGTACATTGAAATTGGATCCTTCTTCCTTCCTTTCTTTCTTTTTTTGTGTTTTTTTTTTCATTTAACAGAATACAATATTAAGAGCAGTGTACTGGTCTTGTATGGATGCATGTGCCTATTGATTCATGTGGTCCAGTTGATCTTTCCTCCAGCCTTGTTGAATCGGAAACCAGCACTCCAAATACCATGCAACATGTGTTTATCATCCTATCCGTCCATTAATCCATTGCTTGATTGTCCTGATGCAATCAATCTAATCTAATTCTAATTAATCTAACTAGGTTAAAATAATAATAAGCCGCATCTCCACTCTTCAATAGCTCTGTACCCATTGAACCAGATGGCTGACCCATCTACGAAACTAATTAATACCAGTAACTACAGTACTAACGAACAACAACAACAACATCTATGATTGGATTTTCTCATCTCAGTTAATGTTGGGGAGGAGAGATCATCACTGTCTTGCTCAAGCACAATCAAAAGATCTCTCGAATTAATAAACAAGATATATAAAAAAAAAAAGAGAATTAATCCAATGTAAAAAACCAAACTTCTTAATTATTAATATGATGTAATATGGGTTATTATATATGCTTATTTATACACTCAAGATGCTCTTAAATTCTACTCATGCTGCAACTTTTCTGAGATAGTAAGCTTGTCAGAAGTAGAGAAAAAAAAAATAGCAATAGATTCAGAATCCTAGTTTTAATTCAGCCCCTAGATTCAAATGGACTAAAAAATGACAAATTCTGAAGACTTACTAAAGATGGTAAAATTCCAAAAACAGTTAACTTTGGGACTAGAAAGGCAAAATCCGACCTCACGTACGGTTCCCATTCTACATTTGCTATATCAACATTCTTGCCATTTTCATGTCATCTGCATTATTTCAATGCCCAAGTAAAAATAAATAAATAAATAGTTATACTAAAGATGCAGACCATTTTCTTTCAGATTATTTTCACGTTTTTAATTTGACCCCATTTCTTCAAGTTTAACTGCTCTTAAAGAGGGATGTACTTTTGGAGTTGTAGGTATAGTTTTCTGCACTAAACTAGACCACTCAAGTGGGTTGTCTATTTGTGAGCCAATAATGCCTTTAGTCTCAGTTATTATGCCAAAAAGAAAAATAATTTCCAACTGGTTCAAAGTTCATGAGCTGCTTCCGAGGTTCCAAGACAAAACCGGCCATTTCATCATCTGGTTCAATCCAGTTGTCTCAAGGGTCTCTTGTTCACATTTTAATTAATCCATTAACATGCAACTTAAGACATGGCATTTAATTTGATACGACCAAACAACTTGCAACATCTCTTTTTTTCCTTTATTTTTATTTAATTTCAAATTTCATGTTTAGGGTGCTTAAGCTTGGAGGGTAGTAGATAAGGGGATGTGGTGGTAGTAGCGTGATGGAGATGGAACCATTCGTCATCTACCAAAAGTAGGGTGACGCATGTTTATGGAACAAATAAAAATTGTCGATGCTAATTACTTTAATTAATTAAATTATAGCGTTCTTTATTATTTATTAATTATGTGTATTGTATATACAGGGGTACGTCTTGACTACGAACTTGGCGGGCAAAATTTGTAACCCAAGTTGCAATGCGCATCCCAAAACCGCGACAGCTAGCCCACTTGCCGCTTGAAGTTTGAACCATCCGATCCAATAATGACTTGTGATTTGATTTTGGAGTACATAAATAAATAAAATTATTCAGTTCAGGCATCCTTCTCAATCATACTTACTGCATAAGAATTATGATTATATTGGAGCTCCCCCAACCCCTTACTAATTTACTAATTGCTCCTCTTCTCCATGTTTCTTATTTCTTAATAAATAAAGAACAGTATATATAAATATAATAAAGGCATTCATGTTGTTTGAACGAGTGAAACCAAGGCAAGGGTGCGGTGGTGGGGACTGAGGACCACTGCAAATAAAGGCCACTAGGGGAGGGGTAGTGAGTAGTGACTAGACTAGATGATCACAATTCAGTACGTAATTCACATCGCGATGAAAATTGGATGGATGTGATGAATCATAAAATGACACCGGCCAGCCCCCACGGTTGGGAGAGTATGTACTATGTAGTGTAGGGAATAAAGAAAAAGAGAATATTAGCGGGGAGGGAGTGGGACCCAGGGGGGCCGTACAAATGGTTTATAGATGCACATCTCCTGTCTTATCTTTCAATAATGAGAGGGGAGGGTATTTATCATGAGAGTCCATCATGAAAACTAACATCGTGCTTGTCACCCATACGAGGAACTATAACACGTGGCACCTTGATCTTCCAAACCTGCACCCCACCTTCAATCGTTAACAAATAATATGAGATTCTACCTAATCTTGCAATTGGGAGGGGAGGGGCCGAACTCAAATCGGTATAGTCAGAATCCCGCCCCACACTTGCGTCTCTGTCGCTGTCCCTCTCACCCAGTCACCACCCCTCCTTTCACACAAAAAAGTTGCAAAAACAAACAATTTGACGAAAGGGAGAGAGATAAAATAGTGAGTGGGAAGGTGAAGGATGGGCAAATGCAATTAATAATGAGGCTACCCTTAATTGTAATAAAGGGGAGAGGCGCGGAGAGCTTTATATTTACAATACAGACGATATCGGAGGGGACGAGTGGTCTTCTCACTCTACTGTTTTCGTTCTATTGAGTGTTGTTTATGTATCTGGATATTGAATTGGAGTTGCCACTTGACGAGGGTCGAGGGGTGAGTTTAATTGTAGGTACATGCACAATGATGTATCTTATCCCTTAACAATTTGATCTCCCATTTCAAATTTCAAACAAGGGATTGTTTGATTCTGGATGGATGGATGGATCGTTGATTTGAACTGATGTAATGCATGTTTGAATAAATGCTCAATCTAAGGGCTAAGGTTGAAGGGAAGGGGAAGGGGGACCATCCTATCCCTAGAATTGGCTGCATGAATTGATACTCCACATCTGTACCTCTTATGGTATGAATTGGACCTTATGTTTCATCCGCCCATTTGCATAATATATATAGATATAAAAGATGATGATGATGATTATGATTATAGCATCTCCGGCCAGTTCTCCACCTCTAGCTAGTTATCCCTGCTTGACCTAATCAACATTCTGCTCTACAGTTTTAGTATATCTGTAAACATGATACAGACATCCAGGGAAGAAGATGAACAAATCTCGAGATAAAAAAAAAAAATATCACAAGTTTACACATCAAAGTCCATTAAAGATAAAGGCTATCTATGACTATCTATCAATTGATGGGGGACCTCTTCCTCTCCCTCTCCCTCTCCCAGCTCCCACTCCATTTATTCAGATGAGAGACCCTCCTCCTCCTCTTCCTAATCCTACGCTCCTCCCAGTAAGAATTAACCAAACCTAATAACATTTACAAGAACAAATTAAATCAATTTTGTTATTATGTCCATATAGATATAGATAGAGGACCACACTGCCTCTAGTGAAACAATTACACAATACCATCCAGTTGGCGGCTACCTTGTTGCATAATCCTTGTGCTGGATTTTCCTTCCCTCTCTCTCTGACTATATATGGGCATTAACTAATCACCCTCCCCTTCACCACTCCAAAATGCTAATACCACCCTACCCTGCTAACACCACCACCACCATCTCCATTTCTTCCTTTATTTCTCTTTTCCAAATTTGGAATTTAAATTGGCTATACATACTCATCAATCACTGTGAATGGATGTCAAGACAACTAAGTTGTCCTGATCATCCTAACTACACTTATAGGCTTGTAGAAATTAACCATATTTACAATGGACATGTTCTAAATTCAGACCTATGTGTTTTATAAATAATTCGAGGGTTACGTATGGGTGATGCTGTGTATGCCAGCATTTGGGGGCTAGAGACACCAGACCAATTATGTATATTCCCCACCCAAGAGGTCTCCCACGTCCAAGCTCCATCCTAATCATACGACTCTAATCATAGAAAATTAATAGATTTATTAGTTGTTTATTTTATTTTCGTATTACTTGAGAGTTAAGAGACCAGGTGGGCTTATATATCCACTTGTAAATTTAAATACCAATATACAACCTCTTTTTTTTTTTTTAATTTGCTTAAGTTATCTCATCTCCCTACTATAACTCCTTAACTCTGGTGACAGCGAGACATGATCCCAAGTCTCGGCCACAACCAAACACAGATCTCACCAGCTGAACAGTTGTGAGTGTCCCATGTAAAATATACGTAGTCGTTGGATGTAGCCATGTAAGATGTTGGAATAATAATAATAATAATAATAATAATAATAATATTAATAATAATAATAATAATAATAATAATAATAATAATGATGATGATGATATCAACTATTTAGATGACATCATCAATATTGTTGATATTCTATTTCCTTGCCATTTGTGGTTTTATGTATATTATATTTTAAGTCACAACTGGAATTTATAGATTAATCTGTGACATTGTTTTCTAACCAGATCTGCATTCAGCATTCCGAAATGCTTTGTTATGATGATATCATCTGATCGCATTGATGATGATCGTCCTCCCTAGGCATCGTCAGATGGCCACAGGCCCAAGTACGCCCTAGGAACGTGTCCTACAGTATAATTGACAGCTGGCAAATACGTATCCCCAAACCCGATGAATTTTTCTTTTACCCCTCCCAACTCTATAAACATCTTTTTTCAATTCAATTCCACTAGGACGGGGAAATGGCGGCACAGTTGGGACCCGGAAGACCAAAACAATAAGGCAGCCAAAGTGAGTGAGTGAGAGAGAGAGCAAAGAAAGCAGCAACCGGGTTAGCTGGTAAAAAGCTGTTACTGAGTAGGTGATATGGTGGACGGCAAACCCCAAATAATTCCTGCCCGTTTGAAAGGCGGGCAGAGCGGAGTGGGTAGTCTAGTCTCCCTCGATTCGACTCTCGCTCTCTGGCTCTCGTCACTCGTCAGCTAGTAGCCTCCGTTTTTCTCTCTCTTCTCACTCTCTAGTCTCTACCTCCCGCATTCCCAATACAAATTGTACGACGCGCCCTGCCGCCTGAGAAACCGTTGAGGCTTGGCTGTTGAGTCGCTTTCTGTCCTCGTAAGAGGTAAGAGTAAGACCACGACCACCGTTCTTAACTTGCCTCCTCTCCATTTATTCATTCATTCATGTTTGGGGAAACAATTAATTAAATTAAATTAAATTAATTGATAAAGTAATAATACACAGTTCACTTTTTTCTGGTATCATGTAAATATATACATACATATATATCTTAATTCTTAAATAATCAGACTTATTTATTGCTAGCTGCATGACTGAGCTGCAATTCAATAGGTTACTTTGTTTTCTTCCTTAAATGGCCGTTAATGAAAATAGTTAAGAAAATATGAGCTGTATTTCTTTAATTTCGTCTATATTAATGGTTAGTTTGTTACTGAAGCGACTGCCTTTCTTCTTTATATCAAGCTAGTGACCTCTCTCTCTCTCACGCACACACACCTATCTACGTACCAACCAAAGGTAGGGGACGAAGGGACAGTTAGTATTCATGCCTTTATGGAGATGACTGACTAATGGTGGATGCGTACTGATTGGCGAGAATGGGGAGATGCATGATATCCTACTACCTACGTCCATCATATCTTAATACCAAATAGAAGATAATATCATTATCTTAATTTTAGTTTGGTTCGGTTGTTTTCTTTATAATCTATGTGCGTGCGTGGTAGACGAGGATTCAAATCCGTGGAATAATAACCCAGCAAGCATGTTGTCCGCGTTGTATACTTGTTGTATTTATATATAAGCCAACGGGGCCCACGGCCCACTCCCATCGGTGCTAGCCTAATCCCATTCCATCGCTATTCGTTTATTCGCTAGCTAGAGCTGTAGCGTGAGCGTGCAGAACCTTTCCCCTCTCTCTCTCTCTTAACCTCACCCACCTCGTCTGATGTCTCTATTGCATTTTATTTTGCTTTTAGGTCCCTCCCACGGTCCCACTCCCCACCTTTTAGTGCATGTGATTGGTGAGGGACTGAAGGGTACGGGAAGAGAAACCCGAAAGCCAAGCCCGTGTCGGAGGGGTGGCCGGGCCAGTCTGGGTGAGTGATGCCATTGCCTTTGTTGTGCATGTTGAAGATCGACAAGGAACGAGGAATAAGGAGATAGCGTACGTCACAGGAGTGCTCTTTTCTCTTTTACTTCCACCAACCACGACCACACCATCCAATTGTCTGTGTGTGCGAGAGAGAGAGAGAGAAGGCTTGGATTCCAATTGATGAATCTCCAGAATACAATAACACGTCTATTCCTCTTGCTGATCTTGCTGGATCTCAGCAAGTCTCAAGTCTGGATCCTGAAGTAGAAGGACGTCAAACGAGAGTTTTTGCTTTTGCTTTTCAAGTACAAAGACACGATATACCAAGAGGATGAAATAATAAATTTTCCCGGGCTCAAATCAACCAACTAAATTGGTGGTGGTGAACGCCTATGGGGAATTTTACCGTTATTTACTGTTATAATAATTCATTCGTGTCACCCTTATCACTCTTTTTTGGGTAAGTTATATAAAGTTGTTACTTATACTTCCCTTGCCTCTTGGTCAACTTGTAAGACTTCCCCTGGGTTTTCATCCCTTATCTCACAGTTTGACCATCAAAAACAAAAATAAATAAATACACCTTGTCTAATGATTTGAGTTGGATTTCCTCCCAACACGTTCCAACTTTATCTTCGTCTGCGAGTCCCTACGGTCTTATATGGTGAGATGTGCAGATTTAGAACATGTTGGAATGGTGTTTTTTTTTTTTTTTTTTTTTGTTGGGAGGACATCTTGACTCTAATAATTTGGGGTTTACGTGATTATTTCATCCCCTCCAACTCTAACAATTTGGACTCTAAAACTTTTTCAAATGTCTATTTTATATTTAATGATATCAGAAAATTTTATAACCAATCAACCAGTATCATCAAAGTGCCAACCAATCAAATGCTATTCGTCAAAATTTATAGGGATGTCTGATTGGTCAAAGCTCTTATTGTATTATTCCTTTCTAACAACATTAGGTTTATATATCTTATGAATAAAAATAGCATCATTCTTATTTCTTGAAGGGACAAAATAATGTCAACTAGGCGGGAATAAAAAGATGAAAATAGGAGAAAATAAAATTTTGATATATTTTTTAAACTTATCCATAAAGTGTTTACATAATGACATTGTTTTCATCAATGAGGCAAAAGTGAATTTATTATTAAGGATATTTTGATAAGATACTTATTTCAGCCAGTCTCTTCCACTAATAAACTCCTACCTGTTTTGTGGTGAAAGAGGGGTACTAAAACCCGGGGGGGATACCGGCTGGGGTTTTTGTCAAATGCTTATATCACCCTTTAGGTTCACCTAATAAATTAATACCCCATCTGATCATGGGAACTCTATGGGATTTGTTAATGAAAAAAGGTATAAGAAAGTTTGGGTTTGCACTGCTATCATGCCGAGTATTCCTACAATATTGCATACATACATATGTGGGTGTTAAATTAGTCTAAATATCCAAGTTGGCTCAAGAAGGTATCTTGAAAATATATAGGACTCTGGCATGTGCATCATTTTATGCATAAAATCCAATGTTAAATATCACACTCATACAACTAAATATTGTTTTTGTATATCTTGATATATATTTATATTAGATAACCAACTTAAGACAACACAATTTTTCTAACAAATTAATTAAAGCTGCTGTTTGATCTTAATTTAACATCCAGTTGATATAGTCTTTCTTTTTTTTTCTTTTCCTTCTCTTTTGGTAGTAGCATGTTATATATATATATATATATATAGAGAGAGAGAGAGAGAGAGAGAGTCGACTCTCAGGTCTCAACTATACATACTAATTAATTAGTAGGGACCAACTTGATTCCATCGCTAATAGACCTAAAAAAATGTACTGGGCTGAAAATCACATTAAGATGCTTCAGTACATCACTGGTTATTGAAATATGCACTTCTGACAATAATGCATAACTTATTGGATAGTTTATGCATCAATAGGTGAGCAAAGCAAATTAATTAGTACTAAAGCTGTGAACAGATGAAGACTCATCCGTCACTGTATACTGTATCTGCCTGCGGCTGCCACCACCCAAAAACAGGTTTCCTAAAGAATTCCGCCATTAGAGTTGCTCTGTAGACAACCTAACCTATATGTATATATATTTCTATGGCATTAATGGCCGGGTTGTTTGTTTCTGCTCATGTCATGTACGTAGCAGTTGCTTTTTGTTTTCAAACACAAACCCTCTTAACAGATTATTTGAATGCCCTGAACCATCCATTAAATAAAGGACCCTCCGGATTTACAAAGTCTGTGTCATCACAAAATTCTTTCCCTCAGTTTCTCTGATCTTATTTCTGTCAAACCAAACCTAGCCTAAGTGTTTCAATCCCCGCTCCAAATGTATTGCTGTTTAATTTCCTCCAAGTGATATGTTAGCTGCCAATGTTTCAACTTTTTGTTTTTCAAAAATCACGCACAAAGAGAGAGAGAGAGAGAGAGGGAGAGAGAGAGAGAGAGGTCTAGTTAATTTGGATGTGGCAGACTGAAACTACTACAGTCTGATACGCCAATCCGACTCTGCTTATGAGAATTTTCTAATTAACAATTTCTTGACATATATATTCACCTCCATAAACTATTAAACTTGATGGTCCTGGCCATATCATGCATCATGCTTACATTTTGAAACCATCGTTGACCCTGATGACCGAACTGGGTAACCTGGGACTGGGTCCCAGGATTTGGACATTTTGGCCGTTTCACCACTCACCAGGTGAACCTTCGGTTGGAACCATTCAAGTTCAACCCTCCCAGACAGTTTTCTAGGCTAGCTATATATATAACCAAGGTTGAGACGTTTCTCTGAGTACGTATATACACTTTTTTTTTTTTTTTGCTTATAATAATAAAATGTAAAGCTTGTCAGAATGCATGATTTGAAAATTCTGTTTTTACTTTCTACTTTTATGCTTAGGACATGGGTGTGCTTGAGCAGATTCTTTATATATATATGTATAATTTTCACTTGTTAAAAATACATATAATAGAAAGCAACATAGGGAGTGGATGTAGAAAGCTATATATAACCGCTTACATATGAGATATGACACGTTCCAGCCTCATTATAGAAGCAATATAAAGACCACACCGGATCTAGTAACAAAGCATTGTCGGAGAAAATGGGCCGATAAAAAGAAGGTATCTACTGAGTTTATTTCTGCAATATATGCAGATAAATGGTGGGTATATATTATACTGATAATAATTCAGAAACCTTGGTCAAAACGGTATCCTTGAAGACTTGTGCATTTAGTAATGTCAACTTCATAATGCTAGTTTTTGTTTTTCATTTAGGAGGAAGGTGAGAAGAAGTAGACGAGAGAGAGAGAGGAGTTAGCTAGAGTCACATGTCCTCTTGTCATTAACAACTCTCATTTGAATAAAGGATTTCGTCTCATTGGCCAATACATGAAGACTTCGACCCACTTTATCCTGTAACCATTTCTACTTGCATTAATTTGATAAGATTTGCTTCTTCTTCTTTTTTCAAACCCCCACCCCAACATCACAACAAACACTAAAATTAAATAAATAAATAAATAAAAGAAGGATCAATGGTTATGTGCTGAATAACCAACATTGATTATGGTGGGTTTTCTTTTTTGGTAATGGCGTTTGATCCAACAGCCTGGTTACTTTCGCGGAGGCATTCTTGTTCTTGGTGGTTTTAGCAACCAATATTCATTAGTGCAAGTAATTAAGAAATCACGTGTATTACACATGGTATTTACATATAATTTCGGTCTGTGTTAAATAACCAAGCGAGGTATCCGCTTTATATTGTACTGTGGGCCTTTGGGGTAGTGACACTTAGCTCCCTGATGAACTTTGAGATTCAATCACTTTGTTCCTTCCCATTAATCCATTAATGGGTTCGAAGTAAAGATAAAATTACAAAAATATTCATTTGAAGTTTTGTATTCTTTTGTATATTTTTCTGTCTTTTTTAACGTTCCTCTTTTTTGCCTGTAATTTGCCTTATCTTGTATTTTATGATCAATTCTTTGTATATATATAATTTTCAATGTTTCTGTATTTCCCCTCTTTGTAATTGTTACATTTTCTGCTTTTTATAATTTTTGTCTTTTGTTTTGTTTTCCTCTTTTTCGTCAGTTTTAATATATTTCCTGTAATTTCTACAATTTCCTACTTTTTTATTTTGTTATATTTTGTCAGATTTTTTTTAATAAAATGATCTCTTAAACTGGCATAAGGGTAGTTTGGGATTTTAAAAATGTTTAAACAAGCACATAAGAGTAATTATTACATTAACTGCTAGAATGCCAACAATGTGGGCAGTGTGCTGGAATCTAAAGGTTGAAGGTGGACTCTGTCACAAATGAAATTCTGGGGGGCGGTGTTAAGTCTCACTACCCCCAAAGTAAAGTACAGAGTGGCAGTCCCTAATTTACTCCAGTTTTATTATTGGATTATCAATCTATCATAAAGTAAAGTTTTTGTGCTGGTTTTCCTTTTCTTTTGGAATCAAATTAATTAAGCATCCATTACATCAAAACCTTTGTCATTTACAATAAGATAGAACGAAATCCGGCCGGTTCAGTGGGCCAAGTGAAGATGCTTCGAATTGAACAAACAAACCTCTCGATATGTGCTACTTCATTTGCATTTCTATCGGCAAGACATGCACAAGTTACGTAGTTCAACCTGCAAAGTAGGGAATTGAAGTAATAAACGTCTATAATCATCAACTATTGGGGCCACGCGCCAAGGTGGTGTAGAGTTAACCGACAGAAATTTAATAAGTGAGAATCGATCACTTTCAAATTGAATCTTAGAAAGCCCAAAGCTCCTAATTAAGGAAAAAGAAAGGGTGTATAATTACTTAATATTGTGCCAAGGTTTCAGACTCTTGAGCAGAGATGGCTGGCAATGTGATTGCTCCACCATACTAGCTGTGGTTTTGTATAATACTAGTTCCTACCCCCTATTAATTAAGAGAAGAAGCACCATCAATGTTAATTTTAGTGTATCTGAATTGGGGAGGATCCCGACGATGCACTGCATAGTCTGATCATCAACTGATGAGGTTGTGTTGAGTGAAGAAGAACAGTTTGACGTATTTGAGTGAAATCTTTTCCTTCAACTTGCAGTTTTTGTGCTGGAGTTAGTGCTACATATAGATATAGTTTAATTCAAATAAATTATCCACCCAATTATTATGTTATAGAAAAAGTGGCATCGCCTTAATTGGTTTCAGTAGAGCATTTGCTCATTATTTGTGGTTTCAGTAGAGCTTGAATGACCTCTGAACTTTAGCTTTAGAGTTTTTGTTTGTCATCTTATCTGAACAAACCTACGTCATATTCTAAAAATTCCTCTTAAATGATTCACTTGTAATTTGCAACTCCAGATTTTCTGCCTTTGTCACTCGAGAAATTGATTACCTTAGCTATGTCACAATAAGATGCGCTAGCTGCGATTAGTCTTCAGACCATACTAGCTGAAATATAGGTATAGAGTACCTGAAATAGTATGCATCTGATCAGACCATACCAGATACGAGAACGAGTATGGCAAAGTTACTAGCTAGAACCTAAAGCCCACCTGTAATCTAGAGCAAGGTTATGTTATATACAACCTGATTGAGAAAATTAAGAAATTAACAAATGGATTGTTGGTAGTTAATACACACCTCTTAGAGTACTTCAATTGAATCCAACAAGATTAGAATGATTAATCTAGACTAGATAGAGTAGTCACTACTCACTAGGCTTTGGCTATTGGTAAAATTAATGGTGCCAGGCCAGTTTACATGTTTGTGATAAATTATGGGTCCAAAAGTGTGAGATTTTTAATTTTTTGGCTGGGTTGGGGCATAGCCCTGAGGTAACCCAAATTCGATCTCATCTTATCCCAACCTGAGCTTAAATTTTAGTGCAGACTGGTCTTGGGTTGGATAGTTCAAACTTCAAACTTGACCCTGGGTTCGGGCCAGACTCAGGCCTTAGGTCCAATTCTTAGCTAGGGTTGGGCCTAAATTGAATTAAAACTCAGCCTAGCCCACCCAACTTATACCCCCTAAATAGAGGGCAAACTTGGCTAATGGGACAGTATCTAAGTCGGATAGGAATTGAGCTTTCCAGTTACCCAAGAAAAATTGGAAATAGCCACTTGGCCAGTGACCCAAAATTAAGAAAGAGTGTAGTAACAGTCACCTACATGTATGCTGAATTTTCGATCTCACTCAAGAATCTCTTTTTTTTTTTTATCTCCCTTAGATTTCATTCATTCATGAATCTTGAAAGAGCTAGTTGCGAGATTGAAGATCAGAAGATGGTACCACCAGAATTTATAATTGAATGAGTCGAAAATGAATTTTCAGTGAAGAAAGAAGCTTTGTCGGTAAGTCAGGACTAAGGATCACATGGAGTTGAAGTGGAAAGCGATGCTGAGGTAGTTATATGCATGTTGAACCGAGAGTCCACTCCTCCTTGTCATGCGAGAATGCTGCAGGCAACTCCTCCTAAAATAATTCAGGTTTCATTGTCTAATTTGTTCGTAGAAATTGTAACACAGCTGCCCACGAGCGACTCCAGATCTCCTGCCCACGCTTATTCACGATACACCACCCCCGTGAATTGAGAACATCTCCCCCTGCATAATACTCTGCTATGCAGAGGATGAGATGTTCTCCATATGTGGCTGCAATAAACATGGGCAGGAGATCTGGGCTCCCCACGAGCTAGCTCAATTAGCAGTGAGCCTTTAAAGATTCCTGCAATTCTTTACATCCTCTCGCTATTGAGAATATATATTCTAGTTTGAGGATGTACAATTTTTGATTCATTGAGTGAACATGCCTAAGCTCAACCTCAGTTTGCAAAGTGTATAAATACAGTTATGTTCAGTGCAAATACATACAAAATAATATAAAATATAAGGTTTCACACTTTGCATATTTCTTTTCCTTTCAAAATGAGCCTAAGGCTTAGTTTGGAAGGAGTACAAATTCAAAAATATAGAGTGCAAAATCTTGTATTTTATATTATTTTGTATGTATTTGTATTTGTACTCTTTCCAGACCGAACCTAAGACTGTGCTTAGTTGCAATACAAAATTATTTGCACTGATGCAAAACCATGGAAGTGAAAATGATTTCAAAGTAAATTATGATTTATTTTTATTTTAAAATTTAACTTATTTTGTTTTGAAAGTTAGTCTTGAAGCAGAATAAAGTAAAATCCAAAAAAAAATTAAACCAGAATTTAAATTATTTTCATGTGCACTCCTAAGCATTTGTACTAGTGCAAATAAAATTGCATTGTAATCAAACACAGTCTAAGGCTCATTTTGGACAGAAAACCTTGTATTCTGTATTATTCTGTATGTATTTGTAGTGTACATATTTGCATTTGTACTACATTATTCCGTATTGTATAAAGATCAGAGAACAATTTTCGAATTGAAGGACAATTATCTCAACAATAATTTGCTGAGTGTTCTTAATGGTCTACATTTTAATTAGAAATCTATGGTCTCTTTTAGTGATATTAAGTAGGCATAACCAAGGTTTAAAATTTCGATACGATACGCCCGATCCGGGGCATACAGTATTGTATCTTTGAAAAACAGATATGGGATACACATGGAAATTGGACGTCTCGTCTTTTTTTCATGATATCAAACCCGTATCGGGGTATAGTATCGAGGCGTATCGGGGGTGTATCGGTAGCGTATCGACGAAAAAAATACAGCCAAAAACTGAAAAAAAAAATAAAGGGGAAAGCAAGTTTCTTTTCCCTAAAATAAGCCTTCTTTCACCCCCAAATGACTCTAAAACTCCAAACCTCATTCCTAGAGTATTAGATTTGCAAAAAAAAATTGCAAGAAACAAGTGTAAATCGTTAATTTTTTTAAATTTTTTTTCAAGTTTTGAAAAGATATGGCATAAATAGGTAAGTTTTTTCAATTTTTTATGATATCATGTGATTTTTTTTCTTGAACGTTTAAAGTTATGTTGATCTACATTTCTTACATTCAAAATCACAATTTTTTTTGTGTTATTAATAGATTTATGGAAATTTCATGAGGATATTTGGGGAGAATATAAATTAATAAAAAATTTGAAAATGTAATTTTCCTTTGCCTATAAAGACTAAATATATTTTAAATCTATGGATTTATCTATCATATCTATATAGAGCAATTGAAATTTCTTCTTTAGTATTTTTTTGATTTTTTATATTTTTAGAATTAAAAAAATAAATAATAATTAATTATATTTTATCATTTGGTCACAACAATTGAATATATTATAATTTTATGGATGATCTATCATATCCACAGACCAATTGAAATTTCTACTTTAATAATTATTTTTTTATTTTTTTATTTTTAGAATTAAAAAAATAATTAATTATATTTTATCATTTGATCACAATGATTGAATATATTACAAATCTATGGATGATCTATCATATCCACAAAGAATTTTAAATTTCTTCTTTAATAACTATTTTTGAATATATTATATAATGTTTATTTATTTTTTATAATTTTTGAAAGGATAAATCTCTTAAACTACCCCTATTGCACGAAATTGACAAGCTGTACCCTTACTGTTTAGATATTGGCTTGTGGTACCCTTAAGTTTTCTGACAATTGACATTGTTGTTAAGTGTTAACGGAAGGAAACAAAATGTCAAATTTTCCCTCCACTATTCCTCAAATTGCATCCTCTCTTCTTCTCATCTTTCTCCTTCTTCCTCTGCTTCTCCTTCCTCCATCTTCATCTTTGTTCATCGTCTTCTTGACGGTGAATGGAGAACTACCATCAGCGTCATCGTAGCCAAAAATGATGGCGGCCATTGCTGTTTTGCCCAAAGACTGTTGTTTTGCTCAGCACAGGCAATGTCCCTTCTTCTTCACCATCCCTCTCCCCGACGACAGCCGGGGAGAAGGATGGTGAAGAAGAAGGGAGAAGACCTGGGTCTACTGGGCTCAAAGCTTCACGAAAGAATTCGTAATCGTTGAACCTTAGGTAACACCCATCGTAGAAAATTTTGCCACCTCGAGTTCCTTTTTTAAAACGGAAGGCACCTAAGGACCTAGGTCTTGTGCTGAGCAAAGCAGAGATTACAGTCATTCTGTGAGAGATCCTTCATGCATTCACCACATGTAAAGTTTTTTAGATTAAAATGTAAAGTTTGTCCTTCTCCCATGAATCCTGCTGGTTTCTAGAAACCCTAATTTCTTCTCTCCTTCCCATCTCTATAGTTTTGGTTGATCCAAAGTTCGTCCATATCATTTCTTTATTTGTTTCCAAGCCCCAATTCTGCTTTCTGATTCCTACAAAAAATCAACCAAAGGAATGGGAGACAAAGTTCATACGAACGAGTACGAAAACGGTATTGACAGTGGGGACGAGGAACGAGTGCTTGAATGGGGAGATGGCTTGCCCAGCGCAGATGATCTTACGCCCTTGTCTCAGCCTTTGATCCCACCGGAGCTTGCTTCCGCCTTCAGTATAGCACCCTATGCCTTGTCCAAGCATGCTCGATGTGAATCATGCGTCGCAAAACATGATATCTATCCTCTATTGGCAGTCGTCCCTATCTTTCTCTTCCTACCACCTCAAGTCGTTGACTTCTTTTGTCGAGGACAGTACCTGTGATGCCATGGTTGGCATGGTGAAATGGTTTCGTCCCCATAAATGGACACCAACATAGGCGAGGCCCGAGTTGGCCAAGCAAGCCCAAGAGCTGGCACACAAGTGGATGGCGTGGGACATAGACGCTCATTCACAAAAGGAGCCATTGTCAAGGACGACAATGGATTGAGTGGGGGAGCCTGTTACGGTCTGAAACAGGCTTAGCCTTGCCTGCGCTTGGTGGGCTTACATTAAGGGACATCACCATCATTTTCGCCTGTAAGATTTTTGGGAGAATTTATGTCATCTTCAGGCAGACTACCAAAAGCTTAACGTACTCTTTGAGGAGGGGTGGTCGACCTCCTTGAGTGCCTGACCTTGGCACTCCTAGACCAACATCCCTTGCGGGGCGGCCCTAATTAATGGCTAGCATGGCTACTAAGGTTCCTCATGGGCGCACACATGCTCATGGGGACAGTGCATGGACCGACACTACGCCACTGACACTCAAGGGAGGCTTGGCATGCGGGCTTGGCCTAAGCATGATCCTTCATCACGCTAGCCCCTTGTCTAAGATGAATGAGTTATCCCATTGCCCATAGTGCACGGGTGTGTTCCGGCCCAACGGTTACCTATCATCAAGGCACAACATGTGCCCATCATCTCGGCATACAAGAGACCCTTCACATCAGCGCCAAGTCACCTCACATCATGGCCTTCCCCCTTTAGCATGTAAGCATTGCCTCCCATGCGCCAGCTAGAGCCAGCAAAGAGCCCCGGCCATGCGACTTGAGGTCATGATCCAATTCTACTGACCTTGGTGGAGCCATCTCATCGGGCAACTCCTAGCCTCGCATCACACACAAGGCTTGTCCTGGCCTCCCTAGGCCTAGACGCCGCACGACTTCCTTCTGTTGCAGATCTACCCCTGTGACAATATGGGGGTTCCATTCGGAAATCCGAGTGCTACAACTTATCACGTTTTTGAGTCGCATCCCTATAACATGTTCAGGGGGCAACAGCGAGATTGATCAGGTAATAAGTTCGGTTCTATTGTACCATATCCTCATGCCACTCCTAACGATAAATAAAAATCTCAAATTTTCATTCACACCAAAGAGGTGAATATCTCAATCTTCTTTGAGAGGAGAATCGCAGGCTTCTGGGATCTTGTGCCTGAAAGAGATCCCAAGATGTACAAAGAAAAACAAAAAAAAGGGCTTGTGAAAAAGATAGTTTTAGGTCCTTAACATGGAGTGCATCCAAGAGGAATAGAAAGACATAGGACTCTGTTGGAGGAATTTTGGGTTCTTAAAATTGAAGATTCAATAAATGTTGTTTAGTTTTAAAAAAGGAATTCTTAGCAGCCATGGATGTCGTTACCCCACAATTTGCCTCGCAAAGATGTGCAAGAACTATTGAGGGGATTGGAAACAATACGATGTATGCATTCGGTGAAAGCATGAAAGATCTCTCATAGAGCGATTGTAATCTCTGCTTTGCTCAGTGCAAGACCCAAGTCCTCAGGTGCCTTCCGTTTAAAAAAGGAAATTGAGGTGGCAAAATGTTCTACGACGGGTGTTACTTGAAGTACGACGATTACTTATCACTTGATGTTTCCGATACTTTGAACCTTGGGCATAACTGGATGAAGGACAAATTTGTTAATTGCATTACACATCAACCTTCCTCTTTTCTTTACTTGTCTCAAGAAGTTTGAATCAAAGAGACCCATCACATCCTGAAGTGAAGTCCAATTAAACCCAAAGACATAACAAATATGTTCCTAAATACAAAGTATAAAATGATAGGATAAAAAGATGTGGGAAATAGTTTCACCATTGTTTTTTTGTTTAGAAAGCACATACAAGGAGAAAGACACATATTTGGCCTTCTTATTTTGTTTTAACCATTAAAAAAACAAAATTATCATATAAGACATCTAGGTCTCTCAATGGGTTGGGCTGACTTGACATAATTGTTCTTGCATTTTGATGAGGGCAAATTTGGCCCTCCACTGACATCATGACATGTGGTATCTCAAAATAGTTGAATGACACCCGGCACCACATAGGCGATGATTTGCCTTAGCCAAAAAGATGGAGACCTACCTCCAAAGACCTATTGGAGACCTGGAGACCTACCTCCAGAGACCTATTGGAAACCTGGAGACCTACCTCCAAAGACGTATTAGAGACCTGGCAACCTACCTCTAGATACCTACTAGAGACCTACCTTCGCCAACCTAGCGACCTACCTTCAAAGACCTATTAGAGACCTGGAGACCTACCTCCAGAGACACATGGCATTCAAGTAACAGCTCAACATTGGGTAAGCAAATCACCCCAGAAGGTCGGCTAGTAGTACCTCGCCTATGGCCAACCTAAAGTACCTTGGCCTGGCTGACCTAAAGGACCTCCGCTTAAGGAGCGACCTCCTTTGGAGATTGGCTGAGCTAAGTAGGGTATAAGTGACGACCTACAAGGCATGCTCGCCGACCTTTTACATAAATCCATTATCAAGATCAAGTTCTCTAGAGTAATAGCGCTCGATCGTTAGACCGACCTACCCATGCCAGAGTTATTCAAGTGAGTTGTATGCATGCACAGATCACATAACCGACGTAATAACTCAGCTAACTATGCGAAAATGGCTCCGCGAGTAGATGGGACCTATTATAGGAGGTCTCTAATCCCTCACACCTATATAAAGGCACCATTTTCTTGAGAGAAGGTATGCGTGATTACAAGCTCTCTCACTTTCTAAAATACTTTCAAAACACTCTTTGACTTAAGCATCGGAGTGCCCTCCCTAGGTAAAGACACCCGATCACTCTAACCTTGTCTCTCTTGCAAAATAAAACAGCTCAGCCATCTCTAGCTTGGCCTAGCACAGCTCGGCTAATATTGTTTCCCTGCAGGTCTCTTAGAAAATTACACAACTCTCCGTCTCGGCTAATATTTTTTCCTTGCAAGTCTTTCAAAAAATTACATAGCTCTCCATTATATAGCTAGGCCTAGCACAACTCAGCCCAAACAAGGGAACCATCCAAATCAGCTATTGAGTCGTCAGCTAGCAGGGGAGTTGCCAAATCGTGCATAATCGCATTCCTCTCACTTCAACACCTTGGCTAACTTAGTATTCGGAGTCCTCGCCCTTGGAAACACACCTCAGGGCCTCTAAAATCATTTTGTTTTAACAAGTGGAACTCTCAGTCTCATTACCTTAGAAGTTCCGGTTTTGACCTCGCTTCAATCTTCAGTAGCATCATTTGGCATTGTCTATGCGAACGATTATTAACTAAACTTTCAATCCCAATCAATATGGTTGACAATCAGGATAACTCGAGGGCAGGAAACAACACTCCTTCCTCTCTCCAAAATCATGTCATGCAAGAGTAGTTCCAACAACTAATTCAGCATGTAGCTCTCCTTGCTAACCAACTGAACAACCTAAAGCAACCAGCAAGAGGCCAACCCCAACACGGCCGACCCACTTATGCTCAAGGATGTAAGGTAGGAGGTTAGCTATGCATTGTTAAATTAATGACTCGAAGGACAAACCAAGGAGGATTTCTCTGAAACTAAAAGCAGCAGTCATTTGACAAGTCAACACCATACCCATACTCACACTAGGTACCGCACTGGCCATTCCACCTCAGGCCAACATAGGAATGTTGACGAACACTAGGAATGTGACAATTCAGTACCTGAACCTTCAAAATGTGCCTGATGATGCGCAATCTGGTCGCTCCCTCGTGTACTGTGACTTGGATCGAACAAGGTTCAAATATAGCAAGGCCAAGCTGTAAGGCTGAGCTAATGTTTGGATGTCCAAGCTGAAGTGAGTTGCAAAGAAAGAAGGGTGAGAGTGCCCGGGCAAGTTTTACCCAGGGAGAACACTATGCTTAAGTCAGAAAGATGGTATAGAAATCTCTTGAGAGTGTAATAAAGTTTGGGTGTATACTGCACATACCTTTTTGGGTGGACTCGGAGTCCTTTTTATAATTATCAGGGATTCAGGGGCATTGGGCAACATCTCTAAGTCTTTGGCAGAGCTGTTTTCGCAATATAAGGTGTGTTAATGTGTTGGTTGCTAGATTTGTGTGGCGGTTACAGGTCGCTTGCTTAAATTGTAGCGCACGGTTTGGAGAGTTGTTCTCACAACTGCGATATTGGCGCCTTCGAGGGTGGGGTGTGCAAAATGGTTTAGGCGAGCTCGCTTCACTGGCTACCCAAGCTTATCCCAACTCGGTTGTCTTCCTGGTTGGTCTGTGCGAGATGCTCCAGGTTGACCCGTTGAGCTAGTCTACTGACTTGGCGCTGTGTTGCCGATAGCGTCTACATGTCACTAGTTGTGTGGGATGACCAAAATACCCCTCATCAGTGCCAATTTAGTAACTACCATTAACTAGCCATTAAGTGGCATTTAAAAAGACATAATTGCCCTCTGAGTGTCATCTAATTTTCTTTATCAACCATCCAAACATTGACAAAAAATGAATAGTCCCAAATCCTTACCTCTTCTATTCAAGAAAGTTGGGATCTCCAGAATGCCCACTGAGGCATGACCCTAACTTTCTTTAAATAGAAAAGAAAAGGATTTGGGACTATTCATTTTTTATCAACGTTTGGATGTTTAATAAAAGGCATTTGTGTCTTTTCAAATGCCACTTAACAGTTAATTAACAACTAGTAAACAAAAATATTAATTTAATAAGTTTTGAAAATTCAAGATACTTAATTATCACATTTTAAAGTTCGAAAACCAAACTAGTACTAAGCACAGGGTAATAATTGGGAATTTTCCCTATAAAGTAAGTAATACAACACGGATCAATCAAACAGTACCACTAATAATAAGTTCCTGGACATTTTGTTAATGGATGGCCTGGGGTCATTTTACAAGTTATCTATATCTATTTAAATATATTTAGCTGAAATATGTACTTAAAAAGGCCTAAGGACGAGGGAAATGGAATCTAACATATTTTTTGTCTTTTTCATAGAAATTACTAGAATGCCACTCTCTACCAACTCTCTTTTGCTTTTGTTTTTCTTTCAAATTATAAGAATGCCACTCTATCCTACCAACTTCCTCTCTCTCTCTTACAAATTACAAGAATGACATATCTCTCCTTACAAATTACAAGAATGACATCTCTCTCTCTTCAACTGAGAGAGACCTCAGCTCAGCATCTCGGTTGCTAGGGAACCTACAATCAAAGGTAGTCAAGTTCAAGCTGAATCAAGCTCGAATTTTTTAGCTCAAGCTCAAGTCTTTAATTCAAATCGAGCTCGAGCTAAACGATACCTTAACCATTGAGGGAGACCTCAGCTCAACACCTTGGTCACTAAGGGAGATCTCGACTCAGCACCTCGACAATTGATAGAGACCTCCGTTCGGCACCTTGTCAACTAATGGAGACCTTAGCTTAACACCTCGCCTGCTACAGAAGCCTCAGTTCAACACTTTAACAACTAAGGAATATCTTGATTTGTACCTCGACAATTGAGAGAGACATCGGTTGATTGAGAGACCTGCAATTAAAAGTAAATGAGCTTGAACTTCTAAGATTTTGACTTGAATTCAAATCTCTAATTCGAATCGAGGTCGAACCTAATAATTTATGAGCAAACCCGTGAAATGCAGGCCCCTCCGCTAGAATGTATATAGAGGTATTTTACTCAAATCTTAGCGGTATATATTAGTAGTTAACCCTAGAAAATATAAAGTTCTAAGTTCTAACGATAATTAGGGTATATCGTCCAAGGGGTTCAGCTGTGCGAGCGTCGAAGAAACCGAGAGTCGAGAGATGGATTCGTTCTCTTCTCCTTCAAGCGGCTCTTCTCAGCCTTCAGCGGAAGCCTTCATGGAGCAACTTAAGACTCAACTTGCCCAGGCTTACGCAGAGGAGTTCCTCGAGGTAACACTGAAGCTGAAAACCTAACTCTGTCTATCTTCAAGCTTATATTTTGAGATTCAATAGCATTGATCATTCAATTCCCCTTACAAATTCGTCAAGCAAACGCAAAAGGATATTTTAAGCAACACAAGGTCATACTTGTTAGATCATAACTATTCAAATGTGTTCTGACTATCATTCTGCTCCTAAAGAACGAAGCTTTTGCCGTCTCCTCTCTCTCTCTCTCTCTCTCTCTCTCTCTCTCTCTCTCTCCCTATTGTTTACGTTTTGCGGCGAGTCTTAGTATATTGCTGCTATTTTTGCTATATCTGTCTAAACATTTTGATATCAGCTACAGCCGTTTACTGTTGTGTGTTCTCTTGGTTGTCTAATATGCTTCAAGAAGGATGTCTTGTAGGCATGGTTATGATCAAATGATGCTGCAATTTGATTATTCTAGTGATGATTTTTTATGCAGTTTGATAATGCTAGTAATGATGCAGTGTAAATTTTGAGAAAGGGTCTCATGGAACCATTTTACACTATGTAGTCCGCAATTCATTGAAAAATAGGGTAGTCTTATGAAGGAACTTCTTTCCTTTGTTGTTACTCTTGTTCTTTTACTAGATGTACACTTCCCAAAAGCCCTTTCTCTCTAAATATCTCCCTACAGTTGGTGATATTTTGTATCTATTTTACGTCAGAATATTTTGGTTGGGATTGTATTTGTATGAAGTGTTATTTGATCTTCCTTCCTTGAAACCTTATTTGGAAGCTTAGAATTCCTGCCGCCCGAAGTAGTCTAGTTCTCCATTTGGGCATCTTCTAGAACAAGCATTGATGCACGTTGTGTTAATCACCAAGCGGTTTTAGCTTTATAACCAATTAGTGCACATCTAGTTGATGTATTGTGATTGCTTGCAAAGTTCAAGTGCTGAATTATGGTATAGCACCATAATGTAAAATAACTTGGTTAAAGAATTCAATTCCTTAATTTCCTTCCAAGGGCTTAAATCTACTACTAATGCTTCATGGAAACAAAAATGTGGCGCTCTTCCTTTTTGTATTTGGTACTTATCATGTCTGACACTGGTATTATAGGCATATACAGATAATGTCCATATCATAGAAATTTCTACAATGAAACAATAAATCTACAACCTTGAATTTGAGCAAATGGTGGATGATGAGAATGGAAGAAAGTCATAATCATCATCATCTAAGTATGTCCCATCTATATGGGTTTCAACTACATAAATACTGTTTTGATGAGTGGAACAAAAGTAATTGGGAAAAATTGGCTGGTTTCTACTTGAGAGTTGAGGCCATTCTTATTCTCTTCAGTTTGGTTCTAGTCCACTGTGCAGTTTTAATTAACACTAGTCATTGTGTGAATGTTGTGAAACTATTTTCTGCTGAAGATAAAGTTAGAGTTGTCATCACCTATCCTTGTGAAGGGACATCACCATTCCACATACTTGCAAAGCTTATTAGTATAGTTAAGATGTGAAAATTTGTGTATTCCACAGATATTAAACCGTAGAAAAAAGTAAACTGCTTATAGTTGACACATCAAATGCAGAATTTACATGGAAACCTTTCCGTCTAACCCCTGGGCCCGGAGCTTGCCAAATCAAGTCAGACCTTCTTACCTCTTCCCCATGATGATGAATTAGCATTTGAACCTGAACAAACTGTTTAACCTAGATGAAAAAACCTTAGCTTCTCCAATCAGTTGCCTAGGGAACACAGACCAATCTACTCCTGTAGACATCAACCAATTACTTCTTGGCATTCACCTTCCACAATCAGCCCATGCCAATTCATTGAGAATGCCAGTTTTAGACCCTGAATAATAACAAGAAGGTCCAAGGGAATACCCTCACCAGCTGGACCTAAGAAACTTAAGTAGTGCTGTCAATGGGTCAATGGTTTGGGTCAGGCTGGATCCTGTCCCAAACTGATAAGGAAATATACAGACAGAGTCCAAATGGGTCTGGTTTCTTCCAAATCTGAAAGCTTTTGTCCTTTAATAATTTTTATTTTGATAAATAGCTTTTGTCCTTTCATTAATAAATTCTTAATAATTGTTACTGATAGAAATGTTTTGAAAGAAGCTATGTGGTATTAACTGCTAGAAATAAAGTTCAAATAGCTTTACAGATGAAACTGAGGTGAATAGATAGGATAGATTGGTTTAGGGATGGGACTTGATCTTATTTGCAAGAAATACATGTTCAATTGGTTGATTGATTTTTTTTTTTTGGTATTTGATTATCGATTGATATTTGGTAACTGTAAAAATTTGTTGATTTTGAGAAATGTTTGGGCCCTGTTTACCCCAAGCTTTTCCTTGGTAATCAGCCACTCTGTTGGTTGATATTTGTGTCCATCTGAAAGTTGCACCCAAATCTCTTGCCATGAACTGCATGTTCACTCTTAAAATTTTAAGAGCTTTGAAATTGAGGGAAAAACCCTAGGGTTGGTTCATTTGGTAGGTAGGTTTGATTTTAGAATGTGAAGGTGTAAGGGGTGACCAAGTTTGGTAGGATGAAAGTAATAAAAGCTCAGTGACCTAATATTTGTGGCATTTGTAGGTGGTTTTCGCACAAAAAGACACAAGTGTTACAATTGAAAATTCTGCATGTTGAGACATTTTTTTGGCAAGTTTCTGCATATTGAGAAATTAATGAAAATACACTATTAGTCCTTTTTATGAATGTTGAACAAGTAGGGGCTATTGCTTGGTGCAATGATAAATCTTGGGCTAACAAGTGTGAGAATGTGGGTTTGAGTTGGAGAGCAGCCACTGTGTGAAAAAAAGCCATATGTTAGGTCCGTATTCATTCCACCCCTCAAAAGACCCCAGATAACTGCAACCAACAGCGGGTAATGATCTTTCATTTTCTTGTTCTTATCAATGTTTGATAAATGTATTTGAAGGCCTTTTCAACAAGTCCTTGAGACTCAATAGACACTTCAAATCACTCTATAGTTAGTTTTTACGAATATTGATAAAAAATATAGTTTATAGTAACCACTCATCATATGCGCAATATTCAAAACATTCGATCAAATATAATATGATTTAGTCATGTTTCTGCAATAGTCCACATATGATCAGACTGAACTAAGAAAAACAGAAAGAACAACTTGTCATTGTCATACCTAGGCTGTAAAACCAAAATCAATACCTCCTAAAAACCAAAAAAAAAAAAAAATTCAAGAAATTTCCAAGGATAAGGGCTGGTTGATGCCAGCTTTATTTGTGTGATTTAAAGCCTTTTTGGACAGATTGGAACAAAGAAAAAAGGCTTCATCATCTCCAGGTATCTCCTCTCTTTTCTCTCTATTTCTTTCAATATTGCCTTCTTTCTTTCTCTGGAGATTTCCTCTACAAAATACAAATCATCAATTCCCCATGCTTTCCTTCAATTAGCACTTGAGATACTCGCATTAAAAGATCTAAAATGCTTACCCACCATTGCTGAGTGTAGGACTTTTCCCCTACCATCCTACATTACAGTCCCTTGGATTATAGCATAGAGGCAAAGGAATTGTCAGCTAACCTGAATTGCCTGTTAAAGTGCATATGAAGATTGGCAAATGATGTTTATTCATCAGGAAAGAAAAAGGATTGGCAAATGATAATGCAAATGCTTTATCAAGGGAAGTGGTAGTAACAATGACAATCTGCTATTGGGGCACCAGGCCCAGGGTTGAAATGCAACAAAGTTATCCTTCTCTATTTTTGTTGAGATTTCAGGCTTGCTCTTTTGTTTACTTTCTTCCATTCCTTGGTCTTTGAAATGCAGGTGTTTTAGTACACATTAATAAAATCATGATTGCATTGATGATAGAAAAAAGTTAGGAAAAAGATTCTTCCTCAAAAATAACAGAATCAATAAGGATTTATTCATCGAAAATTTTGAAAAATGACACTCTTTGATCTGGTTACTAATAATAAAAATAGACAGATTTATCTTGTCTTAGGTCACTCTTTTTACCAACTGGGGACCTTTTGTCCATGATATCCGGATACTTGTATATGCTTAACATGGTGGCATTGGACATGATGCATATCCAATGCAATGGTAGATATCACATGGAAACTACTAGAGTAGAGCATTAATATTTCTAAAAGATATAAAATATACCATTTTAACAATTTTTTTATGATGCCAATTTTTTATTTGCAAAAGCATTCAATCCATGAAATATCTATCCTTTCTTTTTATGGATGGTGCAAGTTGGTGTTTCACTTTGTGGAAGTTATGTTTTCTGGTTTTTAATTTTAAATAAATCAATTTTATTCTTTTAGCATAGAAATTCTTCCAAAGTTTCAGCTTTCTTACACGAAGATACAAATCAGATTTCAGAAGTGGCCAAATAAATCATGGATTGAAATGCAAATTAAAATCTTAGTCTTCGATGAAGCTCTTGTTGGATTCATTTCTTGATGATTCTATCCGCCTGACAAAACTATTTGTTTGACAGACTGTAAGAGGAAAGTGCTTTGCAAAGTGTATCACCAAACCCGGGACAAGCCTGAGTGGGAGTGAGAGTAGTTGCATATCTAGATGCGTGGATCGTTATATTGAAGCTACCGGTATTATTAGCCGAGCTCTTTTCAGTTCACCTCGCTAATGTTCAGGCTTTCAGCAGTTGCCTTTTGGATTTGGGTAATTTCATAGTTGCAACATTTTAGATTTTGCTAGTTTGAGGGAGAATGCAACGGATTTTGTTTTCCCATTATTGGCATGGACCATAGTACTATAGCCCAATCACGATACGCCAGCCTGAAGCGGTAAATTTTGATTTTTAGTATTATTGTTTGGCCTTCTATTCTTGGTTGCTTAGCTATCGCTCGACCATCCGAGCCGCATTCTGTATTACCATTTCATTGTCCTTTTTTACTTTAGGGCCCTTCTGTACTTGTAACCAATCAATCGATAATCATCCAAACTATACTAGTGGGTCAATCTAAGTGGTTATTCGCTAAAATTCACGTCTGTTTCTCATTGCATAAAGCTCATCAAGTACAATACTTTCTCTGCACCGTAGAAATTGCCCGACGTATAAAATTGAGAAATTTCCTCGTCAGAATGTGTTTAATAGCCCGTTAGTTAATTTTGGAAATGTCAAAACTATCCATCAGGTGTCATTTTATTTTTTTTATCTGCCACTTTCACATAAACCAATTTAAACAAAACTCTTTTCATTTAAATTTTGATTTCAAGCAATCTTGTTTTCCGGTTTCTGAAATGATAGATTACCGGTTATTGACGTTGAATCTGTGGTTAATGAAATCAAATCCAAAGAATAAATTCCAAAATAAGCAAAGAAGAAACTTAGTCATACACCATTGTGATGCAACATTAACAATCAACAGAAACTTCCCCTTGTAAATGCTAAAATCGATATCATTTCCCTTTGCATCCTGGTAGAGATAGGAAGGTTGCAGCAACTACCAAGATGGATTTTAGAATATATAGGAAATTTTCATCAGCTACAAAAAAAATTAAAAAGAATAAAGAATGTACAGAAAATCATAGCAATCGCGGTTTCAGTTGTTGCAAGAACTTGGTCAGTTCCCAGCGCCATTGTTGGTAGGGGTGAGCAGAATTTGGTTAAAACCGAAGAACCAAATTGAAATTCTGGTTTTGGCTTAATTGGTTCGGTTTAATTAGTTTTTGATTCGGTTTCGGTTGCCAAAATCGGTTTTTTTATATTTCGGTTTTCGGTTTCACTTATCATGGTTCACAAATTGATTAACCGAAAAACCAATTTATTTTTAAAATTATATAATTTTTTTAATATTGTTGATAGTTGATACGTAGAGCGATGCATACCCCGCATAGGACTTAATGGAAAGTGGAAGCTGCTCAACCCAATACAAAGAAACTTAAATGTCATTATAAAGTTTAACTAAAAAGGGAAAACTAAAAAGATTAAGAAAAAAAAACCTTTACAAGCTTTCCTTTTCTTCTTAAGCACGTCAGTCTCTACCCACTAGAGTCTAGTCTATAGAGACCTTTTCTTCCTGAGCACGCCAATCTCTACTCTCTAGAGTCTAGTCCATAGAGTCTACTCTCTAAGAGTCTAGTCTATACTCTCTAAACTCTAACCCTTTCCTTTTCGTCTTATTCTTCTCTTCCTCAAACGCTCCAAACCTCAATCTCTCAAACTTTCAAAGAATCCAAGTCTCCTAAGTCTTAATCGTCTTAGAGTGAAGAGTGAAGACTGCGGACAGACCATGAACGAGAGAGGTTGCAACCTGCAACCATCTTCAGAGATTATTTATTTTGATTGGGGTGGATTTCTATTTCGGTTTTTAACCAAAATAACAGAATAAAATTTTGGTTCGATTTGATCGATTTCAACCAATTTCATTTTTGGTTCAGTTTTAGCCTATGATAAATCAGTTGTAAAAATTTCAGTTTTTTCGATTCGGTTTTGAACTGAACAAACCAAATGTTCACTCCTAGTTGTTGGTTCGTTCAAATCTGTTTTTGGCTCCGCCATAGCATTGGCACAGCTCTTCAAATCTCAAAGTAAAGACAATGAACAATGTCTTTTTACAATGGTAGTTTTGATATTTTAAAAGTTTTAAGTGACACATGTCAACACGTGATACAGATAACGACAAACTATTAATGGTAGGACCTATTAGACACATTACGAAGTTCAGGGATTGAGTTACACAACCCCTAAAGTTCATGGTACTGATCTGAAATTTTTCCTATAAAATTTATTACAAAATATGGGATAGATGCAGATGAACATAGTGGCATATGGTTTCAAACTTGATATGAAATGGGTACGCTTTCCAATGGGAATTTTTTTCTCATTACCAATTCTAACAATAAACCAGAATCATTTTATTTGAAAACAGATTGTTTCTCAGAACAAGAACACAAAGCATGTTATTGTTTTTGTATGTGTTTTTTGTTCTCAATTGTTTGGAAGAATGAAAATTTGTTTTTATTTTAAAAAACATAATTTTAATGGTTTCAAAAACAACTATATTTTTGGAAAAAAAACATCTTTTCACTACCCGACATAATGGCTAAGGTATTTTATCTCCCAACATAGAAATTGCCATCCGTAGTGTAGCCATGAATTTTTTTTTTTTTTTTTTCTAGTGGGGTCATATTAAAGCTTCATAAATATCAAGAAGCATTTTTCTTCTACATTTTTAACTACCTAAGTTGCAGTTCATACAGGCCTTTGTGCCCGCTTAGGAGGGCTTCACACAGTGACTTCTGGTGTTGTATGAGACAAGAAAGTCACAAAGTCATGAAGCCCTATTCAATAACAATCTGTGAAACAAAAATTAAGCTTTGGGCCCAAAATTTGACTTTCTGTTAAACCTATCCTAGCTTTTAGGTAGCTTCTCATACGTGACTTAGCTCAATCATTGCATAAGCTCTCTCAAATGGGCTTTTTATAGGCATGCTCATGGTTCAGTTAACCGAAAGGTGGAACTTTTTTAACTGAAGGGATACCACTAGTTTTTGGAAAATCGAATATAATATATTATATATTATTTGGTTCAATTAATCACTGATTTTTCTATTGGTTAACCAAAACCAAACCTTTACCTTCAGTTTTTCTAAAATAATGAACCAACCAGTTCGGCTAACCAGATTATTCAGTTTGATTCCATTGATCTGGTTTGGTTTCTCGGTATTTTTGGTTTTTAATGATCACCCCAAGCATTTTACAAATGTAGTCTAAAAATTAAAGTCCAAATCAAAATCCATAGGGCCCGTTTGGTTCATGGTCAGAATTGGAATCGAAATTGAAATCCTTCGAAATTGGAATCGGAATGGTCCATTCCCATAGTCTATTTGGCTCAGACAGGAATGGGAATGTGAATTAAAACCACCAGGAATGGGACTTCATTCCCAAGGGCGGGGCAGGGAATGGCCATTCTCTCAAATGGGGGAGTGCCATTCCAGCAGGAATGGGAATGGGATTCCGGTTCCACCCAACCAAATAGTTAGAACTGGAATAGCCCATTCCGATCCCTATTCTAGACACCTATTCCCACAAACCAAACAGGGTCTTAGATAAGGTGCCGTTTGATTGCACTCTTTAGATGTCAAGTTCCGAAAAGTTTGTTTTTCAAACACCTTGCTTTGTTTGTTATTACCTCTTATTACAAATCTCAAATTGGATTTCAGATCTTAATTTCTTAGAGGTGGACAGACCTAATTCAGTGGTGCATAAAAGACATAAATACTCTTAAAGAAATTTTAATATTACATATTTTTGTCCTTTCATGTAAATCCAATCAAGCAATCACTGTGAACTAAACGAAGCTCCATCGCCACCACCACCACTGCACTCTCTCTCTCTCTCTCTCTCTCTCTCTCTCTCTCTCTCTCTCTCTCTCTCTCTCTCTCTCTCCAGTGGCGATGGTTCTTCTCTCTCGCCCTCGCTCTCTCTCCGCCCTGTCTTCCGCCACTGCCACAATAGTTCACTTGCTCTCTCAATCTCCCTCTCTTCGCCCTATCTTCCGCCACCGCCGCTACAACTTGTAGCGACGGCTCTCTCTCTCTCTCCCCCTATCTTTCCACTCTCACTCTCGCTCTCTCTCTCTCTCTCTCTCTCTCTCCCTCCCTCCCGTCTTCCCATCACCACCACCACCGCTACAAGTTGCAACGGCGGCTCTCTTCCCCTGTCTTCTCTCTTGCCTCCCCCCTCTCTCTCTATCTTCCATCGCAATTTTTATTAATTATTAATTATTTTATTATTTTATTTTTATTAAACATTATTTATTTATTATTAAATTTATTTATGTTATTTATTATTTATTAAATATTTTTAATAAGTAGTAATTTTTAATTATTTTATTAATCTTTAAAAATTATTTTAATTTTTATTTGTAAAAATTATTAATTATTAATTATTTTAATATTTTTATAGTCATTAATAATTTTAAAATTTTAATTGTTTCATTTATTAATTAATGATTAATAATTTATTGTTTTTTATTTGTATCGTTTCAATATTATTTTAAGGTTGAAAAATATTTTTTATGAGATAATGTAAATTGAACTCAACATTTTCAAATAAAATGCTCTAGGGGTAAAATAGTAAAATCAGTAAATTTTAGATGGTAAAGAGTTGATCCAACACAAATAAACTTATGGATTCAGATCCTCTAAAAAGTAAAAAATCAATTATGCCTCTTTTCATATTTCAAACACTTTTAATATCTTTTTAACTTTTCAGATATGAATTTTCAGATTTATCAAATGCCACCTAAGACTGCATTTGGCATTCCTTATTTTAAGGACTATCTCCTTTTTGTTAAAAACTCAGGGGATGTTTGGAATCGTGGCCGTTTTTCAAAAAAAATGGTGTCATGTCGGATCCACATAGGCGTTTCAACAAACGCCCATGTATCTCATTGTTTGGTTCAGCCGATTATTAAAAAATCGGGTATGCATCGAAAATCGGGACCCCACCGATAATTTGGCATTTCATGCATCAGTGAACCATTTCCCCCAACGGTTGACTGATGTATTTCCTATGTGGTGCTTACCTGTCAACACACATGAAAAACGGTGATGAAAATCACCTTACCAAACAGCATAGTATATTACTCATTGCCTACGTGGCAGAAGCGATTTTTTTTATGAAAAATTGGTCTTAAAAGCATTAACGTTTTTTCATGAAAATCGGTCCCAAAAAATGCCCACACTTCCAAACACCATGTCAATGTTTATAGGGATATTTTAATTGAGTGAGAATGTGGTAAGTCACGTTGGAATTTTAAGGCTGTATTGGGAAATTAATAATGCGTAAAATATTTACAATGTGAATGTTACTGTATGAATGTTACTGGAAAGTAACTCCGTTCATAAGCGCAATCAAGGCCCCTTCCCTTCAACGAGGCAATCCAGTTCTCGTACCCATATGAATGTTACTATACCTATCCACACCACACTACAGCTGTTAATTAGATAGACATAAATAGTAATATTAAAATATTTACAATGTGATGTGGGGTGAGAATTCTGTTTATTCGGTTAAAAATTGAATTGAATAAATTAAAATTTTAAAAAATAAACTAAAAAATTAAAAACGAATTGAATTAATCAAACCGTTTTGATTAAAAACAGAAAAGGCCGAACCAATAAAATCAAAATTGAAATTTTTGATTCAATGTTTTGGTTTTAACCGAATAATGCTTACCCCTACGTGTGGGCAGACTTGAGTTCTTGTAAGTAAGAGATCAAAACCATGGTTTTCAAAACCAGACCGGAAAACCGGTAACTGATCAGCCCCCGAGACCGGTTATATTAAAAACAATTGAAAATATCAAAAAACCACTGACTCGGGTGGTCGGACCGCTAAACTGTTTGACCCGGGCAGTGATTCGCGGGTTACTAGTTTTTATTTTTAATGTTTTAAATAAAATAAACAAAAAAAACATTACCTTCTATATCCCCAACCCAGTTCGAATTAGTCCCTTCAGCTTTAGGACTAGAACCCATTTTTGTTCTAACCCTTCCCGAGTTCCCTCCTCTCAACCCTCACACCCAATCGACCACCTGCGGGCTGCGGCGGCCAGCACCTCCAGCGTCCAACGGCGATTAACGATGACCGGAGATGGCGAGTTTACAGTATTTAGAGTTGCGGCAACCAGCACTTGCAGGGTAAGAGTTGTGGCGGCCAGAACTTGTAGCAGATGTCCGGCAAGTTTGCAACGACGGGCGGGGAGTTTGCATTGGCAGTAACACCACCATTGGACATTGCGATTATGCAAGTTGGAGCAGCACTTGCAGCGGCAACTGGCCTGCGACCAAGCCCAAGCCCATTGTCACACCACCATTAACATTCTAGAGTGAATGCTCCTATTTCTCCCCTTTTATTTTGATGCCAGGGGAATCTATCCCTAGGAATCTTGATTTTAGGTAAGGATTTTTACATTTTAGGATTTAACATTCTAGTCTAAAGATGGAACTCCAAATGCAAGTAGAAATGGTATGTTGTTTTTGGTGATGCTCTGTTATAATTTTTTTTTTTCTTTTTCTTTTGATATTCTGATTTCTCTAGCGAGTAAAAGGCTTCGTGATGATGATGATTGGGCTAGTTCTTGATTCAATTTCAGCGTAGATGATCTCAGCATGGAAGAGCTCCTTGCCTTACAAATCCCAACTTCTCAAGAGGTGAACTCATTCCTATTTTTATCAGCATATGGAGATGACTTTGTTTTATTCATGCATCCATACTTTCTAGAGTTTTTTTTCTGTATTTTTGAAATTTTCTGTTATATTTCTGTAATTTTTTTATTTTTTATGTTTTTTCTGTATTTTTTGGAATTTGTCTGTATTTTATTTTTATATTTTCTGTGTTTTGTACCGTATTATTTTTTATTTAGATAGTTTTATTTTCTGTATTTTTTCTGTTTTTATTTAATTTTATGTTATTTTATTATTTATAAATATTTTTTATTTTTAATTTATTTATAACGTCAAGGGTCGAACCGTTGAGATCCCCTGACCGGTTCTGTTTCCGATTCGTTTTTAAGAACCATGATCCACACATCAATGACAATTCAGATCTCCTGCTAACATGAATCCTACCCACATCTATCCAGAGGACACTATGCATTGGGCACATCTCCCCATGAATGGTAATACGCAATTACGTGAGATATTCTGAATGTGCGGCCACAGCTTAAACAACTGGCAACCCTGCTACTGGTAGCAAAGTTGTAGTGGGTAATAACTGTCTATAGACGGATTTACTACTAACAGGGCCACAAAACCCTACAGCCTCACATCTCAAACTTGTATGTTGCCAATTGCCAATTGCCATTGATTGTCATTTGTAATTCAAAAAATAAAAAATCTTTCAAAATGTGGAGGTTTTCATCATTTGAGAGAGAGATTAAAAGAGAGACTATCTGTATACGTTCCACCAGCACCAGGCCAATATATTAGAAATTGGACGTTCAGGAGTTGGAAGGAGCTACCACCTACCACTGCCGCCTGTCGGGCTGTTTAATGCACAGTGCGCAGTGCAGTTGAGTTGCACACCTAATCCTCTGCATTCAACCAAGCATTCAGACGTTCACTACATCAGAGACCAGTCGCCACGTACCAAAAGTCACAAATTCGAAGAATAAAGAGGCGATAGAGATTTGAGAAAGTGAGAGTAGAGAGATTGAGAGACTGAGATGGGCATGATTGGGGAGCATCGAAAAACAAAGAGAGATCACAGATCTAAGAGACTGACGAAGGATTGCCAACACGACGGATCAGCAATAGGAAAAATCCTAGATCTAGGGATTTTGAGCTTGGCCTTGGCTTCTTTCAGAAACAATAGGAAAAAGCCAATCGATTCATTTGGTCTTGGTCAAATTATGGTGTATTATTTGGGCTTGGCAGCTTGGGCATGTAGGACCGATTGACAGAGGGGAAAGGAAATGAAATAAAAAATAATAATAAATTATAATATAAAAACTATATATATATATATACCGATCAGTTTAATTAACCACCGGTTTTTTTGATAGGTTAACTAAAAATGAAATCTATCCTTAGATTTTTTTTAAGAAAAACAAACCAGATTTTAAAGCGCGATTTATTCAACTCGGATCGGTTTTTTATGGACAACCATATGTAGATGTTGTGTTCGAACCTCCTACTCCTACCCACACATCACTGTGGGTAGATGTTCCCAATGTACAACTGGATTGCTCGTTGACGTTACATAGCAAGGCAGCAAGCAGGCGGGATTGATGTCATGATACCACTCTGTCACATAAAGGAGGGAAAACACTTTCCAAAAAGATTTGTTTCAAAGTCAAGGGTGAGTTTGCTTGCACCTTCACAAGTGACCGACTACTATAAAAAAAAACCACCCACGTACCAACCTACTATAATGGTTGAAAGATGAAAATAACTCTAGATGAAAAGATAATAATAATAATAATAAATTGAGTAGTTATGTTCATGTTCAAAATCTTATATCAATAGATGAAAGATGAAGACTATCAATGAATCCGCCACCAGACCTACCTCTAGGTAGTGAGTTCCATAATAGCACTCACTATATCTCCATTATGAGTCTTGAGAGCCTTAACAGCCTTGCTCCTTGAAACTCCAGCCTGTGTCATCACCAAATCAATGTCTCGAGGCTCCACGCCAGTCTCATCAACCTCCTCCTCTTCTTCGTCAGCCTGTGCAGCACCTGCAACTGCAGCTACGTCTGGTTTGGCCATCACTGACCCCATGTCTGGCATCCTGAACTGTTGGGCAGCCTGTGTCTGCAGCTGAGAACTCAAATCCTCGATCTTTGCCTCTCCGAATATTACGTAGGTCTCAGAATTGGGGCTCTTGAACACATCAGGTTTTGAGACAACAAACAGAATCTGAAGGGCTCCACCAAATAAAAAAGTACTGCTAATTAGACATCAAATCTCATAGTCTAAATGACAACAAAATGCTTGACAAGGACTCACATTCTTTGTTCTCTTGATGGTAACCCTGGTAACACCTGTAACAGGTTTCATTCCTAGCTTCAACATTGCCTTACGGCTCTTTTTCTCACTTCTGCTTTGTTTTGAGCTCTCATTCGCACCTGCACCTTGCTCTCCTATCAATAACAGTTCAAGATAAGAAATTGAACCATTAAAAGATTAGAGATAGAAAGAACAAATAGAGTAAAAACAAAAGGCTATAGAATAGAGTCATCCTTGAAGAACAGACATCATGAATTCTTTACAGAGACCAGCATCAACAATTCAACATACACACACACAGAGCAAAAAGACAAGGATGGTTACTACACGTGTTCAGAGATGATAATGCAGCAAACCGTTCTGCAGTAAGAGTTCAAGTATTACAACTTTGACAACAGAACAAAAGTTCTATTCGATTCATAAGGACAATTTTATTTCATCTTATTTTTTTGAAGGAAAACAAGAATTGAGCAAAATATCTCCATAGAAAAATTAGCACCATCAAGGTCATCAAAGTACACGTAGTTAAAGCCAAAATAAGTAGCATAGATGGATAAAATTTCCTCCAGGTGATACATAGTCATTAAATCTTCTTGGAGAATTAAGAACTACCCAATCAAGCAATCATGGCTCAGTTAGCCTCAAACTTAAGCCCGGCCATTCTTGGGAATTAGCATTTCAGGCTTCAGGGCCAAAAAACAAAGATTGTTATATGATTTTATTGAACAAGAGTTGAAAACCCATAAATGAGCTTCAGCCTCACTGTCAATACAGATTTCTTATATATAGATCAAAAGGAGTTCAATCAGAAATCTATAAATTTTTCAGAAAATTGAGTTATCAATAACCTTTTGAAATTAGAACTTTCATTAATTGTCAGGGCTCAGGAGGCATATATCTGTGTCCTTGTAGGTAACTGATAAAAGCCACTTTGCAGTTCATAGAAGAAGAGGGGGATAGAACAAAAACAGGCAATAATGCAGTTAAAATTTGTGTTAAAATTTCAAGAACCATCCTGGTATCCTCGGATCAAATGATTCAAATCACATCAAGCTCCTAAAAATGGTAAGTTGTTTATCAATTTTTTTTCTATTTTTGGCAGGGACATGAATTCCACATTCTCATTGATTCACAAGAGGCATGAACTAATATCATGTCAAGGAAAAGTTAAGGATTTCAGATACTTTAGCCTATTAGTGGTGGAAAGAGCATTTGCAAGTAATAGATAAGGGGTATGCTTTTGATTGCAACCCTCCAGGATTCACCAGGAAAAATCATACCAAGGTGACCCACTTATAATGGAAATCAAGAAACAGCAATGGGTATATGAGAGATCTGAGGATTCATTTGAGAAGTGATGGTTGTTAGTTGATTGGTTACTATTTAGTTGAATGCTAAAAGCCTAGAATTAGTTCTTTTATAAACTATTCTATAAAATAATTCTTAGTTTATCATATATTCTCTTTATTACTTATAAACTTTAATTAATCTTTTTTTTTCGTGGCTTATGCAGCAACTACACCTTTAGCCTTTTAAAACCTTGTATTCAACCCATCACATTCCCTTGTACTTATTGACATCCAAAGAATACCACCAATGAAATAGAAATAACCCAACAAAAAAGAAGACAAACTTCACTTAGGAAGGTGGGAAGTGAACTGCAAATGGAAAGATAAAATAAGCAAGGAAATACTAGCAATCGTGTATTGAATCAAATTAAATTAAACTATTAGGTGAATACAAGAGGTCGGTAGTGGAACTCAAATGTACACCAAGAATGCTAAATGCAACAATGAAGAGAAAAAAGATGAGTCCATTATCACCAAGAAGAAATAGTGTGAAACAATGTCCACTCAGTTTATAGTTTTAATCAAAAAGTTAGTTCTCTCAACTAGCGCTTAAACATGTTGTTAGCCAATCCAATAACTGGAACAGCATCCTCAGAACTCTAATCCTGAAACACATTAATCCCAATCCTAATTCCTAATAGCATTATAACCTAAAATAAAAATTAAAATAAAAAAAAAAACCTTGACGTACAAAGTAAAATTCGGCAGAGGAGAATCTCTACTACTAGGCCATCATTTGATTCATCGACAAAAGAAAACTTCGATCTCAAGTAATGAATAGCAATCTCACGGGCATGGCAACAGACACATTTAAACATAGAGAGAGTACAGAGAAAACAGAGAAACGGAGATTAACAGACAAAACCCTCAAACAGAGACAGTTCACATTAGGGTTAGGACAAGCAAATCTAAAAAGACGTAAGATGAGAAACCCTAGAATCAGAAAAAACTGAAAAAAGTAATAAAAAGAGTAAAGATGAATAATATTGAAAACTAAAACCCCAAATAAACAATTAGGTGGGGAGGGCAAGGAAGTGTACCTTCGGGACCATCTTCCTTCTCATCATCGTCGTCATCGTCATCGTCGTCATCTTCCTCCTCATCGTCTTTAACATCCTCGACGATGGGCTCGTCTTTCTGCCAAACAAGGGAAATGGAGAAACGACGAAATAAACAAACAAAAGCAAATGCGAAACAGGAATACGAGCATATTTATGGCTTTTAGGCGCAACGTATGTATTACCGCCTCAACTTTCTTCTGTTGCTGGTCCTTGAGGGAGGCGAGTTGCTCCTCCCCTTCCACAACGGGGCCTGGCATCCTCCGCTTGAACGCAGGGACGAAGAAGAAAGAATGAAGATAGGTTGATGCGAGTGTCTGTGCGTCCACAGAAGAATCAAGCCGAGCTCCTTCCTTCTCGTGCCTTGTGTTACTCTCTCTGGGGATAACCCCATAACATTGTATATATACCATAGGGCATCCAAACAGTGAGGGTACATCAGATATAATACTCCGCATTAGAAGAAACGTATTATCAAATCTAGACCGTCTATTCCATGGACTGCCTTTTGTCCCAAGAAATGGGTTCTAGAAATCAAAGCCGTTCAATTAGAAGCCATTTTTGGCCTGTTTCTAAGGCGTCTAGCACTACAAGTATGGATGGATGCTCGTTGGGGAATTGGGATTGATAGTGAGAGAGCTTCCCTTTCACTCCTTTTCCCGACGTTCACGTGGAAGCTTTCGGTGCCCCATTTGGAAAGCCCATAAGGAATGTGGGCTATGCTAGAATAGCCCGTGGCCAGGCCCGGCATGGCCCATTGACAAAGCCAGCCCACTAAGAATATAGTCGTTTACGTAAATACCCCCCCCCCCAAGGAGTAGTAAACAGGGGAGGTAATTGTGTATTTTGACTGGGCGAGGAAAAATAACAATAATGCCCCCTAGCAATTATATATTAGCTAGTTTGATGGGTATTTTTTCAGTGATCATTAACTTTATGAAAAACCAAAATATTCCACCCAACAACTCTAATAAATACCCTTATACTCCTTCATTCTTATTACACCAATTCCCATACTCTCGTATACTCATATACTCTTTGATATTCTCTCTCTCTCTTAGACTCTATTAATCTCTTGTTCCCTATTCCTAATTCTCAACTTTATCCACAAGAAAAAGGCTAAGTCAAGTATATTAATTTGTGGTTTGGGAGGCTTAGAAGCTTCATCAGTTGAAATCAAGTTTAGATTCTGAATCGCGAACAAGGTAATTTACAATTAATTTTCATTTTTTAGGGTTTTAATACTACAAATTTTTTAAAATGCTTGGCTCCACTTAAAATCCCTTTCCCAACATGTGTGGGCTTTCGAAGATGTATAGTCACAATACGATAGCATCAATATCAATATGGGTGCTATGGTTCTATAGCTGATGTTTCTGTCGGAATCACCCCTAGTACTGCTACTAGGGGTCTAAGTGAAAAGAAAAAAAACCAACCCAATCTCGGATATGTTTACCATAAAAACTCTTCAAAGCAAGGAAAAATAGTTGCTTGTATGAAAATGTAAAAGTGATTTTAGTTATAGCATCAAGCGTGGTATTGGCCATTTGTATAGACATATATGCTAATCATCTAAAAAATAAATATAATCAAAGTCAAACACAAATTGGACATGGGTTTTGGTAATTTTGAATATTCCCAAGAAAAATAAGAGAAGAATTAGCTAAGTATGTTGTACATGTTGAATAACCGTTTTATTAACTTTAGACCCTAGGCTAGAAAGATATTTACAATAATCATTAAATTCCAAATTTAAAAAATTTCTAGAAATACAATTGGAGCAAATGCTTTAAAAAAAATGTATTCATATAAACAAAATTTAATTTCTACTTTGTCAATTCTTAATTCTAAAACTTCACTTATTGGACTTCAAAATATAATATTAGTTATATTTGTGTTACAAGGCATTTTATTGAAAAAAATTGGCTTTTACAAAAAAATAAAAAAATTAAGTTTTACAAGATTTGAATGGCCACATAGTGGCCAAACAATTGCTCCTAGTATATTACTTTACATACTTATGAAATTGAAAAGAAATTTTTTTTATTAGTTTTGATAATGCTAATAAAAATGATTCAATAATAAATATTTTAAAATCTCAATTAGTTGTGACAAATCTTAAATTTATGTGTACAAGATGCTTTAAAAATCATTTCTACTCACATTTCTAAAATTAGAAATTGTATTATATATCTTAGAAGCTCAAGAACAAGAAAACACTACAAGAAAATTAAGTTTCAGTGACGAACAAAAACCGTCACTATAGATAAAAAAAAATCCATCACTAAAAGGTCTATAGTGACGAACAGTCAACGAAATTATGTTCGTCACTATAGGCGGCGTCACTATAACATATGGTGACGAATTTAAAAATCCGCCACTAATGTATAACCTTTAGTGACGATTTAATTCATCACCATTTCGTTTTACTTTAGTAACGAATATTGTGTCCGCCACTAAAATTTATTTATAGTGACAAATATGCTTGTCATTGTTTCAATATGTTTTAGTGACAAACATCTTGTGCTCGTTACTAAAAATTAAATGTTCATCATGTATAGTGATGAAGTTTTTAATATCTGTCACTATTGTAAAATATGGTGACAATCACTTTTGTCACTATTATCTAATGGAAAACAAATTGTAACGGATTGTCCGTCACTATATATTTATATATAGTGATGGAATTTTTAAAATGTCACTATTAAATAATATAGTGATGATTATTTTTGTCACTATTAACATATTAAAAATATAATTGTGACAAAATTTCCGTCACTATATATAATGTATAGTGACAGAATTTTTAAAATATGTCACTATTATATAATATAGAGAAAATTGTTTTTGTCACTATTAGCCCTTAATCTGAAGGACAATTCTACAAATTAAAGTAATATAAACACCTAGTTTGCAACATACATCCATAATGGTTGCCACAATCTTCCACTACAAACAAATAACAATTACTTGTTCTTGGGTTGGTACAAAGCATGAGGTACCAGCCAAAAGCAATATTAAAACTTAGAAAAGGAAGTCATTCGAATTCATGGTAGTATTTATTTCAACCAATGCTTGCATTTCAACAATCAAGGTGCAAACAATTTAGTATTTCAAATGGAAAAAATAGAATAATTTGATATGTAAAGGCAATCTAAAAGATCATTTGTTGCACAATCCTAACTTCATACTTGAGGTGTGAACCCTAAACACCAATAGGTCCTAAAAATAAGGCAATCATAGCCCCATGGCCAATGTCCATAGAAATAGCAACCCTAGTACTTAAGAAAGTTGATATGTTTACATGGACTCTTAAGATCATGAAGCCTTTCCATATAGTGGGGGAGATAGATATAGAAAGAGAGAGAGAGAGAGAGAGACACTACAAGAAAATCGATCTAAGTCGATATTGCCGACTTTGTTCTATGGCAACGGTCTTCAGTCTGCCCCCTAAACCTCTGCCGGCTTAGGTCAAGACTGTCAGCTTTGATGCAAAAGACTGCCGCCTTAAGTGGCCAATTCAAATTGCTCTAAAGCGGCAATCACACCAAGCCGCTGGCGGTTTAGACCACCGACTTAGATACCGAAAGACCACCGCCTTAGATTTCTATCAAACTCCTTCATGTTCTTAGGTGGCGGTTTGAACCACCGGCTTATATGCTAAATGGCCGCCGCCTTGTGTTATGGCTAAACCAGCGGTTTCATGACCGCCGGGTTAGATATTTTTTTTTTATACTAGGTTAATTCTAACATCTTTTGGTCATGTTGATAGCTAAGCCGGCGGACATGACCGTCGGCATATACCTATTTTCTTCAAAAAAAATGCATATACCCACTTAAGTGCAGCATTTTTGTGGTACCTGAATTATTTATTATTATAATATTCAAAGCAAATTGTTTAAATACAATATCCAATTGATGTATAAAAAGTACAACAAATTAAAAAATAATAATCCAAATTCCAGGATAATGTAACATGTCTCCCAATGAAAATCCATTTAACATGATGGTTGAACCTGCAAATCATACCATATAAATTGTTAGAGAATGGATTATGTTTCAGTAAAAAATTGGTCAATGCTCAAAATACAAGATCAGGTAAAATGAAGTGAATCTTTAAAAGAATATTGTTTTCTCACTTTGTAAGGGCTGACTTTGGCCAACTTGGATATTTGACACTTGAGCTGCAAAAGAATGTCAATTTAAATTATTTATAAGATCAAAATTAGCTGATGACAATTCAAAAAAAAATGCAACTAATAAACAATTTAGAAAATGAATTACATGCATAGAATGGGACATGTTGAATTGAGTGTTAAATCATCCTTGAAAAATTGAGTAGAGCATTCCTACGTCCATTCTCTTCTGTATAAGATGGAAACTGCGTCATTTTACTACTATTTGACTCTCCCAAACAAGCATGATAAAGTCAAACATGAAAGCAAAAATAAATCAAAATCTAAATGGCCTATTAGGATTATCATCCATTTATTCTAATGCAAATGAAATTATCAATGCAACCAGCAAACTGAACCTATAGTATTTTCGGCAGTCAGAGAAATGAGGTGGGCCATTCGGAATTTGGGATGGTTCAAATAGAAGACCACTGTCGTGTTGGCTGCATGTTGTTTTGGACAATACTTGTATGTCCAGTCCAAAGTTAAAAGTCTAGACTGGCCCATGTCCACGATATGTTGCTGTAACCAACCCATCAAAATGTAGTTCAGTTCAGTTCAGTTCAGTTAAGCCCATCAAATTCCTATCCTATTCCTTGTTATTGTATCAGAAACTTCAACCCTTTATCTAAATTTTACGTCAGACACCTTGTCCACCTCCACCCTTGCCAAATCTAGTTAATGTAGCCTCCTTATTTTATCATACGTCATAAACAACTCTTGTCACCAAACAAAATATTCATATTTGAAGTTGTAAACATAGACATCGTAAACTTGTCACCTCCCATAAAAAGACCCTGAACATTTAGTGATCAGGTCTCTTTTATTTGGACCTCCTCTTCAGGGTGAGGGGAATCTTGATCCAAACTCTACGCACTACCTCACTAAGCCCCCTCTTCATGTTCTTCCCTCTAATGGGTCTCATGAAAGGGACAACTAAGCCCCCTCTTCATGTTCCTCCCTCTAATGGGTCTCATGAAAGGGACAACTCCTATACCTCCTAACCCCCCCCCCTAAAGCTACTCCAATTCCTAATAATGTAATCAGGTTTGACTTCCCTATTTTCTCCTCTACATTTCTAATTTTCTTCTCCACCACTCCTCTCCTCATGCACCATGCAAATATCTTCTCCTGCTGCATACATCTCCAACAATTCAACTAGGCCTCTCAACAACCACAGCAACATTGGTGGAGTCTCTTAGCAGATTATGAAGCCTCTTTACATTCTCAATATTCTTGGCATATAACTTCTCAGAAGATCCTTTTTAATAGATTCCCTGTAGGATTCTGTGTGTTCATCATGGACAAGGTATCATTTAATAGTTTTAATCAGGAACACTTTTGAAGATCCACGTATAAAATCAAACACCAGAAGGTATATAATTAATCCAGAAAGAGAAGACCATACTTGTAAAGAATAACCTGAAAAGGCTCCAGGAAATTGTTCAGCCATAATCTCCATATACAACCTAAGAAAAAACCGACCACAGTGGATTTTATTGGAAATAAGAACAATCAAGCTATAAAACATTCCCAATTATATTAATTAAAAAAAAATTCCCAATTATACTAAAAACAAAAGACGTAAAAAGGAATATAAAAACCTCTTTTTCCCATCTATGGAGAGATTATAGCATAAACATTTGAGTCTTCCAGTCTTATACAATCTTTCCCTGTCCCCACCTGTAGTTCCCATTACAAAAGGTACACCAACTTTTGCAGTACAGCTCTGCATTGCCTGCAATCAAAGAAAAAGAAAATATCTCAACTCAACTCAGCCTTAATCCCAACTATTTGATCTCAGCAAAATGAATTCTGTCCTACTTCAAAAGGGGAGGGGGGGGGGAAGAAAAGGAAAAAACAGTAAAAATTAAAAATAACATCAAATAGCTTTTATTTTTCTTCAAATAGCTAAATTACAGAATATTCAAAAACAGTTTGACCCAAATAGATTCACTACTACATTTTTCTTCACCCTTTTTTCCTGATCAATTGAACATGGCTACCATTTGATAATTTACAAATAGCCTCCTAGCCATCACATTCTCTTGGATAGGCACATGGATGATCACATGGTATGGGGTTCTTAACTGCATTAAAACAAATCAGCACTTATTTCACATCCTTCATGACCCAAACCTTCCACCATCCTAGCAGCACTAATCTTTCACTCTGCCTAGTAGAGGTGTCATAAAATTCAACTCTGATGGCAGTAGGCGGTAACAAGGGAACTCTAGGTCCTTCTGGAATGGAGGAGGGAGTGTAGAGACAAAAATGTAGTAGAGCAATGTTTCCAGGCCCAATAGGCACAGGGAAATCCCTAAGAACTCCCTAAGGATCTGATTAAACTAAAAATTGTTCCATTACTATTACTTATTATCTTCCTAAAGAATAAAAACAAAATGTTAATGGGACTTGCAAAGCTTGTCTGCTAGCTACTGATCACTGAGATTCTTCTAGGCCCCAATGTATGTTATAATCCCTTAACTTAGAAAATGTTTAAAATCACTTTCCCTTTCAAAATCAGAAAATGCATATGAATAAGGAAAACATTCACAAAGAGAAACTTTGGCTTCATTTATCTTCATAGCATTTCAAATTAAATATGTTTTAGTATTCTTCATTGTGGTTCATTCCCTTGGCACCCCCAACCTATTCTCTGAAGCTTCATGATGTTTTGCTAGAAAGTGGTGTTGTTGCACCCCCAACCTATTCTCTGAAATTGATACTGAGTAGCTAGATCCCTTGGCAATTGAGGCCAAGAAGAAGAAGGATAACAAAGAAGGAAAGAAAAAGAGAAAGAATGGAACCAGAAATAAGGATCAAACTGATATCAGTCCTGGTCAGAATTTTCCACCTCTGCCTTGTCATGGTATACAATCAAAAGCTAGTCCTGGCGTACATGTGGAACATCCCAAGTGTTTGGAGGGTTTGGGTGTTAGTCGTCCATTGGATGTAGGGGTAGGGACTGGACCATCTTATACATCAGAGTCTGAGCTATCTACTGCTTCCGCTAAGGACACTTCCCTAGCAAAATTTGTAAAACATGTTCTTGTGGCTACTGCTGCTGCCGCAACAGCAGCTGTTGTTGCATCTTCAATGGTAGTTGCTGCAGCCATATCAAACTCAGAAGCAAAGCTTGGAGTTACTGTAACGGCAGCAGCCACTGCTACTGCAGCTGTCAACAACAGCTGCTACTACTGCTGCAGCTGTAGTAGCAACAACAGCTGCCTAACTTCAGCTGTCAGGAACTGCAGCTCTCAGAAAGATGGTGATGCAGATAGAACAGCAAATGAACCACAAGGAATTTGGGTCCTATGTTTTAGTATTCTTCCTTCCCCATTTTTGTCAAGTATTAAACAGAAAACCCACTATCCCCCTAGAATTCAAAAGGGGTATTGTGAAAAGATGGAAGGTTCTCACTTCCCACTAATGTCGAATGATTGAAAACATTAATTCTTAGAGTTCTTTCGAATTTGTAGATTTAACAATATTTAATGAAGCCAACATAATTTCCTTGTTGATAGTTTAGCAATAAACAGAAAACCCACTATCCCCCTAGAATTCAAAAGGGGTATTGTGAAAAGATGGAAGGTTCTCACTTCCCACTAATGTCGAATGATTGAAAACATTAATTCTTAGAGTTCTTTCGAATTTGTAGATTTAACAATATTTAATGAAGCCAACATAATTTCCTTGTTGATAGTTTAGCAAGAGCTGGAGTCAATTGTCAAGGGATCATTTGGGAAATGCCTGAGCCAAGGGTTCAAGTGTAGGCAGTTATATTTTTGTACAAATTTCTGTGGTAGCTGTCTTTGTACCTTCCCTGCCATCTCTTTTGGACAGCTAGGATTCTTTACATATTAATAAAATTCTGTTATTCATAAAAAAATAAATAAATGAAAGAAAGAAAGAAAAAAGAAGATGATTCATAGACATAACTTTAAGCATTCAGTTTTAGTATCTTATCAAAGATGTAAACATGCTTCTTGGGATCACAGAAGTCCAAAATACGGTCCCACTATACCCTTAAGAAAACAGATCAAACAAAAATTCTGAAAAATCTGAAACATCACTTAAGTGTTCACTGATCTAACAATGGATATAACATTAAACTAAATTTAAAAAATCCATAGCTTGGCCACTTGAAATGGTCATGTAATGAATGTTGAAACAATAGCCGTTAAAAAACCAGATTGAAAAGCTCTTCAAAGATACCTGCTCGATAATGGCAAAGTAATGTGAATTAGCCTGCAAAAGAGAACCCACATATTAAACAAGATAAACTTCCTTGAAGAAAATATTTTAGGACACATAATTATTAAACAAGGTTAACCACAAAAAAAAAGATCATGAAAAGCACATCCTTATTGGAGAGCAAGAGATCAAGAAGTAATGAAATTTTATAAATAACTAGAAGATATCAACAACCTAAGAGGATCCCCTTGCTGATGGACTTGATACAAAAAAAAAAAAAAAAAAACTAGAGAAAAGTTCAGGAAGATTGATCTTCTTTCAGACTATGTTTTGGTCTATTCATTCATATAAAAATTAGGTGGTTGAACATATATTTTAACCAGATAAGTAGAAAGAATTGATATGAAGAACACTCATCTGGTAAACCCATCACCATATAAACCAGATACCCTCCCTAATCATATATTAAAATTAAAAAACATTGTAACCTCAAGAACTTACTTAAGATAACAGCAGTGGCACAAATTATAATAGCTTTTGATGCTTGAGACTTGTTTTGATTCTTGACATTAAATGCCGCTTGATTTGCATTATTAATTTAAAAAGTTTTGAACAAAGGCACAACATTTGGAGCTCAAAAGCCTCAACCAGCTATCTTTTTCCGGTTTGATGAAGAAACAATTAATTTTCCCACTTGGGATATGCCATCCAATACGGCATTTGCAATATCAGTAGCCTCAGCACAAGTTGTTCTCAGGTTATCAGTCATACTGTCCACAACTTGGGTAACAACTGCAGGTTTTCGAGCCATGTTGCACTTGTAGATACCAGATTTTCGAAATAAGTAAACCTGATCACAATTCAGGAAGGATAAGTATCATATACAGGTTAGTTCCAATGGTTAGCATAGAAAATCACTAATACCAGATGGTTAACCAACAACCAGTGTTCAATGGGTTGGCAGATTTAGAATGTATCAATAATAGCAGATTTCTTTATCATGCAAACTACATCTTCCCCCTTCAGTTCAGAAACCTGCAATGAAAGACACAAGTTTACAAATTCAGATTAGTGTCATTTCCATTAGGCAAAATAATATCTTACTTGAACTTACATACTTTACTGAACTACTTGCTCCTCCACCCAGGCTAATTGCCCCAACAGGTCACACCACCCAAGTTTTTTTGTTTTTCCACTTCTTCTTTCTCTCTTGTTTTTAGCCGGGTGTTAGAGACAAAAGATTTTTAAATTGGTATATGGACTAAACTTTGAAATGCTAGGACCCTTCATTTAGGTTCATAATACTTTTTGGGTACTTTCTTGGCTATTGATATTTTATTGTTAATTTGGATGGGTAGATGCTTTACTGGCCAGGTCATCCAAGAGATGGTAGAACAGGTTAAAGAATTGGGTTATTGGTACATGACAGATACTCTATGATGGACAAACTAATTAACAATAAAAAAGAAAAAAAAAACACTAGTTGCTTCCATTGTCATAAACTATGCTGCTCTCTATTAACTTATTGGGATGATGGGCCTATTTTCTGATGCATTGAAAATCTATTTAGCTGTGATGACAAATTGTTTAAGGCTACACTATGAGTTGATCACTGTGATTCACATTACACGAAACTCAAAAACCATCCACCCAAGGACAAGGAGTGTGTTACTGCATAGGACACCTAAATTCTACTTTCCAGATTTTAAAAGAACCTTGATGGAACCTTCCCACAAGAACAGCCGAGGCTTAGTCCTATGACCATCCCTTTGTTTTAAAGCTAAGTAGCCTCTGTATTATGTTCTGTTGCAGTGGAATGTTTCATAATGCCATTATTCAGACTGCCACTCCAGTCATTTAGCTTGTTAAGCATTCAAACTTTCATGTTTCCCATCTCACTATTTAAATTTATCAGTAAAATTACTGTATGATGTCTGTATATTCCTATTATATTGATTGTGATGTATTTCCTCCACTGACTAGTTGCTGCAGAGTTGTGGAATCATTATCTCTCTACGGTGGGTTTGAGCTGGACCATGCCATCATCAGTAAAGGACTTACTATGGCTCTGGGAGATTAAAGGCTTGTCAAGATTGGCTAAAGAGGTTTGAAAGACAATCCCGGTTGGCTAATGGTTAGTTTCTTTCATGGCCAAGGACAATATGGACTGAAAGGGACAACAATAAGTTGTGAAAGGAACCAGCGGTAGAAGCTATCCCAAATCACTACAACATTTGAGCCCAAAACATATGTGTTCTATGTACCCATTGCTTGGCTAAACTATCTGCCAGCGGAAAGTTGATCACTATGTTTCAGACAACAGAAATGCAGATGAAATAGAAAGATATTCTAGATAACCACTTTACAAGCTAAGATAAGGCTGAGCCTTCTCCCAAAGTGGGATAACTATGAAAAAACTAAAGTAGTCAGACTAAATACACCTTGATACCTTTTTTGGACGGTGCTAATTTATTAGCACAAGTTAGCTTCATTTAAACTGAGAACTAACTAGAGTGAAATTTCACCATCTTGCACGGGGAGCCACTTAAGATCATGATGGATAGCCGATCCTATCTATAGAGAAAAAGATCTTGATGCTTCACTGTTGAAACAAGTCATATAAGAGCAAGAGATCTTGGCATATAAAATAGTTTCTAATTAACTTGTGGAAAATTTTCTGGTTATTTTGGCAATGCTTATCAGGGTGCCAACTCATAAGGCATATAGAAGAAAATGACTTGATTCTATAAGGATGGCTCTTGTCTTCAAAAGGATTTGCATGCACACTTGTTGCAGCATCAATTACATCAATTTCTATATTATTCTTGTCCACACAGAATTTTTTTATGATCACTCATATAAAAATGGTCTATTCCCCCCTCTTTTCTTGAGATTTAGTGTTTTAAATATGTGAATCTTGTTCTTCCAAGAAGAGGGATAATGTATGATAGTTACAGATTAATTACAGTCTCTATCTATACTAATATAAATATATGAAGGGAGCAAATGCTTGGCTTCTAGAGGAAAAATGACCCAGTACTGTTCTTGGCATTTTATTATTAAGCCTGTAATGCCTACTAAAGAATAGAGAGAGAGAGGCAGTCTGCACATTTCTAAAATCTCAGATTTGATACATACCTCCATAGCACATGCCTCTCTCTGGCAATATATATACATTCATATTACAGTGACCTGAGAGTCTCTAGCTAGCTACCACAGTCAAGAATACAAAGATACTAATGTCCATCCATACAAAGTTACTTAACTTGGAACTCTAACTTAACTTGAAATTGATAATAGTCAATGACTAGATGGTCAGCTTGTTCTTCAGCAGCAAATTATTAAAAGGAGGGTTAGAAGGTTACCTTTTCTTCTCTTGCTCGAACGAACAGAGGTCGGTGCTTGCTTGGATAGCGCCCAGAAATTTCCCCGTTCTCAAGCACAAAGGGGAACCCTAGCTCGAACGAACAGAGGTAGTCCAGAAAATCGCACAACCCTAGATTTTCTTCCCAACTTTCTTGCTCGTGAAGAATAACTTGTCTGCACTCTCGGAAGAAATCTGGTCCGTTGCAGCAGGAGACCTTTCACTCTCACTATAACGTAAAACCCTAAATAACTTTTCCGCCTCTTTTCTCCTCCATTTTTGGAACTTCAACTTTACTTCATCGCAAGAATAACTTGTCTTATTCTTCAACATTTATCTGCTGGAAGAGAATTTCTGCCTTGCTCATGAAGAATAAGAATAACTTATGTCTTGTAAATTTCTTAGCAAGGTTCTCTATGGACAAACAGAGAACAGAACTTGTTCTTTTTTGGTCGAACAGGAAGAGGAATTCGTGCGCGGGAGAAAGCGCGCAGGAGAAAGAAAATTTTTCCTCCATAAGTTTCTCCACGTCGGTCCATTATAAGATTAACCCGGTTTAATTCCGGTTCACGAAAAATCCGCCGAATGTACATTAAAACCGCCGCGCCTTTTTTTTAAAACGAATGTAGGCGGCGGTCTTTGAAAACCCGCCGCCTTAGATGTCCCTATAGCGGCGATCTCAAAGACGGCCGGCTGTGACCGTTTTTTCTTGTAGTGAGTGAGAGAGGGAGAGAACTACCCATTTGGTTGCTATGATCATGTTCTACAATAGAATCCTTCTCTCTCCATCTTCAATCCACATTAGCCGCTACACCTTTTGAGACTAAGATGAAATTTACATTAGGTTTTGATTAATATCCACAAGCATAGGTTCTCGAGGGCTATCATTTACATCTAGAACCAAGTTTGACCCTAAAAGCAACAGAAAGTAGTATGTTGCCAAGGAGTGAAATTATCAAGATAACTGATCCTTTTATGATGACAAAAAAAATATAACTTTCAGAAAATAAAATATAGTGGATGTATAGATTAATTGTATAAGAAGAGTTTTCTTTTCTTGCATTTCTTAACTTCGTATTTTGGCAGGTTCTGCTTAATTCTAGTAAAAAATCCATACAAAAATAGAAAATTAAATAAGAAATGCAATTGTGTGAAAGAGCTCCCATGTGCCTGCAATCGAACCAAACAAAAACAAAACAAACTCTTAAAATCAAAACTTCAAGGATGGATAACTTTTCTTACTTACTGACCAAAAGCCCTAAATGCTATATATTTCCCAACAATATCAGCAATTGAACCAAACAATACCACCACCAAGAATTGCAAATATAAGTTCAACAATTCAAAATATTAATAAAATACTAAAATATGTTCCAAATGAAAAAAAAAATAAAGTGAGAATGAAAAGAGGAAAAATATGATATGTTCCAATTTTCTTGAACTCACAATTTGAAAGATGACCTTTCAGTTTTCTTGTACTTCCTACCATGCATGCTTTGCCTTATTCCAAACCCTCTTCATAACAATGGTCTTCATTGGATCTGAACCACCCCAGGAAGAAAGAAAACAAACAAAATCACAAAAATGACTATAATCATAACTCAAAATACTTGAATCCGGCAAAAATTAGTTTGCATGGAACTCTAAAAATCAATGTACAAAGGGATAAATAAACAGGAGTTTTGTTAAAGGCAGCCGAGTAGGGAAACGGTTCTCTAGTCTGTCTAGCGGAGCAAAAGTTTTAAGGGCTTAAGCACTCAGAAGATTAAAACTGTACCTAAAACCAACTCTAAGCGAAGCAAAAGTTGAGATCACTCGCCTAAACGCCAAGTTTTATTACTCCCCAACCAAATAAGAGAACCGATCTATTTCCTCTCTAAAGCAAGAGACTTGAATATATCCGTCTTCAAAAAAACCAATAAATCCGATATCCAACCTATCCATCTCCGAACTGAAAAAGGATTCCATATTCCATCCTCTAAACCCCACATACGGATTCCCTATTCATCATATTCTAAAGATGCGATCAAACACAGTAAATTCACCAATAATTCAATATGGGTTTCTCGAAAAACGCATGGGCTGGATAAAAATGTCGAATGACCAAAAGTGAATGGAAAGAACTTACCAATGGAACCTGAATCCGAACACCTCTTTCCACGTTCAAAGATGCCTGAGAGGCCTCCATCTCAGAATAACAACTTCATCTATAAAATTAGTTCTTGAAAATTGTTGGCCAAATCCAAAACTAGAAATGGGGAGAAGAGAATCTTAAAGAAAGCCATAATGAGCTACTCAAGCTTTAGTCGGATGAATTCACCACAAATTAGAAAGTTTGTTTTTATGTCTGCAAATGGAAATAACAAGCTGAATCCAAGAATCCAAAGATTTCTAAAGAATTTTAGTAGAGAATCAAAGAACAGGGAATGGATTCAAAGTTAACCAACAACCAAAGAGGGAGATCAGAAGTAAATACCTCTATAAAAGACTGCGGCGGTGGTGTTGCTTTGGTAGTAGGAGCAGTCCATGGCATTAGCAACACGGTGGTGGGTTACTTTGGTGTTGGCAGCATGAATCGTGGAGTCGTGGACAATGCACGGTGGTGGTTTGAGAAGAGAGAAGGCGGCCGAGAGGTTGCGACTTGAGGACCGAACCTCTGAAACTGAAGCGTTTCTATTTTCCTTGCATATCATACCCCAGATTTCCTACTAACTCTCTACCCGCATCCTACCCACAATACACTGTAGCCGCACATCTCACGATACGAGATTGTGATGTGTGGCTGCAATTCAAGACGGGTAGAGTGCGGGTAGAGAGTAGTGGGGGCGGGAAATCCGATTTGTATCAAGAGGGATAGGCGGGAAGATTGTTTTAACAATAAAAGTTTTTATTAATTAATCTTATATATTTTATTAATGTAACCATTTTTTAAATAGAGTTGATATTAAGTTATGCTTAAATTTGATTTTAAATTTAAATTTTATTAGTTATAAAGTTCTATTGTGAAAGCAAATTTTATTAAATAATTATAAGTGGCATTCTAAATTTTAAGTTTATTTAATTGTATTAATTAATACTTAATAATTTTATTAATTAATTTAAATTGATATAAAATGGATTTTAATTTTTATCAACTAATATATATTAATTTAAAATTAAATGATATTTTAAATTTTATTTTTATTATTTATACATTTTTTTTCAAATATATATATATATATATAAATTAAAATTGTGTTATAAATATAAATTTTTAATTGGAAATTGTGATATATTTATAATTTTATTAATGTTTAAAGTTTTTAAGAAACATAAAAATTACTATTATTAATTAGTTATAATATTATTATATTTTATTGTATCAATTTAAAATTTAAATGTTTTAGTAATCAATTTAAAATTTTCTTAATTTTATTATTTGTGTTGAATTTTATTTTTTATTAATCAATTTAAAATATTTAATTATATTTCTTAATTTTTAATTATTTAATACTTTTAGTAGTGATTTAATAAAAAATATATAACCATAACTCTTCTAGGGCATTCATTCTTTGATTTGTTAAAAATGAGAACCTAACCAAACTGATACTAATAGGAAATGATGTCATAGCCAATTCGATTTGGTTTGGTTTTAGGTAGACAGTTTGGAAGCTAATAATATTTATAACAATAACATATTAATATGAATATTTATAATAATGTATATCAATATTTATAAATTTATAATATTAGGATGTATAACAATATATAATAACATATTAATATCCAAACCAAATAAATTGCTTATTCATTATATTTAGTGGCTGAATTTGAATGCCCTTAACTATCTTTGCTTGTGACAATGTATTCAACTAATGTTTGCTTAGAGTTGAGAGTTGTTGATTCTCTAGTTATATATTCAACTAATGTCTTCATTAGACCTGTTCACGAGTCGGGCTTTGCCTTTATATTAACAGAATATGCGTTGGTCTGAGCCCGAGCCCAACCCTCATATAAAGCTCGAAGCCTAGGTCTGAGCCCAAGCAAGCCAGAAAGTTGGAAAATATATTTTTTTCTTTTCTTATTCAATTAAAAACTATTTTATTTATATTAAAAGTCCTCAAAACCTATAAAAAAATAATGAAAAATCTCACTATTACTTGAAAAAATAGAAGAATAATAAAGAAAAAAGTATTATATATTTATTAAATAAAATTATTTTTATTATATAAATACATTATTAAGCCAGGCTCGGGCTCGGGTTTAGGCCAGGCTTTTTTGAGAAAGCCTGAGCCTGACTCAAAAAAGGTTGGGCCCAATGTTTTAGGCCCAAGTTCGAGCTTGCAGGCCTGAAATCCTTTCCAAACCCAACTTAGATCAGGTCGGGCCAGGTCGGCCCGTTGGGGCTACCCGGCCCATGAACAGGTCTAGTCTTCATACCTTGAATTTGCAAGTAAAGATTATTAGATTATCGTAGTGAATGATCCTCAATCTTTAGATGGAGTGGTTGGGATCAATGTTTTCAAAATTAACCTAGAGACCTAATCATTGTTGCCTTTAAATTGTTGTCACAAGTTCGATGATTCAAGTCGAATGGGTCAGACCATGCCACGTCATATAAGTATACACACACATGGTTTAACGAGAGTCTGACTAGTCAGTCTAACTATATATTTCGAAATATATAGAATATATATAGGTCTAATTTATATTTTATTTAGTTTTTCATCTTTCATAAATAAAAAAGCTAAAAATTATAATTTGAGGCAAAATGTTTTTTTTTTTGGTAAAATGGGTAGCCAAGGTGTCTTTGGCCCATGGAGCACATAGAATTATTAATTAAGTATTATTTTATTTAATTAATAGATAATTATTAATTAATTAAAGAAAATATAATATTTTTATATATATTTGATAACTATCACTTTATTTATGAAATTAAGTAATATAGTTTAATTGACAATATTATTTTTCATCAAACTATTGTTAATTAATCAATTATATTGGTTATTCATATTTGATTTATTATTGTTACTTATTATTAATTTACTTAAATAATAAAGGTGTTCTCATTTTTTTTTTCATTTCTTCGAGGGAGAGAGACTCGAAGAGGTGTTCTCATTTTTTCTTTTTTCATTTTTTCATTTATTCACACGTGTAGAACTAACTAAAGTGCTTCTAAGCACATGAGAGTGTTCATCTACTCGCATGAGTAGATTTCAAAACTTAAAAGAATAGGCTATGATTCTATATGCATTTCCTTTTAATATAATATAATAATATAGAAAATAACTATTTATTAATGTTAATAAATTAGCTAGTTGTCTAACCAGATAATTAAATAATAAAATATTAATAATTAATAATTAAATATACAATAATAGAAATTTTGTTGATTAAAATAATATTTAATTAATTAATATATTGAATCATGATTATGCAGGGATGCCAATTTCCCCATCCCTATCAATTACCCAGCATTAGGTCCAGATAGGGATTACTTTGGTAGGGTAGGGATGGAGATGGGAATTTCTTTGATAGGGTAAGGACGGGATAGGGATTAATAGGGATCCTTGACTACGGTCAAGGTTGGGTGGGGAATGAAGTCCCCGCCCTGGCCTAGCCTCAATAATATATATATATATATTATTTCAAATATTATTTATATCTAAAAATAAATAAAATATTATTTATTTCAAATATTATTTATATCTTAAAATTTTCTTTTATTTTAAGTATATTAATTTTTCAAAAAAATAGTGTTAATTAAAAAAATCCTAAGATTCAAGTCCTTGTGAGGAACCCATCTCTGTCAATGATCAAAGATGGAGGACAACTTTTATCCCCAATGGGAATCAGAGCTAAGGATAGGGATTTATTTCAAAATTAGGGTCAAGGATAGGGAATATGATCCCTGCCCCAAACCTACCTCATTTCCATTCGTATGATTAGAGGTGCAAGCTAGGCTGGGGTAGTAGGGGTGGAAACAAATCGATCTTTCACAAGCTATTCAAGCTCAGCTTGTGAGAAGTTCAATTTGACTTAGTCTAAATCGAGCTTCATGACAAGTTCAAGCCCAATATATAGGCATGTTTGCTAGTTAAGTAGAGCTCGAGCGTAATAAAGCTCAACTCATGAGGCTCACAAGCCTAATCGAGTTTATAAATACATACATACATACATACATATATTAATAAATAATTTTTTTTATGTATTGTAATAAATATTATACATATATATATATATGACAATAAATGATTTTTATAATTCTTAAATATTTATATGTATAATAAAAAATAACTTTTATATGTATGATTTTTATTTTTTATAGGAAGCTTGCCTCACATTTGAGCTCAAGTCGAGCTGAGCTTGAACATATGAGCTTTTATGTTGAGCCAAATTTTAGCTCAAATCTCTACTTCAAATCGAGCTTGGGCTTGATGGTTTTTTGGTGAGCCATGATCGAATAACTAGATATTCTACTTAGCTTGGCTGAAATCCACCCTTATTGGGTAGCCTTAGATTAGGAAGGGTTGAGGTCAACTTAACCCAAATGAAGTTATGGAACCCTCAATCATAAATCTAATGCAACCTAAAAGCTTGGAGTTAGGGTTGGGTTCAAACTTTCAATATAACTATATAACTATATATATAACTATATATATATATATATATATATATATAGTTATGGTATACTATAGTTGTGAATTTAGAAAAAATGCATATTTTTCTATAATTTTGATTATAAAAATAGTTAGCATTTTATATTTTCTTTTTCATATAATTTATTATTTCATTGGCTTGTTAGTTCGAATGCCAAGCCCTAGACATATTATTAAGCATAAAGTATGGGCCAGTCAAGCCTCTACAACATTAAAAGTCATTAATGGTCTATAAAAACTTGACCTAAGAGTATCCCTATACGTAGAACTTAAATGAAATTTTACTAAAACTTTTTTTGAATATCTAAAATTTTAACTTATTGACTATTCTTCAGATATATTAATTAAGCAATTCAAATGTCCTATTCATTATATTATTTTAAACATAATAACATTTAAACAATGGCTATGAGAAAATGACACTACAAAAAATGACCCAAAATGAAGATGATTTTAATTTGTGAAAAAAATTAATTGTCCATTATTAAATATAAAGATTTTGTAACAAATACCTAATTACCAATCACTATAGATAAAGATTTTGTGGCCGGCATTAAACTATTCATCACTATAAATCAACTTTTATGATTTTTGTGATAGATAATTAATTGTCTGTCACTACAATTCACCATTTAGGGAAAATGACTCAATTGTCCGTCACTATAATTCAACATTTAGTGTTGATGATTAAGTCATTCGTCACTATAAGTTAATCAATTGTGACGGATGACAATTGTCCATCACTAAATATCAAGATTTTATGCTTTAGTGACGAACATTCAATTGTCTGTCACTATAATTCACAATTTAGTGACGGTGATTTAATCATCTGTCACTATAATACAAAATTTTGTGACGCTGATTAAGTTATCTATCACTATAAGTCAATCAGTTGTGACAGATGACAATTGTCTGCCACTATATATCAAGATCTTATGATTTCTGTGACAAACATTCAATTATTCGTCACTATAAATCACAATTTGGTGAGGGAATTTCAACCATCAGTTGCTATAATATCTTTATAGTGACGGAAAATCTCTTCTTCACTAAATAGTGTATTTTTAGTGACGAAACTTTAAATTCGTCACTATAGAGCTATTTATAGTGACGGAAATCATGTCCATCTGTCACTAAAACGCATTTTTCTTGTAATGAAATAAGAACCCAAATGTCTATGTTAAAAGTATGGTCTAAAGTAGATGAAGTTTTTATTAGATGTTCAACATAGGTGGAGTTCCACCTATTCTATGTTATTCATGCAAAGACATTCCTACTACTTTTTATAGTGAGAAAATGCCCCACAATTTTATAATTGATAATGATTAAGAAATTGCAATTTGTATAAAAGTTTCTTTACACTTTTTTTTTTTTATTATACAACTAATGTATTTTAGTTAATCAATTATTTATTAGTAGTGAATGTTTATTACCCACCTACGGTGGTGGCCAACCTATGTTAACTTAATTGGACACGAGGCTATGCTAACTCGTCAATCCAGATACACAAGTAACCAGTTCAAAACTTCCTTCAGACAAGCTGGTATAGACACTACCTCATCTTCAGAAGTGGGAAGCATATGATATGCCCAAAACCGGCCATTAGTTAGAAACCTCCATGTGGCAACAAGGCTAGGTGGCAAAGTAGCCAATTGATTTCATTTATCTTAGAAGGATGAGCTAACCTAACTAAGCTCACCTAAGGCCAATTAACCTGTTTAAGCCGACCTGGCTTGGCCGAGCTCACCTAAGCCCAGTAACCTAGGTGAATATACTTGAAACCACTAGCTCAGAACACATGGTAGGCGACGAAAACAGTAAATGCAATTCAACATGGGAAAGTGTTATAAAGCCCTTCAATTAGGCATTCAATGGATAACTCACCTATAAATAAGCAAGGTAGAAAAAGGTATGACTCCCATACACTCTTGCTTAATATCAAGCCTAGGGATCAAAAGCAACACCCAGTTGTTCCACCTGTTAGAAAGTCTAAGAACATGCTAGGTTTGGTCTAATTCAATGTTTTTTATAAGCATTCATCCTCACACCTTAGGTCACAACCCTAGTACCTAAGGCCCACTACTCCAGTACCTTGGGTAGTGTGACAATGATAGTCTTGCCAAGATAGACTTCTGAAGTGTATCCACTTCTTTTATTCATAACAAAAGTATGTATAATACTTCAGTTGGAGTTAAGAGCATACACATTGTTTAACATCTACTTGCACTTAGGTCCAATTTGGCATAAGCTATAGCATGTAGTCCCATGTTGTCCATGTGTTTTTCAAACACTTTTTGCGTAAGTGGCTTTATCGATGGGTCTACCACATTCTCCATTGATGATACCTTTTGAATCTCAATGTCTCCACGTGCTATGATCTCCCAAATAATGTGATACTTGTGCTTGATTTGCTTTAACATTGAGTGCACTCTAGTCTCTTTAGCTTAAGCAATAGCTCCTTTAGATTCTTTAAGGTAAACATTCTTTAGATTCATGAAATCAATGCATATTAGTCATTTCCTATTAGTCTTTCTTACCAAAACCATGTTAGCTAGCCAATCAAAATAATGTACCTCTCAGATGAAATCAGCTTTAAGTAACTTCTCCACCTCCTCACCGATCACTTTCATTGCTCAAGTGCAATGTTCTTCTTTTTTTGCCAAATTTGCCTAGAGTTGTGGTCTATTCTTTGCCTATAAATAATGATTGAAGGGTCAATTCCTAGTATAACAACAGTAAACTAAGCAAATACGTCAGTGTTGGCTTTGATGAAACTTACCAGTTCAAAATGCAAGTTATTTGGGAGAAGGAAGCCAATTGGTTGGTCTTTAGCTCATCCATAAGGTCAAGCCTTTTTATAGGTAGGGATTATCTTGTCTTTCTTTTAAGAGCCACTACGTAACTACTTCAATGTTGTAGCCGATTGGGAACTTCATAATAAGGAGGTAGGAAGATATCACTGCCTTTATAAAATCAAATTAGGTTGACTAATGATAGCATTGTAGGGCAAGCCGACCTTCATGACCAAAAACTTGATCATTATATTGGTTTAGTAAGGCTCTATTACTATTGTAATTGGGAGGATTATTTTATCCTCCAACTTGATGGTTGCCACAAAGAATTCAACCAACAACATGTTGGTGAGCTGAAGTCAATCCGAGGTTAACTTTGTTGTCTTCGACTATAGAACCATTGTTAATAAGTATCCTCTTCACTTCGTAATTGGCGATTATTAAGGAGATCACCAATAAATTGTTAGGGGTGTGTGTGATGACATCCTATAAGTCTTTGCCAGAAAAGGTGGTGCCTTCTGATTTGGATTTCTTCTGTGGAGGATAGGGATGGCAATTTCTCCTGTAAAATTGGGGCCCCACCCTAAATAAGGCATGTTTTCCCCGACCCTAAACAAGGACGGGGCGGTGACAGGGAAAATAATTTTTATGGGGTGGGGATAGGTTTTGTATATAATTCCCCGAAACCGAAGATAAATTAGTAAAATATCTCTATGTTTAATATTGATATTTAAAATACCTCTAAGTTTTTCCTAAATTTTTAAAATCCTAGGATCCCATAATTTTATTTTTGAATTGCCCCTAAAGTATTGTAATTCAATTCTAAAATACCTCCAAATTCCTATATCCTATGTATAAATTGTCTATGAAATAGATAATTTTTAAGTAATTGCCTTGAAGCAGGGAAAATTCGGGGATTATAACTTCGGGGTGGGACAAAGAGGGGATGCCTCGCCCCAAACCCGCCCCGTTGCTATTCCTAGTGGAAGATCTTCATCCAACTACTGTAGATCGACCAAATATAACATTGATGACCCTGGCTAGGGGCCTATTGGTGGTTGGTTGGCCGGCTTTGAGGCTGACCCTACTTCTTTTTCGGGTGAAGTCCTTCAAGTATCCATTTTTTATGAAGGTTTTTATCTCGTTTTTGAGCTCTTAGCATTTGTTCATGTTGTGTCGATGCCACAATGGCACTTATGGTACTTGTCCTAGTTTCATTTCTTATTGTTCTTCTTCATTTTTATCAGCCACTGTATGTACTCCTGCTTTTTGATCTACACGATAATATGGCCTCGAAAGGTGTTGGACGGGGTATAACTTTCGTACGATGGCAGGCGTTTTGTCCTTCTTTGTATTTGAGCCACCAAGCCTTGATTCATCTCTTTCTTCTTCTTCTAGTTTGCCTATCTTCTTTATATCGAGCACTTATTATGTTAGGCTTCTTTAGCATTTATGTATTTCTCGACACAAGGTAGGAGGTTAACCATGATCCAACGTGGTTTTTGTCTAGGATGAAGCTGAAGGCCAATGAGTTTAAGCCATTGAGGGCTACTACAACCACAACAACCTAGTCAAGATCGTTAATCTCTGGGGCTCAGTGTTGGAGCATTAAATGTATTCCTAGAGCGGTTCATCTGGCTTTTGCCTAATCGACGTCAGGCTTGTCCATGTCTTTTGGTACCGTTTGCTACTAATGAAATGAAAAAGGTTGGAAAATTGGTCTTCCGAATTGATGGATAGGGGGAAGTCTGGAGGAGCATTGTCGAGTTGCCTACATTAACATGGACCGGAAGGCTAGGCACATTATTTCATCAAAAAACCCATGGAGCAGCATGATTGCCTAGAAACTCTCGATGTAATCCTCAGGGTCAATTGGTTGGGAGCCTTGAAATTAAAAAGGAGTGGTTTCAAGACGATCTCATCAATGAAGGCATCCACTCTTCATGCCTAGTTGACATGACTAGAGGCATCCATCCTTCCTTGTCCTCCTTGGTTTTGATGGGAATAGCAATGAGCTAGGTAGCTAGTTAATCAAACCTTTTGTCATGATCGCTCTGCAAGGGGTTGCCTACAGGTGTGTCATTTGGAGTGTCCCAACACTATATGAGCACTCGTCTAGGTGAGGTGATTATTGAGTTTGTCATGGAGGACTGAAACCATAAGTTATGGCATTGTTTTCAAAATCGGATCGAACCGGACGGTCGGACTAGAAAACTGGGAACAGGTTATTTGATCGGTTTCGTTTTTCTCCAAAATTGTTTTTCCCCTAAAATTATTGATTTTGGTCAGCAAACTGTTGAACCGATCGGTTAATCATTTGAACCGTTCGAAAGGTTATCGTTTTTTTTTTATTTTTTTAATTTTTAATTTTTTTTGTCAGAATGGGCCGATCGTTCGGGTTGAATGGTCGGTCCGTTCGAACCGGTAACCGGATCCCTGACTGGTTTGTTTTTAAAAACCATGATTTATGGGGCAGGTTAGCATCTAGATCATTCTAGTTAGGGGTGTAAACGGATCAAATTTGAATCGATTCAAGCAATATCTGAATTTGAATTTGATTAGAAAACTCAATATCCGACAAATATTAAAAATTAATATCCGAATTTGAATCCGATTAAATATTTGAATATTCGATTCAATTGGAATCTTATTAATTAATTATTTTAGATAATTAATAAATATATAAAATAAATATTTTATCGATATAAAGTATATAAATATATAAATTATTTATATAATTTAATTATTATACATAAATTATATAAAATATTTTGAATACTATATATAAGAATTAAATAATTGGTCAAATTCAAATATTTATCAAATCGAATCATGTCATATCCGAATTTGAATCCGATTAATTATTCGGTATGAATAGAATATTCGAAATTCGACTGATTAAATATTTAAATTATTTGAATTCGATTCAATTATATCGAATATCAAATTCGAAATCGGATTTTCGAATACCATTGACACCCCTAATTCTAGTGGTTATGAGCAAGACGATCACCATTGCCATGTAGGAATGAAAGAAGCTTCCAAGGTGGCTGTTTCTTTATGCCTCAAAGCTAGGTGCGATTCCCAAGGCATTGACTAAAGGGTGTTGGGTTAACAAGCCTTCGGCCGGGGGTCACCATTGGCACAGACAAGTTAGTCGTCTTAATGTTGGCTGCCCATTGGTTGTGGTAGATGGTGTACCTCGTAAAGGAGAGCAACTTGCTCCACTCCTAGGTGACAAGAGCCTAAGGTGTAGGTGGGGAATTGTGTCTTGAGGGAGAATGGTTGAATTGCCCAATGTTTTCAGTTGGCCATAATAACAAAATTGTTTATTATTCCTATAGAGAACGTCAATTAATCTTACCAAAGATGGAAATAAGAATAATTTGGGAACTTTCCGAAGTGAATTGGATGAAGGATATAGTTCTAGGGGTAGTTACTCCAATGCTTAACTTAACTAAGGTGATAAGAAAGACGAGGTGAGGACAAGAGCAAGAGCAATAGAGTGCGTAAGAAACCTATGGCTTCCGGGTCCAATTTATAGACGAGACCTCATTAATGATGGCATTAAGGGCATTTTGTAATGGCTCCACATATGGGTGGTAATATTGACCCTAACCCATTTGATCCATCTAATACATCTTTTAAGAAATTCATCCATACCCACCCGTTCTAGGAATGGGTTAGTATGAGTCAAAGGACCCATTAGGTTCAAGGGAAGAGGGTCAGGGTGGAGTTGGGTCGAGGATACCCAATAAGGTCAAGGCCTTCTCTCCCTCCTAGGGGTGGTAACGAGTCGAGATTTTCACGAGCTCGGCTCGGCTTGGCTCGATTTTAGCCAAATTCAAGCCCAATTCAGTGGCTCGATTAATAAACGAGCCAAGGTCGAGCCTACTAGAGTTCGGCTCGCAAGCCGACTTGAATATATATAAAATATAAAATAATATATATAATAACATTATAGAAAATAATATATATAATAAAAATATTATATTTATTAATGATTATAACTCTTAATTTTTAAATATAAAATATTTTTTTATATATATATTTTTATAAAATATATAATAAATATTTTTATAAAATATAAAACAAGCCGTGCTCGAGCTCAAGGTTCTAGCTTGAACCGAGCTCGAGCTCGAGCCTTATAGAATAGTCTCGAGCCGAGCCGAGCCAAATAGTATCAGGCTCGAGCTCAGCTCGAATCCACCCCTACTCCCTCCATCCCTCCCTCCCTCCCTTGGCATTTCCTTTATTCAATCTAAAAAAATCAAGTCACATCTTTTTGTTTTCTTGTTCAGACCTCTAACCATCTTTTGTTAGAATGTTGTTGATCTTTGATTTCACCAGTTCGGTTCTCAGGTGTGATTCCAATCTCATGTTTACTTTTTATTTACTTTGAAGTTTCATAATCAAGGAGCGCATCATTGGGAAACAATTTCTTAGATTTGGAAAGATGGATTTCCTTGCTTTTTAAATCATTTCAACCATCTTTTGATTATTTTTTGAAGTTTGGTTTCAATAAGAATTAAAAGAATTTAAGCTACTTTTTGAGTAATTTGATCGTTGGATTGAAGAGGGTGCACCCATTTTCTCAAACCCTTTAAGTAATGAGGCAAACATTAACTTGTGTATTCCCTTCTTAGGAACAAATCTCCAAAAGATTTAGGGTAAGTTTTACAATATTGAAAAGTAGGAATAACAAGTCTGAGCAGCCCATGTTCACTTTTCGGTAAGTTATTTACCCGGGTAAATGTAGTTACTTGGGTAAGTTTTTCTTGGGAAACACTTACCCAGGTAAGTGTATTTACTAGACCTGTTCATGGACCGGGTAGCCTTGGTGGCCCGGCTTGGCCCGGTCCAACTTGGTCATGTAATTAGGCCCACGGGCCTAACCTCGAGCCTAACACAGTAAGCTCGACTGTGTTATGGGCCGGGCTCGAGATTTGTCAAAAAAGCCTGGCTCAGCCCGACTCAACATTATATATTATATAAAATATATAAATAATATAATATTTATTGAAATATATATATTTATAATTTAATATATATATATATATATATATTTTTTTTTCTTTATAATTTCTCTCTCTCTCTCTATTCAGCTGCTTCAGCAGTAGTCACAACATGGGATAAATTTCGGGCTCGGGCCTAGGCCCGGGCTTCGGGCTTTTTATGAGGGCCAGGCTCGAGCTCGGGCCTTAGAAAAATCTGTTAATACAGAGTGAAAGCTCGACCCGAGCCCGACCCATGAACAAGTCTAGTATTTACCCATGTTCTTTTATTTCTCATGTAAATAAGTTAATGACCATTTTAGCCATAAAATCTATAATTAAAAATTGCATTTTTGTCCCATTCAAGTGTTGCCAACTTTTCCCTAGGTGGGAAAGTTATTTACCCACCTAGGATAAGTGATACCCAGGAAAATAAATTTTCCTTGATCCCCACATAAATCTGAAAAAAGAACATGAGGTTCTTGGTCAGTGGGAACCAAAATTCCATTGACCAACTTTCCCCCCTCTCAAAAATTCGAAAAAAGAACACCCCCTATGTAGTTTGCCCCTCCAAGCTTTAGAACAAGAGCCAAACCTACCCACCTAGTTATTTACCTCATTAACAATGGAATCCAGGCTTAATATGCTCCTTCAAGCTTAAATGTGGTAGAAATTCTATAATATTCTGCATTTTTGCAACTTTTAGTATTTTTCTACATTTTTGAAAAAAATCTATATTTTTTCTACATTTTCTACCATCTTTTATACGTTTTTGCACTTTTTGCAAATTTTTGTAAAGTTTATGCATTATTTTGCAGTTTTCTGTGATTTTTTTATGTATTTTTGCAATTTTCTTCATTTTTATACTTTTCTATATATTTTTTATTGCATTTTCAGGTATGTGGGTTGATTCAACCCATTTTTGCCACATGGCAATTAGAAGGCAAGTTATTCTCTAAATTTATTTTTCAGATATGCAGGTTGACCCACTCGTATCCGCCATGTGGCAATCAATACTTTAGAATTTTCTTCAAATATGCCGGTTGACCCAATTCAGATGTGACATTTGATAGAAAAATGTAATAATAATAATAATAATAATAATAATAATAATAATAATAATAATAATAATAATAATAATAATAAATTATACTTGATGATCAATATTAAGGGTCAACTAGTCAATATGGGTGGGATGGTATTCAACCTACACCCAACCCAATCCACCAATTTTCCACTCCTAACTCCACATGTCTTACCCAAGTGATTGTTGACTTCATTAAAGCTGGGGTCATATGGCCGGGCCTGAGTGTTCATAAAGGATGTGACATCTGAAAGAAGGCTCGTTATTAAGGCTAGGGGCGAAAAAGCACAAATACTCTCCGAGGCCTGTAAAAAGATGAGATTAACCTTTGAAATAGCCACATGTTAAGTGCTGATTGGTTGATTGGTATAAATAAACTTGACTATATCAATACACTCACATATTGTATAAACATTAGAGAAAACAAGCTAATCGGTTGGGGTGAGCATCGGTTTGTTCGGTTCAAAACCGAACCAAAAAAATCGAATATTTTACAACTGATCTATCATAGGATAAAATCGAACAAAAACCAAAATTAGTTGAAACCGATCGAATCGAACCAAAATTTTATTTAGTTATTTTGGTTAAAAGCAGAAATAGAAATCCACGCCCAACCAAAACAGAGAAGAAGAAGACAATCTTTGAAGATAGTTGCAGGTTGCAACTTCTCTCATTCCTAGTCTATCTGCAGTTTTCACTCTTCACTCTAGGCTGATTAGGACTTAGGAGACTTGGATTCTTTGAAAGTTCGAGAGTTTGAGGCTTGGAACTGGAGGAGTTTGAGGAAGAAAAGGCGAAGAAGACGAAGAAGAAGAGAGGATTAGAGAGAGTAGAGACTGACGTGCTTAAGAAGAAAAGTTTTTTTTTTTTATTATTATTACTTTTTAGTTAAACTGGCTGGGCAGCTTCCACTTTCTATGAAGTCCTATGCAAGTATGCATCGATCTATGTATTCACTATTAATAATATTAACAAATTTATATAACTTTAAAAATAAATCGTTTTTTTGATCAACCGATCTGTGAACCATAACAACCGGAACTGAAAACCGAAATATAGAAAAATCAATTTTGACAATCAAAACCAAACCGAAAACTGATTAAACCGAAACTAAAATTTCAATTCAGTTTTTTTGTTTTAACAGAATTATGCTCACCCCTACTTGTTTAGGCGAAGATTTTGCACTGGATATAACACATCAATTATTTCCCTTCACCGACTTTGAAGACATTAGTTGAAAATCGAGTGTGGATGATGTGAGTTGAGAGACTGAGGAGAATTTTGTCGTTGTTGTTCTCTTTTTCTTTTTCTTTTTTTTTTTCCATGCATAAAAGATGCAGACGCCTTCAGGTTGAGTTCAAATCAGCCCCCTACAACGTTTCACATCACATTCTTGATATCATCATTAGGAGATATTTTCAATGCACGGCAGAAATGTGATGTGGAACGTTGTGGGGGACAGTCTTGTGAGGGGCTGATTCAGTATCCTTCAGGTTGATGAGATTTCCAAGAGAGAATGCCTTTACCCTGCCAATAACAGGTGTTTAGACATTTCTTTTACCCTTACCTACAAGATATCCTGCCAATTACTCTCTACCCACAATGGGCAGAGAAAGTGAATAATAAATTTAGGTTTATATAAAATCGGTGGTTTATACTTTTTGGGCTGTGTTTGGAAACTATGCAAGTAAGTGTTCAAAGTAAATATGTAGAGTATAAAACGGTTCATATAAATTGTAAAGTTGAATTAGTTTTGTACCGACAAATTTACCTTCTTATCAAACAGACTTTTACCTATAATGGATGAAGACATGAATTTCAATAAAGCATATGCTTTTATTTTTTTATCAAAAGCTTGCTTAAATACAAATTTATTTCTTTTTTATTGATGTACTTTTACATCTTATTATCAATATAAATATGTATTGGTCTGTCATTTGTCAATCCATAAATATAATGTTGCCAAACATAAGCAAAAATAAACCAGAATGCAAATTTATCCTGAACCGAAATTTACAATCCAATTGCATCGTTTCCAAACGCAGCCGTACTGTTTTACATAATTGGTGCAAGCTTAGGCTACGACTATCTTAGGGTGCAAACAGTATCCATTTTTCTATATTTGAAATCAAATTCAATTCACTCAAGGGTGATCCGAATTCAATTATCGATTATTTATAATTGGACCTAATATGGATCGATTCAGATCCGATTCGATTTTTCGATTTGATTTAAATGTTTATCTGTTAATATAGTCGGCTTGAATGTTGTATATTTATCAAAGTCAAAGGTTCAAGTTTCACACAAGTTATTTTCAGTTCATTTTTTTTTTATAATATACGATATCAACGTAATTTTTAGTGCATTTTATTAGTAATAGATGATATTTTAATTATTTTTGTTCGGGTCATGGTGAGCTGGCCCTGCGAGATATGTGGCTGCCCAGCTATTGCCCTGCCATGTCATTCTAACTCGGTCATGTCGGCATAACTCGGCCGAGCTATGTTACCATTGTGGCCCTCCATCTTATCCTCCCAGTCACGCCAATTACACGTCATATGGATGAACACAACTACAAATAAGGAGGAGTAAGGAAGACGATTCCATTGGGGAATGAGACTCTATCCCGAATACCTCGATGGCTAACTTCATCCCGACAACCACACAAGCCAAATCCGACCAGGACACGAATCTTCGACTATAAAAATGTACTCCATGCTTGAGATAAGGGATGGAAACTTCTGAAACAGACACCACTATTTAGCTCAGACTAGCATCCTTATGGCTCGGCCCAACCACCTACCACCTCCAACTGACTTGAGCATCTGAATGCTTACCTGAGGATAATTCCTCAAACCTCTGACTTCTGTTTCCTTGATCACAGGTCTTGAAGTGTGGCATCGTCCTTGTAGCTGGTCCCCCTACTAGCGAGGATTATCTGGTTGCTCTTCTCAATTCGTGCACCACCTTGGATTGAGCAACATCAGATTGGCATCATCTGTGGGAACTTACAAAAAGCCCCTGAAAAATTTCTCGCCGCGTAACTTTAAAGACGATTAAGATGCCTAAGAACTAATCTAAACGATAAATAGGTTATTCCCCGTCTTAAAAAAACCGACATCATGACTCCTCGCATCAAGAAGCCCCGCAGCCTTTGGCCACAATAAATCCAGTGCAATTTCGAGCCAATACCAACACAAAAAAACAAAGAAGAGAAGAACAAGATTCGACCTCAGCCTCTTCATCAGCTCCCTTGGCAGAACCTTGTGGAGTATAAATTGATGGAAATCTGATGAACAAGATTCGATATAAATCCCAGCCCAACTCGACATATTGGGAAGTAGTGGCCCAACCTATAGCCCTCAAAATGAAGTCTAACCCGTGGAAAAGATCGGATTGATCTGGGTCATGTTGGATCGAATCCCTTCGAGTTGCACCCCTAAATATGTTCTAGTGGGTCCACCCACATTGCGCCTTTGCTTATGTTCTAATTGGGCCCACCTACAACCGTACAGGATGTAATTCCTTACCCACATTGCACCCTAAAATATGTTTTAATTGGGCCTACCCACAACTGTATAGCATGTAATTGCTTACCTACATTGCACCTTAAATATGTTCTATTTGGGCCTACCCACAACTGTATAACATGTAATTGCTTGCCCACATTGCACCCTAAATATAATCTAGTTGGACCCACCCACATTGCACCATTAAGCTTTGATACTCATCACCTTCTTAATCCAAAAAGAAATGCAAAATGAACTTGGTCTATTAATTTGCAAAGTTTACCATTTCTGGGAAATCTGGAATATGTAGTGATTGTATTGAATTTCAGGCAAAAAAATGCAAAAATACAAAAAAAGTAGTGAATTTCAGGCGACAGTTTTAGCAGTTAGCACATGTTATTTATAATTGAAAAGAAATGCCTAATTACTGATAAAAAATTGTGTATGTAAACCTGCGGTTTAAGGGTACAGACATAACAATGGCGTGGCATCGAATTATCATATACCGACAACAAATTAGTTTAAAGAAGATTAGATAAGATGATAGGGTATCCTCCTATCAGTCGGATCTACTATGTTTTAGGAATGGCAACAGGGTGGTGCGGGGATGGGAGTCCGTCCCCGCAAAAATCCCCATTTTTGTCCATGTCTTCGCTAATAGGGATAATGTTATTTTCATTTTCGTCTTTATGGGATCTTTATTTTCCATGATTTTTTATAATGTTAATCATTTTGTTTTTGTTTTTTATTTTATTTAAAAAATAAAAATAAAATAATTAAAATTTACAATTATATTAGAAAAGATTCAAACATATGCAATCATATTTTTAAAAATATTAATATATAGATGTATGTGCACATATATATATATATATATATATATATATATATATATATATATATAATGTATGCATACCTATATACATATATATTAGTGGGGATCTCACAGAGTAGGGATAGGTTCTCATAGGGTGGAGAATGTTCTCCCAGTCCCCACTAATGGGGATGAAAACTTCTCCATCCCTGTCCTCATGGGGAGAAATCATCCCCATCCCTACCTCATCCGGGGTGGATGCCCACAGATCAAAGAAATGAAGAAAATCGTCATCCCTATGCTGAATCCTTTATAAGTAACCAGTTGATGCTAAAATATAGATGGGACTTGATAATAATCTAAATTAGCCGAATTAATAATAATATTTCACGTCAGTAATAAATTTATGGGCTTCATTATATAAAAAGTGTGGATCATGAAAACAGCCCACTCAACAGCCATTGCGTTCAATTCATCCTTCCTCGGGTGGGAGTGGTGGGTTGTTGGCTCATGGTAGATGGTACCGAAGATAAAGGTTGTTGGTGGTTGGTTTAAAGGTTAGACTGAGCATGGATTGGATCCCATACATTTTAGTTTTTATATTAATGGGTTTCAAATGGTTGATGGATTAAATAGATTGGTTTTTGTCTATGTAGCTAAAAAGATGGTTATAGTTCAAATGCACCTACTACCTTAATTGTATCCTAGTATAAGAGCAATTGTTGTCTAAATGTGTACAAAATCGAAGGCAAGCATGTATTTTATATAGTACTAATTTACGGGCACATTTAATGAATGTGTGCAACTAAAAGGTAAAGATATAAATAAACTTTATATAGTCAAATTTAATTTTTATAACCTATACTAAAAAGCAAGACAAATATCTGTTTTATAATAACATAGATAGATATAAATATAAATATATGTTGGAATATATTGAAACTAGCTAGAGGTGCAATATGTCAAGTTAGGGTTAAAAAATATGAATCCAATGTTTGACTTTTTGATGGGGCTGGGGTTCAGGCTTTGGGCAACTTGACCCAACGGAAATCCTAAAATATTTATATTTGCATATGAAAAATCTCATATGTAGGTATGATGCACATATGCAAGTATTCATACATTCATACATGTATATAAGTGGCCATGACAATGGTCAGTTGGCACCCACCCATGTATGGAGGTGTGTGATAGCAAGCGGGACACCTGCCACAAGAAATAACATTTAAGCACCGAAGATGTTTCTTAGAAATATCTCCTTATGAAATAAAGCACACAAATATGAAGATATTCAAAGTTGCCCTGCCCTGACTAAAGCCGAACTAATATGTGCATGACTCAGATAGAATTCTTGTGGCCTGGGTAATAAATCCAATATTCCCGTGTGACCAAACCTGCATAACTGCATATTCTGTATTGTGGTAAGGTCAGTCAATCTCACACGCATACACCCTACTCTGATCCATCCCCCTTCTTCCCCTACTACATAAAAATGGGTTGAGATAAAAGATGTAAATTTACTTTTTAGCACACAGCCTATTCCACGTTGCCATGCTATGTTTTCTTCATGGTTTTTAAAAACGAATTGGTGACTGAATCGGTCAGGGGTCCGATTACTGGTTTGAACGGTTCAACCATTTGATTCGAACGATTGGCCCATTCTGACAAAAAAATAAAAAAATTAAAAAACGGTTAAAACCATTTGAACCGTTTGAATGATTAACTGGCTGATTCAGCGGTTTGTTGACCAAAATCAACAATTTTGAAAAAAAAAAGCGGTTTTAGAGAAAAATGGAACTGATCACTTGACCGATTTCCGATTTTTCCGGTCCGACGATCCGGTCCAATCCGATTTTGAAAACAGTAGTTTTCTTAGTCAATATGCATTGGCTCGAAAACAAAGGAGGATTTTGGAAAAGTTGGATTTGATTTGCCATAATTGTTGACAAAAGATGAGAAGATGAGCGAGGTGTGGAATCCAAAATCTGGTGGAATACTTTATGAAAGAATTATCAGCTAGCACACAAAAGAAAATTGCAAAAGGATTCTTATCCATCTGATGTGCTTAAAATTAATTGTGAGTTGGAGACGATACATGAGGATGAGGTGGGTCTAAATTGAAGATTAATGAAAATTTTCATGTTAAAGAGTTTCAATGCAACAAATGAAGTGTTGCAAGTTTCCAGCAGCATGGAGAAGCAATTTAGATGGGTAGATAGCCATGAGGATGAGGGTAACATCATCTGCCATCGACTCCCACTACATGTGCAAGTACAAAAAGCCTTGTGGGCAAGACACTTACACTTGGGGGGTTGTAATTTTAGACTGTTTTGCATGCTGAAGCTTGAGAAGTAAATTTTTTTTGAGACTTCCAACTCTTCTTTTAGAACCTATCATCATTTTATTTCAAACATTACTCCTGACAGCATTCATATTATTTTATCCCCAAAATGCCCATTGCACTTTTTGTTCACTTTAATCTTTATTATTAGTAGCACACTTTTACTATATTTTATAAATAAAATAATAACAAAATAACAATAAAATAATACAAACTTATATAAAATATAAATAAAATAACAACAAAATATTTATGCCAAATTAAAAAGATTAAATATGAAAATATTAATATTTTATTTATTATTATTATTGTTATTATTATCATTATTTGTTTTAATATTGGTTTATTAAAATTATTATTTTATTACAAGTTTACTATTAATTTATTATTGTTCTATTAGTATTTTATTATTAATCCCATACTTTTATTAATATTTTGTAAATGTTCTAATACATTTATATTATTTTATAAATTATTTTATATTATTATTATTATTGTTAATTGTCATTAACATAAATTTCCATCCTTAAATTCAACTATAGGGACAAAATGGTAAATTATGCTTTTTTAGAATGCAGCATCCAAATTTCAGAATAACGTTCTGTGCATTCAATCATTCACGTATTCTATTTTAAGCTCCAAACTTTACTCCAAGTGGAGGGGGAACCGCATTTCAAAAAAATAGTGAAGGGGCGACCGCCTTGGCTAGATTATATTAACCGTTATTAAAAGGATAAAAAGATACAACAGATGACATAGCCCGCCTTGTCCGTGAACCTCAGATTACAAAACTCTCCCTTACACTTTCAACCCACACCCATACAAATTAGGAAAAAACCAAACCTAAAAGCATAACAATAATCTAATTTTTGCATTTGGCAAAACAAAAATTAAGTACTTTCTTTCAGAGCTTTTTTGCTTTTCAAACTTCGGCAAATAGAGCGATACCTTACTTAAACATTGCAACCAATATCTCTAGTATCCAAAAGCAGCTGAAAGTAGAGGTGTCAATTGGACTGGATTTGGTCCAACCCGATCCAGTCCAATGTGAGTCTACTTACAAATGGACTGGACCCAATTCAGTCCAAATCTAATATAAATCGAATCTAATTCAATCCATTAAAATGTAAATGAACTGGATTGGATCCAATCCAAACCGAATGAAATATCAAAAATTATATATAAAAAAATATAACATATAAAAATTACAAAAATCTACCCTTTTGGCATTGAAAAAACACTTTTATAAAAGTGTTTTCATAAAAGTACTTTGATAAAAGTATTCACAAAAGTACTTTTTGTAAAAAATACTTTAATGAAAGTACTTTCACAAAAATGCTTTTGTAAAAGTACTTTTATAAAAGTACTTCCATAGAAGTGCTTTTATAAAAGTACTTAAGTACTTTCCTATAAGTGCTTTTATAAAAATGCTTTCGTAAAAGTACTTTTGTAAAAGTGCTTTTATAAAAGTACTTTCACAAGTGTTTTCGTAAAAATGTTTTTATAAAAATACTTCCATAAGAGTGTTTTCGTAAAAGTGCTTTTATAAAAATACTTCTGTAAAAGTGCTTTTATAAAACAACATTTGTAAAATTGCTTTCATAAAAACACTTCTGCGAAAGTGCATTCATAAATGTATTTTTGTAAAAGTGTTTTCGTAAAAGTACTTTCATAAAAGTGATTTTATGTTGGCTTTAGTTCTGATCGGTTTCAAATTGGATAAGTGATGGAGCGCAATCCGGTCTGTCCTACCTGTCAACGATCTTGCCTCTGATTGGAGCAGAAGGTGCCTGAAACGGGGAAGAAAGCGAGTAGTCTTCGGGGAGGAACCCGGTGAGAGTGCTCCGAAGCTCAAGTTAGTATTTTCTCAAAGACAGATAAAAAACCAGATGGCGCAAAGTTATCACGTACCTCCATTCTTGGGGGGAAGGGGGCCTTTTATAACCACTTCGCGCACTCACTCCCAAGCTCCTGTCAGGTCGGGAAGGTGGCGGTGGAAGGTGGCCGTTGAAGTGCGGCTGTCAAGCGTCAGATCCTAAGTCAGTCAGGTGTGCCGCCTCAGGATACAGACCCCTTTGGTGTCAGGTACGGTTGTTTAGTTCGGTGGTCTGGAGACGAAGTGCCAGAGTGGTGTGCGAGGTGGTCTTGAGTTCGGATAGAAGTGTGGCCCAAACTGTCCTGGGGTGGGCCAGTTCGGGTTGTTGCCCTTTGTGCTCCTCGTATGGCTCGGGGTCAAAGGGAGAGTTCGGGCTCCTTTTGGGGAGCTCGGACCGCTGGTTCCTCCTCTCGGAGCTTGCACCTTGAGCGTACTGCCATGTCGAGCTGTTGCTCCTGCCAGGTCACGCTCAGTTGCTTCCACGTGTTGGGTGGCCAAGAGGTCGGGCCAAATCTTCCTCCATCAATTGCCCCCACTCCTCGCACTAAGGGTCTTGCCCTAGCGCGGGGAGTTCGCGAGGTGATGGGTGGATTTGACCCGTGCTTCAACCGGTTGACTGATAGCGTGAAGTGTGCGTATGCCAAGAGATTTCTGGATTCCTCGAGCGTCGAAAAGTCAGAAAACGTGCCAATCCATCTTTAAATGCTGGGAGATGTGATGGCGGGCGTTATTTCAAATTTGAAAAACGCGCCGCTGCCGCCTTCAATGTTGGGAGACGTGCACCGGCACTGCTTCGATTTCCAAAGACGTGCAGCCAATCACGTCTCGGTCTTAGGAGGCGTGCGGTCAGTTTGATCATGGGCCATTGGATTCGCCTCGATTGGAGCCGTCGATTTTCAGTCACTATGGTTATAAATAGTGGGGGACCCCCAATTGCTTTCCATTGCCATTCTCCTACGTTTGCTTCTTGAGCTCGCATCCAAGTTTTAGCTCACGTCAACTTTCCGTAGTCTGTTTGCTTTATTTCGGGTGAGTCTACTTTCTTCCTAGCATTCTTTTCCTCCCAATGTCTAGCTCAGATAGCTTAGACAGTTTCTCGAGGGGGTCATATGCAGGTTCTACGAACCGAGCTGCATCCCCCGACAACCTTAGTGAGCCTAAGGTAGAGCTTGAGGAGGAGCTCGAGGAAGAGTTTGAACCCGTAGGCCGGGTCGCCTCGGGTAGTTTGGCGTCCTCCTCCCGTCGAGGTCGGACGTTAGACAAGTTTGGGCCCTCAACCATGACGCCTGAGGGGCTTTACTCCCTTATCACCTAGTTCAACCTGCCTAGGGAGTATATTTATTTTATACCCTCGGGCGACTTCCCTTAAGAACACGGTCCTACGAGATCGTGATATTCCCAGAGTAGCTCATCGCCAGGCTACGCTTACCTTTTCACCCTCTCATCGTCGAGGTTATGAACCACTTTGGCGTCACCATTGGTTAGCTTCACCCGAATTCTATCCGCAATTTGGTTGGGACTATCTCCCTCTTTTGCGAACACATTCTGCCTTTAGACCTGGAGATCTTCTCCTCCATTCTCATGCTTAAGAAGCAAGCGGGTCCCCTTCCCGGGCGTTCTACCTATCTCCTCGCCCGGGATTCAAGCTTTTACATGATCTTCCCAACAAGGTCCCAACGTGGAAACAAGACTACTTCGGGGTACGAAGTGCAATGGGGTGGCCGTTCCAAACCGGGTGGGGGCTGTCTGCCCCCGACCCTGGCGTTACGCTAGATAGGGAGACGACGAAGGGCCTTCGGAAATGGGCCCGGCTCAGGCCAAAATGCCACCATTATCTGACAGAGGCCAAGCTCATCCAGGCTGGCCTGAGTTTGGGTAGGTTCCTTGCTCAGAGGCTTGCCTTTTGTTTTGCTTTCCGTTCTTTCATTTTTCTGATGCCGAGCTCTTTTTGCAGGTGTGATGGACGTAGAAAAAACTCGCGGTGGGAACCTGTTTCATGCCATGAATAGGAGGAAGCGAGTTACCAAGCAAACTCGTGCCGAACTGCCCCGAGCTGCGGAGCCCGAGGTACTGGGCTATCCGCCCAGGGAGCCCAAGATGACCCCTCCAGTACAAGAAGCGGCAGGGGCCCCTTACGCCGAGGCTGCTTATACGGGGGCTCCTTACGCTGAGGCTGCTTATATGGGGGCTCCTTATATTGAGGCTGGTTATACGCGGGCTGGGCCTTCAGGCTCAGGGGGCCAAGGCGAGTTCAGGAGCGTGTTGTCGCCGAACCACGCTCTTCAAAAAAGTAGGGAGGCTGTCTACCCTGAGGAGGTTGCGGCATGGACCAAGCTTCCTTTGAACCACGTAGCCAGGCGTGCTGCCTCTTATGCCATGGTGGTATGTCAGCGACTTCTTGTCAGGCTCCTTGTTATTACCTTTCTCGCTATTGCTCTTTTAACACTCGTTATTTTTCCTTTTGGTAGGTGAACTCCTCCATCCATGCCTTAGCAGCCCAAGCGGAAAGGAGCTCGAGACGGGCATAAGCTGCCAAAGAGGCTTCCCGTGCTGCCAAAGCAACTTCTCAGGATGTCGAAGCGGCTTCTCGGGCTGCCAAAGCGTTTTTTTGCGCTGTACAGGCCAGGCCGACGAGGTCTCAGAGAGACACCGAGGCCATGGGAGTGGTGGTGAAGCACATGGTGAACCTGAGGCTGGACTTGCAGCATTAGGTCGAATACCTTCAGAAGGATATTAGGGAGAGGACAAAGATCTTTTCTCAGGGCATCGAGGATGCCAAGAAGAGGGCCGTTGAAGACTATATCGCCTCGCCGCGCTTTGACGACCTGATGGTGGGCTCCTACAGAAGGGGTTTTAAACTGAGCCGGTGGATGATTAGGAACACGTACCCCGAGCTCGACATCAGCGTCATAACTACTTCGCGCATTACTCAGGAGATGACCAACGTGGCTGATGGTGAACCGGATTCTGAGGATGAGGCAGGACCCTCGGGTATCGTTGAAGTGCCTTCTGAGGGTGAGGACTGAGATTGTCGGACTGCTGGATTTTTTTTTTGGAATGTAAACAGAGTATTTTGTAATGAAATGTTATTTTGATGAAGTGGTGTCACCCTCTTTTTTCCGAACTGACTATATTGCTGAATTGACTATATGCCTCTGATGATGAGGTGCCGAGGTCCTTATCAGCTCGCTGTTAGCACTTCGACTTGGTGTTAGCATTTTGCCTTTGCATGCCTATACCGAAGAGGTGACTAAGTCTTATGGTGCCGAGGTCCCTGTTAGCTCGTCATTCTAGCCCTTAGGCTCTAGTAGCGTCTCCTAGTCCACTTCGCTTGGTGATTTATAGGTAGTATCGTCTTAAGTTAACGACATTCCACGCTCGGGGTACTTGTTTGCCCTCTAATGTTTCGAGATCGTATGCTCCTCTGACTGCTCTCTTTACTCGGTAGGGCCCTTCCCAATTCGGTCCAAGTTTGCCAATGTCGGGCTCGGGTGCCATGATCTTACGGAGAACCAGGTCGTCGACGCGGAAGTTCCACTTTTTTACTCTAGCATTGTAGTACTGAGCTACTCTTTGCTGGTAATCTGCAGTCCAGATGTACGCGAGGTCTCTTACCTTGTTGAGTAGATCGAGATTGGTACGTAGATGGTCTTCGTTTGTCTGATCGTCGTATTTTTCTAGTCGCAGTGTAGGTACTTCGATCTCCGTCGAGATTACCGCTGCCTACGGGTGCGCGACCGATGTGAAGTTCTGCTGAATCCCCATATCTTGGCACCATTCCTGAAGTTTGATGTCCTCGAACTGTTTGCCATTGTCAGAGATCAGTATCCGAGGTAACCCGAAGTGGCATACTATGTTATTCCAAAAGAAGTTTTGTACGTTTCAAGCTATGACTGTTGTGAGAGGTTCAACTTCTACCCACTTTGTGAAGTAATCTACCGCCACCACTAAGAACTTCCTCCCACCTGTTGCTGGCGGGAATGGCCCCAGAAGGTCAATCCCCCATTGCGCAAAGGGCCATGGACTAGTGAGATACTTGAGGTCGGCGACAGGCTGATGATGGATATTGGCATGCTTCTGACACTTGTCGCATTTTCTAACGAGCTCGATGGCCTCTACCTTCATCGTTGGCAAATAGTACCCTTGTCGAAGTGACTTCTGGGCGAGGGCCCTACCCCCCAAGTGTCTGCCGCACAGACCTTCATGAGTGTTGCGGAGTACAAGCTCGGCTTCGGTAGGTCACAAACAACATAGGTAGGGGAGCGTGTAGGATCATCGGTACAGCCGTTCGTCTATTATGACATATTTGGCTGCATTGCGCTCTGTAGGGAGGGTCCCGTCAAGCAAGAAGCTCGCGAGTGGGTCGATCCAGCTTAGCTATGCTTCAAGGACGAGAGCAACCTCCTCTGCCCTCCCCCCCACCCCCCCACCCCCACCCCCCCGAGAATGCTAGGCCGAGGTACGTCCTCTATGTACACGGTTCTCATGGCATTGTGATGGTGCTGGCTAACCGGGACAGGGCGTCGGCTTCAGTGTTCTCTGACCTCGGGATTTGCTTAGTGAAGTGTGACTGAAAGTTGAGCAGAGCCTCTTTTACCTTTGCCAAGTAGGCGATCATAGTTAGCTCGCGTGCTTCGTATTCGCCCGTAACCTATTTGATAACAAGCTGGGAATCATTGTAGATAACTATGTGTTTCGCTCTTACCTCTTGCGCTAGGGACAACCCGGCTATCAATGCCTCGTACTCCACCTCGTTGTTGGATGCCGCAAACTCAAAGCGTAGTGCGTATTCCAATTTCGTGCCATCTGGGCTGTGCAGGACTATTCCAGCCCCGCTGCTCTGTCGGTTCGAGGAGTCATCTATGTGAAGGATGCAGGGCTCCTCATCCCAGTTCACGTTTGGCCTAACTAGGAGAGATGCCACCCTGGCTGCTACCTCACGGGGTTTAGACTATATTGGCCTGGGAGCTCCGGGCTCACCCGAACTGGGGATCTCAGGCTCAACCGGCCTAGGGACTTCGGGGCTGAATGTGCACTCAACCATGAAATCTGCTAAGGCTTGGGCCTTGATAGCAGTTCTGGCTTATACTGAAGATCGTACTCGCTGAGCTCGATGGCCCATTTCGTCAGCCAATCGGAAACCTCGGGCTTGAGTAAGACTTGCCTCAGAGGTTTGTCAGTCAAGACGGTAACAGTGTGAGCCTAGAAATATGGGAGGAGTTTCCGAACTGCAATTATCAGTGCGTATGCCAACTTTTCTATCTACGGGTATCTTGTTTCTATAGCCTGCAAAATTTTACTAACATAATAGATGGGTCGCTGGACTGGATCTACTTCTTTTATTAGTACCAAACTGACCACCTCGTCGCTTGCTGAGAGGTACAGTTCTAAGACATCGCCCTCCTCGGACCTGGTTAAGACCAGCACACTGGCGAGGTAGTTCTTTAGCTTGTCGAACGCGAGCTGACAGTCTCGGGTCCATTCGAACCCTTTGCCCTTAATTGCTTTAAAGAAAGGCAGGCAGTGGTTTGCCGATTTGGACATGAAGCAGCTCAGGGCCGCTATGTGGCCATTTAGCCTCTGAACCTCTTTTACTTTTCGAGGGGTCTCATATCTAGGATGACCTTTATCTTGTTCGGGTTGGCCTCAACACTGCGCCGGTTGACGATGCACCCTAGGAATTTACCCGAGGTGACACCAAAGACACACTTGTTTGGGTTTAGTTTCATGCTAAATTGATGCAGAATTTGGAAGACAGAGTGCATGTCTTGTATTAATTATTGCGAAAACTGTCTTGATGACCATGTTGTCTAAATAACATTCTATCTTCGTGCCAATTAAGGGCTAAAACAACTTATTCATGAGTCTTTGGAAGTTTGCCCCAACATTCTTTAGTTCGAAGGGCATGATCTTGTAGTAGTACAGGCCAGACTCGGTTATGAAGGTGGTTTTTTCCTCGTCGAACTGGTCCATCCTGATTTGGTTGTAGCCCGAGTAGGTGTGCAAGAAGCTTAGCAACTCATGTCCCGAGGTCGCGTCCACTAGGCGGTCAATTCTGGGAAGGGGGAAGCAATCTTTCGGGCAAGCTCGGTTCAGGTCAATGTAGTCGACGCACATGCGCCACTTGCTGTTTGCCTTTTTTACCAGGACTGGGTTGGCTACCCAGCTCGGGTAATGAAATTTCCTTATGAAGTCTACTACGAGGAGCTTCTTGACCTCCTCATCAACCGCTCTCTAGCGTTCTGGGGCTAAATTGTGTTTCTTCTGTCTAATGGGTTTGACTACAGGGTCGGTATTAAGTTTGTGAGTTAAAAGGTCAAGGGAAATACCGAGCATATTGGCCGTGGACCATGCAAAAACATCTAAATTTTGAAGTAAGAAACTTATCAGTTTGGATCATTGAGGTTCTTGGATGGAAGCACCGATCTGTAGCGTCCGAGCTGAGTCCGCAACTGAAGTTGAGATCGCGACCATTTCTTCTGTGGGCGCAGCTCATTCTTCGCCTTGCTCCGTAGGCCACTCCAGTTCGAGGTCGTCGGCCACCTTGGTTTTTCACTTCAGGGCAGCAACATAGCACTTGTAGGACTCGAGCTGGTCGCCCCGCGCTACTCCCACACCGAAGTCTGTAGGAAACTTCATTGCCAAGTAGTAGGTGGAGACCACTGCCCGTAGGACATGAGTGATTGGCCGCCCTATTATGGCATTGTATGGGGAGGGGGTCGCGACCACCAGGAAATCGTGGTTTAGTCTGACCGCACAGGGCCATGTGCCGATTTCCACTTGACGTAGCTGCAAATGGGCTCCCCTTCCTTCTGGACCATGCCGAGGAGGCTATCCTCGGTTCGGGGGCACCACTTGCTGGTGACGAAATGCGCGTTGAAGACCTAGGGGCCAGGTTCCTGTACCAGGTGCGAGCCACTCCTCTGAAGGTGGTAGTGAAGGCTACGCACATACAGGACTCACTGTCCCTAGCCAGGTGCATATAGGACTGGAAGGCATCGACATGGTCGCTGGGGTCAAAGGACCTGTCATACTTGTCGAGTGGGGGAGTTTGAAGTCTCTGGGTATAAGAACTGCAAGGAGTTCTAATGATAGGGGGGACGGGACTGAGAGGATTGGGGCAGCCTTTACCTCTTCTGAGCTTGCTTCTTCTTCACCTCGGAGCTCGGGCAGGACGCGGGTTACGGTTCGGTGGTTTCGTCGGCGATGCCTCTACTGCTTGGAAGGCCCAACATTGGCACTGCTTGCCTCGGTGCTCCTGAGCTCGATGGGCCTGGACTGCTGGAGGTAGTCCGTGACTAAGGTGCTGAATCGGTTTTCGGTGTGCAGGGCCCGTCCTGAGAGCGCCGAGGTGATGCTGACTTGACGGATCGGGTTCCTAGTCCGCCGGTGCGTGGCGAGGCGGGGGTAGCCGCTCTCTCTCTCCTGTCGGGGGATGAAGCCTGGCTTCTAGAGGGGCTCCGAGCCTGGGGGACCCGAGCTTGGGAAGCCTCCTGGTGGGGGCGCCCGCCTTGAGGGGAGGGCTTGGCTCGCTTAACGGCGGGGTGCCGAGGTGGGAGCTGACTTTGAGGCAGTTGGGGGAACTGCTGCTGGTAGTGGTATTGGGATACATGGTGCAACATCTGCTGCTAGTAGTTGATGTTGTTGAAGCTGCTGCATTTGGGCTTGGATGGCCCGCGTGCCATGCACCGGGTCATCAAGCTGGTTCTGGGTAGTTTCTGGGGGAACAATGGTTGGTTCAGCAAAGGTGGTTCCAATAGAGGGAGGAAGGGAGACGTTCATGGCGGGAAGATTCCCGGGCGCCACTGTTCGTGGCACATTCAGGCTGGGGATCCCATCCTCCGGAAGGGGGACAGTGAACTGTCTGATGCACACCATGGGGACTTAAGGTTGTTCCCCGGTGGCGTTCATCTCCGTGTTATGTCCGACATTGCTGGAAGAAGCCATGGGTGTTGGGGTTTCTTGGAAAAAAGATGTTATGAGAGTTTTAGAGGGAGGCTTTTAGAAGCGTTTCCCACAGAAGGCGCCAATTGATGGAGTGCACTCCGGTCGGTCCTAACTGTCAACGATCTTGCCTTTGACTAGAGCAAAAGGTGCCTGAAACGGGGAAGAAAGCGAGTAGTCTCTAGGGAGGAACTCGGTGAGAGTGCTTCGAAGCTCAAGTTAGTATTTTCTCAAAGACAGATAAAAAACCAGATGGCGCAAAGTTATCACGTACCTCCATTCTTGGGGGGAAGGGGGCCTTTTATAACCACTTCGCGCACTCACTCCCAAGCTCCTGTCAGGTTGGGTATCATTACTTCTGCACTTCTGCTAGCTCGGGTGTCATCGGCTCTACGCTTCTGCCAGCTCGGGTGTCATCACCTCTGCTGGGGCAGACAACCTCTACTACTCTCTTTGTCGGAGCCGTCTCTATAATTGGAGGTGGCGGTGTCAGGTGACCGTTGAAGTGTGGCTGTCAAGCGTCAGATCCTAAGTCAGTTAGGTGTGCTGCCTCAGGATACATACCCCTTTGGTGTCAGGTACGGTTGTTTAGTTCGGCGGTCTGGAGACGAAGTGCCAGAGTGGTGTGCGAGGTGGTCTTGAGTTCGGATAGAAGTGTGGCCCAAACTGCCCTGTGGTGGGCCAGTTCGGGTTGTTGCCCTTTGTGCTCCTCGTATGGCTCGGGGTCAAAGGGAGAGTTTGGGCTCCTTTTGGGGAGCTCAGACCACTGGTTCCTCCTCTCGGAGCTCGCACCTTGAGTGTACTGCTGTGCCGAGCTGTTGCTCCTACCAGGTCACGCTCGGTTGCTTCCACGTGTTGGGTGGCCAAGAGGTCGGGCCAAATCTTCCTCCATCAATAAGGGTTTGGCCTCATGATTAGATTATTGGAAATTTGGTTTAGATTAAACTTAGACCAATTTATTTTGGATTGGCCCAATCCAATAATTGTACAGACCATCCAAATCTGATTTAATAAGGTTTGGATTGATTGAATCCAACCCAAAACCGATCAATTGACACCCCTAGATTAAAGTTCAATTTTGGATTTTGTCATTAACTGTAGGTTTGGATATGCTTTTTCTTTTGAGCTTCAGGACGTAATAAATAAAAATGAGAATTGTTTTGACCATTTGTAAGAGTTTCTTTTAAAAGCATAATCTAGAGTCATAACACTTTTAAGCAATGATTTTGAACCATTGTTGACTCGGATGGTTGGATGGTTGGACCTTTCCTAGGTAAAAAACCATTGACTTCGTTAGAACACCGTTGACCTGAGTAGTCAAACCGTCAATTCGTTTGACCTGGACAACAATTCATAGTATAAAGTTGTAGAGAGGAGAAAAACACGCGAACTCAGATATGAAATCCAGTTTCAGACACGAATAGACCTGTTCATGGGTCGGGTGGCATGATGGGCTGGCTCGGCCCAGCCCCTAGACGGGCTTGAACATGTTTATAGGCCTGCGGGCATAAACTCGGGCCAAAAAGCCCAGCCCGCAATAAATTCAAGCCGGGCTTGGGTTTTGTCAAAATAGCCTGATCCGACCTAAAATTAGACTTAAAATGGGTTATGTGGTTATGTCCATTTGAATAATTTTTTTTGATTTAAGAATGTAAAACTATGTTTTAAAACGTAAAAGAAAGGGGAAAAACTATATTGTAGGCCCATTGTTCATTTAAATAGGAAAAAAAACCATCTGAGTTTTTAATTCTAATTTGAATAGGGAAAATTGTAATTTTTTTTATTAGGTCGGGCTTTGGGCTCAGGCTTCGGGCTTTTTATCAGGGCCGGGCTCGGGCCCAAGTTATAGGCCCATTGGTTAGGCCGGGCTTGGGCTCAGGCCTAGCATACTTCCATTAATAATGAGTAAAAGCTCGGCCCGACCCATGAACAGGTCTAGACACGAACTCATATATGAGATCTAGCACAAAGAGAGAGAGAGAGAGAGAGAGAGAGAGAGAGAGAGAGAGAGAGAGAGAGAGAGAAGAAGAAGAAGAAGAAGAAGAAGAAGAAGAAGAAGAAGACTACAAATGTTGCAGAGAAATCGATCTCAAATGTGGGATCGGAGAACTCAGATCTATGTCTGTTGCCTTTGTGTCGCCATCACCGGTGAGTAGACCTGTTCATGGGTTGGGTAGCCTGATGGCCCGGCCTGCACCCCGTTCGGGCTTGGTCATGTAATTAGGCCCGCAGGCCTGACCTCGGGCCTAACACAGTAAGCCCGACTGGGTTTTGGGCTGGGCTCTGGATTTGTCAAAAAAGCCCAACCCGACTCAGCATTATATATTTTATAAAATATATAATAAATAATATAATATTTATTAAAATATATATTTATAATTTAATATATACATTTTTTATTCTTTTCTTTATAATCTCTCTCTATTCAGTCGCTAACAATATGGGCTAAATTTCGGGCTTGGGCCCAGGCTCGGGTTTTGGGCTTTTTATGAGGGTCAGGCTCGGGCCTTAGAAAATTCTGTTAATACAGAGTGAAAGCCCGACCCGGCCCATGAACAGGTCTACCGGTGAGCGTAGAATCCTCCTCCTCTTCCTTCTTCTTCCCTCCTTCCCTCTTCCTTCCTTTCCTTTCTCTTCTTTCTTTTTTTCCTTTCTCCTTTCTTTATTTCTTTCTTTCTCAGCCAACAACATCTCTTCTCCAGTTCTCCTTTCTCAAATCTTATATAAATATTTGCCCTAATGCAAACCATTTGAACCATTCAACGCGGATGGTCGAACTGCTGACCCAGAAACCGATAACTAGAACGGTTCCATTTCTTCAATTTTTATAACCTTGCTTTTAAGCACCCAAAATACAAAATCTTAAATTGGGACTTTGTGCTTTTGTGCTTAAAAAAAAAACTCAAATCCTAAGGATTATCCAAATGCAACCTTCCTTGGCATCTAATTCTACCGTAACCTTGTATTTCAACCACTTCCTTCATTTTCTGAAAAGCACTTTGTTCTAACTGCTCTTGCAGAAATCATTTTAGCCTATGGAATCTCTTAATACAAATCAAATACCAGCCACAAGGGTGGAATGGTGGATTTGACCCAAATGAGAATTGAATGTTTGGCTATTTGAACTCGGATTAATAGAAAACATGAGATTTGACTCAAAATCTCACATGTTTGAGCTCAACTCAGTTCAAGATTAATAATGATCCAAGCTTCATATAAAAACTATAAAATAATTATACATGGAAAAGATTATATACTAAATTATACATACAAAAAACTATTTATTCTATTACTTACACTACACCATCCCCATTCTTAACCCTCCACACATTCCCACACCACAAGTCCAACCCGATCAAACATAGCTTGAATGCCTCATGAAAAGCTTAGTATGTCTCCACCCCTACCAGTATATAAATACATACATGCATATTTTTTTTGATAAATTATACATCATATGCATGCATTTATACATATATACATACATTTATATTCATTTTAATATAATATGGGCTGATTTATCTACTCGAATCCAGCCTAATGCATCAAATGTTGATTTGGGCTAGGGCCTGGGTTGGATGGTTTAGGCTTGATTACAGGCTTAGGCTAGGCTTGATCCTTAGGCCTAATTCTTAGGGTTGGGCCTAAGTTGATCTTAAACTCTATGTAGCCCGCTGGACTTGCATCCCTACTACAAGCCACCAAGAGTTTGTTATTTTTTTTGAAGGCGAAACATCATATTTCATTCAACTATGAAACTTGTATGAATAAAGAATAGTGGTCACAGTACCAAACAAGAGAATATAAAAACATTTATGAAAATAGAGAAGTAGTAACAGTACCAAGCAAGAATACAAGTCTCTAGAAAGAACAAAATATTCACAGTGGATAAAGGAGAAAATGAAGAAACTTCTACAACAAACAAAAGGTGAGGCAGAATCACCAATAGAAGAGATAAATGAGTGCATCTCCAACCATCGAAAGAGATGAATAAATACAATAGCGATTCATCATAAGTTTAACCATCTGGAACCATAACCGTCAGAACTTTAACGAACTGGAACTAACTAGAACTTTAAAGTCTAGAACCATAACCGTTGGAACTGTGATCGCCGAAACTGAAACCAATTGGAAGTTTAACCACTCGAAAAAATTAATCGTTGGTATTGTTATCACGGGAAGTAGAACCAACTGGAACTTTAATCACCCAAAACTGAGACTGTTGGAACTATTATCGCTGGAAGTGGAATCAACTGAAACTTTAACCACCTAAAACTGAAACTGTCGGAACTGTTGTTGCCAGAACTGGAATCAATTGAATCGTTAACCACCTAGAATTGTAATTGTCGAATTTGTTAACATTGGAGCTGGATCCATCCGGAACTGTAAGTGCCGGTGACGTAAAATAAGGAAACAGTCACTAGCGGTGAAATTCAAAGTACCGATTAAGGCCACCGCCCAGTGCTCCGCCTCCTGTACTAAAATCCCTACAAAAAAGAATAAACAAAAAAAAAAAAAAAACACAAGGCAAAAGAAAAAAAAGGAGAATAAACGAAAGAGAGTGGAGGATTGGACCGAGTTAATCAAGAAGAAGAGAGAGGAGTGAAGGAAATGGAGAAGGGAAGAAGAAAACAGAGAAGAATGGGAGAGAATGGAAAGAAAAGGAATGACTGAAATGGAAAGAAAGAAGAATCCGAGGACAACCCCGAGATGGTGAATCTCTTGGAGAAGAGAGAGAGAGAAAGAACCTCTGAAAACGTAGAAACAGAGAAAAGAGAGAGGGAACCTCAGGAAAAAACCACTCAGAGAAGACTCTCTCTACTCATTATTCAACTACATCCATATAATTATGAACTTGAGAATTTGGAATAATAATAATAAAATAATGCCCAACCCTTCCACTATGTATTGACATTCGACCGGACCAAGAGGAGAAGTGGATCAGTGCTATTAAACACTTTTGCCATTTTGGAGCCTTTAATTTCACAGTAGAGCAGAATCTTTGCGAATTTTAGTTTCTTATCATCCACTAATTCAGATTTAAAAGAGAGCGGAGAACCTTTGGCTATTGCATAATGAAAAATAAAAAATATGGACCTAATTAATACATACCCAAGCACTGTGAGGACAATCCTAATTCTTTTCTGTGTATCTCCCCTGTTTTATTTGCCACTACAATTGAACCTTTCCGTATCCCACAATTTAAATAGGACTGTAAAAGATCCTTGGTCTACCTCATTGAATTGGTTTATAATTTTTCATGGTTCCAGATATGATGAGTTTGATCGATCAAATCAATCACCTGAAAATTGATGATAATGATTATTATGACATACAGTGATGATTTTAAATTCAAGTAACCAAGGATCACATTTATATCTCCAAATACTGAAATTCTAATCACTGTAATTCTCCAAGCATCCATCTCTGAGTTTACCTTCCACCACCCTCAACTCTATACTATTACTCTTTCAGCCTATAAAAGAAAGGCCAGAGAAATGATCATTGTGAAGTAGATTTGGAACTAATATTATTAACAGGATCTGATTGAACTGAGTAAGAGCTCTAAAACCTAATATACCCTTTAACTTTGATTTACAGATGACTCAATTCCTAACTTACTGAAAATAAAAAAGGAGACAAAGAAGAAAATAAACTGTAAGGCATCCCTCGTTACGCAACTCGTTAAGAAAACAGGCAGAGAGAGAGAGAGAGAGAGAGAGAGAGAGAGAGAGAGAGAGAGAGAGCCTCAGCCCTAGGGTCATAGCAGTTAACTCCCCTGCTACAGATGTAGATAATCGGATTTATAAGAAAAATTAACAAGCATAAAAGAAAAAATAATGGACAACAAAAAGACGCAACACAATCGGTACATGAAGCTTGGGAGTTGATCCATTGGCCTTTGGCGGGTGGCTTCTTTCCTTTAGTTCTAGAGCACCCTGCTGATTCTTTAACTCACAAAACTTTTCTTCTTCCTAATATAAGAAGCCAAGGAACTCCTGTTTCCGCGGCTCTGATGATACATCGTTCGTTCGTTCGTTCTTATGACCGGCAAAAGAAACTTTAGTTTAGATAGTGATTATTGTATAGGCATCGATGAATGACGAAAACAAATTGTAGAAGGATGTGAAATTGAAAAATCAGGTGAAGGGTCTGAGGAATTAGGAGCAAGAATATGAAGCGATTAAGCGATTTGATCGCCTGATTTATACTCCTCAGTAGTTTATGGGAATGGGAACCTAAAAATAGAGGGGGGGGGGGGGAATAGAAGATGATGAACAGAAGGAAAATTCTGTGGATTTATTGATTTAATGGCATTTGAAAGAGAGATCATGAAGAAATATTGGAAGATACCGTTAATTTCTGGCTCTAAATCGATCTTGATTCTTCTCTAGAGTTCAATTTTAGTTGGAAATTTAAGAATCGTTGAGAGACTGACTCTAGATCGGATTTTTTGGGCAATTTTCAGTCACCAATTTGTCCATTTTAAAAAACCTTAATTTTTTTTCGTAAAGTCCTTCCAGAAATATAAAAAAAATATGGCCTTAGTTAAGTTGACTCAATCTCAATAAAATCTCATCGTGGCTTGATAAAACTAAGGTTTTTTTTTTTTTTTGTTGATCTTGGCTTTAAACCTAATTTGAATGATTTTCCAGAAGAAAGAAGATTCAACTCTTTCCCAACTACTGCCATCTCAATATATGATGATGTCAATAAAATGGTAGAGAGAGAGAGTGAGAGAAACAGCCGTAGGAAACAATAACATTATCTCATCTAGAAAATTAAATCACGGCTGTGGGTGTGTATAGGTTTCAGAATCTGTTAGATGATGACACGCATTGTTGTGGTCGGCAATTATGTGAGACTACGAGTTTATTACGTACATCCAGCTCTCATTGACGTGTTACAAGTGACATCAGCTGCATGACGTCTACAGGCTTGCTTATGGCAGCCATGACACGACTATGATCCCCGACTTTTCTTACATTTTCATAAAACCCACACCACACAGTTCGAAGTACGACTGACTTCCCAATTCCCTTCCTCGTTTCTCTCTCTCCATCTTCCCTCCTCCTTTTAAAAAAATCCATTTGCCAAATGTTGTTGGGAATTCTATTTAATTTTCTGGGGGCTTGGGAACCAAGTGATTAATTTTGGACGGAATCATCTATTTCCACATTAATTTGGGGCTTTGTATGGGCCAAATATTTAGGAATTCAGGTTTGGTATTAATTGACTTTGTGGTGATATATATTCCCATCTTTTTCAATTGAGCCAGAAAGAAGAATTTTCGTGGTAATGACGGAAGCAGCGTCCCAACATTTTCCCCTTGGTTACATTTTTGTTGGAAGGAATTTAAGTAATTAAGTCTCGCTGCTATTTCTGTCTAGACCCGACAGACCTCAAGATTGGCCTTCTTTTTCCATTGGAAACCCAAGTTAGCCCGCCACATGGGTAGGTCGGTTTCTGTTCACCTAATTATATAAAGGACCTACTCACAAGCTCTATGCACAATACATTAGCAGAGAGAAAGAGAGAGATCAGTAGTTATTATTCATTGCAATCTTTCAGTCTCTGTGTGAGTGAGTGAGATAGAGAGAAAGAGAGAGATCAGTAGCAGATTCGCCATGGCTATTATAGAAAAGGTACTAGTGGCAGATATTTCATCCATGGTGGACCATGTTCCCTCCAATTACGTTAGGCCCATCTCCGATCGTCCAAACCTCCACGATGTTCAGCCAGCGGAGGGTTCCATTCCTGTCATCGACCTTCAAGGCCTCGATGACGACACTAATCGGTGTGATATAGTCGAAGAAATTGGAAAAGCATGTGAACATGCTGGTTTCTTTCAGGTATATATAATATTAATTCTTATAATTACTAAATACATCATACATGGAATTAATCATGGATGGGGAGTAGTACTGTAGGCGTCCTGAATATATGTTTACTTTTTCCTCCCCCGCTTAATTATAATTATTGTTGAATTGGCTGGTTTGTAGATAAAGAACCATGGGATACCACAGAATGTGATCGATAACATGCTAAGGGTATCAAGGGAGTTCTTCCGGTTGCCAGAGAGCGAGAGGTTGAAGAGCTACTCGAATGACCCTTCCAAATCGGTCCGCCTCTCGACTAGTTTCAATATCAGCTCTGAAAAAGTGTCCAATTGGAGGGATTTCCTGAGACTCCATTGTTATCCTCTGGACGACTACTTGGAGCAATGGCCTTCGAATCCGCCGTGTTTCAGGTAATTAAAACCCTCCTTTTTTTTAATGGCTAATTTCCTTGTTTTAATTTGGTTCATTTTCTGTACGTTTTTGTTTTTCAGTACTCGATGGTGAAAAGTGAATCTTATTGTTTAATCAATATATAATAATGGGATCTTATCACTGGATGCATGTCACATGAAACAGAGAAGAGGTGGCTAATTACAGTACAAAAGTGAGGGGGCTGGCACTGAGATTGCTTGAAGCAATCTCGGAGAGCTTAGGGCTGGAGAGAGAGAGCATAGAAAAGGCACTAGGGAAGCAAGGACAACACATGGCCATTAATTACTACCCAACGTGTCCAGAACCAGAGCTTACGTATGGATTACCAGTTCACTCTGACCCTAATGTAATCACAATCCTTCTTCAAGATGATGTGCCCGGTTTGCAGGTGCTCAACAACGGCCGGTGGGTAGCCGTCAATCCCATCCCTAATACCTTCATCATCAACATTGGCGACCAAATTCAGGTAAGAAAAACAATTCTATCCCAAGTCCCACACCAGGCACATGCAGAGGAGACAGACAGAGAGAGGACGAAGCATGTCCAAATCCATGAGAGATTCAGAGATTTTACCTCCTGAGTCCTGACACAGACACGTGCCTTTTTTATTTGGTAGGGAAAGGCAAGTAATGCCAGTGGCCAAGCTATCAATGATCAAACTTTGCTTTGGAATATGATACGTGGACCATATTATTATGGCCTTCTGGTTCTGTCCTCATACTTTGGCTGAATGAGTAATGCCAAAATTACCAACTGGGTAACCACAGCCCAATTTTACCTACCAGAGCCATCATGATCATGGACATGGTAATCATCTGGGCTCGAGCTCCCATATGCTGTAAAACAAGCTGCTAAATGCCAAACACAGTAACAAACATTATTACGCACAGACTGCTTTTTTCTTTTTCTTTTTCTTTTTTTTTTTTTTTTATTGAAAGAAGATTCATTTCGCAGAAACAGAGCTCAAACAACAACTATCAACAGTCACACCCCTAATAAAGAAAAGACAACTAAAACAGCTAAACAACATTCAAGGAGAAACTACTAGGAAATATCAGTAGAAACAGATTCTGAGATGCCTGCTTTTTCTCTACTGGATCGCTATTTTACTCCTCCATGCCGCTGCCTCTGGCCTAGATTGCGTTGCTCAATTATAGACCACGCTCTCTCTGCTTCCGGCTTCTGGCCTCTGGGCGGGTGGACTGTAGCCTGTGGGAGAATGGGACCGCCGAGATTTTTATGCATGTGGGAAGGGAATCTGGGCAATTCATATATGGGTGGAATCGATGAGCTGATGGATGGGCGCTCAGTACGTCCTATTCATGGGCAGGACTGTGGCTCCTGTCACCGACATAACACAAAACAATATTGATTGATTTATGTTATTAGACACACATCACACAGAGTATTGAGTTTGAGGTCACCACTTCTGGGATTAGATTACTAATTAAATGTCACCACTCACCACTTTGGTTTTTTTAATGCTTCAGGTACTCAGTAATGGACGTTATAAAAGCGTGCTCCATCGGGCTGTCGTAAACTGCGACAAGGAGAGAATCTCTGTTCCGACATTCTACTGCCCATCACCGGAAGCCGTGATCGAACCCATAGGGGAGTTAATCGACGATAACCACCCGGCCATCTACAAAAGCTTCACCTACACCGAATACTATGAAAAATTCTGGAAAAGAGGGCTTGCAACTGAGAACTGCTTGGATTTGTTCAGAACGACACAACCTCTACAGCTTGGGAATGGGGAGGGAGTGGGTAATTGGGAAACAGTGGTTGCTAATTACCAAGATGATTCAATGTTTTCGTTTTGAAAAAACCAAAAGTCATCGGCTGTGCTGTATCTCCCGTACTTGCTGTGTGTTGTCGTTTCTCCATGTGCGGGCGGTTGGATTCCACTGCTAAAAAGCCGCGTGTTAATCAAATCCCGACTCTGGCGTGGCGTTGGCGACATCCATGGGGGGCTGATTTGAAATCTCCATGATCCACCACCCACCCCTCCACAAGCTTTCCTTCCCACCTCCGCTGTCCGCACACGCTTAGCTTCCGTTATTTCTAGATATTCTGTACCCTTTCAAGATATTCTGTGCCCTACTTTAGTATCTCTTGATCTGACAGATGCTTTTATTTATCTTTCTTTCACGTGTTCTTACCAAATTCTCACTGTGTCATAAGCGTATTCTCCTTGTTAGTTTGTTGGAAAGTTGCTTAACCTTTTTTTCTTTTTTAATTTTGGCAAATAGTAGCTTAATTGATTGTATAAATAAGGTAATTTTCCAATAAAATCTTTAATTTTGAAAAATTTTGGAAAAAAAAGGAAGAATGACTGTCTAACCCAGGGTCAAAATTCAGAAGCTTTTAAAGTATTATTGGGGTGGGTGCCAGCTTGAAATTAATACTAATTCACGAACGAATGTGAATGCATAGACTTAAAAGGAGTACATAGGCCTGTCCATACTTCTCTAAAATTTACCTTGGAAAAATTGATGAAGAAAATTCATTTTCTATATACCTTATACTCCCAATAGCCCTAGGTAAAAAACCTAAATTTAGGATGAAATTATAGCAAAAACTAAATATAGTTTTGCTTATACCAAAAACTAAATATAGATTTGCTTAGAAAGATTATAGTAGGAGGAATTTATGGTGGGCAAGCGATTTGTTCCTCTCTTAGAGTCTTGGTAGGCTGTGGTGGTGAAGTCCACCACTTACATGAACCCTCCATCATATTTTGCCAGGCCTTTTGTTATTTCAAAATTAATGGAAGAGGAGGGGATTTAACGCCAAACACCGAATAAAGAGCGGCCTTCGCAAACTCTGACTCCCTCCCATTCCTCTCTCTTTCTTCTTCTTCCCTTATCTCGATTTTCTCTTCGAGTGTTTATCTGTTCTCTGCCAGTGCAAAAATCACCAAACCAAAGCCTTGTTTTTCAGTACCTCTGCAATTCTGTTCATTGCATTGAACGATTTGCCCTGCTCATTGTGGAGGTGAGGTTTGCGGCGAGACAGAGAGAGAGAAGAGAATGTGAGGTCACCAACGCCTACTTCTTTAATTCTTTTCCAAATCCTTTGAATGTAGAAAATCCAGTCTACCAATCTTTTATAACCATTCACATGTAATTTCCTTCTCGGTTCTCTCATACCACTACCATCATGGTCATCCATGGTTACATTTAATAGTATGGCTGAAAACAAGGACATTCAAGAAAAAAGCATTAAATCCCCGTTAGTTTTGAAATGAACAAAAAAGCAGTGTCAAAATATGATCGGAGGGTTCATGTAAGAGGTGGACCAGAGGATACACCTGGTGCGCTCTGGTCTTTCCCGTTGCCGGCGAGGCCAGGCAATGAGTTCACCCAGCCGGAAAAAGGAGGAATCGGGTTATTTCATACTTTATGGTTGTTTTCCTACAAATTATTTATTATTCCAAGCAGCTTTGCAGATTCCTGAAATATTCTCTCGCTACAATTGGAAACCATTTTGTTGCATGTTTCAATTTTTTTTTTTCACACGGTAATTTCAAATGTGGGGATCAAAATAAAAAAAGGAAAATTTTCGATCAATATCCTGTATTTTTGGACCGAATGATAATTTCGTCATTGAATTTTAAAATGTGACAATTCAATTTTCAAACTTTCAAAATACTACAAATTAATACCTGTTATTAACCAAGTATCAAGTGACATGCAAAAAGATACAAATATCTTTTTATTGTAATCTAATTTTTTTATTAACCATTCACTAAAATCAGAACCAACCGGCAGTGCTGCTCATTCATCATCTCGTCTCTCTTCACTCTTTCCTCCTCTCCGCCCCTCTATTCCCCCACCCCACTCTCTTTCTTGACCTTGTCCAATCTCTCTCCCGAACCCAAACCGATGCTCTCGTCTTGGCTAACAATTGCAGAATCTCCGCTTTGACCGATGGCAAGCTCAGAACCCAAAGTGATCTCGACTCAGTCGCTGCCAAGCTCGACCAGCACACCAGGGATTATGAGCTCTTGATTCGTAGTGGCGTTCTTCAGGACACAAACACCAGTCCTGGGTGCGCCACCACGACGACTTCCAAGCGTGAATTGGTCTGAGTCGAAGCTAGAAACTTGATAACTCGTTTGCAGATTCGGAGCGCAGAGGCTAAGAACGTTGCCATTTATTCCTTGCTTGGGTTGCTCCATGAGGATAATAAGAACGTCCTAATCACCGTCGCAAAGGGTGTGGTTCAGTTCTTGTTCAATTACTCGATTCAAGCTCCATGGAGGTCAAGGAGAAATATGTTGCAGAGATTTTGAGGATTTCGGTTGTGGATTCTAGCAAGCACGTTGTGATTGCCGAAGGGGTTCTACTACTAAATCATTTGATTCGGGTTCTTTAATTAGGAAGTGGGTTTGCAAAGGAGAAGGTTTGCATTACCCTTCAAGCTCTCAGTTTCTCCAAGGTGAATGCGAGAACCATTTGCTCTAGAGGTGGGATTTCTTCTCTTTTGGAAATTTGCCAGGCTGGGACACCTGGTTCTCAGGCCTTTGTTGTTGGGGTGTTGAGAAATCTTGCTACAATCGTCGAAATTAGGCACAATTTTATCGAAGAGACTACAGTGCCAGTTCTTATTGCGCTTTCGACTTGAGGAACTATGATTCCCCCTCCCTCTCCCTCTTGTTTTCTCATTTTTTCGTCCCCCCCCTCAACTACATGCAAAGAGCTTGGACTCTGTTTCATCTTTTTTCCAAAAAATCTTAAATATCACATGAGGTAATTAGGCCTGTAAATGGATCGAATTCGTATCGAATCAGGCTACATTCTAATTCGAAACCGATTATGAAAAATAACATTTGAATTTGATTCGATATCCGATGGATATCGATTGTTTAAATTTGGATTCAAATTTGATTATTAAGTCGAATATTCGATTCGATTCGAATTCGACCAGTATGAGGCCTAGAATCTTAAATGACCGAGTTTGCAAAGAAAACAAATGATTATCTTGAGAAAAGCGGTAGGAGATTGATGGTGGTAGTCGCGGGTTCCCGGTGGTGGGCCAAGTCTGTGACAACAACAGTTGTGGATTCCCGATGGTGCGAATGCAATGGTAGTGAGTAGTGTTGGCCGGTGATGCTGAACTATTGCAACACAATAACTGGTGATGTTAGACGGTTGAAGGCCTTGAGGCGTTGAGCTTGAGCTTAAGCAACGTCGAAGGAGATGGTAGTGGCTAGTGACCGGTGCTCGACTGCTATCACTAATGCTTTTATAGGTGCTCACAATTTCTAAAGATTGGGAATAAAAAAGACTGAGGAGAGGAAGAGAAGAGGAGTGTGAATAGAAAAGACGAAGGGAGATGATGGACTCAACATGACCCCTCTTTAACTTTAACCTTTATATTTTATTATATTTATTTGAATTCGACTGTTTAATCGGATCAATATGAATTGGATAAATTAATCGGTAAAATGTATAAATTTGAATTCGACTGTTTAATTTATCCAACCATTCGAATTCGATTCAATTAGGTCGAAAATCGAATAATTGGGTACCGTTTACACTCCTAAAGGTCACATGATATACATAATTGATTATTCATTAATGACAAGTACTAAATTGTTGCATTTTAAAAATTCAAGTATTAGATTATTGTATTTTAAAATTCAAAAATTAAATTATCACTCGTCCTAAAATACAGAATACTGATCTTCCCTAACAAGAAATTCCATCCATTTTCTATAATCAAGTCGGATACACTCAACCCAATCCGAATCATGCCAATCTGGTCTGTGAACGGTAAATCAAGGAAGAAACGGGACCCGCAGATCACCCCAAATCCGTGTACCCTTTCGGCCTTTCCAATCACCGATACGAATACAACAATCTGATAGCAATAGCCTTGCTGATCTACAATTGCGTTTCCATATCCGGAATATTATTTACGCCCTCGAACTGGTCCAACACTGTCTTTCACTTTGGAATATTAGTACGTAGGGGGATGGAGGCAGAGGCACGCATCTGATGCCGCGGAAGGACCATGTGCGGTCAGGACAAGCCTAATGTGTGTAAGGGTTATGTGTTGGTTTTTATCAATGGACAAGCCTATTGTGTTTGTGTTGGTGGAGAATGCTACGAGCGAGAGATGATTTTCACTCGATGGAGAAATCTCAAGCATTTTCTACCAAAAAAGAGAGTCCTTCCTCGGGTGTCTAACCTTGGCACTTTTGGACCAATATCTATTGAGGGGTGGCCTTAGTTAATGCGACTAGTATGGCTATTATGACTTTCAGGATTCCTCATAGGCACACACATGCTTATGGAGACAATGCATAGATAGACACTAAATCATGCACATTGAAGGGAGGCTTGGCATATGGGTCTGGCCCAATCATGGTTGCCTTATATCATCGACACTATATATTCCTCACATCATCAACATCATAATTACCTCACATCATGGTCTTTCCCCTTTGGCATATAAGCAACGCCTCCCATGGATTGGTAAAAGTCATCGCAGAGCCCTGACCATGCACAATGAGGTTATAATCCAGTGCCATTAAACTTAGTGGGGCCATCTCATCGGATAACACATGGCCTTTACACACATTAGGCTTGTCTTGACTGCACATGGACTAGACGCCACATAAGTTCCTTCTACAGATCTACCCTTTTGATAATATGGAATGAATAGGGGCATGGGTAGGAATTGGGGGATTTCTAGGTAACGGAGAGAAGAGTTGATCCCCAACGTGACAATGAACCAGGATAAGGAGTGGGTAGGAACTGGGGGCCGTGAATGTAGATTTGTAGGTAGGAAGGGTTCACACTTTTTCCGTAGAACATGCTTGAGGTTTCTCCATCGAGTGGAAACCATCTGCCGCTCATAGCATTCTCCACCACCACCAACACCAACACCAACCATTCTTAAGTTCCTACAACTTAAGAAGTACATGCCTCTCTTGAAATTTAGCTTAATTATCTCCTCAGAATATGATTATATTGCTTAGCAATGTTAATCCACTTCCATTGTTTCATTAGTATATTTCCATCCAATAAACAATCTGCGAATGTTTAAAATGTGGCAGGATTGATTATAAATGATATAAAAAAAATTAGCAGCTGAAATGATAGTTATTTGAAAGTTTCAAATTTCTGGATTTCATTTAATCTATTTTGGTTAGGCAGGTGAAGAAGACGATATTATGCAGGTATTAAGGGGGTTTTCTGTAACGTAGACGAAAAAAATGGTAGTGTGCTCTCATCAACACCACTCCCCAACACGTTAGTTGTTTTGAATCTGGACAAAAGTGTGGATTGAACCACGCTACACCTCAATAGGTGTTCTACAAGGTGTGATGCATTTTAGTCCACACCTTGTGTTTTTATTCTATGCATCTCACCTACAACATGCATGGTTGTAATTGAATTGGACTTGGATTTGATGTAGCAAAATTTGGATTTGATTTGACTATTGAAAACCTGCATCCGAATATGATATGAAATCCAATTGGACTTAATATAAAATTTATATATTAAAATTAATAAATATTATAATATAATTGGATCGGATGTCAGATGGGCCTTGGATTTTCGGGTATCAATGACAGGTCAAGCAACATGTAAGGTGATCTATGCTGTTAATATGAAAAAAGCAATATGTTTTTTAGTAATATACATAATAAAAAATATTAGTAAATTGCTAAGAGTAATTTAAGAAGTTATTAATATGTCTAAATTTAAATACAATTTAAAAATTAATAAAATTTATAAAAATAAAAAAATTCATTAGGTTGCCAAGACTATTAATTTTATATAAAAATCATTATTAATAAAATATACACATATTTAATGCAAAAGTAATGAAATATACACATATTAAATTAAAAAAAAATACATAACATTAAATATTAATTATATAACAAGGAATAAATAATATTTTATTTTTAATAATATACATAATAAAAAAATGTGGGATAGATTGGGTAAAACATACCATGCAAAGCATATGATCATTCGAACACCTTAGAAGATCGTGGAGGCATTTCAAAATGCAATATATCATGGTTTGACCATGAGAAAACACACTAAATGGTAGGTTTTCATAAATCCTTTAAGGGTTAATTACACAGTTTGAAGAAACTAGTTAAATATACCCTAAAATTTCAAAAACTAATTACACATGCTCCTACTCTTAGAGAACAATCACAACTACAAAAGCCTTTAGGATGGCTTGTTTCTAAATTATAACTAGGAGTGATCATGGGCCAGTCTTTGCACATATGATAAGGGCTATAGCCTAAGCTCGAGCCCAAGCCGGACCCAACCCAACACAGGGTTCTGGGCTAGAAACATACGTCCAAGCCCAAGTCTACATGGGCCTAAGCCAGGCCTATGTCTTAAATATAAAATATTCCATATATATAATATTTTATAATAAAAATTTTATAAATTTATAATTAATGACATAAATTTATAATAAATATGTTATAAATGACATATGACATGCATATAAATTTATTTTATAATATATAATATAATATGTGTACATATATATACATTATACATGTGTATGTTTAAATATATGTGGGTTGGGCTTGAAGCATAAGTCCTAGGCCTAACCTAAAATTTGTGGAGCTGACGTGGGTCGGGCCTAAACACAAAAGCTAGGTGATTTTCTCCATCTTTAAAAAGAGAGAAAGAAGTTGTAGGAGTTAAGTAGAAAAGTGCAAAAATTATGTTTTGATTTAAAATCTGTGAAGGAGAGAAAGAAAGAAAGAAAAAGAAGGTTTGTGTAGAGAAAAAAAAGAGGAGAAAAGTTGTAGAGAATGGGGAGAAGCTAAAAATCAGGTCCGGCTTGCACCTTTCATTAGCTTATATACTCACAAATAAAACTGAATATAAAGACAAATATGCCCTTAGTAAGTTCGCTAATTGTAAAAACTAAGTGCCTGTTTGGCAAGTCTTTTCCAAAAGATCTGATGGTTAAAAGACAATGTGAGATTTTGCAAATAGATCTTGGAAGACCAAAAACTGTTTGGTTGAAATATTTTACATAGATCTCACAAAAGACCATAAAAGTAGAAGACTGTTTCGTAATGTGAACGTCTTGTGTGTGGGTCAACAAACCTTTCATTTAACATGTGGGGCCCACATACCATTTGTGGACATGTATGTGGGGCCCACGTACATTTTACAAGGTGGACACAACATACCATTGGTGGACATGCATGTAGGGTTCATGTGTTGACATGCATGTGTGGCCCACGTACATTTTACAAGGTGGGCCTGACATACCATTGGTGGCTATGCATGTGTGGTCCATCTGTGGACATGTATGTGGGGCCATTTACATTTTACAAGGTGGGCCCACATGCCATTGATGAACATGCATGTGGGTCCATGTGTGGACATGTATATGGGGCCCACATACATTTTTCAAGGTTGGCCCCGCATATAATTGGTGGACATGTATGTAGGGTCCATGTGTGGACATGTATGTGTGGCCCATATATTATGTAAGGTGGGCCCCACATACCATTGGTGGACATGCATATAGGGCTCACATACATTTTACAAGGTAGGCCCCACATTCCATTGGTGGATATGCATGTGGGTCTATCTGTGGACATGTATGTGGGGCCCACATATATTTTACATGGTGGGTACCACATAATACCTAATGTGGGCCCCACATACACATTCAAATAGTTTTTGTGGAAAGATAACCCATTTTCTCCCAAGCGCGTGCATTGTACCACACGTTCGAAGAAGACGGGGCACTAAAAGATTGTAAAAGCTTCATTTGAAGCTTCCTGAAAAAGCCCAAATTCGGGCTTCTGGCGTCTTTTATGGGTTGGAGCTTTTCCCAAATAAATCTTTCTATTGCCAAATGGGAAAAGCCCAGAACTCAGGCTTCCAGGCTTCTAAACAGCCTGAAGCTCGCATAGAAAGACTTGCCAAATACGACTTAAGTAAATTGTCTTAGTCGAAAACATAAACTAAAGGGCCTTGGGCCCAATAACTCTCTAACTATGCTTTGTAAACAAAAACAAATGTTATTAGCCCAAAACTCAACACTCTCCTCAAGTCGGGAATAGATGTCACACATTCCCATCTTGCATAGACCATGCTCTAATTTGTTTCTTGCAACACCTTTTATAAGAACATCAATAAGCTGCAAGTCAGATGCAACATATGGTAAACACACTATATGCTTCGTCTTATCATGTCGAATTGGGTTATGCACAATGTTAATTGTTGATTGATTGCCACAGTATGACATCATAGGTTCTTCGGCTTCAACTCCAATCTCCCTTAACATGGATTCGACCTGGAGGAGCTCTAAAATACATTGTGTTATGACTTTGTATTCAACTTCTACACTTAACCTTGCTACAACTTATTGTTTCTTACTCTACAATAAAATTAGGTTACCTTCAACAAGAATGCAAACTTCTAATGTAGATATCTTGTCATGTAGGCACTCTGCCCAATCAACATCTACGCAAGCTTCTAACTTCAAATGCCCATATTCAATAAATAGTATGCCTCTACTTGGGTTTCCTTTCAAATAAGAAAGTATCCTGTTAATGACCTTCCAATGCTGAAATCGTGGGGCATGCATATATTGACTCACCATACTCACTGCAAAAAAGATATCTTGTCGTGTTATACATAAGTATAGAAACTGACCCACCAATATCTAATACCTTCCAACATCATTCACTAGCTCACCTTCTGAAGCATTTACTCTATGGTTTTGATCAATAGATGAATCAACTGCCCTTGCCCCAAGTTTTTCCATCTCCTATACTAAGTCCAAAACATACCTCTTCTATGAGATGAAAATCCCATGCTTGGATCTTGCCACCTCAATGCCCAGAAAATACGTCAACTCCCCAAGATCCTTAATCTCAAATTCATTGTGTAGGTTCTTTTTCAAGGTATCAATCTCACTCAAATCATTTTTCGTGATTACATCATCCACATACAATTGATGAAGGAAGATTTGGCCCGACCTCACAGTTATGCGACACGTGGCAAAAACAACAGCTCGGCAAAAAGGCCAGCCTAAGGCATGAACACCAAGGGGAGACACCAGCGGACCGAACTCCCTACTGGGGGACCGAACTCACCCTTGGCCCAAAACCAGAAAATAATCCGAACTAGCCAACCTTCAGTTCGGGATATACCTTGCCAAACTGGCCAACCTTGTAACAGTTTGGGATATACCTCGCCGAACTGGCCAACCTTATAACAGTTCGGGATATACCTCGCCGAACTGGCCAACCTTATAACAGTTCGGGATATACCTCGCCGAACTGGCCAACCTTGTAATAGCTCGGGATATACCTTGCCGAACTGGCCTGCCATGTAACAGTTCGGGATACCCCTCGCCGAACTGACCTGCCCTATAGATACCTCCTAACTCAAGACTTCGCCTCGCTCACCACTCCGCATCACCTTCTGGGCGCCAAAACCAAACAAGTTGTACCATGCCTGACACTGAGGAAGTCCGTGCCCGAGGGCGCCGCACCTGACTGACTTGGGATCTGACGCTTGGCAGCCGCACTCTAAACGGCCACCTGCCACCGCCACTGACATCGCCATCTCCAGTTAGAGAGACGGTTAGGTAGTGACGGTTCTGTCCCAGCAGAAAGGACGACGACCAAAATGACAAACGCAAGGGCAATCATACCCGACCTGACAAGGGCCTCGGAGCGAGTGCGCGAAGTGATTATAAGAGCCCCCTGCCCCCAACAAACAAGGTATGCAAACTTTGCGCTATCTGATTTTATCTTGCTTTTGAAGAATTCTAACTTAAGCTTCGGAGCCGTTACATCGGGTTCCCTTCGGAGCTTCCTCATCTCCTCCGTTTCAGGTTCCCTGCTATTCAGTTCAGAAGCAAGGTTGTTGACAGCTAAGACCGGCCAGATCGCGAATCATCAATTGGCGCCGTCTTGGGAACGCTTCAAAAAGCCTCCCTCCAAACTTCCATACCCCCTTTTCTTCAAAAAACCCAACACTCATGGCCTCCTCCAGCAACGTCGGACGTGGCACGGAGACAAACACCATCGATGAACATTTTCAAGTCCCCGTGGTGTGCGTTGGACAGTTCACCATCCCACTTTCGGTGGATGGGATTCCCAGCTTGAATGCGCCACAAGCAGTAGCACCCGTAAACCTTTCAGCCACAAGCATCCCCTTTCCACCCCCTATTGAGACAACCATTACTAAACCGACTGCCGTCCCCCTGGCAGCCAGCCAAAACCGGTTGGACGACCTGATGTAATGCATGCGGGCAATGCAAGCCCAAATGCAACAGTTCCAGCAGCACCAGCTTCACTAGCACCAAGTGCTACACAACATCTCTCAGTATCACTATCAACAACAGTTCCCCCAATTGCCACTGAACCAACCACTACTACCACCTCGCCACCCCGCTCCGAGGCCGGCCAAGGCCTCCCCACAGGATGGATGCCACCACCAAGGAAAGGCCTCCCGGCCCTAGAACCCCCCTAACAGCCAGGCCTCGTCCCCAGGCCGAAGAGAAAAAAAATCATCCCCGCCTCGCAGCTCGCAAGCGGGTCGGGAACATCGCCCGCGAGATCCGCACCTCGACGCTCCAAGCCCGAGTTCCTGCTCACGGAAAACCGATTCGGCGCCCTGGCGGCAGACTACCAGCATTCTGGGCCCATCGAGCTCGGAAACACAGATGCCAGCAGCGCTAGTACAAGGCCCACTCAACAACAAAGGCGGCGACGAAGTCGCCGAACCGCCACCCGTGTCTTGTCAGAACTCAGAGGCAAAGAGACAAGCTCGGACAAGGTAGGAGCTGCCCTGATTCTCTCGGTTCCTTCCCCCCTCGCATCAGAACTCCTGGCGGTCCCCTTACCCAGAAATTTCAAGCTCCCACCTCTGGACAAGTACGACGCGTCCTTCGACCCCAACGACCACGTTGACGCTTTCCAGTCCCAAATGCACCTCGCCAAGGCCAGCGAGTTGTGCATGTGCGTGGCCTTCACCACCGCCCTCAGGGGGTAGCCCGCACTTGGTACAGGAACCTGGCCCCGGGTCGATAAAGTGCTTGGCCCAGTTCGTACAGGTCTTCACCGCACACGTTGTCACTAGCAAATGGTGCCCCAGAACAGAGGAAAGCATCTTCGGAGTAGTCCAAAGGGAAGGAGAATCCATCCGGGGCTACATCAAGCGATTCAATGAAGCATGCTTGCAGATACCGCGGTTGGACCCCGTGGTGCAGCTCGCGGCAGCCAAAAGAGGGGTAACGCACAAAGAATTCAAATGGCATATGGTAGCTAACCAGCCCGCAACCGTGGCCGAATTCCTCAAGCTCGCGGACAAGTTCATGAGGACAGAGGAAGAAATCAACCAACGAACCGAAGGCAGGAACGAGAAAAGAAAGAGGGAAGGTGAGCCCTCCAACCCAGTCGACAGGAAAAACCCGACCCGGGAGCCGAAGCCGAACCAGTCGTTCTGAGCTCCCCTAGCAGTTCGGACGGATTATACGCCGTTAAACACAAGGCGGACCGAGATCTTAATGACGATCAAGGACGCCCCATACGTGAAGTGGCCACCTCCCCTAATAAGAAATCCGAACGAGAGAAATAAGAATTTTTATTGTAGTTTCCATAGAGACCATGGCCATAGTACTGAGCAGTGTAATAATCTCCGGGACGAGATAGAGGGGCACATGCGTTGCAGATACTTGAGAAAATTTATACATCACAACAATAATAACAGTAAGGCAGGTCGGCAAGGGGAGCACGAAAAGGACGCCCCCGAGTCTAACAGCAGACCTGCCGAACCGTTGCAGCGACAGCCTCCGGAAGAGAGGCCAGTTCGGGGAACCCTCCATGTAATTGTGGGAGGTTCGGTGGTAGCAAGGTGTACCTCGGCAGCAGCCCGGACATCTGTTCGCGAAGCGACCCTTGAGGAACGGAACCCCGCAAAGAGACCAAAGACCGAAGAACCAATCTTCTTCACGGAGGACGACGCACAAGGGGTCTGCTACCCCCATGATGACGCACTTGTCATTAAACTAAGGATCAACGACTTCGAGGTCAGACACGTACTCGTAGATTCGGGCAGCTTAGCGGGCATCTTCTTTAAATTAGCATTTGACCAGCTATAGTTACAGAGGAGCGAGTTGAAGCCCGCGAACACTCCCCTGGTGGGTTTCAGCGGAGAGGAAGTCAGGACCATCGGAAAAATAACAGTACCTGTGGAAATCGGCACATGGCCTTGTGCGGTCAGACTCAACCATGATTTCCTGGTGGTCGCGAACCCCTCTCCATACAATGCCATAATAGGGTGACCGATCATGCATATCCTACGGGCGGTGGTCTCCACCTACTATTTGGCCATGAAGTTCCCTACGGATTTCGATGTGGGGGTAGCGCGGGGCGACCAACTCGAGTCCCGCAAGGGCAATCATACCCGACCTGACAAGGGCCTCGGAGCGAGTGCACGAAGTGATTATAAGAGCCCCCTGCCCCCAACAAACAAGGTATGCAAACTTTGCGCTATCTAGTTTTACCTTGCTTTTGAAGAATTCTAACTTAAGTTTCGGAGCCGTTACACCGGGTTCCCCCCGAAGATTCCTCATCTCCTCCGTTTTAGCTTCCCTGCTATTCAGTTTAGAAGCAAGGTCGTTGACAGCTAAGACCGGCCGGGTCGCGCATCATCAATTGGCGCCATCTGTGGGAACGTTTCAAAAGGCCTCCCTCCAAACTTCCATACCCCCTTTTCTTCAAAAAACCCAACACTCATGGCCTCCTGCAGCAACGCCGGACGTGGCACGGAGACAAACACCACCGGGGAACAACTTCAAGTCCCCATGGTGTGCGTTGGACAGTTCACCATCCCCCTTTCGGTGGATGGGATCACCAGCTTGAATGCGCCACAAGCAGTGGCGCCCGTAAACCTTCCTGCCACAAGCATCCCCTTTCCTCCCCTATTGAGACAACCTTTACTGAACCGACTGCCGTCCCCCTGGCAGGTAGCCAAAACCGGTTGGACGACCTGATGCAGTGCATGCGGGCAATGCAAGCCCAAATGCAACAGTTCCAGCAGCACCAGCTTCACCAGCACCAAGTGCTGCACAACATCTCCCAGTATCACTATCAACAGCAGTTCCCCCAACTGCCACTGAACCAACCACTACTTTCATCTCGCCACCCCACTCCGAGGCCAGCCAAGGCCTTCCCGTAGGATGGACGCTCCCACCAAGGAAAGGCCTCCCAGCCCCAGAACCCCCCTAACAGCCAGGCCTCGTCACCAGGCCGAAGGGAAAAAAATCATCCCCGCCTCGCAGCTCGCAGGTGGGTCGGGAACCTCGCTCGCGAGATCGGCACCTCGGCGCTCCAAGCCCGAGTTCCCGCTCACGGAAAACCGATTCGGCGCCTTGGCGGCAGACTACCAGCATTCCGGGCCCAACGAGCTCGGCAACACGGAGGCCAGCAGCGCCAGTACAAGGCCCACTCAACAACGAAGGCGCCGACGAAGTCACCGAACCGCCACCCGTGTCTTGTCAGAACTCAGAGGCAAAGAGTCGAGCTTGGACGAGGTAGGAGCTGCCCCGATTCTCTCGGTTCCTTCCCCCCTCGCATCAGAACTCCTGGCGGTCCCCTTACCCAAAAATTTCAAGCACCCACCTCTGGACAATTACGACGGGTCCTTCGACCCCAACAACCACGTTGACGCTTTCCAGTCCCAAATGCACCTCGCCAGGGCCAGCGAATCGTGCATGTGCGTGACCTTCACCACCACCTTCAGGGGGTAGCCCGCACTTGGTACAGAAACCTGGCCCCCGGGTCGATAAAGTGCTTGGCACAGTTAATGCAGGTATTCACCGCACATTTTATCACCAGCAAACGGTGCCCTAGAACAGAGGAAAACATCTTCGGAGTAGTCCAAAGGGAAGAAGAATCCATCCGGGGCTACATCAAGCGATTCAATGAAGCATGCTTGTAGATACCGCGGTGCAGTTCGCGGTGGCCAAAAGAGGGGTAACGCACAAAGAATTCAAATGGCACATGGTAGCTAACCAGCCCGCAACCGTGGCCGAATTCCTCGAGCTCGCGGACAAGTTCATGAGGATAGAGGAAGAAATCAACCAACGAACTGAAGGCGGGAACGAGAAAAGAAAGAGGGAAGGCGAGCCCTCCAACCTAGTCGACAGGAAAAACCCGGACCAGGAGCCGAAGCCGAGCTCCCCTAGCAGTTCGGACGGATTACATGCCATTAAACACAAGGCGGACCGAGATCTTAATGACGATCAAGGACGCCCCATACGTGAAGTGGCCACCTCGCCTAAAGGGAAATCCGAACGAGAGAAATAAGAATTTGTTTTGTAGTTTTCATAGAGACCATGGTCATAGTACCGAGCAGTGTAATAATCTCCGGGATGAGATAGAGGGGCTAATCCGTCGCGGATACTTGAGAAACTTTGTACAGTACAACAATAATAACAGTAAGGCAGGTCGGCAAGGGGAGCACGAAAAGGATGCCCCCGAGTCTAACAGCAGACCTGCCGAACCATTGCAGCGACAGCCTTCGGAAGAGAGGCCAGTTCGGGGAACCATCCATGTAATTGTGGGAGGTTCGGTGGTAGCACGGTGTACCTCGGCAGCGGCCCGGACTTCTGTTCGCGAGGCGACCCTTGAGGAACAGAACCCCCCAAAGAGACCAAAGACCGAAGAACCAATCTTCTTCACGGAGGACGACGCACGAGGGCCACTACCCCCATGATGACGCACTTGTCATTAAACTAAGGATCAGCGACTTCGAAGTCAAACACGTACTCGTAGATTCGGGCAGCTCAGCGGGCATCCTCTTTAAATCAGCATTTGACCAGCTACAGTTACAGAGGAGCGAGTTGAAGCCCGCGAACACTCCCCTGGTGGGTTTCAGCGGAGAGGAAGTCAGGACCCTCGGAAAAATAACAGTACCTGTGGAAATCGGCACATGGCCTTGTGCGGTCAGACTCAACCACGATTTCGTGGTGGTCGCGACCCCCTCTCCATACAATGCCATAATAGGGTGACCGATCACGCATATCCTACGGGCGGTGGTCTCCACCTACTATTTGGCCATGAAGTTCCCTACGGATTTCGATGTGGGGGTAGCGCGGGGCGACCAACTCGAGTCCCGCAAGGGCAATCATACCCGACCTGACAAGGGCCTTGGAGCGAGTGCGCGAAGTGATTATAAGAGCCCCCTGCCCCCAACAAACAAGGTATGCAAACTTTGCGCTATCTGGTTTTACCTTGCTTTTGAAGAATTCTAACTTAAGTTTCGGAGCCGTTACACCGGGTTCCCCCCTGAAGATTCCTCATCTCCTCCGTTTTAGGTTCCCTGCTATTCAGTTTAGAAGCAAGGTCGTTGACAGCTAAGACCGGCCGGATCGCGCATCATCAATTGGCGCCATCTGTGGGAACGTTTCAAAAGGCCTCCCTCCAAACATCCATACCCCCTTTTCTTCCAAAACCCAACACTCATGGCCTCCTGCAGCAACGCCGGACGTGGCACGGAGACAAACACCACCGGGGAACAACTTCAAGTCCCCATGGTGTGCGTTGGACAGTTCACCATCCCCCTTTCGGTGGATGGGATCACCAGCTTGAATGCGCCACAAGCAGTGGCGCCCGTAAACCTTCCTGCCACAAGCATCCCCTTTCCTCCCCTATTGAGACAACCTTTACTGAACCGACTGCCGTCCCCCTGGCAGGTAGCCAAAACCGGTTGGACGACCTGATGCAGTGCATGCGGGCAATGCAAGATCAAATGCAATAGTTCCAGCAGCACCAGCTTCACCAGCACCAAGTGCTGCACAACATCTCCCAGTATCACTATCAACAGCAGTTCCCCCAATTGCCACTGAACCAACCACTACTTTCATCTCGCCACCCCGCTCCGAGGCCGGCCAAGGCCTTCCCGCAGGATGGACGCCCCCACCAAGGAAAGGCCTCCCGGTCCCAGAACCCCCTAACAGCCAGGCCTCGTCCCCAGGCCGAAGAGAAAAAAATCATCCCCGGCTCGCAGCATGCAGGCGGGTCGGGAACCTCGCTCGCGAGATCGGCACCTCAGCGCTCCAAGCCCGAGTTCCCGCTCACGGAAAACCGATTCGGCGACTTGGCGGCAGACTACCAGTATTCCGGGCCCATCGAGCTCGGCAACACGGAGGCCAGCAGCGCCAGTACAAGGCCCACTCAACAACGAAGGCGCCGACGAAGTCACCGAACCGCCACCCGTGTCTTGTCAGAACTCAGAGGCAAAGAGTCGAGCTTGGACGAGGTAGGAGCTGCCCCGATTCTCTCGGTTCCTTCCCCCCTCGCATCAGAACTCCTGGCGGTCCCCTTACCCAGAAATTTCAAGCACCCACCTCTGGACAATTACGACGGGTCCTTCGACCCCAACGACCACGTTGACGCTTTCCAGTCCCAAATGCACCTCGCCAGGGCCAGCGAATCGTGCATGTGCGTGGCCTTCACCACCACCTTCAGGGGGTAGCCCGCACTGGGTACAGAAACCTGGCCCCCGGGTCGATAAAGTGCTTGGCACAGTTAATGCAGGTATTCACCGCACATTTTATCACCAGCAAACGGTGCCCCAGAACAGAGGAAAACATCTTCGGAGTAGTCCAAAGGGAAGAAGAATCCATCCGGGGCTACATCAAGCGATTCAATGAAGCATGCTTGCAGATACCGCGGTGCAGTTCGCGGTGGCCAAAAGAGGGGTAACGCACAAAGAATTCAAATGGCACATGGTAGCTAACCAGCCCGCAACCGTGGCCGAATTCCTCGAGCTCGCGGACAAGTTCATGAGGACAGAGGAAGAAAGCAACCTACGAACTGAAGGCGGGAACGAGAAAAGAAAGAGGGAAGGCGAGCCCTCCAACCTAATCGATAGGAAAAACCCAGACCGGGAGCCGAAGCCGAACTCCCCTAGCAGTTCGGACGGATTACACGCCGTTAAACACAAGGCGCACCGAGATCTTAATGACGATCAAGGACGCCCCATACGTGAAGTGGCCACCTCGCCTAAAGGGAAATCCGAACGAGAGAAATAAGAATTTGTTTTGTAGTTTTCATAGAGACCATGGTCATAGTACCGAGCAGTGTAATAATCTCCGGGACGAGATAGATGGGCTCATCCGTCGCGGATACTTGAGAAACTTTGTACAGTACAACAATAATAACAGTAAGGCAGGTCGGCAAGGGGAGGACGAAAAGGATGCCCCCGAGTCTAGCAGCAGGCCTGCCGAATCGTTGCAGCGATAGCCTCTGGAAGAGAAGGTCGGCAAGGGGAGGACGAAAAGGTCGGCAAGGCCAGTTCGGGGAATCGTGGATGTGCGTGGCCTGCACGAATTGGGCCCAACACTTTATCGACCCAGGGGCCAGGTTCCTGTACCAAGTGCGGGCTACCCCCCTGAGGGTGGTGGTGAAGGCCACGCACATGCACGATTTGCTGGCCCGGGCGAGGTGCATTTGGGACTGGAAAGCGTCAACGTTGTCGTTGGGGTCGAAGGACCCGTCGTAATTGTCCAGAGGAGGGAGTTTGAAATTTCTAGGTAAGGGGACCGCCAGGAGTTCTGATGCGAGGGGGGAAGGAACCGAGAGAATCGGGGCAGCTCCTACCTCGTCCGATCTCGTCTCTTTGCCTCTGAGTTCTGACAAGACACGGGTGGCGGTTTGGCGACTTCGCCGACGCCTTCGTTGTTGAGTGGGCCTTGTACTGGCGCTGCTGGCTTCCGTGTTGCCGAGCTCGATGGGCCCGGAATGCTGGTAGTCTGCCGCTAGGGCGCCGAATCGGTTTTCCGTGAGCGGGAACTCGGGCTTGGAGCGCCGAGGTGCCGATTTTGCAGGCGAGGTTCCCGACCTGCCTGCGAGCTGCAAGGCGGGGATGATTTTTTTCTCTCTTCGGCTGGGGCACGAGGCCTGGCTGTTAGGGGGTTCTGGGGCCGGGAGGCCTTTCCTTGGTGGGGGCGTCCATCCTGCGGGGAGGCCTTGGCCGGCCTCGGAGCGGGGTGGCGAGGGGGAAGTAGTGGTTGGTTCAGTGGCGGTTGGGGGAACTGCTGTTGATAGTGATACTGGGAGATGTTGTGCAGCACTTGGTGCTGGTGAAGCTAGTGCTGCTGGAACTGTTGCATTTGGACTTGCATTGCCCGCATGCACTACATCAGGTCATCCAACCGGTTTTGGCTGGCTGCCAGGGGGACGGCAGTCGGTTCAGTAAAGGTTGTCTCAGTAGGGGGAGGAAAGGGGATGCTTGTGGCTGAAAGGTTTACGGGTGGTACTGTCTGTGGCGCATTCAAGCTGGGGATCCCATCCACCGAAAGGGGGATGGTGAACTGTCCAACGCACACCACGGGGACTTGATGTTGTTCCTCGGTGGTGTTTGTCTTCGTGCCACGTCCGACGTTGCTGGAGGAGGCCATGAGTGTTGGGTTTTTTGAAGAAAAGGGGGTATGGAAGTTTGGAGGGAGGCTTTTTGAAGCATTCCCACAGACGACGCAAATTGATGATGCACGATCCGGCCGGTCTTAGCTGTCAACGACCTTGCTTCTAAACTGAATAGCAGGGAACCTGAAACGAAGGAGATGAGGAAGCTCCGGGGGGAACTCGGTGTAACGGCTCCGAAGCCTAAGTTAGAATTCTTCAAAAGCAAGATAAAACCAGATAGCACAAAGTTTGCATACCTTGTTTGTTGGGGGCAGGGGGCTCTTATAATCACTTCGCGCACTCGCTCCGAGGCCCTTGTCAGGTCGGGCCCGAGGTCCCCAGTTCGGGCGAACCAGGAGCTCCCGAGCCAATAGAGTCTGAACCCCGTGAAGTAGCAGCCAGTGTGGCATTTCTCCTGGTCAGGCGAAACGCGAACTGGGATGAGGAGCCCCGGATCCTTCACGTGGATGTTTCCTCGAACCTGCAAGGCAGCGGGGCTGGAATAGTTTTATGTGGCCCGGGCGGCACAAAATTAAAATACGCACTACGCTTTGAGTTCGCAGCATCCAACAACGAGGCAGTGTTTGAAGCTCTGATAGCTGGGCTAGACCTAGCACGAAAGGTAAAGGCAAAGCACTTGGTCATCTGCAGCGATTCCCAGCTCATGGTCGACCAAGTTACGGGTGAGTATGAAGCACGCGAGCTCTCCATGATCGCATATTTGGTGGAAGTTCAAGAGGCCTACTCAACTTCCAGTCGCAATTCATCAGGCAAATCCCGAGGTTAGAGAACACTGAGGCCGATGCTCTATCCCGGTTAGCCAGCACAAGTCACAACAACATGAGAACCGTGTACATAGAGGACTTACCTCGGCCTTGTATTCTCGAGAGGGCAGAGGAGGTCGCTCCCATCCTGGAAGCAGAGCCAAGTTGGATCGATCCACTCGCGAGCTTCTTGATAGACGGAACCCTCCCTGCAGAATGCAATGCGGCCAAGAGGGTGCAGCGCCAGGTAGCCAAATACGTCATAATAGACGAATGATTATACCAACGGTCCTACACGCTCCCCTACTTGCGTTGCCTGCACCTGCCGAAGCCGAATTCGTACTCCGCAACACTCATGAAGGCCTGTGCGGCAGACACTTGGGGGGCAAAGCACTCGCCCAAAAAGCACTTCGACAAGGATACTACTGACCAACGATGAAGGCAGAAGCTGTCGAGCTCGTCAGAAAATGCGATAAGTGTCAGAAGCACGCCAATATCCACCATCAACTTGCCTCCGACCTCAAATACCTCGCCAGCCCGTGGCCCTTTGCACAATGGGGCATCGACCTCCTGGGGCCATTCCCACCAGCAACAGGTGGAAGAAAATTCCTAGTTGTTGCAGTAGATAATTTACGAAGTGGATAGAAGCCAAACCTCTGGCAACTGTTACGACCCAAAACATACTGAACTTCTTTTGGAAGAACATAGTATGTTGCTTCGGGTTACCTCGGGTACTAATTTCTGACAACGGCAAGCAGTTCGAGGATATCAAGTTCCAAGAGTGGTGCCAGAACATGGGGATTCAGCAAAACTTCACATCAGTCGCGCACCCGCAGGCAAATGGTTAGACGGAAGTAATGAATAGAGCCATCCTGTGCGGACTGAAAGCACGTCTGGATCGAGCTAAGGGATTGTGGGCCGAAGAGCTACCAAGTGTCTTGTGGGCTCATCGAACTACATAAAAAAATGCCACGAGAGAAACCCCCTTCAACCTCACCTATGGCACTGAAGTAGTGATCCCGGCGGAAATCGAAGTACCAACATTGCGACTAGAAACATACGACGATCGGACAAACGGAGATGATTTACGTACCAACCTTGACCTATTGGACGAGGTAAGGGACCTCGCGCACATCCGGACAGCGGCATACCAGTAGTAGGTAGCTCGCTACTACAATGCCAGAGTAAAGCAACGAAGCTTCCGAGTCGACGACCTGGTCATTCGTAAGATTATGGTGCCCGAACCCGGCGTGGGTAAATTTGGACCAAACTGGGAAGGACCCTATAAAGTAAAGAGAGCGCTCGGGGGGGGGGGCATATGAACTCAAAACCTTGGAAGGCAAACAAGTACCTCGAGCGTGGAACATCGTGAACTTAAGGCGATACTACCTATAAACCGCCAAGCGAAGTGGACGAAATCAAGTCCTATAGGCCACGATGCAGAGCCAAAAGGAACCTCGGCGTAAACAAGCAAAGAAGTCGGGCATATTATCAGCTCGACAAAAAATCAGTTCGCTGCAAAAAGCCTTCGCGGAAAAACAGGTCGCGAAAGTATAATAACCCGGACAAGTGGCATATTCAGTTCGACAAAGAATCAGTTCGGGGAAAAGGAACACTTGGGTAAAAAGATTATTTATTCCGTTGCAAGAAACATGAGTACATTTGCCATCAGAAGGGACTTAAAAAAAAATCTTTACATGCTCAAAGCTACTTCTTCGCCATCAGAAGGCAATTCAACAACACCCGAAGGCCCTGCCTCTCCTTCAGAGTCCGGCTCACCATCGGCAGCATTGGCCATCTCCTGAGTTATATGCAAAGTGGATATGGCACTAACATCGAGGTCGAGGTACGTGTTCTGGATCATCCACCTGTTCAATTTGAACCCTCTTCTGTAAGAATCCACCATCAGATCGTCAAAACGCGGAGAGGCAATGTAGTCTTCAACGACCTTTTTCTTGGCGTCTTCAATGCCTTGGGAAAAAATCTGTGTTTTCTCCCTGATGTCCTCCTGAAGATATTCGATTTGATGCTGCAAATCCAACTTCAAGTCCGCCATGTGCTTGACAACTCCCCCCATGGCCTCGGCATCACGCTGAGACCTTGCCTACCTGGCCATTGCGACGCGAGCAGCCTCTTCGGCAGCATAAGCGGCTGCCTCAGCAGCTCGGGTATTCGCCTCTACAGCACGGAAAGCCTCTTCAGCAGCATGAGCGGCAGCCTCAGCAGCTCGCGCCTGTCGCGAGCTCTTCTCCACTTGGGCTGCTAAGGCATGAATCGAAGAATTCACCTACCAAAAGAAACAAGTGAGCAATAACAGCAAAAGCGACAGAAAATGAAAAAGGCAGACAAAATCTGACTTACCACCATAGTATGTGTTATGGCGCGGCAGGCGACCTGATCAAAGGAAGATCGGTCCACGCCGCAATCTCCTCAGGGAAAGTAGCCTCCCTACTCTTCTGAAGAGTGTAGTTCGGCGTCAACACGCTCCTGAACTCCCCTTGAGCTCCCGAACCCAAGGGCCCAACCCGCGTATGAGTGGTCTCAGCGTAAGACGCCCCGACAGCCTTGACTATGCAGGAGCGCCCGTATGAGTGGTCTCAGCGTAAGGCGCCCCGACAACTTCATGCATCGGTGGAGTCACCTCGGGCTCCCTAGGCAGATCCTCCAGCGTGTGGTCTGGAACTTGAGGCTCCTCATCCAGGGGCAGCTCGGTACGAGTTCGCTTGGTGACCCACTTCCTCCTCTTCATACATTGGAACAAACGCTCCCCACAAGTTCTCTCCGCGTCCATCACACCTGCAGAAACGAGTTCGACATCAGAAAAAAATGAAGGAACAAAGCAAGCAAGAAACCGCATAACTAGAAACCTACCCGAACTCAGGCCGACTGCAATAAGCTTGGCCTCCGTTAAGTAGTGATGGCACTTTAAACCTTGCCGTGCCCATTGCAAGAGGTCCTTCACCGTCTCTTTATCGAGAGTAACACCTGAATCAGAAGCGGCCTCACCCCACTCGGTCTGAAAAGGCCATCCTTGTGCACTTCGCACACCGAAGTAGTCCCGCTTCCACGCTGGGACCTTATTAGGAAGATCGTGCAGAAGCTTAGAGCCCGAACGAGGAGAAAGGTAATACGCCCGTCTTCCCCCAGGAAGAGAACTCGCCTGTCTCTTGAGCATCAAGATGGAGGAGAATATCTCTAAGTCTAAGGGGAAATTCTGCTCGCAAAAAAGGGAAACTGTCCCCACCAGGTTCCGAATAGAGATCGGATGAAGTTGGCCGATGGTGACACCGAAGTGGTTTATGACTTCGACGAGAAGGGGGTGGAAAGGAAGTCACAACCCCGCAACGAGCTGCTCTTGAAAAATCACGATCTCATCAGGACCGTGTTCCTAAGGAAAGCTACCCGAAGGAATAAAATATGTATACCCCCCAGGAAGATTGTAAGACATAAGTATAGATTGAAACCCCTCAGGCGTCATGGTCGAGGGACCAAACCTGTCTAGCATCCGACCTCGGCGAGAGGTAGACGCCAAACTGCCCGAAGCGGCTCGGCCTACTGGTTCATAGTCCTCGAGTTCCACCTCAGGATCACTGAGGCAGTCGGGGGATACGGCTCGGTTTGTAGAACCTACGTCAGTCCTACTTGAAGAGTTGTCTGAGCTATCAAAGCTAAACATTGTGGAAAAGAGGTGGATTCAAGAAGGTATTCACCGGAAGAAAGTTTTGAAAGCTCCGGAGATGGGAGCAGGCCAAAAACCCTTGGAGGCTATGTAACCAGCCTAGACGCAAGATGAAAAAAAAACTTGGACGCGAGCTCAGTAGGCAAACCGTAGAAGTGACAAATCGACTGGGGTCCCCCACTATTTATAGCTACAGTAACCGAGAACCGACCGTGCAGATCAAAGACGATCCGACGGCCCACATTTGCGCTGATGGCACGTTCCATGAGGTCGAGACGTGATTGGCGCACGTGTTTCCGAAAAGAGCGAAACGTCAGTGCACGCCTTCTTGAAACCGACGTCGTGCCGACACGCGTCTTTCTATAACTGACTGCGCCGCACGTCTCCCTGGCAGCCGCCCGCGCACGTACAGCAGTGGCACGCTTTTTTCAAGTTTGAATGACCCGCTGTCACGTCCCAGCGGTGCGAATTTTTGAAATTTAAAACGCGCGCTGTCACAACCATCAACATTTATGAGTAGGCACGTTTCCCGCCTTCTCGAAAACCGAAGAACCCTGGCAAAAGCAACTCGCGCAGTCAAGATTCAGAGGGGATAAATCCACCTATCACCTCGTGAAACTCCCCGCACCAGGGCAAGACCCTTGGCGTGAGGAGTGGGGGGCAATTGATGAAGGAAGATTTGGCCCGACCTCACAGTTATGCGACATGTGGCAGAAACAACAGCTCAGCAAAAAGGCCAGCCTAAGGCATGAACACCTAGGGGAGACACCAGCGGACCGAACTCCCTACTGGCGGTCCGAACTCACCCTTGGCCCAAAACCAAAAAGTAATCCGAACTGGCCTACCTTCAGTTCGGGATATACCTCGCCAAACTAGCCAACCTTGTAACAGTTCGAGATATACCTCGCCGAACTAGCCAACCTTGTAACAACTCGGGATATACCTATCCGAACTGGCCTGCCTTATAACAGTTCGAGATACCCCTCGCCGAACTGACCTGCCCTATAGATACCTCCGAACTCAAGACTTCGCCTCGTTCACCACTCCGCATCACCTTCTGGGTGCCAAAACCAAACAAGTCGTACCATGCCTGACACTGAGGAAGTCCGTGCCCAAGGGCGCCGCACCTGACTGACTTGGGATCTGACGCTTGGCGGCCGCACTCTAAACGACCACCTGCCACCGCCACTGACACCGCCATTTCCAGTTATAGAGACGATTAGGTAGTGACGGTTCTGTCCTAGTAGAAAGGATGACGACCAAATTGACAAACGCAAGGGCAATCATACCCGACCTGACAAGGGCCTCGGAGCGAGTGCGCGAAGTGATTATAAGAGCCCCCTGCCCCCAACAAACAAGGTATGCAAACTTTGCGCTATCTGGTTTTATCTTGCTTTTGAAGAATTCTAACTTAAGCTTCGAAGCCGTTACACCGGATTCCCCCTGGAGCTTCTTCATCTCCTCCGTTTCAGGTTCCCTGCTATTCAGTTCAGAAGCAATGTCGTTGACAACTAAGACTGGCCGGATCACGCATCATCATTATTAGTATTGACATCAATGCTCCCTCCTTTTCACAAACGGAGTATGATAAGATTGTGTTTGAATATAGCCAAATACAATCAATGCACTTCTAAATCTATCAAACCAAGCTATGGGTGATTGTTTCAAACCATATAAAGACTTCTTTAATCTACATACCATTTCTTTAGCCACATAACTATAAAACCAGTTGGAAGATCCATGTACACCTCTTATTGCAGGTCTCCATTAAGAAAAGCATTATCCACATCAAGTTGGAAGAAGAGCCAAGAGTATGTAGCTGTTATTAATAAAAGAATCTGGATTGAATTTATCTTTTCCACTGGTGCAAAAGTCTCAAAGTAATCTATGCCATATGTCTAAGTGTCCCATTTTGCAACAAACCTCGCCTTATACCATTCTCCTTGCTATCAAGTAAATCCATAATCTCCCGTGTCTAATTTTCAATCAATACTTTCATTTCCTCTTGCATAGTTATTTTGTACTCAGGTTTGAAAAGAGTCTTATTAACATTCCTAGGTATATACATAGAGTTGAGGGGGGTAGGAAGTATTGGTAAGGAATGTCTACAATGTTTTCCAAATTAACAACCCTCACACTCCAAGTTGGACAACTAACATATTTAAACAACTTTGGAAACAAAAAATGCAAAGAAAGACAAATGCCCTAACTAATTATGCCAAAACATAATTTGGCCCATTAACTCTGATTCATTGTTCTCACTGACATGATGACTGATGATTGGGAAGCCCATAAAGAAGATAGATTCCATTCACCTCACGACCACTCCAAATCTCCTTCTTTGATTTCAGATTTTGCAAAATACATTGTTTAAGAAGAAAAAAATCACTGAATAATTCAAATTGTTTGTCAAACTACTAACATAAAAAAAATTAATGCTCAGTCTTGGGACATGAAGGATAGAAGGTAGGGTAATGGTATCGATTATCTTAATAGACCATTTCCTAACAATGGGAACATGCGATCTATCAACTATGAAAACTCTTTCTCTACAAAAGCAGAGGTAGTATGAGGAGAAGATGATGGTAATATTGGCAATGTGAAGTGGCATGTAAAGTACCTGTATGTGCAAACGAAGTAGAATGGCTACCTCCTGATCCACCTGCACCTTGTTGTCCACTAAAAAGCTATCCATATCTCTCCAACTTATCCATCACTACAATTGTTGCAGTAGACTCTAGAGATGTTGTAGTAGGTGGTCCTGATAAAAACTAGTCACTGCTATATTCATATTTCCCTTATTGTTTCTAAGCCAACTCGGTATAAGTTGTGGGTAAAGCTTCCAATAGGCATCTCTAATACATTTATGTTTCTTACAATAGTCACAAATCAGGTCGTTCTTGTCCCCCTTCCTCGATTCATTTCCACTTTTATCCCCACTCGGCTTAGGCTTCACCGTGCTAATCACATTCAAGGTTAAGTCCTAATAGAAACTCAAATACCCTATTCTTCTCTACCAACTTCTAATAAGTTGCTGCATCTTTGCTACTTTTTCAAACCACAATGTCCAAATGATCTATCTCCTTCTATAAGGTTTTGACGGCTGAAAAATAAATTGCAACAGACTTATTTCCCTACTTAGTAGTAATCACCTGGTTTCTCAACTAATAGGCTCTAACAACATTCTCACTTAGTGAATAAGTTTCTGTTACTCCATCCCAAATCTCCTTAGTTGTGTTATTCCATGTTAAATTCTTACTTATATAGGGTTGTGAATATTGGGAAACCCTACGGTTCATTTCATGGCCAAATAAACAGAGTCGCCACCCATCAGAAATCAATAATGGGGAGTGATGGGTCTCCCGGAATTAAAATCGGTAGAAGTGTTTCGGAATTGTTAGTGACTCCATACTGCTCGTCCGAGACAAGGCTATTCCAAGTAAGTTGAGAAAGAGAGAGGGCTCTCTGCTCGGTGTGAATACTGTAATTCCCTCTTCGGCTTACAAAATATCTAAGAATCGGGTTCTCTAGCAACTCGAAGGAGCATAGCGTTTCTTTCTTCACTTGCATGCCAGTCCCTTTTGGATACAGGGGTCTGAGCAAAAGGATGAGGGATCCCTCACCCCTTTTCTATCAAAACCCCCACCTTCGGGCTCAGCAAACTGGTATGAAGAGTGAAGAAGCAAACTAAGCTTCTCGGTTACAGGAGGACACTCCTATTGCAGAACTAAAACAACAATACAATCCCGGAAACAAGCAAATGGCAAAGAAAGAAATAAATAAGCCAATAACTAAAACAGATAAAAAAGATGAATTATGACTGGACTACTTCTAACAGAGGAAAGAAGATGAGGTAACAGATTTTACCTCTTGTGGTCTGTGAATTGGATCGATGATGCTGCAATAGAGGCTCTATTCTTTTTTTTTTTTTTTGTTAAAAACAACTTTCGGATGTAGATGCTTCAGTTGAATTTCGAATCAGAATATGGTGGCATCTGAGCTGTAGATGCAAGATGCGATGAAGACAGCAGGGAACAAGGGTTCTTGGGCCGCCAAATGTTACTAGGACGCCCTCTTGATGCTGGATGAGAAAGTGAAGGAGAGATGGGTGTTGAACCTTTAAGTCGTATTCCCTTCTCATTCAAACCCTTCTTTACCTATCGCGCTCTTCGCAAAATCCTTGTTCGTTTTCTTCTCTCTATCCTCAGATCTTTCTCCCATCTCTCTCCATTTTTTTCTCTCAGCCAAACTTCCTTAGAAACCGTCTCATACGAGTACTCTATTTTCCTCTCGAAACTCAACTTTCCCTCTTTCTTTCTCTCCAAGCTCTCAATTCTCGCCCTTTCTCAAATTTCATCCCACTCGCCCCCCTTCTCTTGTTCCTGACCCCTGTTCTCATCAAAAGTCTCCCCTATTAGTCTCTCTCCTCTGACCCCCCTTTTTCTTGGTAATGATGCTTCCTATTTATAATAGGAAGGAGGGGAGGTATTGTCATCTTTCCAAATAGAAGGGGGTTTCAGAAACTTTGGTTCAAAGGAAATTTGGGGTCCAAAGGGTAACTTTATAATTTTGGTAAGAAGGGCAATTCGGGAATTTGGGATGGAGGGTAATTTAGGAATTTGGAAAAAGGATACTTTGGTAATTTTGGGTAAGGGCATTTTGGAAAAAAAGATGATTTGGGTAAAGGGATAATTTGAATATTGATCAAGGGAATTTGGATAATTGGTAGGAGGGGTATTTTGGTGATTTTGGTTAAAAATGTAGCTTAGGTAATTTTGGTCAAGGGCATTTTGGTGATTTTGGAAGAAGGGTATTTTGGTAGTTTTGGAAAATGGGGTATTTTGGTAATTTGGTAAGAGGGGGTTTGGGTAATTTTGGTAGGAGGGTATTCTAGGAATTCTAACCATGGGTATTTTGGTAATTTTAGGAAGGGTATTCTAGGAATTTTAGAAAATGGGGTATTTTGTGGACAAGTGGATTTTGGTAAATATCAAGTCATAGGGTATTTTGGGATCTAGGTTAGAGGGTAGTTTAGCTAATTTGGGTCAAGGGTGTTTAGGGGAATTTTAGGAGGGGCATTTTGGGAATTAAGTTAGGGGTAATTTTAGAATTAGACAAAGGGGTAATTCAAGTAATTTTGGTCAAGGGTATTTTGGTGATTTAGGAAGGTTTTAGGAGGGGTATTTTTGGGAATTAAATCGGGGGTAATTTGGGAATTAGTCAATAGGGTAGTTCTGGTAATTATGGGTTGAGGGTATTATGGGAATTTAGGAGAATTTTGGAAGGAGGGGTATTTTGGTGATTTTGGTTAGGGTAATTTGGGGAACTTAAGTCAATAGCATTTTGGTAGTTTGGTGGGAGGGGTATTTTTGTAATTTTGGGAAAAAGAGTCGAATTGGGTTTAAGGGGGTCAAGCCGGGTTTCTAGTTCAGTGGTGGGGATTTTTGGGTAAAAAAATGGAGGTTGACATGGGTTTGACTACAAAGGGGGTTTTATGTCTATGGGCTAACAAGATTGGTCGAAATGAAATCTTTTTAGATGGAAAGGTAAATGTGGGTATTTTTGGCTTAAATTTGGTAAGGTGGGGTTTTTGGGGATTCTGGGTTGATAAGTGGGGTCAGATTGGCCCAATTGGGCCCAAATTAGGTAGATCTGGAAAGGGCTTGATTCGGTTAATTTGGGACCTTGAAATGGAATCTTGGTGTAATGGAGGGGTAAGTAGAGGTGTTTTGGGATGAAATTTTACATGTGAGTGTCTTTGGGAGGTCCTAGGTCTGATGGTGGGATCAGATCTAGGGGTTGAGGTGTAAGTAGGGGGTTGATTGGGGCCATAGGATAGGTATCGGGTCTGTTTAATGGTGAATATGAGGGATTTCAGGGTGAAAGTTGGGATTTTGGGTTTTTGGGTGTTTTGAAGGGATCGAAAGGGTCTGGTCGGATGTTTGTGGTACCTTGGAGGTTCAGGCGGCAAACCGAGCAAAAATCGAGTGCTGACAGGGGTAACATGGAATTGTACACCAGGTCCCTTATGCAGTCCCTAAATTCGTCGGCGAGATATTCGCATCCTCGATCTGATCGAAGGGTTTTGATCTGTCTCACCAACTGTTTCTCGACCTCTTGCCTGAACTCTTTGAACATTTCAAAGGATTCAGACTTATGTCTCATTCCGTACATGTAACCATACCATGAATGATCATCGGTAAATGTTATGAAATAAATGTGTTGGTTACGTGCCCTAACATTCAGGGGACCACATACATCAATATGTATTAGGTCAAGCGTGCCTGTAGATCTTTCAGGCTTACCTGTAAATGGTCGTTTCATCATCTTATCCTGAAGGCAATGTTCCCAAATTGGAAGATCTTCTAGAGTTAGAAAATCCAAAAGACCATCATTTACCAACCTTGTAATACGACCTTTGTTAATGTGGCCAAGTCGGTAATGCCACAGACACGTGGGATTAACTGTTTCATGTGTTATTTTCTTGGGGTTTAGTACCAACATAGTTTCAGTTATGTTTGTTTCCAAAGAATGATGGAGAGCATAGAGACCATTCTCGAGTTCTCCGTAAGTGAGAAATTTGTTATTCCATTTGATAGTAATTACATTACTGAATAAAATAGAATAACCATCTAAACACAACTTTGAAACAGAAATCAAAATTTTTATTAAATTTGATACATAAAGACAATCTTTAAGTACAATAATTCAGTCTCTAAAAAATAACTCTACAGTTCCTATAGCTGTAGCTGCAACTGTTGTAGAAATCCCCAAGTAGAGAGTTAATTCTCCGTCGCTTAGCCTTCTGCTTGTCTTGAACCCCTGCAATGTGTAACATGCATGAGTAGAAGCCCCAAAGTCAATACACTAGGAAGCAGAAGTGACCAACAAATTGGTCTCTATGACAAAATATTCGAAATTACCTTGTTTATTAAACTCCAGGTACTGAGGACAATTCCTCTTCTCGTGGCCGGTTTGTTTGCAAAAGTGACAGGCATCCGATGTCTTGTCATTCTTTTGCTTTTTAGGCTTGCTACCCTTCTTCTGATGCTTCATTTTCGCCTTCCGCTTTTTCTTGCTCAAATTGCCACCTTAAACAAGCATGGCTGTCGGCTTATCTTTCCTTATTAGTTCTTCAGCCCTCTACAACATATTGCTGAGTTCCTGAAGGATAACATTTAGCTTGTTCATGTTGTAGTTCAAGATGAATCGAGTTCCTGACAGGCATCCGATGTTTTGTCATTTTTTTTGTTTTCTAGGCTTGCTACCCTTCTTCTAATGCTTTCTTTTTGCCTTTTGCTTTTTCTTGTCCAAATTGCCACCTTAAACAAGCATGGCTATCGACTTATCCTTCCTTATTAATTTCTTCAGCCTTCTACAACATATTGCTGAGTTCCTGAAGGATAACATTTAGTTTGTTCATATTGTAGTTCAAAATGAACTGATTGAAGGAGGGAGGAAGGGAATTTAGGATGACATCAAATTTTGTGTCATGATAAAGCCTTGAACCGAGAGCCTCGAATTCATTTATATAACCTATCATCTTTAGACAATGGTCATGAACCTATTGTTTTTTAGTCATTTTTGTAGTCATAAACAACTTTAAGACATTATGTCAAATAGAACGATTATGTTCTTCATACATGGCCCTCAAACTATCCAAAATATCCTTAGACACTTTGATCTGATCGAATTGTCTCTGTATCGAATTGTCTAAGGAGGCTATGATATAACACCGGGCAAGAGCCTTATCACTCGGACGATCTGGAGAAGGGTTTTTAGCAACTTTGTCCAATTTCTTGGACGTTAACACTAGCATAAGGTTACAGAACTAGTCAACATAGTTTGGCACTTAAGCTTATTATCGTCCAACAATTTGGCGAACTGTATGTTTGCCACTTTTGATAAAGGCAAAGCAGATTATTAGTCCACAACCTAAATTGATTCATGTTATTTACATAGAAATGACTTTTAATCTATATTCCATTTCCATTTATTAATCTCTGAAATTTCCTTCCCATCTTAGTGACGGAAACTGCGATTATGTCTCTGGAAATGTGAGAAACCACATGCAATGCATGGAGCCAACTGTTTCAGCTGCATAACCTCACCACCTTTTATGAAGGATCATATCCACTCATCTTATGAGCTTTTCCTTTGGCCTCATCCATTTTAGGTTAAACCTTTCTGTCTAGTAAGTGCTTACCCATTATATTCGTGAACGCTAAGGTACCGTGAGAGAGTCTTCCATTTTAGGATAACTCCCTCCCACATCGGTCTATGACCCCCCCTATCATCTTATGAAACAATCCAATAGACTCACTAGCAAATGGATAACCCAATTTTATGGTGCATCTCCTCATTACTGATAAGCCCATCTTCATGCTAATAATGGATGGCCTTTAGAGAGTTTATCATATGAATGTCGCTATCATGTGCACTTATATTTTGTTGGAGGTAGCGAGTATTTACACCCTTCTCATTTAGGTCAAACCAAAGTGGCTCCCATTGATTTTTTTAAAGTCAAATTCAGATGGGCCCTAAATGGGCTAGGGTTCTACATGGTTCCTCTTGGGGAGGAAGATGATATGGAGCCCATCAAGAAGGGAGATCATCCAATGATCTTAAGGACACCATGGCAAGAAGAGCCACTATCGAATTAACAAGGGCCAAGTGTTTATGGTCTATGTACGTAGCACATCACACATCATACATCACATGCATGAAACAATCATATAATTGATTCAATCAATTAAATCATATGTAAAACCCTAAATTAATTGGGTTAAATCATTATTAGCCCATTAAAGCCTATAACATTGTCAAATAATATTATCTAGGTATATGGGCTGAATTGCAAAAAGCAATTCGACTCATATAGCATTTATGCTAAATTAGGGCTGATGTAATTTTACCTTAATAAAACTGAGTTTTTATAGGGTGGGCCAAATTGCATCTTGCTATGGGCCATTAAACCCCTTATCCATAATCAAACTTTAGGACTGAGAATAGTCCCTATTGAACCGTAAATTCGGTCCAACCAGTTTGGTCCAATATAGGCCAAATCGGCCTAGGGTTTGGTGTCTATATCAAGATCCAATTCAAGAAAATGATATGAAAATTAATTAAAACTGATAAAAGACAATCAAGAATAAGCAAAACAAGAATTAGAGGATTATTTGTGGTGTTGCAAACCTGCAAAAAAATAAGTTAGTCGCAGATTGCAGATCTTGTATCTACGAAAAGTCTTCTTCTCCTCCATGGAAGATATAACCAATACATGGTAGGATGTACATGTGAGGCGCGAGTAAAGCGTCCTGTGTGATGAGCATATCCGGTCTCGATAAAAGAACAAAGCCATTATTTTTATAGAGTGAGAGAATGGAGGAGAGAGAAGGGAGAAGACTAATACTAGAAAAAAGAAAAGTAAAGTACAAATTTAGAGGGGTGCAGTATAATTTTCATTTTTTGGACTCTAGAGCCCATCCCCATCTTACCCGTACGCCATACCTCCACCCCAACAACGGGCCTCACGCCCGGCCCACGTGGGATCGGATGGGGGTAATATTTAAATCTAATACTTTTTTCGATTGGATTTTACTTGCCCCATTCGAATCCGATCCAATGAGATGTGGGATCGGGCTGCGAAATTTCAGGTATCTTTTGTAACTTGGATAACCCTACTACTTGTCCTTCCATATAATTCAGAAGAAGGAAATCAATTATAATTGGTTGACCCAACCAAATTGCTTACCAAACATAGCCCTATCTTGTATTTAACTTCAGATTTGTATAACCTTGTTCTAGCAGACTGTGTAGGACCTCTTTTTAGGTTTATATAATTCATCCCTTTTTATTCCCCTAAAAAAGGTCAAACATGCCTTGATCTTGAATTTAATGGGCCTGTGCAACTTTTCTTTGATGGCACGCTTGTGCTTGGCCCTTCAAGAATCTCGAGATATACTTTATAATTGAACTAGTGTCCTTCCCGCATTGTATGAACAAGATTAAAGTTGTATGTACACCAATTTAACTGGGTTTATCCGAGTTCTAAACTGGGTTCTTCTTGAATAGTCGATGCTAATAATGTATAACAGTGGCTTCATTTTTTCATCAAATTTGCTAATTAATATATTCATCCTATTTAATAAGCTTGAAGACTAGTAGGACAATTATTAACTAAACCCAAATCAAAAGACAAATGATATTACAACCACAACAAGCAATGGATTCAAAATATCTATTGTTTTGTGTGGTTGGTTGATAGATGAACTATGTTGGATAACTTCAGCCCTAGGTGCTCTAGGATAGATTCAACCATATTCATTTACCCATATGAATGAACCCCTATATTTACCTCTAATTGGGCAACATAAAAGCCATCGCCCATAATTAGTTTTCATCATAGCCATATGTAGTGTCATCTCCCATTTACTACAAGAGTAGTTTGGTAAAAACATTTCATCAATCATTTTTACGTAAATAACTTGCATAATAAACTTCCAATGATGAACAACATGTGAGCATATAAACACACATAAACTTAAAATAGATAAAGTAGTAAAGAAGTTCAATCCATAACAAATATAAACACCATTATAGTTTAAATTCCAACATCTTCATGATCTGAATCCTAACATCAGGTTTCACATATTTTGGCATAATCTACAAATTTGGTCTCTAACCATATCCATCTCTCTACTTGAACCCGGTGCAGTCATAGTGTTCTCTTCACCATCATCATCGCCATCCGAACCATCATCATCATCATCTAAGCCATTTTCATAATCCTTTGCACACCTGTCTATGTGGTTATCCTCATACGCCTCTCATTTTATGAAGTTGCATATTATAAAACATGCCATTACAAGAAATCGTTAGAAGTCTAATTGATAGCATGACAAGTTTTTCATGAAGGGGAATTTACCCTTCAAGATCTAAAAGCAATGTCCAATGACATTCCGTAGTGAAGAATGAGTATTGTTGTAAGGGTTTTCCTTTGATCTAAATCTTCTGTGTTGTCCCCTGAACTCACTAAGATAGTATCGTTCACTAGAAAATGGGGCAAGGAAACCGGGAGCATTAGCATATCTAGAATCAATAAGGTAGTATTTCCCTGCATTGAACTCTAGATGTGAGTACACATAAATGATGAAGACAACTAATGAAACGCAATTCTAAGGAATGTCTACTTCATTTGGAGGTGGCTTGGGAAACCCTACATTTGGCCTATTAAGTGCTTCCTTCAATATCCTTGAATCATGCACTGATCCTTCCCATCCCATGTATACAAAGGTAAAGAACATATCAAAATCACAAATAGCCGAAATATTTGTCTTATAAACCTTCTCCCTTCCTCTATATAGTATTTGTTCAACGACTAGGACACTTGTTGATACATGTATACCCGTCTCTAACCCCCACACAATCCTAGTCATAATTATGAACATTGTTAGAACAACAAATGTGGAGAGAGCCTAAGTCACTATAGGATAAGAAGTGTAGTTACCTTGAACATTGAGTAATATCTCTTAGATTTCCTAACAAATGGTTGAACTTCGATGAATCTAGGTGGCCTTATGAGCTCATCCCATATTTTGCAAATTTCATACACAACTTTTCGTACATGTGTATTAATGGTCCATGATGAATGTTGGAACTGCTCAACCATCAGGCGGTTCCTCTCATTATGACCAATTGTGAGGAGGAAGAATGCAAGTGACTCCTCAATAGTGGCATCCCCTCATCATAAGTAGAGTGGCAAAGTTTTTTAATACATATCGTTCCATCTTAAACGAATTGTAGCATCTATCTATGTGTCCTAATTGATTCAAGACTTCTATCCACATATAAGAATGTCCGGTCAAAGAAGAAATCATGCAACACTGCCTTCTTGTTTGTGGACAATACAAGTGTAGTTTATAGGAAGTCATAACGAAGTTTATTATTTCCTCGTCGTCTAAGTATGAATCAATAATATACCTTTTTCGTTGACACTGATGAGGATCCATAAAATATTGTTGCATGAAGAACTACAATATTATAAGTAATGAAATCAAAATAAACATCACACACTATGATTACAACTAGCATATATAATGTAAATACTAACATGTAACAAAAAAAATGTTATCAGCCTTTGCAAATGTCATCATCCAAAACAAATGTGACTGCATGTATGCATAAGAGGTCATCACCCATTACTAAAATAAAATAAAAAAAGTGACCATTAGTCTAAAAGGTGTTCATTGTCGACCAAGCACAAAAAAAATGTCTTCTATAAATCAGGGGTTCGATGGCTTATCATCCAATCCATGGAGCCAAAAACTCCTAATCTAAGGAGGAATAACAAGGAAAGTGTTCCTCCATTTCTCTTACATAAACAAGTTGGCTGCCTTGAAATAGCAAGTTGGAGATAATTTCTCAACCTGAAATATGGAATCAAGGATTTTAATACATTCCTCTATTTGCTCATTCTCACGAGCCTTGCCAAGTCTCTCCCTTTCTAGGGTTCTTTCCTTCTCCATTTCTCAAACATTTGCCCTTTCTACTTCTATCATTCTTTCCCTCTGTACTACAATTTTCTTCTCCCTTTCCATTTCATGTTGCGTATCGAGATCCTGTGAGCTTTCATTTTCTAAGATTTCAAGTAACTTCTTGTTGATTTTTACCCATGAATTAATCATTAAATCAAGTCCAGGTGGAAGACATTGTTTCTTCCCTTTCTTCATGCTAATGGGTGGTTTGCCAACTTTCCTCTTATGATCTGACATCTCCTACGGTCCGACAAGTTCAAATAACCATAAGTTTTATAAAGAACAGAGTTCACACATGAGGATCATGTCGATACCAAACAATAACAGAATGAACTAGACAAATGAGAAATTAATCCTTGGACTAGACAATGGCCATATTAAAGAAGTTTCCCCATGAAAAATAGAACTATGATCCTAAAAACTAAAAAACATTACAACATGATTGTAGCAGCTGAGTGGTGAGAGGGGAAATACTTTGGCAGCAAAGTAGAAAGATGTGCAATAGAGGTAAAACCCTACTTACCATTGCATTTGAAATTGCAGTGGGCAGAGAAGCATCGGAATATTCTCACCATTGACAGCTACGATACATGTATGCACCACATGTTCGTTTTTTACTATTTTTTCAAAAAAATTTTGGATCAAACAGTCATGTAAACAATGAAGAATGGAATCGCCTACATGTCACCATTTTTCAAAAAAACGCCCACGCCACCAAACATCCCCTAAATTAAGTTCCGATTGATGGAAGTGTTTGATGAAGATGGGTATATACTCATGAGTCATGAAATCTTAACACCCTGATCTTACTGTATGTGTACACTCTCCAAATTAAGTTTTGTACTAGTATAGTTGGTTATTTAAAATCTGACCGGGTGGCAATTCCTAACTAAGCTAGAATCTGTACAAATATGTACATTGGAAATTTGTATTTGTATTTATGCTGCACATTATTTATATTTGTACAATTTAAAGGTAAGAGAAGAATAGATCCTATCGGATGCGTTTCCTTATGTTCAGTTTGGAAGGAGTGCAAATATAAATATGTATAGTATAAATACATACAAATTAATACAAAAGACATAGTTTTGCACTCTACATATTTATATTCTTTCCAAACTGTGCCTTAATGTCTTTTTCAGGAATTCCACAATACTAATTTATTCATCGTTGTTGGCTTGGCAAAGGATATCGAAGTTATTCACTCTTGAAGGTGTTTCCCAACAGACACAGTGGACGAGCCTTTTTCCCATGAACACTATAACTGTAACTGTATTTGTAAATTACAAAGACCCCCTGTACTATGGGGTCCATTACAATGACCCCCCTGAATTTTGTTTTGCAACAAAGACCTCCCTGTAATATGAGCATGAGATAAAATCCCATTCCGTTACCTTTCCATTGAAATCTGGTGTTACAATATTATTTAATCTCCATATTACCCTTGTAATAACTACTTGTACAATTAAAACAAAAAAACTGTTCATTTTCCCCGAATTGGCCTCACCATACACGAACAAGAGCGATGATAATTCCTTCACGAATAGATTCCTTTCACAGTAGCGCACATCGGCAGCAGGAACTATGACGTGGTGCTGCTCCTAGGGTATCTATCTTACGCAGACACCAAACAACCGCTCTGGGAAACCTTCGGACGCTTCGTGGATCCCTATGCCAGCAGTCGGCCATGGATGGTGACAGAGGGAAACCATGAGATTGAAGTCGTCTCGATCATCCATTCCCATGCTTTCGCTGCCTACAACACCAGGTGGAGGATGCCGTTCTAGGAGAGTGGCTCCAAGTCCAATCTCTACTATTCGTTTGATGTCGCCGGCGTCCATGCTGTCGTGCTGGGGTCTTACACCGACTTCAACGCCGACTCGGAGCAGTACAAATGGCTGCAGTCCGACTTGGCCAAGGTCAACAGGAGAGTCACGCCATGGATCGTGGTCTACCTTCACGCGCCATGGTATAACACCAACACAGCCCATCTAGGTGATGGAGAGAACATGAGGAAAGCCATGGAGGAGTTGCTGTACCAGGCCCGAGTTGACATTGTTTTCCCTGGACACGTTCATGCCTACGAACGCTTTGTAAGTCATTTTATTTCTTTTGGATTCAAATATCCGACTGGTTCATGCAGATTAGGGTTTACAATAACAAGGCCGAGCAATGCGGTCCAGTTCACGTAATAATTGGTGATGGCGGAAACAAAGGAGTACTCTCTAAGAGTGTAGTTGCAGGGATATTATCAAAATTGATTGATTGTTGCTAACAACCAAGAATTTTGGAGTGACGGAGTTTTTTGAACCCTGAGGTCTATGATAAACCGATTCAAGAGGTTAGTTCCTAAGGCTGAGTTTGGAAGGAGTATAAATGCAAATATGTAGAATGCAAAACCTTATATTTTGTATTATTTTGTATGTATTTGTGTTGTACATATTTGCATTTGTAGAGCTTCTAAACTGAGCCTAAGCATTTCAACATAATGAAGTTCTTAATTTGATTCACTAGGTGATTGCTGGGATGACAAATGGAGGAGTAGACAAAAGTATCGAGTATTCTGGCAACACGAATGCCATGATATCTGCATTCGAATGTGTTCACGACGTAATTTAATTTTTCACCAAATTGTCAAAGCTCCCGTTAGGATTACAATTAGGATTGAATTAGGAGTCTCCGTTAGTCTCCGTTTATCTTCTTTGTATACATCTTCTTATCCTTGTAAATGTAGGAGACCCGACTGTATTCATATATATATATATATATATATATATATATATATATATATATATATATATATGTATGTATATGGGCATTCTCAATGAATAAGAATAAAAAAGAAGAAAACTAGAAAAGCACTGGCTTTTACATGGTATCAGAGCCTCGAAATAGGAGCAAGAGGTAGGTTTGTGTTCCAAGACCTCTGGAGATCAGCGGCGGCAGCAACGATTGTTCAGCGCCGGCAAAGGACCAATGATCAGCAGGGACACTTTCTCGTTTCGCCGAGGTCGCCTGCACCCGTGGTTTCTAACTGTTCACCATTACTGTTCATCGTCTCCTTCGTTGAATAGTGGCAGCAATCCTTATTTCATTAGGGTCGCCTGTGCTTGTGATTTCTGAACTGTTCACCACCACTATTCATCATCTCCTTCATTGAATAGCGGCGACACTTGCGCACCAGATACAGTTTGGCACTGTGTTTCAAGAACTCGTCCTCCTTTCTATAGAACTTCTGATCTTCGTCTTCTTCAGCGGCTTCATCCATTTCTGAATATAGTTTGACACTGTATTTTTTTCACAAAGCTCTTCCGACCGTTCTTCTTGTGCATAGCAGATTCAGTTCGGCGCTGTGTTTTTCGCAGAGCAGATTCAGTTTGGCACTATGCTTTTCACATACCAAATTCAGTTTGGCACTGTGATTTTCGCATACCAAATTCAATTCGGCACTAAGATTTTTCACAGAGCTCAGTTCCTGACGAACTGAGAAAAAGGCTTTCGCGAGACAAAAGTTTGGATTTTCGCCTCACCAGGTAAGAGTAGAGAAATCGGGGGTTCATTCTCGATTAGAACGTCCGGATCTTTAACAGGTTTCTGGCGAGTCGAAGTTCTACGACAGATTTTAGGGAGATCCAGAGATCGGTTCTTTGTCTTTTGTGGTGATTCTGCCACCGATTGTGGGCTTTTAGACACAATAGACGGCATGACTGAAAACAAAGAAAAAGGAGCAGGGGCAGGAGGAAAAGGTTGTGGTGGCCAAGTCAAGGCCAATACAGCCAAAGCCTCTACGCAAGGCAATGCGTCTCAAGGAGAATCAATTGATCCAACAAAGACTAGGTTAAATGGACTGAGTAGTGAGCAGTGGAACATGTTGCTCAACCATTTGAATACACAGAAAAAGGGGAGTCAATGATTAGGTGGTAAGCAAAAACTGTTAGAATGGGTAATAGACACATGGGCCTCTCATCATATGACAGGAAGCCTCGACTCGATGAGAGACATAAAGAATGTCATTCCATGCTCTGTCGGGCTACTAGATAGGAAGGCGACAATAGCAGAGAAAGAAGGCACAGTTGCATTGGATGATCATCTGAAACTGACTAGTGTTTTATATGTGCCTAGTTTGAATTGATTTAGGAATCAAATTGTATTGTCCAATTCACTAATAAATTATGTGTGATACAGGACCGCACTACGAGGATGTTGATTGGAGCGGGTGACCAGTGAGAGGGACTCTATTATTTTCGAAGCATTGCATCAACAAAAGCAATGAAGACTACAGAGAGTAGGATGTGTGATATTTGGCATCAAAGGTTAGGGCATCCTTCTTATAGAATTGTTAAGTTGTTGCCTTTTATTAGTAGTGAGAATAATAATGATGATAGTATTAAGGGTTGTGATGCATGCTTCCGAGCTAAACAATGTCGAGAAGAGTTTGTTTCTAGTAATAATAAAGCATCCAATATTTTTGAGTTAATTCATTGTGATTTGTGGGGTCCTTATAGAACTGCAGCTTCTTGTGGTTCTCATTATTTCTTGACCATAGTAGACGATTTTTCTAGAGGCGTTTGGATTTATCTTCTAGTTGATAAGACGGAAGTGGGACGAGTTCTTCGAATTTTTTTTGCTATGGTTCAAAGGCAATTTAACAAACTTGTAAAGGTGATCCGTACTAATAATGGGATTGAGTTTGTATAGTTGGCATGATATTTTGCTAAAAGTGGTATTATTCATCAAACCACTTGTGTCGAGACCTCTCAACAAAACAGGAGGGTTGAGCGCAAGCACCGCCACATACTCAATGTTGCCCGAGCTTTGCGCTTTCAAGTCAGCTTGCCTATTGATTTTTGGGGGGAATGCATCCTGACCGCATGTTATTTGATCAATCGGACATCGTCCATTCTGTTGAAGGGAAAGACTCCCTATGAAATGTTATTTGGGCGACCTCCTTTTTATGACAATGTGCGAGTTTTTGGTTGTTTAGCATATGTGCACAATCATGGAAATGGAAGGGATAAATTTGTCAATCGAAGCAGACGGTGTGTTTTTGTTGGGTATCCTTTTGGAAAGAAATGATGGAGCTTGTTTGATTTAGAGTCTGGCATGTTCTTTGCATCAAGAGATGTTACTTACTTTGAGCATGAATTCCCATATGCACACAAAGAGGATGCACAACCGAACAAAGCACAAGGTCAATTTAATTGTGGAATAAGTGGGACAGATGAGGCGTTGGTACCATCCACTTATTCACTTGGACTAGCAAATGGCGAGATGGAGACTAACCAGCGATGTGAACTTGCTGAAGAAGGAGTCAGAGTAGTAGAAAGAACCCCTGTAGACTCGAATGCAAATACTAATGAACCCATGCATTCTTCTGACGTCACCATAGAAAATGCAGGCGAAGATAGTCCTGACGTCAGGGGGGTGGTAATGTTGAGCAACAACAACACTCTGATTCTCATTTGGGGCATGGGCATCGACAAAAACAGCAGTTCACAAGGTTAAGAGGCTATGTGCTTCACACCACATAGCGCTTGAGTCCCTCTCCGCGTCCCTTTATGAGCTCACTCGACCAATCACATTCTGCAGATAGTCCTTACCCCATAAATGACTTTGTGAACTGTAACAATTTTTCTTGTCGACATCGTGCTTTCTTGGCATCTATTACTGTAGGGGTTGAACCTACTTCTTTTGTTGAGGCCGTAAAGGATGGAAAATGGAGGGATGCTATGCAGAAAGAAATAGAAGCACTTGAAAATAATCAGACATGGACTGTGGAACCTTTGCCATCCAGAAAACAAGCCATAGGATGCAAATAGGTGTATCGAATCAAGTATAACGCTGATGGGACAGTGGAAAGATATAAAGCTCTTATCGTGATTTTTGGGAACAAGCAGGTTGAGGGAATTAATTATAATGAAACTTTTTCCCAGTTGCAAAAATGGTTACTGTCCGTACCTTCCTTGTAGTCGCAGTAGCTAGAAATTGGGAGCTTCATCAAATGGACGTACATAACGCATTCTTGCTTGGTGACCTTTATGAGGAAGTCTACATGCGAATGCCTCCGGGTTTCCAGTTAGATAAACCAGGTATGGTGTGACGGTTGCAAAAATCTCTATATGGCTTGAAACAAGCACTGAGATGTTGGTTTGCTAAATTAACTGCAACCTTGAATACATATGAGTTTCAGCAATCATGTTTAGATTACTCCCTCTTCACCTTTCGTCAGGACATGGTGCATGTGCTTGTTCTCGTGTATGTGGATGACATTATCGTGTCAGGTAATGATCGTATGGCAATTCAAGTCTCCAAAAAATATTTGAGTGACTGTTTCCATATGAAAGACTTGGGATCATTGAAATATTTTTTGGGCATTAAAGTTGCCCGAAACTCAACAGGAATTTTTCTGTCTCAACGTAAGTATGCTTTGGATATTATCTCTGAAGTTGGATTATTTGGTGCAAGACCTGCTCCTTTTCCTCTGGAGCAGAATCACAATCTCGCATTGACAGATGGGCCCCTCTTATCTAATCCTGAGCGATGCAGACGTTTGGTGGGGAGGCTTATTTATCTCTCAGCAACGCGTCCAGAGTTGTCTTATTGTGTGCATGTTCTGTCTCAATTCATGCAGCAAACGCAAGAAAGACATTGGGAGGCTACATTACGAGTGATGCGCTACTTGAAAGGAAATACTGGTCAAGGAATTCTCTTGCATTCAGATTGTGACTTGCAGTTATATGCATAGTGTGATTCAGAAGGGGCGAGTTGTCCTTTGTCCCGACGTTCTCTATCTGGGTGGTTTATTATGCTTGGGAAATCGCCGATTTCTTGGAAGACTAAGAAACAACACATTGTGGCTCGCTCTTCAATGGAAGCAGAGTATCGGTCTATGGCCACGACCACGTGTGAATTAAAATGGCTGAAGGGATTGTTATTGGCTCTTGGAGTTATGCATTCAAACCCAATGCGATTATATTGTGATAGTCAGGCAGCCTTGCATATTGAAGTGGATTGCCATTTTTGTATGGGGTGAGATTCAAAATGGTTGCATACGTCTTGCTTATGTGTTGACTACCGTTCAGCTGGTTAACATTTTTACAAAGGCACTAGGTCATAGAGAATTTGAGTACTTTCTCCACAAGTTGGGCATTCACAATCTGCATGCTCCAACTTGAGGGGGGCTGTTAGGATTAAAATTAGGATTGAATTAGGAGTTTCCGTTTATCTTCTTTGTATACATCTTCTTATCCCTGTAAACGTAGGAAACTTGACTGTATTCATATATATATATATAGGCATTCTTAATGAATAATAATAAAAAAGAAGAAAACCAGAAAAGCACTGGTTTTTACAGCTCCTCTGATCTATTACTAGAACAATGAGAGAGAGAGAGAAACTGAATTTTGGGTTGTTTGCTTTCAAGTTTGGGGTGTTGCAGTAGTGGCAGGCATTTCGAAGAAAGATGACCAATTCAAGACCCACCCCATGAAGTCGAAAAATATATGAACAAGGTGAGTAGCCATTGCATTTCAGATCAAACAATGATTGTTTAATTTGTTTTTATAATATTTAACCTTTTTTTTCTTGCTTTGCAGGACCTTGAATTGGAGGAATTCATAACCCACAAAGTCCCATTCGCAGAGATCAACAAGACCTTTGAGTACATGCTACAAAGAGATAGCCTTCGAAGCATCATTTGCATGGGCGCATAGAATTAGGCCAAACGAGGCTTCAGACTAGAATTCTCTAGAAAACATGGTTTCCTAAACAGTAGTTGTCTACCATTCTTGAGTTTGTTAAGAACTGAGTTTTAAGTTGTAGGAAATGGGCATTAGTCTTGGTTTGGTTTTGATTTCAGAGTGATGAATTATAGCAGTTTTATAGCGTTAGTCTCGAGGAAGAGGATTATGAACAGTATTTTATTTTGCAAGGGTAATTTTAATATTTAAAAAGTCTTAAGTTGCACATGATGTCACATGATATACATAATTCACGGTCTATTATTGATAAGTATAGGATTAATTAGCACGTTTTGAAAGATGGGGTACTGAATTATCGTGTTTTAAAGTTTGGGGACCAAAGTGATAGTAGGCCCAAAGTACAAGGTACTAATCGAAAATTTTCCCTATTACTTATTATTTATAATATAATATTGTTTATGTATTTTTAGTTTTATTATATATTTATATATATTTTATAATATATTATAAATATAAAAAACTGAAAAACCAATAAATCAAATTGATCAACCAGTTAATTAATCTGCTTTAATTTAATTTTAATTACCAATTTTCCAAAAACTAATAATATCGGTTCAATCTGAAAAATAAGCCCACAATTCAGTTGTGACTAATTCCTGCTTGCACAAACAAAGAAAATTTTGTGACACCTTGATTTTTCCTAAAATGAAGACAAAAAACATGTTTACCGCTTAGCTTATACATGTTCTATTATGTACTGCAAAATTTGTTTTTCTTGAAAATTATAATTTTTTTATGTTGTTAAAACCATCAATAGTTTTTAAGTAAAAAAAAAAACAGCTTTTACTCCTCAAAACAAAAAAAAAATGCAGTAAGAGAACGTGTTTTATATTTTTTTGTATTTTTACTTGACGTGACAATTTTTAAAACAAATCAAATCAAAGACATTACTATTGTATATATTACCCTCTATGTACGAAAATCGGATCTATTCCTCACATCGGGCGCCTCACAAGTGCCTTACACGCACATCCTACTATGTATTCGGAACATCCCTTATACTTATTAATGCACAGTGAATGTACCTGTAAAGCGCCCATTTGTGAGGAACAGATCCCGCTTCCTATGTATACACTCACCAGCAAAGCTCCGCGTATATAAGAGTTGATTATATTGTAGCATGGGCATTACGGTTAATATGTAGAAAATATCACTCGGTTGGGCCCACATAATATTTTAGTTACCATTGGAACTTTCACAAATTTTCAGACTTCCAATTTCGTATGCATCTAATGAAATTGTATATATGTGTCAAAAATATCAGTTGAATTTATTTTGCTGGAGTCCGGTTAATTAGCTTGTAAAATCAACTGGTTTTCACAAGATAATTGAGAAACAGCCTCTAGCTTCGTGTGATAAAGTGAAAGACATGCCAATTCAAGGAGCTTGGATCTACTTTTTTTTTATTGTTTATCATTTAATTTGAATAGCCCAAAAATCTTAGAATTGAACTTTTTTCTTTCCATCCTACCTATTTTCACTCTTCATCTCTTCCTTCCTTCCCCCAAATCTACTGGTTTTATTCTGTATGAATTCTTTGAATACAAAAAAAGATTATAGAACAGCATAGAACAATTAGACAAACGTTTAGAAAATTAATTACAAGTAAAGACATCTTAGTTGTCAATTAGTATGGATCTTTCACTTGCTTTGGAATTGATGGATTGGATTCTTTTAATTGAGCTATTGAAGTGTTCTGGTTGCTTTAAGAAAACTAGTAGGTTAGAGGTTATGGGAGGAAGGAAGAGAGGATGAGGAAGAGATGAAGAGTGAAAATACGATGGAAAGTAAAAAAAAAAAAAAAAAAAAAAAACATTCAATTTTGTCCTTCTGGGATTCTTGGGCTATACAAATTAAACGATAAATAACAAAAAAATAAATTAATAGTAATGTTAGTCTAACGGTGAGCTCTGTTTAAGTAAGCCATACATGAGAAAACCACCATCTGTGCAAAGAACAGGTGGCGATCAATCATTGGGTCTACAGAAAAGTCAGAACAGGTGGCGATCCAATTTCCCATTCAAGGAAGTTGTATGGTCACATTTATTCCAATGTCGTAAACTCCACATTGATTTCTACTTACAAGCAGTTTTCTTTCTTTCGATCAAACTGTCAAGATTTTTCTTTAAAATTTAGATATAGTAATTAATAGAATAAAAATCAATAGCATATAAGAATAATATGAAGTAATTCAAAAGTAAATGAAGCGAAATAAACAAAACTTGTAAAAAAATTAAAAAGCTCAGGTAGTGAATGCATTATGGCTTAAATTGTCAAAGTTCAAACTGGAATCAACATGGTAATAGGTTAAGGGGGCGTTCCACAAGATTAAACCATCAGATTTCAAAACTTAAAAAAAAAAAAAACAAAAACATGTTCTGAAATCAAAAACATGTTTTTAAACTTTAAAAAAAAAAAAAGAAAAAACAAAAACATGTTCTGAAATCAAAAATATGTTTTTAAATTTTCTAAAAAATTTGTTCTTATTCTAAAAATGATTATTTGAAAAGTTTCAAAAAATATATATTCTTTTTTCAAACAATATCAACTTATTTCTCTTTGAAAACAAAAACAGAGTTCAAGAAATTGTTTTTGTTTTTTGTTTTCTCTAATGTGGTGATTTGAAATGAAAATCCCCTAACTGTCCAGTCTTGAAGAAAATTTAATTTATATTCAACAAAATTTGGGCCCTCAAATCATTTCTAACTAGTTCAACCCATGTCCTTTTGGTCTAGCCATTGTCATTCCTGTACCCTTGTAATAGGTTAATTCTTATTATTGGTTGTTATAGATAGTTGTGGAATATGTATAGGGGCGTTCTTCTTTTGTATTTTGAGAGCGGGAAAATCGTGTTCTTTTTTTCAGATTTATTTGGAGATCAAGGAAAGTTTTAAGTTTATTAAATAAATTTTTCATCTAAGAGAAAAGTCACTAACATGGGACAAAAATACCTCTTTTAATAACGAATTTTTATGGCTAAAATGGCTATTGCCTTATTTACTTGAAAATTAAAAGAATATAGGTATATATCTTTCCTGGAAAAGCGAACCACAAAGCAAACAGGGCTTATGCTGCTCAATCCAAGGTAGTGCACGAATCGAGGAAGGCAATTAGATAGTCCTTGTTGGCAGGCCGGGGCTGAGCTACAAGGACGAGGCCGCGCTTCAAGATCTGTGATCAAGAAAATAGAAATCAGAGACCCGAGGATTTATCCGCAGGTAAGAACTCCGACGCTCAAGTCAATAGGTGGCGGCAGGATGGTCAAGCCAAGCTATAAGGATGTCGTTCCTTGCTAAGTAGTTGTGTAGGTCTTAGAAGTCGGGATCCCTTACCTTAAGCATGGAGTGCCTTTTTATAGCCAAAGATCCGTGTTCTGGTCGGATTGGGCTTTCGGGGTTGTTGGGATGAGGTTAGCCGCCAAGGTATTCGGGATAGAGTCCCATTCCCTGGTGGAGTCGTCTTCCTTATTCATCTTTATCTGTGGTTGTGCTCATCCATGTGACGTGTAGTTGATATGGCTGAAAGGAAAAGACGGGGGCCACCACAATAGCGTAGTTCAGCCGGTCTATGCCAACGTGGCTGAGCTAGCCCAACGTGGCCGGGCTACGCCGACATGGCCGAGCGGTGTTGTCATGTCCGACTTAGGAAGATGTGGCAGGGCGATAGTTGGGTGGCCATGTGTCTCACGGGACCATCTCAGTCATGACCCGATCACCATTCCCCCAGTTCTGAAGTTGGGGAATGAAGTCTCCTAGGTTCATTGCCTGGTTGAGGAACTTCCGAGTATGTGTCTCATTCGTGTCGTGTTGGTTGTTGCCGAGGTGTCCTCTGATCATTGGCTACAGAACTTAAATTAGAACCAAAATTTCGGTTCCTGAACCACTCCCCCAGTTCTGCTGTCGAGGAGGGGGAATGCTCAGCAAGGCCATTGCATGGATTAGCCAAGGATTTGCGTTGAAGGCTGAACAGGTACAACGGGTCTCTGCGTCGAAGGTTGGACCGCTATGGTTGTTGAACCGGTGCAATTATTGGGTGTAACTATTGCCTATTGAGGGTGTTGCTTTGGTTTCTGAGGCTTCCTCATGCACGTTATTGGTTGCATTGATTGGCCTTCCGATGCGTTGTTAGGGGTGCTTCATCTGTATCATTGATCTATCCTCGGTCCGTGCCCTTGATGGCTATAAAAAGGAAAAGGGGTCCCCCCCTTTCCATCTTTAGTGTCACTTGCAAGAGTTTGGCATCCACTACTCAGTAGATTCGTCGATCACATAGCTCGGTAGATAGCTCGGCAGATAGCTCAATAGCTTTCGTTCTTCGACTCCGCAAATTGCCCGGTATGTCCTCTTCATCTCATCGATCCTCTTCCTCGTCTGAGTCCTCCAAAAGTTCTAGTTCCAGCTATTCTCGTGGCTCGACCTACGAGCTTGAGCTGAGAGACTTTGTGTCTGTTGAAACCGAGAAAGCTGATGTTGGTCCCTTTGGGATGGAGTCAGAGCTTCCTCTTTGGGCAGGTCGACGTCGACGGTTTGGTACCATGCTCGGCGTCTTGACGCCCGGGGATATGGCTTGGATCTGAGCTACGTATGCCATTCCTACGGAATACCAGATGAGGTGTCCGCTGCCCGGAGAGATGGCTATTGATGCTCAGCCTAGTGAGCTTTGCATTTATGAGCACAGCTTGGAGGCTGGGTTGGGGTTCCCATTGATCGAGGGGTTTGTCGAGGTGCTAAACTGGTACAGGGTGTTGTCGATGCAGCTGATGCCGAACTCCTTTAGATTTTTGCTCGGCCTCATGTCCTATTGTGCGGTCCGTGATATTGATTTGACCTTGGGGATGGTGAGCTTTATGCTCCAGCTGAAAACACCACCAGCAAGGGTACTACTAGTTCTCCACCCAGCGAAACATTCGGTCATTGGTCGGAGCCCCTTCTTTTGTAAAGCACTGGAAGGAGTCGTTCTTCTGTGTGCAAATCCCCGGGGGTCTCCCTTTTCCTGTCGAGCTGTGGAGGCCGAGGATGTCTTTACCGCAGCCCCAATGGTTAGCACTTCCACGAAATCGACGTTATTGCGTACACATGCTCGGAGATGCTGATGCTTGTCGGGCTGATGGAGTGGGTGGCCGGTCTGTTTCATTTACTTCTGTTTGCCGATCTGACTTTATCTGGTCATCTTTGTACTCATCTTGGGCCTTCTATGTTGTAGGTGCGAGCATTGCCAGCAAGGAAAACATTGCTCGTCGGATGAAGGCGCTCCGACAAAGGCAAGAACGAGCTGGTGTGCAACCAAAGGCTCATCCCGAGGCGGATGAGTGGCTACAACCCAAAGATAGGGAAGCCCGTTGGCGAAGAAGGGTTCGACAATGAGAGGCCGAGGAGGACGACATTGTCGTGGTTGACCCTGAAGGGGTCCGCCATCCTACTGGTACGCCGATGACTGAGGCAGAAAGCAGTTCAGGTTTGTATGTGCCAAGGTGGTCGATTCGCATGGACAACAATCTGGAGATACCCGGGGTTCCCGAGCAATTACTGTAGGGAATCATGACCATGTCTATAGATCGGGAATCGGTTGGGGTTGATAGTGGAGCATTGGAGTGTGCTCTTCTTCGGTCTGTTGCACAAGTAAATCCTCTTCCTTTCCGATGTACTTATCATATTTTATTTGTCTATAGAATGCTTGTGTGGCAGTTGCTCTGGTTGATCATCTCCGGGATGTTCGATCGTCGTACGAGCGGGAACATTCTGAGTATCTATGGCAGAAGGGCAAATTGGCCGAGCTCTAGGTTGCTGGGGAGCGGTCGACCAAACAGGAGAGGGAAGTGGCTGAGCTAAAGGCGCAACCTAGTCTTGTCTAGGAAATGAAATAGGAGATCGCCAAGCTCGAGGCTGACCGAGACAGGCTAAGGCAAGAGGCTGTCGAGGAAGCCATCACCGAGTACATGGCATCGAAGGAGATGCAACTATACATGGATGAGTACACCGAGGCCTCCTTTGCGGCTGGGTTCATCCTTTACCGATGAAGGATCCTTCGACGTCACCTAGAGTTGGACAAGGAGTCGCAAGGCTAGGACGCTTTTGACCAAAATTCTCTGCAAGGGTCCATTGAGGGAGTTGAGGATGAGGCCAAAACTGTTGTTGACGTTGCTACTTCTGCCACCGAGGATTAATCGGCGGCCTCATATGTTCATTACTCCTATTGTCTTGGTGTTGTGTTTTTTTTGTTGGCTCGGTATGCCGAGCCTTAAACGATTGTAATAAAACGTCTTAAGTTGAATATCAGCTCCTCTTCATGTTGACTATATATATGCCTCTTGTTGTTGTTTCTATATTTATGCATGTGCATTTTTTTTAGCCGTAGCATGCCCAGCCGGGCAATTACGCGTGTTGAGTCGAGCTACGCCGCCGCCTCCTGTTACTTGCACCATTTTTCTATTGCTAGCTCGGGTGAGGCCGATTGGTCACGATAACCTCTCTCGGCCTCCTATTATGCCGCGACCTCCTGTTACTTTGTGCTTCTAGTTCGTTAGCGGAGGTATGGCTGGCCGATGCCTAACCAGCCCTTCTATGGCCCGGTGTCCCCCACCTCGCGCCGAGCGAGGTTACCGTGGGCCGAGGTGTAGCCGGCCGGGATATGCCTTGGTGTCCCCAGTCTTTTGTTGACCGAGGTGTAGCTGGCTTGACTATAACTTGGCATCCCAGTCTTGTGCTGATCGAGGTTGTCGTTGGCCGAGGTGTAGTCGGCCAGGATATGCCTTGGCATCCCTAGTCCTGTGCTGACCGAGGTATAGCTTGGCTGGGCTATGCCTCGATGTTGTTGTCTTATGTTGACCGAGGTGTCGTTAGCCGAGGTGCAGCTCGGCCGGTCTATGCCTCAATGTCATTGTTTGAGATCTTTCGGTTTTCGAGCTCTCAGCCATGGGACACTCAGTTTCTGGTCTCGGGAGTCGTTGGGGCACTTCTGGGGCTTTTCGTTTCTCAGCTAGCTCGGCCATTAAGTCAGCGTTAGTGTAGAAATCCTCGATCGCCCTCAGGCCTTTGTGGGCGGGGGCATTCTTCTTCCACGTTTAGGCTCACCCGTTGGTAGCTGAGTCAGGTAGTTTGCTTGGCAATGTGCTGTCGAGCTGGGAGTAATAGGCTTAGTCATTTCGGGGATCAGCGGAGTCAGCTCGGTTGGTAGTGTGACTTAGCATGTGTGTGTAGTGTGTGTAGTGGCCGTGGGCGGGCCTCTGGATTGAAGAAGTAGATTAAAAGAAAACTTTCATTGCTTATGGGTCTATTGGTAGTACATCCTGAAGTTTCCCGAGTTCCAACTCCTCGGAATTGGTAAACTTTCGATGTCTTCAAGTCTATAAGTGCTCGGTCCAAGGACTCTGGTGACCCTATATAGTCCTTCCCAGTTCGATCCGAGCTTCCCTTCTCCTAGCGTTGGTACAATGACTTTGCGTTGAATGAAGTTGCCTGTCTTGAATTCGCGTCTTCTTACCCTAGAATCGTAATATCATGCCATCTTCTGCTATTGTGAAACCATCTTCACTTGTGCTTGGTCCCGAACTTCTTCTACTAGGTCCAACTCTGCGTGTAGATCTTCGTCATTCTGTTTCTCGTCAAAGAGCTCGGCCCAAAGAGTCAGGGATCCTATCTCCATGGAGATGATGGCTTCAACAGCGTAGGCCAGACTGAAAGGGGTCTCTCTAGTGGCAATATGTGGGGTCGTCCTATAAGCCCAAAGAATGCTCGATAGCTCTTCAACCCATCTTCCCTTGGCCTAATCCAGGCGTGTTTTCCAGCCATGCCGATAGCTCTGAGGTTGGTGTACCACGGAAGTCCGATGATCGATCCTTAGTTCAGCACATAAGGCCTTGAACTTCTTGTCGGTGAATTGGGTTTTGTTGTCTGTGAAGAGCATGCGCAAGATATCGAAGTGGCAGATGATTCCCTGCCAAAGGAAGTTCCGAGAATTGTGGGCAGTGATGCGTGCCAGGGCTTCGGCTGCAACCCACTTCATGAAGTAGTCCAATGCTGTGAGAAGGAACTTCTTCTGCATAGCCGTGGTGGGGAAGGGGCTGGGGATGTCTATTCCCCATTGGGCAAATGGCCATGGCCTAGCGATTGGTCTCAAAGGGGCCGCAGGCTGGTGATGTAGATTAGAGTGACGTTGGCAACTATCGCATCTCCAGGCTATCTGGGTAGCATCCTGCTTCATCGTTGGCCAGAAATGCGCCTAACGGAGATCACTCGCCGGGGTGATCTCCGCAAATGCCCTCATTTATTTCCCTAAGGACGTAGTCTGCCTCAGTTGTGAAGAGGCACCTCAAGTAGGGAAGCGTGTGGGAATGGCTATATAGTTGACCCTATATCAAACAATACCTAGTTGCTCTGAGTTGGAGTCTTCTTGCTTCTACCTGATCTTTAGGGGAGGTGCCCTCTCGAAGATACTCAGTTATGGGGTCCATCCAAATTGAGCCACGTTGCACTAGGAGAGTGAGGATGGCTGATGGTATGAGGCTCGGCTGAGCTAGCATGTCTAGTCGGAAGGTTGAGTCGAGGTCGGACTGCGGTGAGCTGGTGAGCTTTGAAAGGGCGTCGGCTTCAGCCTTCGCAGCCTGAGGGATCTGTTGGATTTCGAAATGCTCGTGCCGTTGAATGAGCTCCTGCACCTTCTGTAGGTAGTTTGCCATAGAGGGGGTCCGAGCCCCAAACTGGCCATGGATTTGGTTGACCACGAGTTGAGAGTCGTTGAAGGCCTTGACTCGTCGTGCCCCGAGGTCTACAGCAAGGCGGTGCCCAACAATTAGGGCCCCATACTCAGACTCATTGTTAGACGCCTTGAATTCGAATATGAGGGCGTGTTCCAATACCACGTTGTCTGGGCCGAAGAGGATAAGGTCGGTGCCGCTGCCCTGCTTGTTCGACGAGCCATCAATCTGGAGGGTCCATACTAAGGGCAATGGGGCAGATTCCTCCACGGTAAATGCACATTCTGCGATGAAATCTGCCCAAGTCCTGGGCTTTGATTGTCAACCGGGGTGCATACACGATGTCGAATTCACTCAGTTCCACGCTTCATTTGACCAGGTGGCCCAACACTTCCGGTCAATGTAGCACTTGCTTGAGGGGTTGGCTGGTGAGTACTCGGACGTTGTGGGCCTGGAAGTAGGGTCTAATTTTTCTGGCTACAGTGACAAGAGCTTGAACCAACTTCTTGAGATTGGAGTACCGGGTTGTTGCGCCGTTGAGGACCTTACTAGTTTAATAGAATTGTTTTTGTACTCGATTTTCTTCTTTAACTAATATCGAGCTTACGACCTCATCCCTGGCCGAGAGGTAGAGCAATAGTTCATCTCTTGGGCTTGGCTTAGTCAAGAGGGGCGGCTAGCTAAAATACTGCTTTAATTCCTAGAAAGACTGCTCACATTTCTTCGTCCACTAGAAGTCCTTTGGCCATTTGAGAGTTTTGTAAAGGGGAGGCACCGGTCCGTGGATTTGGACATAAACCTACCGAGAGCGTTTATTCTCACGGTGAGCCGTTGCGCTTCTTTGTGGGTCCGGGGGGATGGCATGTCAAGGATGGCTTTTATCTTCTCCGGGTTTGCTTCGATTCCTCTCTATGTTACTATGAATCCTAGAAACTTGACGGAGCCAACCCCAAAGGCTCATTTGGTCGAGTCCAACTTCATCTTGTACATTCTAAGTGTGTCGAAGACTTTGGGGAGGTCGGCTAAGTGGTGCCCAGCCTTTTGAATATCTAGTTCACCAGCCGCTGATAGGTAGCGCTGGCATTTTTTAGGCCTAAGGGCATAACCTTATACTAGTACAGGCCGCGATCAGTGATAAATGTCGTTTGCTCTCGGTCGTCCAGGTCCATTCGGATCTGGTTGTAGCCTGAGAAGGCATCCATGAAACTTAGGAGCTCATGTCCTACTATTGCATCGACGAGCTGGTCAATCCAAGGAAGGGGAAAACTATCTTTGGGATAGGCCTTATTTAGGTCGGTGAAGTCGATGTAGATCCTCCACTTTCCGTTGGCCTTATTCACCATCATTATGTTGGCCAGCCAATCAGGGTATTTGACTTCCCTAATGAAGCTGGCATCGAGCAACTTCTGTACCTCCTCAGCGATCACTTGCCACCGCTCTGCGGCAAAGTTTCTGTTCTTCTATGTCACAGGTCGGTAATGGGGGTTGACATTCAGCCAATGTGTGATAACTTTTGGGTGGATTCCAGGCATGCCTTTTGCTAACCAAGTGAACACGTCGGCATTGTTCCTCTCGGAGGTGGTCAACTAGTAGGGAACCAACTTGGACCGTCTTTTCGGGGTCTTCTTCAAACAAGGGGACCTAGATGAGGACTTCGACAAGTTGGCTGCATTGTGCCTTTACCTCATTGCGCAGGTCATATGCTTCTGCCATCAATGTCTCAGTCACTGGGCATGGTCCTCGGTAGGATAACTGATAGCAATCTCGTGTTATTTTTTGATCCCTGCGCACCACCCCTATGCCATACCTAGTTGAAAATTTCAGGGCGAGGTGGTATGTTGAGACTACTGCCTAAAGGACATTGAGGGTCGGCCTACCGAGGATCACGTTGTAAGAGGAGGGGCAACGTACCACGAAGAAATCTACCATGGTTGTCGCAGTTAGGTTCCATCCTCGATCAAGAGGGGAAGAGTTATCCTCCAAGTGGGTTGGAGGGGCTCTACTGAAAATCCCATCAAGGGAGTGCTAACTGGTGCAAGCCATTCTCTAGCGATGCTGGGCTTTTTGAATGCATCTTCAAACAACACGTTGGCAGAATTCCCTGTGTCAATTAGGGATCTACGATAGCTCGAAATTGGCCAATTCAGCGGTGACGACCAAGGCGTCGTCATGCGGTGTCTGGACTCCTCGGAGGTTGTCGTCAGTGAAGGTAATAGACGTGTTGCACCTCCTCCCGTGACCTCGGTCGTCGATCTCGCATAGCTTAGCATATCCTTTCCGTTCCAAGCTGCTTTCCCCTCCAGAGGCACTTCCACCCGATATCACATGGATAACACCGACTGGGGGCCATTGGGTGGAGGCTGCCAAGCTTTTTCTGCTCTTCTTTCCTCTTGTGCTAACTTCTCCGTTTTATCTACAAAGCCGTTGAGTTAATCGTGCCAAATTAGATCTTTGATATGGTTGCACAGGTCGAAACAGTTCTCTGTATTGTGGTCGTGGTCCTTGTGGAACTTGAAATATTTGTCTCAGTTCCTCTTGTTGCTTTGCGTCTTCATCTTCTTGGGCCACCTGATATAGTTGCGGTCACGGATTTGCATTAGGACTTCAGACTGCGGGACATTAAGCGGCGTGAAATTCTGATAAGTCGGCGGAGGGGTGCGAGGCCTATGGTCGGTCCGGTGATCTTGCTTCTTGGGGTCTCTGTCTGCCCTCTCGGACTTGCGCTCGCCGTTCTCTCTCCTTTTTCTGTCGGGCTTCTAATTCTAATCTCTAAACTGCGTTTGGGCCTCTTCAGCGTTGATGTATTTCTGCGTATGGCTCATTAGCACGGGCAATATTTGAGGTGGATTCTTGGAGATGGGGAAGTTGAATAGGGAGGGGTGGAGTCCGTGTTGTATGGCCGTCACCGTGACTGATTGATTTAAGTCCTTGGCATGAAGTGCTTCTTTGTTAAATCTCGCCAGGTAATCCCTAAGGGACTCCACCTTTCTTTGTCGAACTTGCATGAGGCTGGCCATGGTTTTCCAATGCTTCTGACTTGCTATGAACTACACTAGGAACTGGTTCTCTAGCTGTGCCCATGACACAATAGACATCGACAGCAGGGAGGAGTACCATGCCAAGGTCGGGCCTTGCAGTGTGGTTATAAGGGCTTTGCACATCAGTCCCTTCGACGCACCATGTAGCATCATCCGGGCTTGGAGCACCGTGATATGGTCGAAGGGGTTGAAGTTGGGGGCTCACCATCCGGCGGGGGTACCTCGTCCGCGATGTCTTGGACGAAGTGTGGCTCCTTGGTGATATGTCTGGTGGTCTGCACAGGTTGGTCCACGACGGGGATTGCGCTCTTAGGGGCGGAAGTATGCTCTAACTCTTCCAGACGCTGCCGAAGCTCCTTAATCTTGGCATCTCTATTGGTTGGGGTTGTAGTGTGTACAACCTCCCTTTTGGGTCAGGTGGGGTGATCCTTGATTGAACTTGACTCGGTGATAGCTACCGCGAAGGGCAGCGTCCTTTTGTCGAGCCTTTCTTTGGCGGGGATACATATTGACTGGTTTGTCTAGTTACGATGATCCCGTCCGCGGGAACAGGTTGTGGCGATGGGCCTTCAGGTCGTGTCCTACCTCATATGCTCAGGCCGTTCTCCCCTTATGTCTATCCAACGCACTTTGGCATCATCGGTCCGAGGATTGTCCTTCGTGCGCGTTGAGGCATGAGGGGCAGCCCGATTGAGTGATGTAGCAGATCCTAGTGTCTGCATGAATTCAAAGATCCTATCAACCTTTTCCTGCAAGGCTCGAAACTGCGCTTGATCTACCGTGGCTGAAGGGCGCGAGACTTCTTAGTGTGGGGAGTGTCGATTCTCCTGAGTTAGGGAATGGTCAGCCGATCGCTCAGGCTGGTTTTTAGGCATCTTGATTGCTTCCTTAATTGTGCGGTGAGGAATGAGATTTTTGGGAAAGGCTTTTTGTGTCATTCCCACAAGCGGTGCCAATCCGAGGTAGTGCATGAATCGAGGAAGGCGATCAAATAGTCATTGTTGGCAGGGTGGGGCCGAGTTACAAGGACAAGGCCGCGCTTCAAGTTCTGTGATCATGGAAACAGAAGTCAGAGACCCGAGGAGTTATCCCCATATAAGAACTCCGATGCTCAAGTTAGTACGTGGCGGTAGGAAGGTCGGGTCGAGCTATAAGGATGTCGGTCCGAGCTAAGTAGTCGTGTAGGTCTCAGAATTTGGAATCCCTTAACTTGAGCATGGAGTGCCTTTTTATACCCAAAGATCTGTGTCTTGGTCGGATTGGGCTTATGGGGTTGCCGGGATAAGGTTAGCTGCCGAGGTATTTGGGATAGTCCCATTCCCCGGTGGAGTCATCTTCCTTATTCCTCTTTATCCATGGTTGTGCTCATTCACGTGACGTGTAGTTGATGTGGCTGAAAGGAAAAGACGGGGGCCACCATAATAGCATAGCTCAGCCGGGCTATGCCAACGTGGTTGAGCTAGCCCAACGTGACCGGGGTACGCCAATGTGGCCGAACTATGCCGCCGTAACCGACTTAAAAAGATGTGACAATGCGATAATTTGATGGCCACGTGTCTCGCAGGACCAACTCAGCCATGACCCGATCAAGGGCCTTAATGGAAATACCCCTAGTCTCCATCAAATTGGCTCATTTATGACAGTATGATTTTATTTCTTCTAAGTCTTTTACTGACTTAACTCAACATTCTCATTTTTACAACTCATTCCATGAACATATTAAATCTGATTTCCCAATGCAACAAAGCTGGTCCTACTCTCTAAAATGTCGCAAGGTACACATGAATGTATGGATAATCCAGGAGACTAAAGGTATTATTATTATTTTTTTTATTTTATATTTTATGGAAAAAAGAAACTAAGAAAAAAAGTCTCGTTGAGAGTGGTAGAATAACATGTAATAAGAGGAAAGCTATACCATAAATTTGTAAAGTAGACCAAGTAGTGATAAAAACAATATTTGCATCGCCTTTTGGTGTGAAAGATATCAATGAAAATACGTAAAATGTTTTGGTGATTGAGATATTACTACGCTCTCCAAAAGGTTAAACCTTGGAGACAATTTTATATTTTTATAAGCTTATTGGGAAAGGAGAACGTGTCTGTAGGCCTTTCCCAAGATTGAAGCAGTGGGAGACAGAATGATTGTAGTTAGGTGGAAGCTCCAGAGACCATCACACGGAGTTAATAGAACATATGGGACGATGGTGATCCTGTTGCCAAAAAAAAAAGTCTGGATGAAATCATATATAGTTTTCACTTTTCAGGAATTGATATGCGCCATCTCAATCCATAGTAGTACTTCTACCGAGTTTCGGGTACGACTTACTCGGTACTCAATTGGATATATTAGTGGAAATTTATGGCAAGGTGGCAATTGGCTAATTGGTAAGGTCTCCCATTGGTTGTAAAAAAGACTTGAATCCTACTTTATGCATATGGAAATTTATAATATGAAAATGAATTGTAACCAAGGTGTCAACTTGTTTGTAGGTATTTGGTAAAGATTCCAATTGATCTGGGATCGAATCCAAGGTTAGGGAAGGTTGGAGCCTGGATGTGTTTTGGAGTTAGGTTACCTTAATTGTTAAAAAGGGTAAATTGTAAATTAGTATCCTATACTTTGGAGTTAGTCTCGAAAACTATTTGCTTAGTGTAAAATTAGACGTTAGATTGCATGTGGAAGGATATAATTATCCTTCGAATGGCCAAAAGACAATGTTTAAATCCCTTTCCATTGGGATTGAGCACCACTGTTCATTTGATGCCCTAGCCTTTTTGAGAAGAAGTAATGCTTCCCACCAGAGAAGGTAGACGGAAAAACGTCCTTGGAGTGGATGATGTCATTGCCACTAGAGAAGAATTATCCCTTCAATTTATAAGTTATAACAAAGGGGGATTTAGATTGTCACTAACCCCTAAATATAGGTATTAATCTGCAATTTATCCAAACAAAAATCACAATCCCTTTGTATAGATACGCGTTCCCCATTATGATACCGGGTCCCAAGAAGTTTGTGGCTGACGTTTAATGCTTGTCCTATGGAAGACATGTTTTGGGCATAACAGTGTGACCCTTTTCAGTTTTCCTGCTCCCAGTCCTACACTGCCCCAGTGCCCACACGACACTACCCGCAACTGCAAGAATTCCTGTGCACGAGAACTCTGTTTACGTTTATCGTATTCATACATGGAATAATATTATGCAGGGGGAAATGTTCTCAATTCAGAGGGATTGTGGGTAGGCATGGACCAGGTTCTCGTGGGTAGGAGATCTGGGCTCTCAAGACATTCGCCTCCGTATTTTGAGTGTGAGTGTGAGATATGCAGCTTCACTTTATTGTGGGTAGAAAATATGGTGTCATCTCCCAAGTCCCAATAATGTTGGATACCCGGAAGAGCCTTATTCGGCCACACTTACAACATTTATCCACTCATCTGACCATTAGACCTATTCATGGGCCAGGTTGGGCCAGGTTCGGGCTGGGCTTTCACTTTGTATTAATAGATTTTTCTAAGGCCCAAGCCTGAAATTTAACCCATACTATTACTATTACTGAAGCAGCTGAATAGAGAGAGAGAGAGAGAAATTATAAAGAAAAGAATAATATATATATATATATTAAATTATAAATATATTTTAATAAATATTATATTATTTATATATTTTATATAATATATAAAATACATATTCTATATTTTATAAAATATATAATGCTGAGTCGAGTCGGGCTCGGTCCGGGCTTTTTTGACAAATCTCAAGTTCTACCCGAAACATAATCGGGCTTACTGTGTTAGGCCCAAGGTCAATCCTGCAGTCCTAATTACATGACGAAACCCGACCGGGGTGTAGACTGGGTCAGGTCGGGCCATCGGGCTACCCGAGGCAAGAACAGGTCTACTGGCCATGATAGATCCAATAATGACCACTCTCATGAAATGATGTAAGACTGTGAATAGTAATACTCACCACGCATTGTGGTCACATGGCAATTTGTACCTACATCTACATGCCTCAAGGTGTAGGTGTATTTCTAGATCCGCAATAGTACATCCTACCCACAAGATCCACAGTGAGAGAACCCGTTCCAAATAAATTAGTGGGTTGCATAGATAAAATTTAGGGTTGTTAATGGATCGGTTTTGGATTATACCCCGTCCAATCCATAATGAATTTATATTGGATTGGATTTGACCTGGTCCATCCATAATGGATTTATATTGAATTGGATTGAATGAAAGATAAAAATATATGTATTAATGGATTAGGTTTAAATTAGAATTAATCTAAAATTAAAATAAATTTGAATAGATTGGATGGTCTAGACATTAAATTGAAATGATGCAAAATGGTTCAAAATATTTGTTGGGTTAGATTGAATTGGACCTGATCCATTTGTAATAGACTCACATTGGACTGGATCAGACTGGACCAAATCCAATCCAATTGACACCTCTCAAGAATATTTATTTCCTATAACAATTTTTTGATATACGCATTTTGGATACTAGTAATTAAGCACGTGAGAAATTTTTTTCATATTAATTATTTGAATTTTAGATATATCATAATGAAGATAAAAATTAAAATAAACAAAAGTAATAATATGATTAAAAGTAAACTCAAATGGTTGTAATAAATGCACACATGCATTGCATGTAAAAATTTTAAATTACAATAACAACTGTTGTTATTATTATTATTATTATTATTATTATTATTATTATTATTATTATTATTATTATTATATTATTATTATTATTATTATTATTATTATTATTTAATTTTGTACTCCATTAAATTTTGTCATAAAAAAATAAATTTTATTTTAACAAATTATTTTTATTTATTGTGATGAATATATAACATTATAAATGTTACCAAATGCAATAGAATTTTGTACTTTTTCATTGTTTGTGTTTTATATTTTTAAATATTTATTATTCAATTATGGCATCATGAGTTTTTTGTAAATTTTGATCATTGACCCACCATCTAGATAAGAAAATAGCTTTACTTTTGGATTTATTTTAAATTATATATCATCTACATTATATAAATATTTTTTTACTTATTATACTTTATTTTTTTACATAATTAATATATGATTTTTTATATATTCTTTCCTTTACTTTTAATTTTTAATTTTTTAAAGATTTATTATTTAACTATCATATCATCAGTTAATCCATTTGACCCAAACCACTAACCCACAACCCAAAAAGGAAAATAATTTGATTTCTAGGTTAACACTAAATATTATATTACATTTCCATCATTGATAATGAATGTATAATATTAGAGAAGTGCCCAATATTTATTTTATGAATATGTAACATTAGATATGTGCCCAAAATTTTGTATTTTTTGTTATTATTTATATTTTCTATTTTTTAAAATTTTATTATTTAACTATCATATCATTAGTTAATCCATTTGACCCAAACCACTAACCCACAACCCAAAAAGGAAAATAATTTGATTTCTAGGTTAACACTAAATATTATATTACATTTCCATCATTGACAATGAATGTATAATATTAGAGATGTGCCAAATATTTATTTTATGAATATGTAACATTAGATATGTGCCCAAAATTTTGTATTTTTTGTTTTTGATGAAGGAAGATTTGGCCTGACCTCACAGTTACGCAACACGTGGCAAAGGCGACAGCTCGGCACAAAAGCACGCCTAAGGCGCGAGCACCAAGGGGAGAAACCAGCAGTCCGAACTCCCTACTAGGGGCCTGAACTTACCCTTGGCCCCAAACCAGACAGTAATTCGAACTAGCCTGCATGTAACAGTTCGGGACATACTTCGCCGAACTGGCATGCCTCGTAACAATTCGGGTACACCTCGCCGAACTGGCCTACTTTGTAACAGTTCGGAGCACACCTCGTCGGACTGGCCTGCCTTGTGCAAGTCCGGGACACCTCACCGACCTGGCATACCTTGTAGCAGTACAGGACATACTTCATCGAACTGGCCTACCTTGTAGCAATTCGGGGCACACCTCGCCGAACTGGCCTACCTTGGCAATACAGGACACACCTCCGAACTCAAGACTTCGCCTCGCTCACCACTCCACCACATCGCCTTTAGGGCACCAAAACCAAACAAACCGTACTATGCCTGGCACTGAGGAAGTCCGTACCCGAGGGCGCCGCACCTAACTGATTTGGGATCTGATGCTTGACGGCCGCACTCCAAACGGCCACCTACCATCACCTCCTGACACCGCCATCTCCAGTTAGAGTGACGGTTCTGACAAAAGGCAATGACGGTTCTGCCCCAGCAGGAAGGACGACACCCGAAGTGACAAATGCAAGGGTAATTATACCCGACCTGACAAGGGCATCGGAGCGAGTGCGCGAAGTGATTATAAAAGGACCCCCTACCCCCAACAACAAGGTATGTGAACTTTGCGCCATCTGGTCTATATTTTGCCTTTGAGAGATTACTAACTTGAGCTTCGGAGTTATCTCACCAAGTTCACCCCAGAGTTCTCTCATCTTTCCCGTTTCAGGCTCCTCGTCGCTCCAGCTCAGAGGCGAAATCGTTGACAGCTAAGACCGGCCGGATTGCGCTCCATCAGTTTTTATTTATATTTTCTATTTTTTTTTAATTTTATTATTTGACTATTTTCATTTATAGGTTGATTTTAACGTTGGCATTCCATTTTCATCATTAATAAAATTACTTTATATTTCATATGTATTTTTATTTAGTATAATAAATATGCAATATTAGAGATATGTCCAATTCTTTTTACTCTTTGTATATGTATTTTATGTATTTTATTATTTTATTATTAAATATGACATTATTTATTATCCCATTTGACCTAAAATGGTTGAATTGCTTACCCACCATTGGGAGAGAAGAAAATAGTTTTATTTTCAAATTATTTTTTAAAATATTTATTTTTATAATATGAAAATTTATTTTGTGGATTTAATGAGAGAATATATATATATATATATATATTAATATGAGATTTAATGAGAGAGAATAGGAAAATAGTTTGATTTCTAATTGGTTTTAAATTTTACATTCCATTTCCATCATTAATAAAAACATTTCATATTTATCATACTTATTATGGCTTAATATATCGAATATATGATGTTCAAAATGTTCCAAATTTTTTTATTTCTACATTTTAAACTTTATCTATTTTTAAATTTTATTATTTAATTGTGGCAACATGGACTGGCCCATTTGACCTAAAATGGTTTAATTTCTTATCAATGCCTAGATGAAAACACTATTTTTTTTTTCAGGTAGATTTTAAAAGTATGTTTTTATGTTATTGTAATTATTAATTTATTTTGTATGGATTTAATTAATAGAATTTAATGATGAGAAAAAATAAAGATGCCTTAAATATATGATTCAATGAAGGTGAATGCAAATTAATACCTTAAGTGTTGGATTTAATGAGAGAAAATTGAATCCATTGAATATCTTATAATTGTCTCTTTTCAACTCATTTAATATTAATAATTGATTACCCTTTTGCCCTCATTTTTTATCAATAAATTTAAATAAGAACCATCAAATTTTATTCTCAAAAAATCCCAAAAGTATTTGTGCTTTTTTAAAGTAGAATTGGTGAGAATGGTTTTAAAAATTGAAACCACTTTAACCACTGTTTCACGAGTGAAATGGTTCAAACCTTGGTCGGACATTGTTTGGAATCTAAATTGGACTCAAATTCATGATCAATTCATGGATCAACCAGTCCGATTGACTGTCCGATCTAATCCAATTTTCAAAACCATATAGGTGAATTATTGAGCGGGCTATTAATTATGTGGCCCCACATCCAACATTATTTACAAAAAAAAAAAAACGCTAAAAGAAAAGGAAGCATAGGAATAGTTTTTTGTTGTCATATAAACCATGCATCTTACTGATGCCACATTTGTTATCTTATTGCACTTTGATAGGGCAGCTAGCGGCACCTCATCCCGGGCCGAGCTATGGTACCTCGTCATTACCGGTCCAACGGATCTCAGCGTGAGGAGCGACCTCCTCGAGGACTTGCTGACCTGTGGTACCTTGTTATTATCGGTCGAAGTGACCTTGGCATGAGGAGTAACCTCCCTTGTGGACTTGCCGACCTGACTAAGGTCCAAGTGGTGACTTGCGAGACGTGCTTGCCAACCTCCTTTGCATGCACCATGCCACTCATGGGTTTCTCGGAAGTCGGCTCCCGCACTGAATGTTCCAGAGGAAATAGAATGAGGCACAAAACTTGGTCTACGTGTGTGACTACCTTCGAGGACTTTGGACCGGTTAGACTCGTCTTCCTAGAGATCTTGGACACGGTACGTGAAGCCCACACCAAACAATGCCTATATAAAGGTCTCATCTCCTCCCTAAGAGAAAAAGGTACATGCGATTATTTAACTCTCAAATACTAGCAATCTTGCTTTCAGCTCTATCTAAAGCCTCCAATTCGTTAACTTAAGCATCGGAGTGCCCACACCGTGTAAAGCACCCTGGGCACTTTGACCTATCTTCTTATAGCTCGACCAGGTGACCTTACTAGCTCGACGTCCAAGTTGTCCTCCAACAATGAGCACTAGATCACGCATCACCAATTGGCACTATCTGTGTGAACTGCCACACAAAACCTAAGTTCTCACCCATTCTTTGAGCCTCATGTAATGACATCCTCAAGTGACAACAACAATGCCTAGATCAAAGGAACCCCCCAGGGGGGTAGAATCAAAATGATCGGCCTAGACAAGTTGTAGTTGCCTTGCCCGAACAAAATCTTCGGGTCCTAACTATGAAGCCGGTCCTATGTTGATCCTTACATGCCTTTTGCAAGAGTTGACAACCAACGAACTATGAGGCCACCCCCGCAGGTCGAGCCCTCTATGATTCTCATGGGAGTTGATGACCAATAGACCATGGAGCAGCCCTCACAAGCAACACTGCCGAGGTGATGAGGTGTTGAGAGTGAACTAGCATGTTAAAATTTTGACAGTCTAACCGAGACTCGCTTTGGCGACTCGGATGAGTTGACTCACGATACATGTAATCAGCCCAAATGAGCCTTGTCAGTTTTGTTCGTGAGGTCGCCCCTACAAGTCGAGCCCTTCCCGCGCGAGTTGGCAACCTGTAGTTAGTAGAATTGCCCCCGTTGGTTGAGCTCCCTGTGGCTTATCGTAGTAGATAACCAACGTGTCCAAGGACTGATGCAATGCAACCAACCCGCCATTCAAACACCAACAATGATGCACGTATCAATATCACAAGGGAGAAAAAACTAAACAACCAGCCCGAGCGAGCTTTAACAGTTTGGCCTAGATTGTCTCCCAGCCTAACTACAAAGCCTCACTATTAATTGAACCATCCATGGCTCTCGTGAGTGTGGGCAACGAGCTACATGCGGAACTGGCCTCACAGGTCGAACCTATCATGGTTCCCGTGAGGGTAGGCGACCCGTAAATAGTTGGGCAATCCCCTAAAGGTGAGCCCCCCATGGCTTTCAAAGTGGACGACCGGCAGTTCTAGGAGTGGAGTAGTACATGTGCACCATTCACTTGGAACGCAAATCCGTTAATCCTGCGTAATGGCATAGATGCGGCCGTGTTTAAAGATGCTACAGAATGACCATTCACTTTGGTGACCTGGTTAAACTAAACTCCAAGGGAAGCCAAAACTGCTTTTAGCATCAAAGCCCCTAAGTCAATCTCGAAATGCATTGAAAATAAGTAGTCCGCCCTATGCAAGCTGTCCTCCATCTATCTAGCTCGGCATCATTTTGACAGCTGAAATTATAACTGCTTTGGTGGCCTGGATGAGCTAACTCACAATACGTGTACGCTGGCAAAAATCTAGTAAGGGGAAGTTAAACCACTTTTAGCTAAGGCCCCCTATGCCGACCTTTGGATACATCAATAGTTTGACATCTCGACATCGTTTTGACGCCCGAAATTATGAGTAACCGCTTTGGCAACTTGACCCAATCGAATTCTAAGGGAAGCCAAATCACTTTTAGCATCAAGGCCCCCTAAGTCAACATCAAAACACGTCGACAATCTCAAAGCACAAAGGTATCTCACTGTTGACCTAATAAAAAAAATAAAAGATATGGAGGAAAGGAAGACTTCATAGAGGATTTCATACAACCAGCGAAATAGAGAGCATCTCACCTTGGGCCTCATCTTCAAACAAGTTGCATCCTTCACCGAATTGACCTCGGCTCGAGTGTGGGGGACAATTGATGAGTGTAGATTTGGCACTTCGTTGACCTAGCAACACGTGGCATGATAGGACCGCCACATGACACCTCAACACCACAAAAACAATTGTGGATCCCACTAAGTCAAGGAGGCACACCTCGAAGCTAGTCCGAGCACTTCGTACACAACTCAAGCACCTCGATAGGGCAGCTAGCAACACCTCATCCAGGGCCCACCTGTGGTACCTCATCATTATCGGTCCACTGGATCTCGGCGTTAGGAGCGACCTCCTCGAGGACTTGCTAACGTGTGGTACCTTTTTAGTACCGATCGAAGTGACCACGCTGTGAGGAGTGACCTCCCTTGAGGACTTGCTGACCTGACTAAGGTCTAGTTGGCGACCTGTGAGATGTGCTTGCCAACCTCCTTTGCATGCATCATATCACTCATGGGTTTCTCAAAGTTGGATCTCGCACTGAATGTTCCAGAGGAAACAAAATAAGGCACAAAGCTTGGTCTACGTGTGTGACAACCTCCAAGGACTTTGGACCGATCAGGCATGTCTTCCTAGAGATCTTGGACGTGGTGTGTGAAGCCCACGCAAAACAATGCCTATTAAATGTCTCATCTCCACACTGAGAGAAAATGTACATGCGATTTAACTCTCAAATATTAATAATCTTACTTTTAGCTCTATCTAAAACCTCAAATTCATTAACTTAAACATCAGAGTGCCCACACCGTGTAAAGAATCCGAACTATCCTGCAGCATGGAGCATTAGATCACTTATCATCAATTTCCCGGCTACAGATCTGTTATCTCCTTTAATCTAATTCCCGGCTACAAAATTCCTCCTAGTTCTAGGTAAAAGGGGGCGGACAACAAACAGAGCCTAAGATACCAAATTTCCAAGAGGTATGGATAAAGGGGAAAACGACCATACAGAGCATTACGACGGTGAAAAGAGGAGAGATGGAGAGAGAGAGGTAAACCGGTAAAGAAGAGATACCCTATACTCAGAAAAAGAAAACAAAACAGACAGTTTGTGGTGCAATCCTCAGCGGAACCATAGGACCGACCGATCATGGTACAACAAATCAGACGGATCCTTCAGTTTTTAAAATCCTTTTGTCTCAAATATGTCTCGATTGGAAGTTGGGCCTGCTTACAATAAAAAAGAATGAAAGTCGGGCCCCACATCACAGTTGCATCAGGCTTTTTTTCTTTGGTGGGGTCGTGCCGATAGAAGAGAAAAGAGGGTATTAAACTATTAACGTTACAAGAAACAAAATTTCGTCCACCCGTCCCCTCCCGTTTAGAGGGACCTGGTTCTGGAATCAAGTTGCCACATGGCACTTGGAAAAAAGCAGAGACGTCTGTTGACCTCTGGCCTGCGAACCCAGTGCCCCGACTGGTTCCTCGCTGTCCGTACGGGTTAGGTTCGGTGCGGTTCACTGCCGGTCAAGGGTGACCGACATGGTACGGGTTCAGGCTTCAGGGCGGAGAAGATGAACTGCTTAATCCGAGGTGGAACCAGCAGAGTAGCAGAGAAGCGGTGTTTTGATCTTCCCCCCAAAAAAATAAAAAGAAATACAACTCCGTGTCGTCTCGTATGTGCGACTCTGGTGAGATTCTGGAGAAATCCGGTGAGGCCCTATCTTTTGTTTTTCCATCGGGGAATCTCTCTGACCGGAACCAGGAAAAAAAGTAGGTGTCAGCGTTCCGGACAAAAGCCGGTAAAAGAAAGGGAAAAAAAGGAAACATAAATGTAAGACTAATAACAATAGGCTTGGCTAGTCACTTTGCTACATTAAATTCGCCAAAATGGTTCCACTGATGTTTCGTCTCACTCGTCTGTCCAAACTTACACCATCAATTTGTGCTCGCCTCCCTTGCTTTGTATTCTTTAGTTTAGTTGCTATCACAACAAAACAACATTGCTATTTGCTATAAAACCGTGGGCCTCTCCTTATATTATCCGCAATTTTGCCAGCCCTGGACTTAGCAGCCCAGTTTATGACCCGTTTGGGAGGCCAAATTGAAAATTCTGTTAAGCTGGTTGAGTTGTTTTAAAGTGTTTTTGAAAAGTTATTCAAAAAAGCTGTAGCGGATAATCCTTTAAATGACTGATTAACAGTTGATTTGCTGATTGCTCTTTAGACTTTTCGTCAAAAATAACTTGGGGGCTGTCCATGCACGTAGGGTCCACATTGCAAAGGGAGAAATCACTATGCTTCAACCATAAAGAGGCTGTAGAGAACAACTCAAAGAATTACTTATCGGCAGCCAAGAAAAACCATAAAAATGATTTTTATGAAGCAAAGAAAAACATGTACACATCCTAAGACGATCTCTCTTATGGTCCTAGATGATTTTTGCTTTTAAAAAAATTAAGAAGCCCAGATCTCATAAAATCAAAAATCGTGCAAATACCATAAAAATGTGATATAGTTGTACATCCCAAATATGTCCTATGCATGTAAAAAAATTGATGGGCAGATATTCCCATTGTGTGAAATTTGCAGGATTTTTTCTTTTCAGAAATCGAATCTGCTCCCAAACGGGCCCTTAGCGAGTAGCGTTAGCATGAGCTAAAGCGACTGTCCCAATAGGAGGAAGGACATTTTATTCTTGCAAATTATTTTGGTAATGTTTATGTCTTGTAAATTATTCTGTAATTGGGCAAAATCCTTTCAAAAGTTAGTCTCGAATCGGCAAAATCCTTTTTACCCTTACAAGACTTAACGATAGGAGAAGGAAACGGAATAAGGGTCGTTACCGAAACAGTAATAGACTGTGGTGTATTAAATGCAATTGGGCTTGGGAAAAGCTGGGACCTGGGCTGGGATAAGAAGTGGCACGAGGATCAAGAGTTGACGGTGGAGAGTGATTCCCGTCTCCCTCTCTCTCTCTCCTTCTCTCTCTGTAGTGCATACTGCATGCTGAACCACGTTGTGTTTTAACTGCAAATGTATGCTTTCTGACACAACCAAGGACAGTCATAAACGCTTTTCTTTCTTTCTTTGGGTTTCTCTAAGCTTCGAGTTTCTTTTGAAATCTGGAACCTGAAATTGTTGATACGATTCATCCATCTATCTACCCCCCGTCGTCTCCTTTGACTTTGATGATCCCAATTCCCAATCCATCGACACCCTTTATCTATCGAAGTACTCACCCTCACCGTCACAGTCGTCAGTCATCGCCTCTGAGTTTCTCACTGTGGACTGTAGAATAATATTAATAATAATTAATGCCAGTAAGATATTAAAAAAATAAATCTCGACTTTTTATTTATTTTTTATTTGATTCGCTGGCGGTAAAATTGAGGGGAAGGTGTGGGTACCATGTACCCTAATTCTGACGCTTGTCAATTGATGGCGTGTGATTGAACGGAAGCCGTTGAGATTCGGGGACTTATTTTCCCCAGGTGCCCTCTGCACGTACAAATCTCTGAACGGATGGAAGCACCTCTCACTCTCAATCTCATCTCCTCTTTCGTTGAGGCCAGGCTGAGGCCAGCCAGAGGCAGAGGCTAAGATCTAAGAAGTTGGTGGATCCGACTTTCTTCCTTTCACCTTTATCTGGAAGAGTGGAACTGAGTGAGAGGTCACGGACTCACGGGGGGGTTACAGGTTTGTCTGGTTCCGTCCCTCGAGGGTGTGTGGACAATAGTATTTTGTCTGTGTTGGGTTTCCTTCCTCTATGGGTGATGGCTCTTCCCATCTAATCTTTTGTAAGGATATGTCTCCGTTGGGGACCGCTTTACTATAATGACGGTGACGGACGTATAATCCCTAATCCCCTATGAGACGTTAGACAAAATCTGGATCACCAGTGACTGAGTTGCGACCACACCTCATCCTCATCGGAGTTCAGTTCAGTTCATTCTCATGCATGCCCATATGGCCATATCTGCAAAAGGAGATTGTAATTTGACGAACTAATTCCTTTGGTACACACTACACAGCAACCAATAGTAAAGTAAAATCCACAACGTACATTCACGATCACGTCTTTTCTTTTTGGTTAGCCTATCTTATTAAGAGACGATCGAGGTACTCGATCCCAGGTTCGTCGCTCAGACGAAACCACGTTCACTGACCTTACCACCTAGGCCATCGGAATAAAGAAGCATCTATTCTTGGCACGAAATTTTGTTCGGAATAAAGAAGCATACAAGAAAGAAAACGAAAAGAAAAAGAAAAGACTTATTCTTGTTAGTATGATGGATCGACTCCCGGTCATTCACTTCACCGTCAATGTTAGAATTTGAAATTAGAAAACCATCAAAAGGAAAGAAAGAAAGAGCCAAGCAAAGCTTTAAAGGTCAACCAAAAAAGAAGGGCATCATTGGTAATGATAGTGCCGACTGCCGACGACAAGAAGAAATTCAAAAGCAGCGAGGGAAAACCTGGACCCCACTTTTTTTTTAGAATTTCTCAGCTTTATGTTTTTTTTTTTTCCTTTACAAGTTAACAGCAGCAACACGGCGTAAAAAAGGAGACGACAGAGGACTGAGAGCCTTCTTCTCCTAAAATCTTGGCTAGGTTATTGGCCATTGATGAGGCTGAAAACTTGATGAACTGCTGCTGCAATCTCATCAGCTGAGCCAAGCTTGCAGTCATCTTCCATCTGCACAATCGGACGAAAATTAAACAGAATATGGTTAGCCTTGGCCCTTGGGTCTAAATCAGAATCATCCAAGTAATGACGAGGTTTATAAGTGTAAGTTGATTGAAACACTACTCTGGCTTTACCTATACCTTGAGATTGAAAGAGTACAGAACCGAGCGTTGAGAGGATGTAATATTGAGGTGTAAGATGGTTAGTCTTAGGTCTTCTAGAGCAGCAATGACTTTGAGAAGCTGTCCAGGCCTCCTGGCAGATAGAATTTTGAGGTTCACATGGGTATGGATAACGATCACTTCGATGTCAGCCACCGCTGACTTGTTCTCGGCAGTGAATTCCTCCTCGCCGGTGTATTTGATATCCGACGACGTTAGCGACGAGTAAGTGGTGTACTGCGGCGAAATAAAGAACCCATTAAATGGGAGGGCCGACGAATCCGGGTCCCGGTGGTTGTGGTGGTTTTCACTATTGTCGCCGTTGCCTTCCTCCTCGGTTTTCCTGATTCTCTTTTGAGCTTGTAGGGATTGCAACAGTTGCTCCAATTCTTTAACAAAGTCAATGGCACCCCCAATGATCGATGCTTGGTCACCCTTAATTAAATCATAACCATTAATCTTAAATCAGAGTCAATCTATCTAATTTTTCATGAGATAAAAATATTCACTGCCATGGAATTAAGGAACCTAGAAAAACAACTTACATGTATATCAATAATAGCATGAGATAAAATAAGGTAAACTGACAATTAAGACCATAAATGGGATTTAGGAGAAATTACCCTTTGAATAAAGGAAGTGGGCATCAGGGACCGGAGAGCATTGAGATGGTCGTTCATCTGCCGTCTCCGGTTCCGTTCGACAGCAATGTGGGTCATACGTTGCGTCTCTACCTCCTCTTTGTTCTTGCTCGGTCTAGCTCGCTTTCTTTTTCTCTTCTCCCTAGTAAACGGAGCAGGCATGGTAAACTGGGGAGACGATTTTACCATAAGCCGGTCGTCTACCCTGTTGGAGGGAGTCCCCGAGTTTTCGGCTCCACAGTTCTCCGGTGAATTGGGCCCCACATTGCATGCGGAGCTTACAACCTCGAGACACGAAGACGACTGTGGATGATGAGGTTCCTTGGTTTCCGATTTCACGGTTGAATGTGCTTCCGATATGTCATGGGTGATCTTGGTTTCCGATTTTACGGGTGAATACGCCTCCGATATGTCGTGGGTGATGCAGCTTTCCGGCTCCAGTGTTTGGGCACAGGGATCCACTTCGGTCCAGTTGTTTCTTCCCCATGGTTTCTGCTGCTGTAAGCGTAGCAGAAGCTGAAAACTTGGCTCGATTAATGAGGTAAACGTCGGCGACTCTACGCTTTGTAGCATCTGAAGAAACGGCATTTTGTCTTGTAAGCTTGGGATAGCAAATGGTTTCCGTTCTTCCTCCAATCTGAAGCTCTCCGTGCTGATGAGCGACAACCCATGAGTGAAATCAAAAGCTTTCTCTCCCTGTTCCAAGAGCTCCAAGTTCAAATGTTCTCCCAAAAACTGGCGAGGAAGAGAGATGCAACAAAAGGAGGAAGAGGTCAGAAATCAAGAACTTTACATTTGTTTACCTGGTTCAATGAAATGCAAGAACAATAACCTTTCACCTATCAGGTGGGGTTGCTCAGTCTCGACAGAAGAAACAGAAAAAGACCAATCAAAGAAAAAAAAAATAACAGACCAAACAGAATAATAATAGAATAGAATGTTGAGGAGCAGCAGGGCATTGCATTGAATGCAAAGCGCGGTGAGAAGTAAATGCAGTCCCTTCCTGAAATGGGGATTTCAACGGAGAAGAGAGAACAAATGAATAAAGTGAAGGATGGTAACTTACACAGGGATTAATGGGTCCTTGGAGCTTCTCCATTACAGGGCAACCGTTGTTGGTAAGTGCGTACTATGGAAGGAATAAAGCTCTTACCTTCCTCCCTCTACCTTTATTTCTCTCCCAAATCCCAATCACCAACATTTGATTATAATACTAGGCGAAGTGTAGTTAATAAATGTGTCCAGGAGCAGTGAAAGATCCATAACAAGAATAAAATGCACAATATATTCCCCTGTTTCTGATACAACAGATACACCAATATAGCAAAAATATTAGTCGCCTTGGGAACCCAGAGAAATAGAGAGGGAGAGGTGAAAATGGGGAAAAAGAAAAGGAATTCTGTAGGCCAGGGACGAAGGGTAGGAAATACCAAATAAATTGAACGAGAACATGAGTAAGAGAGCTGTTAAGACTTAAAAAAGTTACGAGAGTGTGAGCGTGTGAGTGTGCGTGCGCGTGTGAAGAAGAAATGAGAGGGAAAGAGAGAAGGGGATGGCCACCGGTCAGGATGGTGTTGTCTGCTTTACAAGGTTCCATGCATTATTGGCATGGCAGATTTGTCCAGCAGCGGGGACAGACAGTTGTGGGGACTGGGCAAGCGTACAGCAAGAACTAAGAAGAAAGGGGAGTAGCGGGCCTGTGGCATGGATTGTGTGATGATGGGTCAACCTCCCACCTCCAATCGGCCCAATACCTAACACTTATGTTCTATATAAGTATGTGCATGTCATATTTGTGTATTGAGGCCCATGTGTATGTCCCCAATTTAATATATTGTAGGCCCTTCTGGAATCAGCTTGGCATTTTCATTTCGGGTCTGCTTCGATTAAAACCGCAGCCGGAGGTCAAGTCTGAATACATCACACTCGTTTAGCTGTTGTAAAATTGAAAAAAAAAAAAGGTGACGAGGGGTGATTTGGCCGTAAGTAAAGGATACGTGGGCATGGCCTATCATTCGGATAAATCAGTGCAAAGTGCAATGTCAGCAAATAAGGGAATTCGGTTGCTCGATTGTCTTGAAGCCAAAATTACTTTGGTATCCATATATGCTGAGGTGCCACGTAATCAATTTTAGAATCATTTTAGCGGACTCCGAACTGCCCAACATCATGTTGCGTAACCGTAGGTTTTATTTTCTCCCCGCCCGGAAGGAAATGATAAAATTCATTAATTGATGTATTACTCTCCTACCAAAGTGAAACAGATCCCAACATCATGGGCCAAAGATTCTGGGAACGTTTCAAGAGACCTACGGCATCCCAATTATATAAGGGCATCAACCCCTGAGACTTAGGTATGTGCAATTATTTGCTCACTAGTACTGATTTAAGCAATGGATCGACCCCATCGGGTTAGCCACCCCGGATTCTCTGATCCTCTATCTTGCAACTTGGTCAAATTCACTATACAACAAAAGTCCATGTCATCTTCCAGCTAAAAGCTTACAGATCATGCACAAACAGAAGGAAAGAGAAAAATCATTTAGAAATCAGCGAACTGAAAAACTTACAAGATAGCTATTGTAAATTAATAAACCCAGAAACAAGAAAAATGATTGGCAAGTAAAGAAAATAGAAAGAAATCATAAAACAAAGCAATACTGAGCATATACAGAGTTTTACATGATTCGAGTTGTAGCTTACGATCATGAACATTAAAGGAGAAGGGATCCACTAAAATAATAGAGATTATAGTCATACTATTCACAACTTTCCTCACCAACCCTTGCTTTTATTACATCCAAAGTTCGATCTCTTTCTATATCTCACACATCGGCATACATTCTTTTCTTGGAGCCCAAGATTCAAGATTACTTCCTGATGGTGCGTAATCCGGCTGGTCCTAGCTGTCAATGACCTTGCCTCTAATTGGAGCAACAAGGGACCTGAAACGGGGAAGAAATTGGGGAATCTCCGTGGAGGGACCCGATGAGATTGCTCCGAAGCTCAAGTTAGTAACCTCTCAAAAGCAAGATAAAACCAGATGGCGCAAATTTCACATACCTTGTTCTTGGGGGGTAGGGAGCCTTTTATAACCACTTCGTGCACTCACTCTTAAGCTTCTGTCAGGTCGGGTATGATTATCTCTGCGCTCCGGCCAGTTCGGGTGTCATTACCTCTGCTGGGACAGAACCGCCATTGCTCTCTTTGTCGGAGCCGTCTCTGCAACTGGAGATGGCGGTGGCAGGTGGCGGTGGCAGGTGGCTATTGAAGTGCGGCTGTCAAGCGTCAGATCCCAAGTTAGTCAGGTGCGCCACCCCTGGGTATGGACTTCCTCGGTTTCAGGTGCGGTATGGTTGTTCAGTTTGGCGTCCTAGAGGCGAAGTGCTGGAGTGGTGAGCGAGGTGGTCTTGAGTTCGGATAGAGGTGTGTCCCGAACTGCCATGGGGCAGGCCAGTTCGGGTTGTTGCCCTTTGTGTTTGTAAGGCTCGGGGCCTAAGGGAGAGCTCGGGCTCCTTGCGGGGAGTTCGGGCTCCTTGCGGGGAGTTCGAGCTCCTTGTAGGGAGTTCAGACCGTTGGTTCCTCCATTCGGAGCTCGCGCCTTAGGCATGCTGTTGTGCCGAGTTGTTGCCTTGGCCACGTGTTGAGTGATTACGAAGTCGGGCCAAATCTTCTTTCATCAATTGCCCCCCACTCCTCGCGCTAAGGGACTTGCCCAGGCGCAGGGAGTTTGCGAGGTGGCTGGTGGATTTGTCCCGTACTTCGAATTGGTTTTGACTGATAGCGCAAAGTGCATGCTTGTCAGGATTTTTCCGGGTTTCCTCGAGCGCCAAAAAGACGGGAAACGCGCCAATCTGTTTATAAATGCTAACAGACGTGACGGCGTGCGCCTATTTCAAAATTCAAAAAGCGCGTCGTTGGGAGACGTGATAGCGGGCGTCTTTTGAAACTTGAAAAAACGTGCCGCTGCCACCTTTAATATGAGGAGACGTGTGCTGGCGCCTTTTTCAGTTTCAAAAAGACGTGTGGCCAATCACGTCTCGGTCTCAGGAGACATGCAGCCAATCACGTCTCGGCCTCTGAGACGTGCGGTCAACGCGACTGCGTGCCGTCGGATTGTCTTTGATCTGAGCCATTGATTCTCAGTTACTGTGGGCATAGATAGTGGGGGACCCCAGTCGCTGTCACTATCCTGTGTTTTGGTTCTGGAGCTCGCGTCTCAATTTCAGTTCGCGTCCCAGCTTCTATTTCGCGTTCATGTTCCCGTGGTCCGTTTGCTTTTTTCCGGGTGAGTACTTTCCTATAATCCTTAATTCTCCTTTCAATGTCTTGCTCGGATAGTTCAGACAGTTCTTCAAGGGGGTCGGATGCGGGTTCTACGAACTGAGTTGCATCCCTCGACAGTCCCAATGAACCTGAGGTAGAACTCAAGGAAGAGTTTGAACCCGTAGGCCGAGTCGCCTCGGGTAGTTTAGCGTCCTCCTCTCGTCGAGGTCGGATGTTGGACAAGTTTGGGCCTTCGACCATGATGCTCGAGGGGCTTCATTCCCTAATCACACAATTCAACTTGCCTAGAGAGTACACCTACTTCATACCTTCGGGCAGTTTCTCTTGGGAACATGGTCCTGATGAGATCGTGATATTCCGGGAGTAGCTCGCTACTGGGTTGCGCCTTCCTTTCCACCCCCTCATTGTCGAGGTAATGAACTACTTCGGTGTCACAGTCGGCCAACTTCACCCAAACTCTATTCGTAACTTGGTGGGGACAATCTCCCTATTTTGCGAACAGGTCTTGCCTTTAGACTTGGAGATCTTCTCCTCCATTTTAATGCTTAAGAAGCAAGCGGGTCCCCTTCCCAGTCGTAGGCGGGCGTATCACTTGTCTCCTCACCTAGGTTTTAAGCTTCTACACGAACTTCCCAACAAGGTCCCGGCGTGGAAACGAGACTAATTTGGGGTGCGAAGTGAATTGGGTGGTCGTTCCAAACCGGGTGGGGGAGATGGCTGCCTTTGACGCTGATGTTACGCTTGATAAGGAGACGGCGGTGTTACGCTTGATAAGGAGACGGCGAAGGGCCTCCAGCAATGGGCATGACTTGGGCTAAAATGCCATCATTATCTGACGGAAGCCAAGCTCATTACAGCCGGTCTGAGTTTGGGTAGGTTCCTTACTCAGAGGTTTTTTGTTTTGCTCCGTTCTTTCATTTTTCCTGATGCCGAGCTCTTTTCGCAGGTGTGATGGACTCAAAAAGGACTCGTGGTGGGCACCTATTTCACGGCATGAAGAGGAGGAAGCGAGTCGCCAAACGAACTCGTGCCGAGCTGCCCCGAGATGCAGAGCCCGAGGTACCAGACTACCCGTTAGAGGATCCGCCCAAGGAGCCCGAGATGGCTCCTCCAATGCAAAAAGCGATAGGGGCCCCTTATGTCAAGGCTACTTACACGGGGGCTCCCGCTTACTCTTGGTCTGCTTATTCGCGAGATGGGCCCTTAGGCTCGGGAGCCCAAGGGGAGTTCAGGAGCGTGTTGTCGCCGAACCACGCTCTTTAGAAGAGTAGGGAGGCCATTTACCCCGAGGAGGTCGCAGCGTGGACCGATCTTCCTTTGAACCAAGTAGCTTGTCGTGCTGTCACTGATGCCATGGTGGTAAGTCAGATTTCTTGTCGGGCTCTTTGCTTTTATCTTTCTTGTTGTTGTTCTTTTGATCACTTGTTCTTTCATTTTGGCAGGTGAATTCCTCTATTCATGCCTTGGCGGCTCAGGTGGAAAGGAGCTCGAGGCAGGCATGAGCTGCCAAAGAGGCTTCCCATGCTGCCGAGGTGACTTCCCGAGCTGCTGAGGCGACCGCTCGTGCTGCCGAGGCAGCTGCTCGCGCTGCATAGGCCAGGCAGGCGAGGTCTCAGAGAGATGCCAGGCAAGCGAGGTCTCAGAGAGATGCCGAGGCCATGAGAGTCATAGTGAAGCACATGGCGGACCTAAGGCTGGATTTGCAGCATCAGGTCAAACGGTTCAGCATCCTAGCCCTTTGGCTCTGGTAGTGACTTAGTCCACTTCGCTTGGTGATCTATAGGTAGTATCGTCTCAAGTTAATGAAGTTCCAAGCTCGGGGTACTTGTTTACCCTCTAAAGTTTCGAGCTCGTATGCCCTTCCGAGCGCTCTCTTTACTCGATAGGGTCCTTCCCAATTCGGTCCAAGTTTGCCCACGCTGGGCTCGGGTGCCATGATCTTACGGAGAACCAGGTCGCCTATGCAGAAGTTTCATTTTTTTACTCTGGCATTGTAGTACCGAGCTACCTTCTGCTGGTAAGCTGCGGTCTGGATGTACGCGAGGTCTCTTACCTCGTCCAGTAGGTCGAGGTTGGTTTATAACTCATCAACATTAGTTTGTTCGTCGTATGCCTATAGTCGCAGTGTAGGTATTTTGATCTCCGCCGGGATTACCGCTTCAGTGCCATAGGTGAGGTTAAAGGGGGTTTCTCCAGTCGCGCTTTTAGTTCACAGATGATAGCTCTGTTCATTACTTCTGTCTGACCGTTTTCCTGTGGGTGTGCGACCGACGTGAAGTTCTGTCGAATCCCCATATTTTGGCACCATTCCTGAAACTTGATATCCTCGAACTATTTGCCAATCTCGGAGATCAATACCCGAGGTAAGCCGAAGCAACATACTATGTTCTTCCAAAAGAAGTTTTGTACGTTTTGTGTTGTAACCGTTGCAAGGGGTTCAACTTCTATCCACTTTGTGAAGTAATCTACCGCCACCACTAGGAACTTCCTCCCACCTGTTGCTGGCGGGAATGGACCCAGGAGGTCGATGCCCCATTGCGCAAAGGGCCATGGACTAGTGAGGTACTTGAGGTCAGCAGTAGGCTGATGGTGGATATTGGCATGCTTCTGACACTTGTCGCATTTTCTGACGAGCTCGACGGCCTCTGCCTTCATCGTTGGCCAGTAGTACCCTTGTCGAAGTGCCTTTTGGGCGAGGGCTCTACCCCCCAAGTGTTCGCCGCACAGACATTCATGAGTGTCATGGAGTATGAGCTCGGCTTCAGCAGGTCGCAAGCAACGCAGGTAGGGGAGCGTGTAGGACCGTCGGTACAACCGTTCGTTTATTATGACGTATTTGGCTGCCTGGCATTGCAACCTCCTGGCTGCATTGCGGTCCGTAGGGAGGGTTCCATCTAGCAAGAAGCTCGCGAGTGGGTCGATCCAGCTCGGCTCTGCTTCAAGGACGGAAACCACCTCCTCTGCCCCCCCGAGAACGCTAGGTCGAGGTAAGTCCTCTATGTACATGGTTCTCATGGTGTTGTGACTCGTGCTGGCTAACCGGACAGGGCATCGGCCTCAATGTTCTCTAACCTCGGGATTTTCCTGATGAAGTGTGACTAGAAGTTGAGCAGAGCCTCCTTTACTTTTGCCAAGTATGCGATCATAGTGAGCTCGCGTGCTTCGTATTCGCCCGTAACCTGGTTGACCACAAGCTGGAAATTTCTGTAGATAACTATGTGTTTTGCTCTTACCTTTTGTGCTAGGTTCAGCCCGGCTATCAGTGCCTCTTACACCGCCTCGTTGTTGGATGCCGCGAACTCAAAGCGTAGTGCATATTCCAATTTTGTGCCACCCGGGTTGTGCAACACTATTCTAGTCCCGCTGTCCTACTGGTTAGAGGAGCCATCTACATGAAGGATCCAGGGCTCTTCATCATAGTTCGCGTTTGGCCTAACTAGGAGAGATGCCACACTGGCTGCTATTTCACGGGGTTTGGACTCTATTGGCTTGGGAGCTCCAGGCTCACCCGAACTGGGGATCTCGAGCTCAACCGGCCTAGGGACTTCGAGGCTAAGCGTGCATTCGGCAATAAAATCTACTAAGGCTTGGGCTTTAATAGCAGTTCGTGGCTTATACTGGAGGTTGTACTCGCTGAGCTCGATGGCTCACTTCGTTAGCCGATCGAAAACCTCGGACTTGAGTAAGACTTGCCTCAAAGGTTTGTCAGTCAAGACGATGATAGTGTGAGCCTGGAAATATGGGCGGAGTTTCCGAACTGCAATTACCAATGCGTATGCTAGCTTCTCTATCTGCGGATATCTCGTCTCTGCTCCCTGCAGAATTTTACTAACATAATAGACGGGCCGCTGGACCGGATCTACTTCTTTTATTAATACCGAACTGACCACCTAATCGCTTGTCGAGAGGTATAGTTCTAAGACCTCGCCCTCCTTGGGCCTGGCTAAGATTGGCTCACTAGCGAGGTAGCTTTTTAGCTCGTCGAACGCGAGCTGGCAGTCTCGGGTCCATTCAAACCATTTGCCTTTGATTGCCTTGAAGAAAGGTAGACAACGGCCTTGAGGGGTAGGGAGCCTTGAAGAAAGTAGGGAATCTCCTGGGAGGGACCCGGTGAGATTGCTCCGAAGCTCAAGTTAGTATTCTCTCAAAGGCAAGATAAAACCAGATGGCGCAAAGTTCACATACCTTGTTCTTGAGGGGTAGGGAGCCTTTTATAACCACCTCACGCACTCACTCCTAAGTTTCTGTCAGGTCGGGTATGATTATCTCTGCGCTCCTACCAGTTCAAGTGTCATTACCTCTACTGGGACAGAACTGCCACTGCTCTCTTTGTCGGAGCCATCTCTGCAACTAGAGATGGCAGTGGCAGGTGGCTGTTGAAGTGCGGCTGTCAAGCGTCAGATCCCAAGTCAGTCAGGTGCGCTGCCCCTGGGTACGGACTTCCTCGGTTTCAGGCACGGTACGGTTGTTGCCCTTTGTTTTTGTAAGGCTCGAGGCCTAAGGGAGAGTTCGGGCTCCTTGCGGGGAGTTCGGGCTCCTTGTAGGGAGTTCAGACCGTTGATTTCTCTTTTCGAAACTCGCGCCTTAGGCGTGTTGTTGTGCTGAGCTGTTGCCTTGACCACTTATTGAGTGATTACGAGGTCGGGCCAAATCTTCCTTTATCACTGCCTGTGAAACATATAAAGAACTTTTATATGAGAAACCTCAAGCCCGGTCAAATCATCAAAAGTAAGAATGGGATGGGCTCGAATCTGTTATCGATGAGCTGTTTCCACATTTCTACCCACGACACATTACAACTGCGCAATGAGAATATCTCCCTTTATTCATGAGGAGATATTTCTTTGTGTTTAGGTGTATATAAAAACAACTTGTGAGTAGCAGCAGATCCCAACTGAAATGGAACAGATTTTGTGCACTTCGCAAAACCCTTACTGCAAATCCTGTGTCCTACAATTCTAGGCTAATTATGAGTCTGGATAGCTGTGAAATGGGATGCCCCACTAATCCAAATGAATTGCAGTTCCTATATATATGTAGAGTACAATGCAGTACAATTCTAATATGAGTATGATCCATACTACCTGGACCTTTTATTATTTGGTGATACGCACCACGCTAATAACCCTCCCTTCCCCCAAAGCTTGTGGTTACAAAAATCAAATCTACTTCTATACTGGAGCGAACATACAAACTGAACCACCCCTCAGTTAGCATACCATACGATGTACCATGGGCTTTCTCCACTTTCACCAAAAATCATTATTTTTTTTCAACTTTAATTATCAAGTCAAGTGGTGATTTGTCACTGAAATTTAAGTACCAAAACAACAATAACCATGGTACCGGTTATAAAACCATTCCTCTTCTACAACAGTTCAGACTTGGCAGATGGCACTAGGGGTGGATTCAAGCTAAGCTGAGCCGAATATCTGCTTATTTGAATTTAGTTCAGTCATAAATTATCAGGCTCAAACTCGAATTCGAGCTTGCCTAATAAAGTGTCAAAATCTCAGAAGTTCGAACTCAGCTGCCTCCGATTGCATATCTTCTTATCAGTTAAGGTCTCCCTCAGTTGATGAGATGTCAAGCCGAAGTCTCCCTTAGTTGCCAAGGTGCCAAATCGAGACCTCCCTCAATAATCAAGGTACCGAGTCAAGGTCTCCTTCAATAGCCGACATAAAGTGACACGTTATGTATATATACTCAACTAGGCTCACAAGCCAAGCCGTATTAAACTCGAACTCGGCTCAATTAACAAACGAGCTCATATGTTAGGATCAAATTCAGCTCAAAGCTCGGTTTATACCGAGCCGAGCCGAACTTGAACGACTTGTCAACAGCTTAGATCGTGGCCACCCCTAAATGGCACTATCTCTGAACGAGGAATGATTGTAGAAGATTTCCAATCGGTAAACTCTGATTTCCTCAATACGTTTAACTACAAAACCAACATTATTTGTATAGACTCGGTTGGAAAGAGTACAAGTGCACTGCAAATACATAAAAAATAATATAAAATATAAGATTTTTCACTTTAGATATTTGTATATTTATATTTGTACTTCTTCTAAACTGAGGCATATTTTTACTCATTCTGGTCCATTATTTGCTTTCCAACACTAAGTTAAGTGGGACATGATAAAATTAAGAATGCATATGCTTTAATGTGTATTCATTTTCGGGGTTTCCTTCAAACACGGAAATCGTAACAAATTTACAGACCAAAGAATTACAACTTCAGAGGACATTATTTTTTTCTAATTTAATTAGTAAAGAATGGAAAGGCATTGTGATGATTATTGCATAATACCAGAGCCAGATGCATGGCTGCAAGAAACAACTAAATCAAAGCCTTTTCTGTATTATTATTATTATGACCCCACCTTGAATTAGATGAAGTGAGGTCTTCGATGGTATTTGGGATCTGTTTTCCGCAAGTTCCCACGTCTCTCTATCCAAAGAGAAGATATTCTCAATGTGCAACTATAATATCTAATGGATAGAGATGTGGAAACAATTCATGGGTAGCAAATTCAAAGCTTTCTATTGTATGTTTCAGGGAAAAAAACCTTTGTTGTACATAGAGCTCTCCACATAAAGTAAAGGCTCTCCTAGGGCTGTTACGGGTTGGGTTGGGTCGGTTTACTGAGGTTTTTCCAACCGACCCAACCTGGTCGAATTACCTGAGATGGAAACCGAAACTGACCTAGTGTTAAGCAAAACTGACATGGTCGGTTTGAGTCTATTTGGGTCAGTTTCGGCTCTAAGTTAGAATTAGAATAGAAGACATAAGTTATCAAGAAAATAGAAAGTCAAACTGTATTAGAGAAAGAAGACTGAAATTTGTATATTTCAAGAAACCTTCTAAGTTCTAATCTAAGTAAAAAAGGACACCTAATTCTAATTGTAATTGTCTAATTGGTTGCCTGTTTGGTGTAAAAGACTATAGAAACTAAGATCTTTTGATTCTTTTCTTTAAACTTTTTCAAAAAAATTCCTTGTCTAATTGTCTTACAATACTTGCCATTAATGTTATTTCTAACTAGAAGACTAGGTTAGGTTGTAATTAGGAATTAGGATAGAGACAACTTAGTTAAGTAGGAACTAAGTCGGTTCGGTTTGGATTGGTTTCGATTTTCACACAAGAAAACCGAAACCGACCTGAACCATCGATTTATGAATTTGTACAACCCAAAACCGACCGATGCTGATGAAAACCCAATCGACTCAGGTTGGATCGGTCTGGCTTGGTCGGTTTGGTCGGGTTGGGCCTTCTTATGAAGAGCCCTAGGCTCTCCTTGCATAAATCCATGAGATTTTATTTTATTTTTGATAAGGGAGGATATATTAAAAATATTTAAGGTGGACACATCATCAAATGGCATTTGATAATAGAAGAAAGTCATACATGGGAGTTGGCATGCTAAGGCCATGTTTGGTTCAATTCTCATTCTTTCTCATTCTTATCCAAGATGAAATTCTAAAATAAAAAAAAATGGATAAAAATAGGCAAAATGAGAAAATATTACTATGAACCAAACATTTTTTTCTTAAAAATGAATTCTTTCAGACTGACAAGTGTCCTATGTTGCTCATTTTTATTCTTCAAAAAAAAAATTGTGTCGATATTTATAAACTGCCAGCCTTGGTCTCCAATAATCAATGTTTACCAATTGACATAGATGTTTTGTAAATGTACTTTCGCAAAAGTGCTTTTATAAAAGTACTTTCATAAAAATGTTTTTATAAAAATACTTTTATAAAAGTGCTTTTGTACTTTCATAAAAGTGCTTTCATAAAAGTACTTTTGTAAAAGTACTTCCATAAAAGTGCTTTTATTAAAATACTTTCGTAGAAGTACTTACACAAAAGTGCTTTCATAAAAGTACTTTCATAAAAGTAATTTTATAAAAATAATTTTGCAAAAGTAATTTTATAAAAATAATTTTGTAAAAGTAATTTTATAAAAATAATTTTGTAAAAACACTTTCATAAAAATAATTTTGTAAAAGTACTTTCATAAAAGCACTTTTACATGTTTAGCTTGTAATCAAACACTCCAAAGCTATGTTTAGTTTGAAAGAAAAAATATAGAATGGAAAGGAAAGGCAAAGAAATCTTTATAAATTTTGTATAGGTTTTTATTCTCTACCTTTTCATTCAAATGTTATTCATTCTTGCTTATTCTTACCTTAAATGAAAAAGAATTAAAAGAATGAGAAACAGAGCATGGCCTAAGTGACCACGTGAAGAAACGAATGACTTATCTTGTGATGTGCTCGAATGAGCAATCTATATAGTAAAATATTTCAATAGAAATAATAATTACAGCAAATCAGAATCAAGTAGTAGCAAGATATTATGTAATGTAAATGTGCAAATTTAATATGAAAGATGCAAAATCTAAACTATGAGAAATTTAAGTGGGAAATGAAAAAAATAGAGCATAGAAATTTATTGGTAACTGTTGCAGCAGAAATCTACCGATTTCCCTTGTTGGAAGATAGCTCGGACGGATGGGTTAACTTGACGAGGTGTGTCCACCGAACTGCAAAAAGTGGAGAATCAGAGTACCCAGGATGTTGAACCTGGGGTGAATGAATTTCATAGATCATGTGCGTACCTTCTGAAGGAAGGAGGATCGAATTCTTTTTGTAGGTGTCGGGTCTGGGTTCCATGTTCGAGATATCCGGGGATGTCGTACTTATTGACCTGTTATCTTCGGGGCACTCCCCTTCCAAATTGGCGGTGATCTTAATCCAATCTCTCCGAGTCATACGGAGGCCGGTGTCATCTATGCCGGGTGGGCGACTTCAACCTGCCACGTAAGTCATCAATACTCTGGAAGTTGGCTGACTACTTAGATAGTTGGCTGCCCGAGTCTGAAGAGTGCAAGTCGGCCTTCAAAGTCCTCAGCTTTCTCCACAGAGGTGGAAATAATGTACTGCCCTGTTATGGGGTGTTTGGTTGATCTCGTCAGTTTTCTCAGGAGGTGGAATTAACAAGAGGAACAAGGAGTAAAAACTTCTACTTTCGCGCGCTCTCATAGAGCTCTTTCACGTCTCACCTAAACCCCTTCTTAGAAAACTGCCTAGTAGTGCAGCTTGCACGCCAATGTAGAGAGGTTTAGTTTTTGTGAGAAAGCACGGACCACTAGAAAAACAAAGGAGGAAATTAAAATAAAAGGTGATCGGAGACCACGCGTGCAACACGGCACAGCACAGCGTTGCAGCAGGCACACGCAGCCCAGCCCCACCCGGCCCAGATCGACACGTACACGCATGCGTGCGGTATTCCCAGCCTATACAGATTACAGAAGCTAGAAATCAAGTGAAACTCTTTCCTACATGTGGCACTCTACGACTCTCCACTATTCTAGAACAAGGATTAGTTAAACGCAATGGTTATTCACTTATTCTGGAATCAATGATAAGGCTCCATTATGCCTGTAATAATATATATCTACTCACACTTTTTACACGGTGAGGCACATAAATTTATTATTGACGTGGAATCTCATCATTAGTTTCACAACCTATGAAATAGTTAATCCCAATTCTTGTAAAAACAAAGGGAAATAAAAGTATAAAGTGCATTAAAATTTAAAATAAAATCAATATTTTCGAATTCTCATTGATTCGGATGGTTGGATCGGAAACCATTTAGATGACCGTTTTTTTTTCTAAACCTGGTATTCGATCAAAAACCATTGAATTAGTCAACAAACCGTTGACCCAGACAATTTGATCGTTGAACCGTTTGACTCAGAGAACGGTTTGCGGTTTAGAGCAAGAATGAAAAGAGAGCAAGTGAAGAACTCTTAGGTTTGAGATTTACTGGGGAGATCAGTTGAAGAGTTGAGGGATGTGTGAGACAGAGAGATCTGCGAGATCTGGGAGAGCAGGCTAGAGATCTTAGAGATATGAGATCTACTGGAGTCTTGATGATAGATATGAGAAAGAGGGAGAGAGAGAGAGATTAAAACTGAGAGAAATCTCATATCTACTTTCGTTGCCACCGTTGTAGTTCGCCATCGTCGTTGCCATCACTGTTGCAGCCGCCAAATGACTTCCTCCTCCTCCCCTTTTTCTTCTTTTTCATCTTCTTCTTCTAAACTCTTTCAGGCTTTCAGCCATCGATAGCTTCTCACATCTCTCTCATCCTCAAACACTCAAACCTTTTTTTTTTCTCTTGTATTTATATGCATTTTACCCTAATATTCAAATCTAATGGTAAGATGGCATATCACCAGCTACAATATTTAAACCATTTGAATCGTTTGACCTGGGCGGTCAAACTACTGACCCAGAAGCCGATGGCCAGAATGGTTCCATTTTTTAGTCAGCTTTTAAAACCATGATTAAAATAAGTGGAGAAACATTAAATGATTTGATTCACAACAAAATTTCCAACAATCCCCCACATAATTCAGATCAAGTAGGAGAGGCTTTGAGCGTGCTTCGAGATTACAGAATGAATTAGCACCTAGTGTATGTTAGACCCGACTAGCAGAAACTTGGTGAAACATGTTCTTAAACTAAGAATCTTTGGAGCAAACAGGGTTCAAAGTATCGGAAACGCTATGCGAATCGGAAAGGCAAATTTAATAGACGTATCGGGATACACCTTGGATATGCATGGATACGGATAAAAAATTAAGATATGCATGGAAACACATGGGAATGTTATAAATACTCTAATAAATCATAAATAAACATCAATATCACTAAATATAAGACATAAATGAGCTATTTATGCATAAAAATAACACATTTTAGTGAGTTTTATGAAAAAAACATATTATAATCAATAAACAGGAAGTTGGGAATAGAAACATATTATCTAATTATGGACATAATAGATCAAGTAATTATTTTGCATGTTTTATTTTAATTTTCTAAAAACTAAATAATTATTTATTTTTATTCAAATAATTATTTTGCATGTTGATGGAGGGTGATTTGACCCGACCTCATCATAAGAGGACATGTGGACGTGACTCAGCATAAGTGACAACTCAGCGCGACCAGTCCACTACGATCCAGCATAGCAGCTCAGCACCAGATGACAGTCTGATTGCCCTGAGCTAAGATTCTTCCAAGGAAGAGCCCCGAGCTAAGATTCTCCCAAGATGGGAATCTCCCGAGCTCAAGGCACTTCGGGCTAAGCTCGGGAGACACCTAAGTTAGAATAAATTTACTCCGCCCAAACCTAAGCAGGCCATTTCGGGTAAGCACCTCGATACGGCACCTGCAGCTCGACACAAGGTAGCTCAGTACAAGGCAGCTCGCGAAAGAATAGCTTGGCATAAGACAAGAAGATCTCTTGTCTACAACCGTACTTGCCAAATCTGGAGACTGCACCCACGTCCCTCGCCAAGTGGCGTCATGCCTGCCAACCCTGAGAGGTGTCCCCCGCCTGGCAGAGCCGTACTCTACAGCAGTTATCAACGCAGCCCTAGCAAGTAACACCGCTATATAAGAGTTCCGACCCCCAAAGAGCAAAGGTATTGCAACTTGCGTGATCAGCACTCTAGCTCTTTCATTTCTTGCTCTACAACTCTCTTCCTATTACTAACTTAAGCATCGGAGTGTTCCAGCCGGGCAAGTCCCCCCGAGATCCTTCACCATCTTCTCCTCCTCAGGTATCTCATCTGTCGCGAGCTTCCTACTGCACGGGTCCCTCCCTGCAGATCGTAATGCCGCTAGAAGGGTAGAGATAGTAGGCAGCCAAATACGTCATGATAGACGAACAACTGTACCGAAAATCTTACACGCTCCCCTATCTACGCTGCTTGCGACCTTCCGAGGTCGAGTTCGTGCTCCACGACATTCATGAGGGCCTATGCGGTGGACACTTGGGGGCAGGGCCCTCGCCCAAAAAGCGCTACGATAGGGATACTATTGGCCAACATTGAAAGCAGATGCAATTGAGTTCGTCAGAAAGTGTGACAAATGTCAGAAGCACATCAACATCCAACACCAACCCGCTACCGACCTAAAGTACCTCACTAGCCCATGGCCCTTTGCACAATGGGGGATTGATATACTTGGACCATTTCCACCAGCGACAGGAGAGAGCAGGTTCTTAGTGGTAGCAGTCAACTATTTCACTTAGTGGGTGGAGGCTGAACCTCTCACAACGATCACAATGCAGAATGTGCAAAACTTCTTCTAGAAGAATATAGTTTGTTGTTTCGGACTACACTGAGTACTCAACTCTGACAACAGCAAGCAGTTCGAGGACATTAAACTCCAAAACTGTTGTAAAGATATGGGAATACAACAAAATTTTACCTCGGTGACACACCCTCAAGCGAATGGTCAAGGGGAGGTCACCAACAGAGCCATTCTCCGCGGACTGAAGGCACCCCTGGACCAAGCTAAGGGACTGTGGGTAGACGAGGTACCCAGTGTACTATGGGCTTATCGAACCACAATGAAGACCACAACAGGCGAGATCCCCTTCAACCTCACTTACGGCACCGAGGCAGTCATCCCAGCCGAGATCGAGGTTTCTACGCTATGTCTGGAAATGTGCGATGACAAAGCAAATGAGGACGAGCTACGCACCAACCTCAACCTACTTGATGAGGTATGGGACCTCACATACATTAGGACCACGGCCTACCAATAGAGAGTAGCTCAGTACTATAATGCCAGGGTCAAGAAGCGGAACCTCCGCGTCGGAGACCTGGTTCTTCGTAAAGTCATGGTACCTGAGCCCAGTGTTGGTAAGCTCGGGCCAAATTGGGAAGGTCCCTACCGAGTAAAAAGAGTGCTCGGGGAAGGAACGTATGAGCTCAAAACCCTAGAAGGGAAGCAGATACCTCGGGCATAGAATATTGTCAACCTAAGGCAATATTACCTGTAATTACCAAACTCCAGAGGAGTGGACTATAAGTCGCTCCCCTAGCCTAAGGGCCAAAATGTCGAGCTAAGGACCTCGATGCCTAGTCGCCTTTTCGGCATGGGTGAACTCTAGGGGAGTGGACTATAAGTTGCTCCCCCAACCTAAGGGCTAAAGCGTCAAGCTAACAAAAGACCTCAGCACCGCATAGGACCTCGTCGCCTTGTCGACATAGGATAAGTGCTTTTAATGCCTAAGGCGCAAGCAGCTCGGGTGTGAACCCTATGATACATAGTCCGCTCGGGCGTACAATGGGTTGAACCCATTAAGGAGGACCGACGTTTATCTAAGTGGCCCATGTGCAGACAGGTCAAGTACATACCCTGCAATGTTGCTCACATCGGTGCACATCATGTGAAGTTGCCCCTACTAAGTACTGGTTGACAGTTTAGGGTGACGATGACCTAAAAATATCCACTTCGGTTACCCTTACTTGTTATCTAGCTCGATAGCTTAATAGTTCGGGGTAAAATAATTACTTCAGAAAATAAAGTAAATTGCACAACACTTAGCAAAAAAGTATCTTTTCATTACAAAGATGTATTCCGTTACAAAAAGTTTGTTACAAAAGGGGGTAAAAAAAAGGAGAAACTGAGCTTGCAGGCTCAAAATACAAGGACCGTTTGAACTACTTAAGGGTGATTTGACCCGACCTCATCATAAGAGGACACATGGACATGACTCAGCATAAGTGACAACTCAGCACGACCAGTCCGCCAAGATCCAACGTAGCAGCTCGGCACCAGATGACACTCCAATTTCCCCGAGCTAAGATTCTCCCAAGACAGGAATCTCTCGAGATTAAGGCACTTCGGGTTGAGCTCGGGAGCCACCTAAGTTAGAATAAATTTACTCCGCCAAAACCTAAGCAGGCCATTTTGGGTAGATGCACCTCGATATGGCACCTGCAGCTCGGCACAAGGTAGCTCGGTACAAGGCAGCTCGCGGAAGAATAGCCCGACGTATCACAGGAAGATCTTCTGTCTGACAACCGTACCTACCAAATCTAGAAACTGCACCCACATCCCTCGCTAGGTGGCGTCGTGCCTGCCAATCCTGAGAGGTGTCCCCCGCCTAGCAGAGCCATACTCTACAACAGTTATTTGCGTAGCCCTGGCAAGTAACGGCTGCAACAGAGAATCAGAGGCGGTTATGCCTGATTTGACAGGACACCGCTATATAAGAGCTCCGACCTCCAAAGAGCAAAGGTATTGCAACTTGCATGATCAGCACTCTAGCTCTCTCATTTCTTGCTCTACAACTCTCTTCCTATTACTAACTTAAGCATCAGAGTGTTCCCGTCGGGCAAGTCCCCCCGGGATCCTTCACCGTCTTCTCTTCCTCAGGTATCTCGTCCATCGCCAGTTAGGAGCGCAACCCCTTCCAGCTAGGAGTGACCAGGTCGCGCATCATCACATGTTTTATTCTAAGAATTAAATTAAAATTAAGAAAAGTAAATATGTAACAAAAATTGAATGGATTTATAGACATAATAGATGAAATAATTATTTAGCATATTTTATTCTAAAAATTAAAAAAAAAAATAAATATCAATGTTTTAAAACACAAAGGCATTCCACTACCTAGAGGCATGAAGCATAGTTCAAAATGCAAGAGGTGTAAGCTTCCTTAAGAAGAGGAAGGAGGAAGGGAGGATTTCATTTTTTTTTTATCTTTAATAAAAATTTTTTATATTAAGAAAAATAAAAATGCATAATAGTTGTTAATAGGGGGGGTCTTGTCAAAGGGGTAGGGGGCAAACCACTTTCTTTTCTAACATTGGCTGAAAATGTAAAAAAAAAAAAATTGAAAAACATATTTAGTTTCACTCCTTTTTCACAACCTCGAAAAAATTTTTGAATCTTGCAAATTTATAGATCTTTTGGAAAATTTTTACAAGATTTGAGACTTTAAAAAGGTTAAAAAGATTTTTGAAGGGTTTAGGAAAGAAAGAGGGCTTCTGAAATGGGTTTAGAAACCCTCTTTCAAAGGGAGTTTTATTTGCGTTTCCACCACAGTAAAATCGTATTGTATCGGATACAATAGTGTATCGGCCGATACAATGCCGAAACGCACTGATACTCAACGATACGGGCACGATACAGCCTCAATACGACGAATAGATACAACACATTCAATTTAGTACCGTGTACCATGCCAAAAACTTGCTAGAACGATGATACATATCAGTCAATACGGGCCAATACATGACAAAATTTTGATCCTTGGGAGCAAGTGTACCTGCAATGGATATCCCCTCCTCTTTATAATGTTTAGTCCTTGGTTTGATGTTTTAATAGCCATGCATGCATACCTGGATTTTCATAAGCATTGTAGAGAATTCAGCCCAAATTTTCATTGGAAGCGACCTCATTTCCACACTCATATAGGTGAACCTATTATGTAAGTGTAAGAGAACTCAACCTGTATTTAATATTACAACTAGCGCTATTTACACCATAGAGATGAGCAAACAAAGTATTAAAATAACAGTGCTCCATTAATTTGTCAATGACTTGTTCTTACCCATTGAATTCCTTCATGGGTTCTCCAATTACAATGGTTAGGTTGTTGTTGCTACAGGCTTAATTCACGGGCTTCAATCCCTTCCCCTTTGATGTCTTAAAGACTATCTTTCTTGTTACTCCCTTGGTGAGAAGATCAGCAAGATTCTTATTTGGCCTTATAAACTCAAGTGTGATCACACCAATTCTTAGAATTATCTTTACAATGTTGTGTCCCAAATGAATGTGTTGACTATTCCCATTGTAAGTGTTCCCATAATTTCTAAAAGTATGAGTAATTTTGAGTATTATATGCATGTTTGTTTTAGAAGGGAATATTTAGGTAATTTCAATAGCAGAAGACAGGTGTTGTCTCCTTAAGAGATGGATCTATGTGTGACATCACAAGGTTGAGATAATGAAAATCAAAATGTTCGTTGAAATGGTTTGCACCTTGGGTGGTATGGCAAATGTTTCAAAAATGTGTCAAAATGTAATATCACTTAATTGGTTGAATTCCAAGAGTTACAAGGTCTTTGCTATTATAGGTGGGGTCACAAAAGTCTCACATGACAGTATGGTTCTAATGAAGGGAGGAAAACACAAGGGATTGAATCATCTGATTGGGAATACAATGGTGTGGCCACATTAAGGGTCTCTTTTGTAGTTGGGGCAGAAACAAATGTTACAAATTTCTAAGGCATAGATGATGATAAGAGGACTATTCCTAGTGAAAAAGAACAAGAATTGAGGGCCACGTCTGGAGATAACTAGGACTATTAGCTCGGGTGTAACTATACATGTGCATTGGCTGTTTTGTTTAAATCATGTGGGGTCAGGATCCAATCATTCATGTTATGTATAATTGGTGGTATGTTTTCAAGGCCAAAAAATGTTTGTGTTATTTGCGAACAAATAAAGACACAAATGGTGGATCTCCAAAGTGGTTGAAAAGTAAGCCAAGATAGAAAATTGTTGGAGTTGTGCCTCATTTGTCATCCACTAGATTACTTCTTTTTTAATCTAACGGTCGGTATAATCCGTCCTTAGGTTAAGGTAGTTTTCTGTATAAAAGGTTTGTTTTGTATGTAGGGTTTAGAGAGAATACAAAGAAACAAATCTGTTTTTTTTTTCTTGATGGAGAAAAAAATAAAGAAAAGTTGAGAAAAAGAGGGTGTTCTTGGTGTAAGAGTGTTTTTTTTTTCTCTCGTTTTTGTTTTTCTTAATGAGAGACAAGGGAGAACATGTGTATAGGAGTTAAGGATAAGTTTAGCTTGCAAGCTACAAGGTACCTATACTATATTTTTTTATTTTTTTTCATAGTGAAAAATGATTTCCATTTCTCCTGTAAATGTAAACAATAAAATTAAATCACATAAATCTCGTGTTCTCGGTGATACTTGTTTTTATTTGTCTTTACTTATATTTCACTATTTTTATTGCTACTAATTTTATTATTATTATTATTTCATTTCAAATATTGTATGATTTCATCCCTTCACAATTTATTTTTCCTTTTTCAAAAAGAGAAAGACAGCTTATTTTAATTAATCATAATTAATTGTACATGTAGGTTAGTTGTAGAGTCATAGTTAATGACCGCTTGGCCTTTACAAGCAAAATATGCCGAAATATGAGCAGATTGAATTAAAGCCTCCGAAAAGCTTGATAATTTGACTCCCGTGCAGAAGCCCTCTACCTACTGAGACTTTTTCTATGATTTTTGTCTTATTCCATTTTTCACTCCATCAGATAACTTTCCTTACTAGGTCTCTATGCTTAAGGATTCCTTTCCAGGCACTGGAATTATTCTTTTTCTCCAATATTTTGAATCTTGTAAGTGGATACCTGAAATGCAAATTTACAAGATCTACATCACAGCCCAACCCAACACATGGTCAACCGTAAATCAAGTCCAACATGGCAACATGTAGCGGAATACGTTTGAAAGATATGATATGAAGGGCCTTATTATTTTTTGGTAGAACATCTCTCGTATTTGATGTCATCATTCATTGAGAACATTGTTGATGAGAATCACCTGGGCAAAGACCTACCAGTAACAGAGGGGATGGACCGGACAAAACAAGAAAGCACAACACTTTGTTGTATCCCATTTAACCTCCCGTCCCGTGGCTCATCAAGGGATATACATGTCCATGGCACCGTTGTGAATACCAATTACATATCAAACTGTTATTTTGATATTCACGGAGTCCTACAAGGACGAGCTAATTCTTGAATTTTTCACGCTCAATCTGGTATGATACCAATAAATGTTGGGTATATACTCAATTAAGACGATCCAAGTCTCTAAAGCAATTAAAAGAATGCAACTCTTAGTAGAATAGGTAGCACAACATATGTCCAATTGCTGAGACAACAATGTTTCTAATTACTGCAATTTTTCTGCCTTTCTCCATACTACCACTAGCGCTCTATTTGTATAGTTACGTGGCTGATGTTGTACTCCCTCCTTATATAATCTATCACCTTGTCCAAGACTATGTCAGCATCTGCTTCTGGCTTGATCCTTACATGGCAGGCTAAGAGGACCTTTCCAACAGTAATGGCCCATATGTGCAGTTCATGAATGGCTACCACTTCATCCATCTCACAGAGGCCCTTCTCAAGCATAGTTGCATCTATTTCTCTTGGCGTGCTCTCCATCAAAACTTCCAGTATGCTTCGCAGCATCTTGATCGTTGTGCCCAGCACAATTACAGAGAATATGAGAGTGCATATGAGATCAATTATTTTCCACTCTGGTTTTTGCCAAATTACTGCACCTCCGATCATCACCCCAATACTCTGGATGGAGTCCCCTAGCACATGGAGATAAGCCCCTTGCACATTAATATTCCGTTGTTTCTTCTGTTTATGACATTCTCCTCCTTTTGATTCACGTGCATCATGGGCAGATTTGTGAAGCAGGGGTTCTTCAACTTCATGCACATGACCATGATCATGTGCATTATGTGAAATAATGCTAATCCCATGGCTGTGGCCATGATCATGGTGGTCATGATCACCATGGTTATGACCATTATCATGTCCACTGTGGCCATGGCCATGATCATGACCTAATAAGAAAGCCATGATCACATTAACCACCAAACCAAATGCAGCAACAACAAACATCGGGAAGCCATGGACTTCACCTGTGCCATGGATGATTCTATCGATGGCTTCATAAACTAGTATCCCAGTAAGGAGCCATATGAGCTGGATGGAAACAAGGGCACCCAAGATTTCAATCCTAAAAAACCCATAAGACTGGCGTGGAGTTGCCTCCCACCCTGATGCCCACAAGGAGAATAATGATATAGCAAAAGCTGCAACATCCGAGAGTAGATGAGCTGCATCAGTTAAGATTGCAAGACTGTTGGCTTTAATGCCACCAGCTACTTCCACACTCATGAAGATGACACAAAGTACAACTGCCATCAAAAGCTTCCGCATGGATGCATTCCGTTCTTTAGCATCCTTGGAACTGGTACTGGCATCTGAAAATCCACAAGGTGCACCACCACATATCTTACTCCCCGCTACACTTGTAGCTCCAAGAGGCACCTCACCACATATATCAATTATCTGACTTTGACGGGAACTTTGTTCTTCCATCTGAAATTTATAATATCATTAGCAGTAAATAAACAAGCCCTATGCATCTCCAACGCATATCCCATATAGACCTGATTATGCTACATTGTGATGAATCGAAGACATTAAAATTTGGAATGTGCATAACAATGGTAACACTATAAACATAGCCTGGAACCTGTACATTGATAAATCATCTACTAATGGACATTGACGATATTACTGAAGGAACAAATAAAGAGTTTTAAGATAGATGTCAGCAACTTATTGTTCTAATGTTTATGTTTTCTAGTGGTTGGTTGCATGCTGCTGTTGTACTAGTATGCTGCACTATGGTATTTTTTTATTGTTCTTTATGTTCTGTTGCCCAGGGGTACTCCTGTCATTTTTCCATGTTACTGTTAACAACACAATTGCCACCCAACACTTTTTTCGCTTTCTGCTCTTCTTCTCATGTGATTATTCTTTCTTTTTCTGCTATTTCTTAAGTTGACTTTTCTTTTTTGATTTCTTCATCATTCAAGTTGAAATGGAAGTTTGAGACCACAGCATGGAGCATGGAAGAAACTGGACAAGCAAAGTTGAATCATTCAGTTCTAGGTGAGTACCAGACTACTTATTGGAGAGTTATTTCTGCCCAAGGAGAGGTACTTCCTGAAACTAAAGAACTGGAGAACTATGGGGATATTATAATAAACCTTTTTTGGCATTGGCTCTTGGACCTTTCTAGATTTGTTTTGCTTAGATAGAGTGGACAATTGCAGCATAACATTAACAATAATAGAAAATACTATAGTGCAGTACATACAACAGCTGTAACCACTAGAAAACACAAAAAGCAATAGAAGGATAAATGGCTAACATCAATCTCCACAAAGTGTTATGCTTCTACATAACCAAATAGCAGTCATGACAATTAAATACAAAATAGCAATAGTTGTAGAAGAGTAAAAAAGACCTTTTAGATATTGTTTGAACAAGCGAATTACTTGTCCCCAGCAGATGAATATTTCACAGCAATGAAAAACAATACTTCTGTAGATCCTCAGAAATATTGTCATAATACTCCCAAAATACAGAATGATGCCAAAATTGTGACCCATTGCTTGAATATTAAACATTCTGTTATAGCAGTTTAGAAATAATCATACTCAGAAGGATGTGTCAGGTTTATGAAAATAGAAACCTATATCTAAAATAGGGGAATTAACTTGTTATTGTCATCTTTGCAAGATGTTTAAGATGAGGAGAATGTCCAAGGAGTTGTTTGTTAATGACTGAAGTTGCTGAACTGAATAATTTATTGTTTAACCTTTTATTGTATAAATTATTAAACAAAACATTTGAGAGTATAGCAATCAACCAATTTTGGCATCAGCCATTAAGTAGCTCGTAACTTCTTAATAAATTATTTGCTGCAAGACAAAACAAATTCATTAAGTTTAGCCACTTCAGCTGTTGTCAAATGAGACCCTAAATCCTTACCACCAATTTCATAGCAAGAATATCTTTCTTTCATAATGGCAATCTCTCTAAATTTTTAGCTATGAGAAAACCTGAGAGGGATAAGTAATCCATGGACCGAGTGTCATTTTAATTTGGTCACTATATATTTGTCTGAAATATCAAAACTTCGACATTTTGATTAGGAGTTAAGCAGAAAATTCTCAATACTCAACAATAGGCTTTAGCACAAGTATTAACAAGCAAATAAAGAAGAGAAAATATAAGAGGAAACAAAAACAAATGTGCCGTTCAGCAAGTCTTTTTTGAAAGATCTTCTGGAAGATCTGACAGCCAAAAGACGTAGTAGGCTTTTACATAAAGATCTTGGCAGCCCACAGTCCGTTTGGTTGGAGACGTGTCTTTCTGTGCAAAGACAAGATGAAATAAGTTGAAAAGCTCCAAATGGAGCTTCACGAAAATAGCCCGTAACGGGCTTCCCGCATCTTTTGGCAGCTAGATCTTTTCCCAACGAAACGGGAAAAGACAAAAACACGGGCTGTCAGGCTTCGGCCCATGCATAAAGATGCACCAAACGGAGCCTAATTCTACTATAGCTGCTGGCTATGGCAGAAACAGAAATAAATGGAATTATTATTCAATTCAATGGAATGGAGCGTTCCCTACAAGCTCACTGAAACTAGGGCACAATAACTCTCTAGTTCCACCACACATAAGAAACTAGAAATTACTAACAATAATAAGTCATCTTTTACTAATAAATTAAAGTTAAAAAATACTATAAACAATAATATGGTCTACTAGTCAAATTGTTGACTAAGACTTTGACCATGACTTGCAGAAACAGAACCCAAAATTCAGCCAATTTAAAGCCTTTAGTTGGGGCACTCCTACATGTTGGACTGAACTGCATTTCTACACTACGGTAATGGAGTACCATAAGTGTACTTATGCCACCAAATTTCAGCCGGACCAAACAAGGTTTCATTGATCAAACAATCACTTCTTTTCTGGTAGATGATGCATTATGCAGGTCTACTATTTAAGCTCGCCTTCCATTTCTTTCTATGCTTCCATACTTGTATCATTAAGTGAAATAACAATGAAGAGGTTTAAAAAAATACTTTATGGTTTGGATTATTTACTAGTTTAGTGGTGGGGAGGAGTGGGGTGGTGTAAGCACGAATAGATAAGTACTACCTTATTTGGATTTGTATGGCACAATTCATCTAATTTCAAATAGTGCACCAAAGTAGAAGCAAACTATACCACAACCATAAAGCAGTAAAATTGCTTAGTTAGACAAATTAAATGGTGAATCATAAGATAGATATCAAAATAATCCACCCTGAAAAGTAAATGGCTATGTGGCTAATTCTCAGAAGAAGATTCTTGTCAATATTTTCTAAAATGAAAAAGAACAGGAGGTCCACAGATCCAACCATGAAGTGAAGTATATGCGATTCCTCTTTGGACCTTCTAATGAAGGTATGAAATCAATCCACAGCCATGGTAAACAACAGGATGAGGCAAATTGGATATAGCGGTGTCCTTTGCCATTGTCGTACGGAGAGAAGAGAAGAGTGGGATCCGTGTCATGAGTTAGATAGAACTATTATGAATGAAATATAAAACCGATCAAAACAATTTAACAGATGAGCATAAGAAATTTGTTTAAGAATCGCAAACATGACAGGGTATCCTGATAAAAGGACCAATCCTATCTCTCCTCAACGATCAAGGAGAAGAAGAGAATACAAGAATTTCTGGAGCCCAGATGAAGAAGAAACAGACCCATCAGCACATTAGTCGCATGAAAACGAATAAAAGTTTTATCCCGAAAAAGAAAATATCAATAAATGATACAATATTCATAAGTAAAGGAATGCATACAAATAATCACAAATGAAAAGATAATAATACATAAGCGAAAAAAATGCTGCAGAGAGAATCATGAAAAAAAAAAACAGAGATCAGATCTAAAAGGAGCAGAGATACAAAAATCAGTAATCGCCCCCATATAAAAAAGAAACAATATCAGTAATCGATAAAGTATGACTAAGCACTATTATCCTTTTTGCTTTCCTTGTGGTGATGATTGAAGCAGAGAATCTTGTCAAAGCGCAAGGGAACGGTACCTCAAAGACACAAAAGGGAATGAAGGCTGGTTGTTATACGACGGGAGTTGGGAGGATATTCAGAGTCGGAGTCGTTGAGACAAAGGCAGCAGTTGCTCTCACAGTAGCAACAGACATTAATAAAAGGGCGGCGGAGCTTTCACCCTGTTGGTTTTCCCTTTTCCATGTTCTAGGGTTTTGGTTCTATTCTGCTGGTGTTGGACCATGGAGGGGGGAGATATATGGTAGTCAATTATTAAGAATACGAGGGGATGGATTCATTTAAGAACTTCTACGGTTCTACCTATTTTTGTTTTTGTTTATAAAGAGAGAAACAGAGAAAGAGAGAAGGAAAAGTGATTTCGTTTGTTCTTTATGATTAATAAATGGCATTTCATTAATTTGAATGACAACAAAGGCAAAGACGTGGTCTGGAGGCAACGGGCCATAAAAACATGACGTGGCTTTTTTTTTTTTTACCCTTTTCCTCCTCAACAATTTGGACTGTTGTGTCTGTATGCATACTATTGTATAATAGGAGGCATATTCCTAAATATGACTTAGCATATTCAATCAGGCATAGATGGTATGACTAATGACCTGTCGCACATCCTCCACCACTTCACGTTTCGATTCTGCGACTTTTTCACGAGTGCGGTGCAGTGCACTTACGTCCCTGCTCGCTTTTCTAACATCTTTTTGATGCATCAACAAAAACTCTTTTACATAAATGAGAATTATAAAATAATAAATATGAAACACAAACGCAAAATTTCCAACATCCATCGTACCTCACACGTCACTCTCAACCTCCAACTATCTTACCTAATAGCCTATTGTTACGGTATGATACGTCTTATTTATGCTTGACAGGCTTACATTAAGGAACATCATTGTCATTTTCACCTGTAAGATTTTTGAGAGAATTGATGTTATCTTCAAGTAGACCATCAAAAGTTTAACGTACTCTTTGAGGAGGGATGGTCGATCTCCTTGGGTGCTTAACTTGGGCACTCCTAAACCAACTTCCCTTGCAGGGCGGCCCTGGTTAATGACTAGCATGGCTATTAGGGTTCCTCATGGGCGCACACATGCTTATAGGGACAGTGCATGGACCGACACTGCCCTACCGACACTCAAGGGAGGCTTGGCATATGGGCCTGGCTCAAGCATGACCCTTCACCACGCTAGCCCCTTGCCCAAGCTGAATGAGCTATTTGTTGCCCATAGCGCACGGGTATGTTCCGGCCCAAGCGGTTGCCTATCATCATGGCACACAGGTGCCTACATCATCGGCATACAGGAGACCCATCACATCAGTGCCCACGAGTGCATGTTCAGCAACATCATGGGTAAAAGTTGCCACCACTCGCACATAAAGCAGTCAGACTTCCTTGAGGCAGCAGCACAATAGGGCCCCCTCAGAGCGAAGATGTAGCCCGAACTGACAAGGCGAAGTGTAGTTTCGAGGGTCAAGAGAGCATAAACCATGAACTAGGTTTGAGTAACCCGCACATGGTGAGGTGAAGTCTACAAGCCAGCATGGTGAAAGGGTACCCAGGACACATCGCCAACAGTAGGAGTAGACCTATCACAGCGTGTTCGGTAGCACCACCGAAAAGCTACCAAGAAGACGGTCGAGCCTTGAGGTAAAGATGGTACATGGGACGGACCTCCGCGAAACATCACACACGATTTCTTCGAGGGCCCTTCTTTCACATTTCAACGGCATAGTCATTGCGCGGTTTGAGTAACCTCAACACAGGGGGTGAAGTCCAGGCAAGCCGGCATGGTGAAATGGTTTCGTCCTCATAAATGGACACCAACATAGGCAAGACCCGAGTTGGCCAAGCAAGCCCTGGAACTGGCATAGAAGTGGATGGCGTGGGACACAGATGCCCATTCATCAGAAAAGCCATTGTCGAGGATGACAATGGATTGAGTAGGGGAGCCTGTTACAGTCTGACACAGGCATAGCCTTGCCTACGCTTGGCAGGCTTATGTTAAGGGACATCACCGTCATTTTCACTTGTAAGTTTTTGAGAGAATTGATGTTATTTTCAAGCAGACCACCAAAAGCTTAACGTACTCTTTGAGGAGGGGTGGTCGACCTCCTTGGGTGCCTAACCTTGGCACTCCTAGACCAACTTCCCTTGCGGGAAAGCCTTGGTTAATGGCTAATATGGCTACCAAGGTTCCTCATGGGTGCACACATGCTCATGGGTACAGTGCATGGACTGGCACTGTGCTACCGACACTCAAGGGAGGCTTGGCATGCGGGCCTAGCTCAAGCATGACCCTTCACCATACCAGTCCCTTGCCCAAGCTGAATGAGCTATCCCGTTGCCCATAGCGCACGGGTGTGTTCCAGCCCAAGCGGTTGCCTATCATCATGCCACACAGGTGCCTACATCATCGATATACAGGAGATCCATCACATCGGTGCCCAATCACCTCTCATCGGTGCCCAATCGCCTCACATCATAGTCATCCCCCTTTAGCATGTAAGAGGCGCCTCCAATGAACCAGCAAGAGCCAGCCGAGAGCCTCGGCCATGTGACTTGAGGTCATGATACAGTGATACTGACCTTGGTGGAGCCATCTCATTAGGCAACTCCTATCCTCCAAGCATACAAAGGCTTGTCCTGGCCTACCTTGGCTTGAATGTCACACGGGTTTCTTCTGCTGTAGAACTACTCCCATGACACTATGGCACCTCCCACCCATGAATTGGGAACATCTTCCGAATGCGGAGATGTGCATGTGGGGCAAGGAAGCCATATCACCTAACTATCATGGGGCTATGCCACCCATGAATTGGGAACATCCCGCATCACCTCCCACACATTGTAGTGTTAGGGCCTATGTCTAATCTTTATATTTTAATTCTCTTTTAACTATTTGATGTTAAACTTTTAGGATTAAGACTTAAGAATGTTAAGAAAATCCTACTGATAATTATAATAATGTAATTGACAATCCCTCACATACAAAATGCATACATTTCCCTACCTAAAACACACACGACAACACTCATATGACATGATGATGGCGCGATCGATGAAATCAACTATGATGGTCTCTCTCATTGAATTCAATCTTTATCCTTGAAGATTCTTATTCAAGCACTCATTTAGCTTGAGTGCAAGGGAAGGAGGTCTTCTACAAGCTCCTAGCTAACTTCTACAGCATGCCCTTTCCACTTCATCAACTATTTCCATTGAGGTGTTTTAGAGGATTGGGATGTTCTATGGTTGAGGATGAAGTCAAAGGCTTGATTCTTGGGTCATCTGAGAGCTGGTGTGGACATTGAATCTGATTGCAAGAATCATCTTGGGTGTAAGCATGGTAAGGTTTAAGTTGGCTTACATGGTATATGGGATTGACTTCAAGCCAAGGGGTAGTTTGAGCTGATAAGTAGATTCACCTACTTTGGTTATGATTTCACAATGTTCCTCATATTTTCTTACAAGCCTAGGGTGAACAATCTAGAAAATTTTATAGCAATGGGTGTAGAGTTTAACTAGGTCCAAGTGTCCTACTTGGAGATCGCCTATCCTGATCCACCCATTTCTTCATTCTCCTTAAGGTTTTTTCTAGGGATACTTTGGTGAGGTCAAGATATATACTTCTTCCACTCCTAGCTAGTGAAGGCAAAGGCTCGTTGGCTTTCTTCTTTGATAGTCCATGCAAACATTCACAAACACCTTGGTAGTTGGTCATTCACGACTTCAAAAGGACTTTAGTTGGTGGAGGTAGGGTGGGCATTCGGTTTATTCAGTTAAAACCAAACTGAATAAATCAACTTTGTAAAGCATAAAATCAAACCTAATGAAGGGTGATTTGGCCCGATCTAGTGAGAAGGGGACATGTGGGCATGATTTGATCAAGGGATGATAGCTCAGCCTGGCAAGCCTAATTTGCAACATTTGAAGCTCAAGTATTTAGCCGTTTCGACCCAAAACCCACCTCAGTGTAGAGGCACCTCGGCATCCAATCCAGTTCAAGACCGAAGAATTGAAGTACTAGCTTGGAGCTAATGACAAAATCGCCATGTAACCGACTCCAAAGGTCTCCCCAACAGATCCCAAGATACTCGACATCACGATGAGCTATTAGATCCCAACTTTTCCGAGATCACGATGAGGACTCATCCCGGCTCTGTCAGAGTCAGAGGTGAAATGACAAACCTTATCTACGTGCTGCTCCTTTGAAAGCGAAATGAACCTTATCTCCATACCCCGAAGATCCTACAGCTTTTTCGTGAGACCCACGACTACTCCAGTATATAAAGGCAGAACCCTCAAGGCAAAGGTACGCGTGATTACTCTACTCTCTAGCACTCAAGCTCTCAAGCATTCAGCTTGCATTTACAGCATACTGACTTAAGAATCAGAATGACCTCGTCGGGTTAGCCACCTCGGGTTCTCTGATTGTTTTGCAAATCACTGATCCAGCTCGCCGTCCACCTGGAGTCTGGATCATCCTCCAACTAGGAGTAGTCAGACCGCACACCATCAATTGGCGTCTGCCTCAGCAACTGGCAATTCGGACGAATTTTGGAGTCAAAATACTCTAAACTACGTCGCCGCTACCTGAAGAAGCGGCAACTGCCAAGATGGTCTTCGAAGACGTAGCCTCCTCGGGCACGCGCGGTGGGGAGGGCTTGCCCGAGTCCCCCTCAACCAGATCTATCACAGGAAGTTGATCGGCAGTTGGTAGCTGCTCGGGCTCAGGAATGACAGCTGGTGGGTGCTCAACGCAAGCCTTCTTGGAGGCTCTCTTCTTCTTCCCCCTCTTCATGCTCCCGAAGAGCTCGTTGGCGGGGATGTCCATGACAGCTGTGACAAAAAATGAGCTATCAAATACAGTACCAAAGTAAAACTGATAGGGAAAGTACAGCAAACAACGACCTACCAGGAGGACTCAGACTGGCCTGCACGAGCTTCTCCTTGGTCACGAAGTCTTCAAACTTCAGGTCAAGCTCCGCCCAAGACTAGAGCGCCTCCCTTGTCTTCAGGTCCAACCTAACGACAGGGTCATGGATGGCTGCCCTCCAATGAGTCGGGAAAGGCCACCCCTCGGTGTTGTGGACCACAAAATAGTGCATCTTCCAGGTCGGGACCTTGTTAGGGAGCTCGTGCAAAAGTTTGAAACCAAAATCATGAAAAAGTGAAATGGTCCCTACGTTGTTGCGGATAGAGTTTGGGTGTAACTGATCTATGGTGATGTTGAAAAATTTTACGATCTCGACTATGAGAGGGTGAAGTGGAAGGCGAAGACCAGCTGCGAGCTGCTCCTCGAAGATCACGATCTCATCGTGACAGTGATCCCAAGGAAAGTTGCCTAAGGAGATGCTATACACAAAGTCGTTGGGAAGTTTCTACTGAGCTACTAAGGTTAGGAGCCTGTCCACCGTCATTGTCGACGGGCCAAAGTTGTCTGGCAACCAACCTCAATGTGAGGTGGAAGCCAGGTTACCTGAGGCCTCTCACTCCCGCCGAGGTGAGTTCACCTCGGGAGGACCGTGGACCGCATCCTGACCCAAAGTAGCCTCCTCGGTAGAACGAGGATCCACGGTCTAAGTCGAGGTACCCACCTTGGCTCTAGTGGATTCACCGCTACCATCTAAGAGACTATCAAAACTAAAGCTAGACATACTAAAAAGACACAGAATCGAAAAGAAAAAGGAAAGGGAGACTCACCAAAAGGAAGATCGAAGAAAGGAAAGCGACCTCGGAAAGTCTTGAACACGACTTCAAAGATTGCGGATCTGCGGGGATCAATGGTCGAGATCAACACGATCCGATGACTCCTAAGGGAACCGGTTGCACGACCCTCGAGGTTGAAATTGATTTAGCATGTGTTTTGACATTTGCAGAGTTTATATAACGGCGTGGCATCCGCGCGTAACTCAGATGTGACCTGGGTTATTCCTAGGTTGAGTCGGGCGACCGAACAGGTCCAACCAACGATTTGCCCGTCAAATTGCCTAGACCTCATGCCAAATCCTCCTGGACCCGTCATGAACTCCCTACACCGGGTTGAGACCCCTAGCTCAGGGAGTGGGGGGCAATTGATGAAGGGTGATTTGGCCCGACCTAGCGAGAAGGACACGTGGGCGTGATCTGATCAAGGGATGACAACTCAGCCTGGCAAGCCTAGTTCACAACATTTGAAGCTCGGGTATTCAGCCACCTCGGTGTAGAGGCACCTCGGCATCCAATCCAGTTCGAGACTGAAGAATCAAAGTACTAGCTCGAAGCTAATGATCGAATCACCACATAACCAACTCCAGAGGTCTCTCCAATAGATCCCAAGATACTCGAGATCATGATGAGCTAACAGATCCCGACTTTTCCGAGATCACAATGTGGACTTGTCCCAACTCCACTAGAATCGGAGGTGAAATAACAAGCCTTATCTACGTGTTGCTCCTTCGAAAGTGGAACGAACCTTATCTCCATACCCCGGAGATCCCAGAGTTTTTTCGTGAGACCCATGACTACTCCAGTATATAAAGGCAGAACCCTCAAGGCAAATGTATGCTTGATTACTCTACTCTCTAGCACTCAAGCTCTCAAGCATTCAGCTCACATTTACAACATACTGACTTAAGCATTGGAGCGACCTCGCCGAGTTAGCCACCCCAGGTTCTCTGATAGATTGTTTTGTAGATCACCGATCCAGCTCACCGTCCACCTAGAGTCTGGATCGTCCTCCAGCTAGGAGTAGTCAAATCGCGCACCATCAAAACCGAAACCAAATTATTAAAAAATGAAAAAAATAACTGAAACCAAAATTTTCAAATTAGTTTTCGGTTATTTCGCTTAAATTTGAAATTGAAATTGAAACCAAAATTTTAGAAAAATGAGTTAACTAAACCCAAAAACCAAAAATCGAAATAATTGAACCAAATAAACAGAAACCAAAATTTTCAATACGATTTTTTTGATTTAACCAAACAATGGTCACCCCTATGTGGAGGAGCTCTTTTATGTGTTGACCAAGAAACCTACAATGTCGAACAAGAGAACCCAATTATTGTCCCATAAGACCTGGAAACAATGTGGAGGTGGTCAATATGTTCCTTCAAAAGTTTACTATAAATTACAATATCACCAATGTGCACAACAACAAGTTGATCTAAGTGAGGATGAAATATTTGATTCATCAAGGTACAAAATGTACCAGGGGCATTAATGAGCCCAAAGGGCATTACAACAACTTCAGATGAATATATCTTGTTACACAAGTGATTTTGAGTTTATCACTGATAAGAGTAGAATTTATCATATTTTTATCCCCAATATTCTGTCTTTTATACTAAATTATCATCTAATTGGACTCATATCTCTTGTATTTTGGTCCAAGGTATGAAAGAAGGCATCAAGAGCAAAGAAAGACAAATCGGATGATTTTTTACAGTTTCGACATCGTTCAGTGATCTGGGCCTAACTCGCGTCTCTGAACTCCGAATGGGCTGATTCAAGATCCAATGGAAAGATAAGAGAAAAAGACACAATTTTCATGTTTTGGGCTTTCGCAGAATCGGCCTGCATCAAAGTCTAATCTGGGCCCGAAGTCAGGGCAATTTCGTAGGAAGGCCCAATCCGCAGCTGAAGCCCAACTCGCAGAAAAGCCTAGCTGAAGCCCAATTCGTAGAGGAGGTCTATTACGAATCTAAGAACAAGAAACTAAGAAGAATCCTTCTAGATCTAAATTTTTGATGTATTCTTAGAGTGAAAAAGGGATTGAGTTCAAGAGATAAAGAGATAATGTTAGAATTAGGAGAGGACTTTCTATTCTTGTAAGATAAACTTCAAGAGGAAGTAGGAGACCACCCCCTCCCCTTCAATCTATATAAAGGAGGGGGCGGACCAGCTAAGGGCATCACTTGATCACTTAATTATTCAATCATTCAACTTCTGATCTGAATCAAGAGCAATGAGCAATCAGTCAAGAAGGGTTCAAAAAGGTTCAAGAATTCAAGAAACTTCAAGAAGAAGAGATCTCAGCACCATGGGCGAATTCAAGAGTTCTTTCTTCCCCTTTGTTTGTTTTAATTATTCCATCATGAACTGATTTGTTTCTTGCTAGGGCTATGGAAAGCCTAACCACGTTAATGAATATATTTTTATTTTCTTGATTTATCCAAGATTGTGATTTCCATATAGTCTATGAATTTTTGTGCTTAATGCAATTAAGAGCTTGGTCACATCTTAATTGATTTGGGTTATGTGAATGAATTGAGAGAGGAATTCACATAATTGATAGAATAATTCATAGTGTGAACTGAATGGTATATAGAGATATAAATACATGATTCATCTGAATTTAATGGTTTTCTTGGACTTAATGAACTTCCATCTTGAGAGCTCTACTTGAGAGATCGAAGAGTTACCTGATAGGAGTAGGTTTAGTATATCTCGAGAAAGAATATTAAATAAATTTGTGAAAATCTTAGCTTATGGGAATAACAATTAGTCTTGGATAATTGAACCCATCAATATTCATTACATTGGTTAGGTGGACCTAAAGTCCTAGCGATTCTATCATTTGTTCCAGTCTTTATTTTTAGTTGTTCTTGTTTCCTCAAATCTAAATTTCGACTATCCAAATAATTAGGAAAGACTATGATTCTAATACTTATTTTGTTAAATCCCCGTGGAAACGATATTTTTTAAACTACTTGATAACTAGTGCACTTGGTAGGGTTATATATTTATAGCTATCAATCACCTTTTGCAATGTGGACTTGGTAGTAGCCAAACCTTAAGTCTAATTAGGTAAAGTACTTAACCTGACTAAGTTGGTCAAAGGGGTTAGCCACTAAGGGTATGGGATACTTGTTCTTGATGGTTATGCTTGTTCTAGGCTAAACAATCAATGTAAAGTCGAAGGGAACTATCGTGTTTCCTCTAAAATAGCATGAATGCTCCAAAGAGGGCCTTAGAAGGTTGAATAAACCTAGCATCCACCACATTCAACTACTTTTGGAGCTCAACTCAAGAGGAGATATTTAGTATAGTGGACAAGATGGGGGTTCAACACCAAGTTCAAATTCAATTCTATGGTCAACTTCCCTTCTTAGAGGTAGCTTCCTCTACAACTTGGAGGGCGTGACATCCTTGAATTCATCCAATACCACTGCAATTACTAAAGGAATGTCCTTTAGGGCTTGGTCCAACATAGCCAAGTAAGTGGTTTCACCCTTTCACACTCTATCTCTAAGCTATAAGGCTAAGAGCATCTTGGGGGTAGCTCTTGTCTCTAGAACCATTGGTGTAGGTGGAGCTTGGTCTTCAAAGATACATACTAAGTTAAGATAGGGCATGGGAACTGCCTTTACTTGTGTCAAGAATTCCATGCCTAGGACCACTTGGAAGTCATCCATGGACACCACTAAAACATCAATCTCTCCTTCCCAATCACCAATTTGTAGGGCCACTCGTTGAGTTATGCCTTGTATTGGTCTGTCATTTGAGTTCACAAGCTTCAACTGATTAGCTTCATTTGTCGGTGTAACTCCCAATTTAATGAAGATGAGGTTGTGTGTAATACTTGTATCCACCATGGCCTTCGTGTGTTTCTCGTTTAGGGAAGTTTCCACATACATTAACCTCTTTCGAGTAAATTTTATCGATTTTGGAAAACTTACCTTCTTCAAAGCATTGATCCTTTATAGCACCTCCATTTTTGTCCCCTTAGGGTCCTCCTTGTCACTATGTTCATCATCACTAAGCTTAGCGAAGAGGGCATTCAATTGCCCCTAGTTAGGGTATTCTTTCATCTAGTGCTTTCCTTTACAGATGCAACAAGGAGAGGGAGGAGTCCTCTTTGTGAACTTACCACACTTGTAGCTAGACTCCCCCTCTAGCCTCTTATAGAATTTGAAGTCATTCAGCTTGCTTGACCCTAAGTTTCCCTTGGGTCCATAGTAAGGTTTCTTATCACTTCTGACTTGCCTTGATATGTGAGTTAATGGATTTAGGGGCATATTTGTTTGACCATATTAGGTCCATCAATTTTTTCACAATTTCCATGACAAGTTTCTTCACGCCCCCGTTGGTGGAGTCCAAGGTTGACCTACCATTGCTAGCCATCCATGAAATTCAATAGCAAGTCTTCGTTAGATATATATGTGATCATGAACATTAGCATGAAGGACTCCTTCACATAGTCATGTAATAAACCATTGTACTTCAAGTTTTTGAGTTTTCGACAAAACTGGTATTCAACATTCTCCAAATAAAATTGGTGTTTTTATCTTTTTCTTGAACACGACCCAAGTATCAATGGAGCACAAGCCTTCCTCTACATCTGCACATCTCCTACACCACCATAATATAGCAACATCAGTAAGATACATAACAACAGTGCATACTTTATCCACCTCATCAATTAGGTTGATGGTAGTAAAATATTATTCCATTTTCTACAAGAAGTTGTCAAGTTCCTAGTTATCTTTAGCTCCCACATAAGGGGTAGATTCTCAGACTTTGATCTTGGGAGGATCTAGAGCTATTGATTGGTGTGTTGGTGGCACTAACCATCAATTTCTTCAAAAGGATCACCTCATCCTTCAATTCCTCAAGTTTTTTTTGTAGCTTTTTACCAAGATTTCTAGTGGGTTGCCTATTTCATCAAGGGTGTCAATGGAATGACCCTCCAATCTCTAACTACAATTGTTAATCTTTCAATATTGAGGTGGAGCTCACCAACATGATTACAAGCTTCACCTATAGCCACCTCACATCACATGATGCACTTGTCCATGGCCGCAAATTTGTCGATGGACTTTTCATGTTGCTAGCCTTCAATGTTGTTCCTTTGACTTTGGGAGAGTTGACTCTAGGCTCGTCCTCATTCAAATAAACCTACGATATTCCCTTTGTATATTGGCATGGATCTCTCATTCCTTCATCATGTTGGAATCGTTGTGTAGCATGTTGATAGACAATGCATGGTTGCTGGTACTTGAAGGTAATCATGCTCTGATATCAACTATCACGGGGCTATGCATCAAGTCCTCGTGTTGCATTCAATGATGATTGAATAAGTTTACGAAATGAACAAAACAATCAACAAGCAACAACAAAGGCAAACGAATTAGACAAAAAGCATTTGTATTGCATTAATGTGGAAAGCATAAACACATAGTTAAGTGTTAGAGGTCCCCCTGCTCAACCATTACACCTCAATTCTCTTCTAACTACTTACCTCCCTCTAAGGCCTTGTTCGCTTTTCGGTAAGTTACTTACCCGGGTAAATGCAGTTACCTGGGCAAGTTTTTCCTGGGAAACACTTACCCGGGTAAATGCATTTCCCATGTTTTTTTTATTTCTCATGTAAATAAGGCAATGACCAATTTAGCCATAAAAAAATCATTATTAAAAGGGACATTTTTGTCCCATTCAAGTGTTGGCAACTTTCCCCCTAGGTGGGAAAGTTATTTACCCACCTAGGAGATGGATATCACTTACCCGGGTAAGTGGTACCCAGGAAAATGAAATTTCCTTGGTCCCCACATAAATCTGAAAAAAGTACAAGGGAATCTTGGTCAATGGGAACCAAAATCCCATTGACCAACTTTCCCCCCTCTCAAAATCCGAAAAAAGAACGCCCCCTAAAGAGGATGTTAACATTTTGGGAATTTGATAGAATGATACATCAAAATGTTAAAAAATCATAGTAATAATTATAATATTGCCATTTGTAATCCCCACATACAAACTACATACATTACCCCACCCAAGACATACAAGATGACACTCAAATGGCATGTTCATAGCACGGTTGATGAAATTGACTATGATACAGTAGTAGGCTAGTACCATCAATTGTCTTTTCCATTCTAAGTTTGGATCACCTGCCAATGAAATAGGTTCCAACACCCTCCAAACATGATTTGGCACCACGCATCTCATACATGACGGATCCTAGTTTTAGATTCCAATTCCTCCATTCCACAATTCTCTGCCTCTTTAAATTAAAAAATGACAAAAATTAAAATACATGCATATGATTTTTATTAAAATGACGAATATGATATATTATATTTATATAAATTATAACATATATTTTATACATGTATCATATAATTATTTATATTATAATCATCACTGGCGAGGGTGGATTTGGCCCACCAATGATATTGTAACACATGGCACCTCGGAACAACTAGGTGACACCCGGAACCACTTAGGCAACAACTTGCCTTAGCCAAGTTGATGGTGTCCCACCTGGCGGCCTGGCACAGACGCCGACCTGGTGGCCTGGCCCAAGCGCGACCTAGCGGCCTGGCACAAACACCAACCTGGTGGCCTGCGAAATGTGCTCGCCGACGAATTCGGCATGCATATCCTAACACTCCCACGATCCTTGGAAGTTGGCCCATGTACCGAACGATCCGGAGGGTGGTCAATGTGCATGGCAGTTACCTCTGGGAATCTCAAACCACTTAGATGACCTCGCGAAAATCTCAGATGCGGTGCATGAAGCCCACGCCAATCAATGCCTATATAAAGGCACCAACCCCAATGGCATAGGGGGGGCAAGTAAGCATATTCTAGCTTTCATACTTTGTGATTTTTAGCTCGCAGTCTACTATGTGAATACTGACTTAAGCATCGGAGCGACCTCACCGAGTTAGCCACCCCGGGTCCTCTGACATTGATTCCTTGCAGGTCTCTAAAGAACAACAAAGCTCAACAATCAATCCAGCTCGCCACCAAGCAGCTCGGCACTCTGGTCAGCTCGGCACCTAACCTACCTAGCTCGGCTCAATCAGCTCATCACCTAACCTGCCCAGCTCGACCCAATTAACTCGACACCTAATCTGCCCCCAACTCAAACCAAATGACGAGGTACTTAGCACAAAAAATTAGTACATCACCAACAATTGATTCATCAATTGGCGCCGTTTGTGGGAAAAGCTACAAAAAGCTAAGTTCTCATCCTCCAAAAATTGATTAATCAATCACCTAAGCCTTTCTCCTAGTGCCAACTATATGAATTCATATATACATCATTTTTCATCATTCCATTATGGTTAGTGTCATATTCAACATTAGATTAAGAACACATAATATAAATCATTATATTAGTTACTTGGGCCTTTCAAAAGAATGATATTAGTGACTAAGGCTCAAAGCCCAACCAGCCCGGCCCATGAGCAACCCTTACTTCCCTAGTCATAAACTCCTAATTGTTGGACAGTTTTTGTATGCCCTTAGCTTCAATCAGTTTTGATGTACTTTTGTTATTTAATGTAAATAAATGAAGTACATGTTTGATTCATGTCATGTGGTATACTTCTGTGTGTAAAGCCCTAAAACTGGACACTTAATGAGACTTGTGTTGGTTTTAAATGTTCATAGCCATTGGATAAGTCTGTGGAGATTTATCCTGCCAAGGTTGACACTGGTGTGCTACCAACTGTTGGGGTGGCTTGTCTCAGCCGCCAGGGTGAGACCCAAGGCACATGCAGTGTAGTATTACTTGAACCCTTGAATCGAACCAAATTTCCAGTATTGCCCTAGACCTTGGAGATTGATGGGAAAAACTGAAAAGTTACACCTGACCCCTAGACCCGATTATGGTACTGCACTAGGTGTCGGATTGGGCTGTCTTTGATATGCCAATCAGTGAGATCTTTAGCGGGGTCAAAACCTGGGTACGTTGGGACAGTTTGAGAATTCATCTGAGTGGGTGATCATAGTGACGGGATCAACCCCTTTGTCAAACAAAGGTAATGATCGGGGATGCACTCTCTCTGATGGAAACCAAACTGCCGGCAGTTGATTTCAATCGTTGGAATTTTGTTTTGCAAAATTTATATATATGATATATATTTAAGTATGGTTTCAAAATGTTTGCAAATGGTTTTAATCTAGAGATCCGTGTAAGTGTAAAGCCATTTGGGATGATACCTGATGGGCTAATCTTACACCTGTCCACAGTCCCTGGGTTTTTATAAGATGGCTTGGCCAAGGACCACTTAGTGTGAGTGTTGGGCCCATAGGGTCCATATGATGGGTTCAAGGGATTCACTGAGCTCACTAGTGAATTTGGCTAGGCCTTGTAACAGAGGCTGGGCTAAACCCATGTGGTTGGTGTGTAGATCAATGCTTGGATCCCACGCCATAGAAAGAAGCCCAACTGGGCACCAGTTTGGAAGACATTTGAGCATATAACCTTATTGGGCCTAAAGCCCATTTCAAACTGGGCTGATTTGATCAGTCATTTTAAGGGGGCGGATCTGAGATTAGGATGAGCCCAAAAGCTTATCTGATCTGTAGATAGGATTAAGAAGAGTCCTAATCCAAATACAGATTTGGATAAGGGCAACTCCTGATATGTTCAGAAAATATTTTCTTAATCATTAAGCAACTAGAGGAAACCCTATTCGATTTACGAGAATTCGAACCCTAGGCACACAGCAGGCACCCTATAGTTTTGTGAGATAGGATCTCAGAAACCCTAGAGAAGAAAAGCAGTTCGCCACCTTCTTCTCTAGTTTCCTCCTGTTGCAGCCACCACCATCTGTTATAGTTCGTTTTCTCTATCAGAGAAAGATCAAGAAAAGTTCTTGATATCAGTATTTGTTGAAAGGCCGATTCGGTTTGGTGCTCATTGTCATCCAAAGGATTCTTGTGAAGGATTCAATGTGTAGGACGCACTCTGCTGGTTCTGTTCCATAGTTGTTGTGTCATCTTCAACAAGAGCAGATCTTGGTGCCTTCTTTGGGCATGAACACCAACTTTGGGAGATATTATTTCTCTGGATCAGGTATAATCACTCCCTTCTCTTTTGGTTCAGATCTGGTTTGGTTCTGGTTTAAGTAGGATCCTTGAATCTTGATTCTAAAATTAGGGAATGCGATTCCCAGTTGAAAGGTAGGTAGAAAATTTTTGAAAATTTCCCTCCCATTCCACAATTGTTTTGGCGTCCATACGATGGATTCTAACATCCCTTTCAGTGGTATAAAAGCCACATGTTCGAATCTTAAACCAAGAATTCAGATCTGAACCTATGCAATTCGATAGATGCTGTTCTATCCGGATATTGTGCAGTTTGCTGTTTTATTTCAAGAAACTCTTTCTTGTTGAGGGCGATTGATCTGAAATTAATTTTGCTTAAATCTGAGATTTATTTAAAATGGTTATTGATTTATTTCTTGATTTAATGGATTGTACATACCTGGAGATCGAAGTGCAGATTTGGCGTAGATTGTCTACGCATTCCCTTTTGTAATTTTTATTCAATTTGGTCTGTAAAATAATTATTTTTTTATTTTTATTTTTTTAGACTGGATGTATAAGATTCAATCAAGGATGTAATTAATTAATAGAAATAATATTTCTATTTTATTTTATTTTCTTGATTGAAGAAGATGGCGGCACTAGAGATTTGTAGATGGAGGGATTGCATTCTGCGTTTTGCAGCTTATGAAACTGCAACCCTAGTGACTAACCTTTGTTTTGCAGGTGGTGCAAACAGTCCATGTCTGATTTTTTATTGTCTAAAAAAATCAGAAATATTAATTTCAGATCTTTCCTTATTTAATTCTTGAATTGAAAATCAGTCTCGGACTAGATTGGACCAAATCTGTTTGGACCGAATCTAGGGTTCGAAAAGGGACTGTTTTCAGTCCAATTTTCTCACACTATCAGGCCCAAATCTGATGTTCAATTGTAGGGAATAATTCATCCCAACCTGTAAAGCCTAGTTTTAAAGAGTTAAAACTTCAAAAGCCCACTTATGTGAGAAAAGCTATATGGGTCGAACTGCTAACTGCCATTCAGCCCATATACATGGATGATATTAATTGCTAATATTGTGTTTTGTTGGGTTGATTGATGGGCTCTACAGCTAGTGATTGATTCGATCAATTCTTCCATATCATGTGATGTGTTGCGACCATGGGACTTCGGCTTGTACCAGATTGGACCTAAGTGCAAGAGAGAGGCGTTGGACAGTTTTTGTATGCCCTTAGCTTCAATCAGTTTTGATGTACTGTTGTTATTTAATGTAAATAAATGAAGTACATGTTTGATTCATGTCGTGTGGTATACTTCTGTGTGTAAGGCCCTAAAACTGGACACTTAATGAGACTTGTGTTGGTTTTAAATGTTCACAGTCGTTGGATAAGTCTGAGGAGATTTATCCTACCAAGGCTGACACCGGTGTGCTGCCAACTGTTGGGGTGGCTTGTCTCAACCGCCAGGGTGAGACCCAAGGCACATGCACTGTAGGATTACTTGAACCCTAGAACCGGGCCAGATTTACAGTATTGCCCTAAACCTTGGAGATTGATGGGCAAAACTGAAAAGTTACACCTGACCCCTAGACCAGATTATGGTACTGCACTAGGTGTCGGATTGGGCTGTCTTTGATATGCCAATCAGTGAGATCCTTAGCGGGGGTCAAAACCTGGGTATGTTGGGACAGTCTGAGAATTCATCTGAGTGGGTGATCATAGTGATGGGATCAACCCCTTTGTCAGACAAAGGTAATGATCGGGGATGCACTCTCTCTGATGGAAACCAAACTACCGGCAGTTGATTTCAATCGTTGGAATTTTGTTTTACAAAATTTATATATATGATATATATTTAAGTATGGTTTCAAAATGTTTGCAAATGGTTTTAATTGCAGGGATTCATTTAAGTAGAGAGTGCAGCACTGTTCCTTGCAGCCGAGAGAGAGGTCCTCTCTTGTTAGGCAGCGCTTGATCATTATGGGCTGAGAGGTTTAGTGTAAAGCCATTTGGGATGATACCTGATGGGCTAATCTTACACCTGTCCACAGTCCCTGGGTTTTTATAAGATGGCTTGGCCCAATGACCACTTAGTGTAAGTGTTGGGCCCATAGGGTCCATATAATGGGCTCAAGGGGTTCACTGGGCTGATCAGTGAATTCGGCTAGGCCTTGTAACAGAGGCTGGGCCGAACCCATGTGGCTGGTGTGTAGATCAATGCTTAGGTCCCACGCCATACAAAAAATCCCAACTGGGCACCAGTTTGGAAGACATTTGAGCACATAACCTTATTGGGCCTAAAGCCCATTTCGAACTGGGCTTATTTGATCAGTCATTTTAAGGGGGCGGATCTGAGATTAGGATGAGCCCAAAAGCTTATCTGATCTGCAGATAGGATTAAGAAGAGTCCTAATCCAAATACAGATTTGGATAAGGGCAACTCCTGATATGATCAGGAAATATTTTCTTAATCATTAAGCAACTAGAGGAAACCCTATTCGATTTACAAGAATTCGAACCCTAGGCACACAGCAGACACCCTACAGTTTTGTTAGATAGGATCTCAGAAACCCTAGAGAAGAAAAGCAGTTCGCCACCTTCTTTTCTAGTTTCCTCCTGTTGCAGCCGCCACCATCTGTTACAGTTTGTTTTCTCTGTCAAAGAAAGATCAAGAAAAGTTCTTGATATCAGTATTTGTTGAAAGGCTGATTCAGTTTGGTGCTCATTGTCATCCAAAGGATTCTTGTGAATGATTCAATGTGTAGGACGCACTCTACTGGTTCTGTTCCACAGTTGTTGTGTCATCTTCAGCAGGAGCAGATCTTGGTGCCTTCTTTGGGCGTGAACATCAACTTTGGAAGATATTGTTTCTCTGGATTAGGTATAATCACTCCCTTCTCTTTTGGTTCAAATCTGGTTTGGTTCTGGTTCAAATAGGATCCTTGATTCTTGATTCTAAAATTAGGGAATGCGATTCCCAGTTGAAAGGTAGGTAGAAAATTTTTGAAAATTGCCCTCGCATTCCGCAACTGTTTTTGCGTCCATACGATGGATTCTACCAGATTGGACCTAAGTGCAAGTGAAAGGCGTTGGACAGTTTTTGTATGCCCTTAGCTTCAATCAGTTTTGATGTACTTTTGTTATTTAATGTAAATAAATGAAGTACATGTTTGATTCATGTCGTGTGGTATACTTCTATGTGTAAGGCCCTAAAACTAGACACTTAATGAGACTTGTGTTGGTTTTAAATGTTCACAGCCATTGGATAAGTCTCGGGAGATTTATCCTACCAAGGCTGGCACTGGTGTGCTGCCAACTATTGGGGTGGCTTGTCTCAGCCACCAGGGTGAGACCCAAGGCACATGCATTGTAGGATTACTTGAACCCTTGAACCGGACCAAATTTCCAGTATTGCCCTGGACCTTTGAGATTGATGGGCAAAACTGGAAAGTTACACCTGACCCCTAGACCCGATTATAGTACTGCACTAGGTGTCGGATTGGGCTGTCTTTGATATGCCAATCAGTGAGATCCTTAGCGGGGGTCAAAACTTGGGTATGTTGGGACAGTCTGAGAATTCATCTGAGTGGGTGATCATAGTGATGGGATCAGCCCCTTTGTCGGACAAAGGTAGTTATCGGGGATGCACTCTCTCTGACGGAAACCAAACTGCCGGCAGTTGATTTCAATCGTTGGAATTTTGTTTTACAAAAATTATATATATGATATATATTTAAGTATGGTTTCAAAATGTTTGCAAATGGTTTTAATTCCCGGGATCCATGTAAGTAGAGAGTGCAGCATTGTTCCTTGTAGCTAAGGGAGAGGTCCTCTCTTGTCTGGCAGTGCTTAATCATTATGGGCTGAGAGGTTAAGTGTAAAGCAATTTTGGATGATACCTGATGGGCTAATCTTGCACCTGCCCATAGTCCCTGGGTTTTTATAAGATGGTTTGGCCCAGGGACCACTTAGTGTAAGTGTTGGGTCCATAGGGTCCATATAATGGGCTCAAGGGGTTCACTGGGCTCACTAGTGAATTCGGCTAGGCCTTGTAACAAAGGTTGGGCCAAACCCATGTGGCTAGTGTGTAGATCAATGCTTAGGTCCCACGCCATACAAAGAATCCCAACTGGGCACCAGTTTGGAAGACATTTGAGCACATAACCTTATTGGGCCTAAAGCCCATTTCAAACTAGGCTGATTTGATCAGTCATTTTAAGGGGGCAGATATGAGATTAGGATGATCCCAAAAGCTTATCTGATATGCAGATAGGATTAAGAAGAGTCATAGTCCAAATACAGATTTGGATAAGGGCAACTCCTGATATGATCAAGAAATCTTTTCTTAATCATTAAGCAACTGGAGGAAACCCTATTCGATTTACAAGAATTCGAACCCTAGGCACACATCAGACACCCTGCAGTTTTGTGAGATAGGATCTCATAAACCCTAGAGAAGAAAAGCAGCTCGCCACCTTCTTCTCTAGTTTCCTCCTGTTGCAGCCACCACCATCTGTTACAATTCATTTTCTCTGTCAGAGAAAGATCAAGAAAAGTTCTTGATATCAGTCTTTGTTGAAAGGCTGATTCGGTTTGGTGCTCATTGTCATCCAAAGGATTCTTGTGAAGCATTCAGTGTGTAAGACGCACCCTGCTGGTTCTGTTTCACAGTTGTTGTGTCATCTTCAGTAGGAGCAGATCTTGGTGCCTTCTTTGGGCATGAATACCAAGTTTGGGAGATATTATTTATCTGGATCAGGTATAATCACTCTCTTCTCTTTTGGTTCAGATCTGGTTTGGTTCTAGTTCAAGTAGGATCATTGAATCTTGATTCTAAAATTAGGGAATGCGAGTTGAAAGGTAGGTAGAAAATTTTTGAAATTCGCCCTCCCATTCCGCAACTATTTTGGCGTCCATACGATGGATTCTACCATCCCTTTCACTAATTACTACTACTAATCATGGGCACAAACAAACCAAAGCCCATTCCAACCTTTGCAAAAGAAATCTTGTCTATTTCCATGTATGCCCTTAGAGTTTGGCCAAGTGGCAGCCATTCCAGTTTTAGTAGCACTCTCCTTTTTTTTTTTTTGCAGTGTTCTATGAGTTCATGATGTTTGTGTTACAAATTGTATTACCATTCACCAATAACTAGCGGTGACATGTGCGGTGCACAGGCTGTTGTTTAAAAAAATATTTTTTAAGTGAAAAAATGAAGTAAGAGTGACTAACAGTTTTTATATATTTTTAGTTTTTTAATTATAAAATAGTAGAAAATTAATTTTATTTTCTTTTCAGTTATTGAGCTTCGAACTTATTCTTTTGTATATAGCTTATATAGTATGAGTACATAAAATAACTACTTAGCATGAAAATCATTCGATGGTAGCTCAATTGATAAGTTTAATGGCTAATTGTAGTGGAGACTTGAGATTAAATACCGTTGTTCTTAGGGTTGGGGGATAGGCTACCCCTATTGTGTAGCCATATAAATCCAAAAAATGTGCTTAGCATGAGATCAAAAACCAAGTTAAAAATACAATTTCATAATTGAAATGACACAAATAACCCATGGAAAAGGAGTAATGATTTCTTTAGACTTTTATACAATAAGAAGATTGGTTTACCCCATGTTCTGGGTGGGCAAATTTGGGTTTTGACATTAGTTTGAGTTCAATTTAGGTTTCATATTTAGGTTGGTCCTTATCCTACCCCAACCCATCTAATTTACACCCCTACTTTATTAGAGAGAGCCAAAAGGGATTAAGAGAGATTTAAAAGGAAAAAATGGGTTTAATGGGGAGTGATTAAGAGAGATGCTATAGATGTTGACTATTAAGGTGGAGGAGAGAGAGACTTGAGAATGACTTTAGTAGAGAGTAAATATGGATTTTTTGAGAGACAATAAAGACATGTCAGGGTTTTATTTTTGATTTATTTTATTTTTAATGAAAATTTAAAAATAAATATGCACATGTATGAGAAAAGAGAGGAAGATAAGATATGTGTGAGCTTTTTGGTGAGAAGACCCCTCCTCTCCCCCTCTTTCTTCTTTCTATTATATATTTATAGATAACACCCCACTAGCCACTTGCCAGCCATAAACTGCATATGCCCCACAACCACTCAATCTTTTATTTCGCATGCATGGCTGGCATGGAGAGTTATATTGGTTTAGTCCAGGCATGTCCAACACAAGGTCTCAACAAGCGGTCCCAACATCCATCACATTGAAAACATCTTGCCATGAAGGACAAGGGAAAGGTTCCCAACATCCATCAGTTTCTGCTCCCAACAAAAACCGCTTCCAACATGTTCCAACATGATCCGACACCACACATCTCGGGTGAGATATGCAGTGTTCGAATGCATTGGAAGCATTCTTTAGGTTGTGAGTAGATCTGATCCCCCCCCCGCCCCCCATGTCCAAGTAATCCCACCTCTGGTTCTACACTTTTTAAAAAACTTAAATATATCTTATGACTTTTTTAATATATCTTTCCTTCTCTTTAAAATTTTCAAAGTATATCCTAAATTTTTCAAATTCATGTGGGTGTTGGGCATGTCTGTAAAAAACGCCAAAGCACAATAGGATGAAAAAAATAAAAATAAAGAAAGAAACATGATAGTTTTCACGAAATGAGATAATGACTGAAATTTTGTTCATTTCAATATGTGAATCCATCCTATCTCTAACTCCAATTTTTTTCTTCTCAATATTCATGAATTGTAGATTCCTGAAACCCTGGAAATGGTCTCCAACCAAGACTTGATGAATGAACATACTATTGGTTGTTAATATCTTGTTCTGTAAAACACATTTCTTCTGGTTAGCATGACTTTGAGTAGGAACTTGAAAGATGAAACAAATCCCCTCTCTCTTTCAACCGTTAAATCCAGAATATCAAATGGAATAAAATTCATAGAAGCCTTAATTCCTATAAACAAATATTTAATATTCACTTTTCAATCTCTCTCCTAATTTTTAACCTGTATTTAGTATTCCGTTTTTTTCTTCTCTCCTCTCATTCTCTTTTTTCTTCTTCCACCTCAATTATCCTTCTTCTATTTCTATTGAAAAGGGAAAAATAGGGTTTTCAAAACTTTAAATGAATTTACGAATGTTTCATTGATGGAGGGTATGTTTAAGTCCAATGTTTTTGAACCGCCGTTGACTCAGATGGTTGGATTGTTTGGCCTGGGACCCGTCCAAACAACCGGTTCCTAGCCAAAAACCATTGAATTGGTCAATGACCCATTGACCTGGGCGGTCGAACCACCAACCCATTGAATGTTTTTTAGCCATTTTTATTTTGATTATTATTTTTAAATTTTTTTTGGTAGAACGGACTGTTTGTTTGAACCAAATGGTTGAACTGTCAAGCCAGAAACCAATGGTCAGAACAGTTCGATTCTGGGTCATTTTTGAAACATTGTTTAAGTCTGATTGAAATAGCCCATAAGGTATATTTAAGTCTATTTGAAAAACTTAAAATATATTTAGGTGAAATTATGAAAAATCAGGATACGTTTAAATCTTTTACCCAATAGAATACCTAGAATCAGTGATTAACCCCCGAGTAAATTGGGTTAGGCCAGTAAAAGGAACCTCTTATAGAAATTGAGGCACTCACCAATGTAGTGGAAGTCGACTATGTATTCACAGGCAGGATGTGGTTTATAGGGGGGCTACTAGTAGGCTAAGAGGGGACTGAAAAAAAAATTCTGAAGGGGATTACAGTCCAAAAATCTCGAAAAAAAAATCTATAAAAAACTGAATTATCTATTTATATATTTGGGATTTTCATTTATAACCCTGATTTGTCTTATTGCCATTATGTGTCAACAGGGCCATAGCTGACCTGTCTTTCCACCTTAATTATCCACAGTCCACCATTACCGTTATATTTTCATTTAATTATTCACCAGCCCATACCTCACTTTATACAAGACTCGAGTGCTCTAGTTTATGTTACATTGCAGTCCAAGCCCAACTTCTGACGAGGCTATTACGTGATACGTGCACTGCCACCCTATTATAATACTTGACCCGAGTCTGGAATAAGAAAGAATTCATTTCATTTTCTGACATTATACCTTTGAAATGATTCAAAGCAGATTAAAAAGATAACATTAAATATATAACTATTTGATCTGGTCTCACTTGACCCATCCAATCATATGATGCATGGTAATAAACTAATAATAGTGTTCATGGTGACAACCTTTGACCCAATTTTTATATATCCTTGGCTGCTTTATTCAATAATATCCAATATGTGGATAACATGAGAGAGTAACTGGCTTTTAAAGTGTAAAAGAAATGGCGGGTCGGAATTTTGTTAAAATTTGAAAGAACCCTATCCAAAACAGTGTAGAATGTTAACTTGAACTAATCCGAGTTGCACCCCTAGTTATTGGGGGATTATACTCAGTAAATCCAATCAAAGGGCATTTAGTTCAGATAATTGGTTAGCCATAAAAAAAAAAAAAAAAAAAAAAACTGAAGCAGTTAATTTTGCTTTTAAAAAATACTTAGGCTGTGTTTGGTTGCAATGCAAATACATTTGTACTGATGTAAAACGATGACAGTGCAAATGATTTAAGTGTAAATTCTGACCTATTTTGTTTCAAATTTTAGCCTTTTCTGTTTGATGCAATAAAAATAAAGTAAATTAAGACATGAGGTAGGATAAAGTAAAATCCAAAACAAAATTAAACAAGAATTTGCATTTTTTACATTTGCACTCGTATACATTTGTACTAGTGCAAATAAATTTGCACTGCAACCAAACATAGCCATAATTCAAATAAGGTGGGACACTAAAATTTCTAATTGAATTTTATTAAAACACATCTACCACAAAAAGAATTTTGTTAAAATACAAACATTTACAAATAAAACCTTATTTGATCTCTTAAATGAAATAAATAATGGATTAACAAAAAAAATCAAGTAAATAATGGTTGTCAAGCACAATATGTCAAAATTATGGTTTGAAAACCAAACCGGACTGGACAGTTAGACTGTTTGACCCAGGAACCGATCATGGCTCCAGGTCTGGTTTTGGACCATAAAACCATTTAACTGGGGTTCAGACTGCTTCGGGCCATTTGACCCAGAAACCGGTGGTCAAAACAGTTTCGTTTATAGGTCAGTTTTTAAAACCATGGTCAAAATAATATCCCCATATTAAGTATAGGGTGATCATTATGTAGTATAGATACAGTTTAGTTTCAGTGTTTCACTTCAATCTTCTAAGTTTAAAAAAAGAACAACCCTCGAAATAAAAGATGATTTATACTACATAAACCCAATTCTGGTCGGAATCATACTTTACCTAATGGGGGAAATTGGCCTTCAAATTGTTAAAATAAAATTCAATAATCTAGATAGGAAATCAAAATAAACCAATTGTATCACAGAATAAGTAAATTGATAAGATTCCTACCTAGGAAAAGTATATGCTTAAATGAGCAGAAAAAAAAAAATCAATCCCTGCCAAAGAAAGAAGATAGTAGGAGCGAGTTCAGGTCACAAAAAAAATATATATAAAGAAAAATAAAAGCAAAGAATAGAAGGTAAACCTGAACCAAACTAAAATAAGAATTCCAACAATATATATGAATTAAAGACTGAGAGTGCATTAGAGAGAGAGAGAGAGGGGTGATGAAGCAGATAAAAAAAAAAGAACTGAGATAAACACAGGACTGTCATGGTCAAATTAAAAGAAAATTCATTGACCATCCTTAATTTGTCACCCAACCTGCATAAGGTATAATATCTACACCTTTTTAGTTTTTAATGTCCTAGACCTGTATATCAGGACTCCGCCATATTAACAAAAACTATTTATGGGTACGTAGAATGAAGAAGATAAAAGTTGTGGGACAAATTTTCAAGGGAAACTGAAATCCAATACAAAGTGAAGAAATAAACAAGACAAAGTTTGAACATTCTCCATAAAATTAATACACAATAAGGTTTACAGTTCTAGCTAGAGTTCAGAGAAAGATGATAAAAGCGAATAAAAGAAAGCAAATTCAAAGCTCGACTTCAAGAGCGAATCTAGAGCTTCAATTATTCTTGAACAGCTCTAGGCAATGTTGTTGATCCAAGTTCCTGCTCCAGAACTTTTGATAGTACTCCTCGTAAGTAAAACTCTTGTACATGGCAGGAGTTCCGTCCTCAGTGAGCCCCTCCGCCGGGGCGATCACTGCATGATTGGCAGGGCACAAGAATGTAGCCACCGAGATCCTTGGCTTCTCAGTGTTGACGACGGCTCGATGCCACACACTTCTGTACTGCCCGTTACTCAATGCCTACAATTAATTAATTTTTGGATTTGAGTTGATCAAGGTCCTTACATTATTACATCATTTTAATTCATGAAATTGGCCATTAATTAGTGTATTTTGTTACCTGTAATTGATCACCCATGTTAATGATAAATGTATCCGGTTGGGGATTTACCGCAAACCAGTTTCCATCCTTGAACACTTGCAAACCAGCTACTTGTTCATCTTGAAGAAGGATGGTAATGGCGTTGGGGTCTGTATGAGCCGGCAATCCATATGTTAGCTCTGGTTGGGGGCATGGTTGGTAGTAGTTAATGGCCATGTGTTGCCCTTGTTCACCCAAAACTTTCTCCATGTATTCTGCTTCTAACCCTAAGCTCTCTGATATGTATTCCAGTAATCTGAACCCAAGTTGCCGAACTTCTTTACTGTATCTACTTACTACATCCCTACTCATACCAATACAACAAACCTCAACTCAAACCATTATGGGGTGGTAAAGCTTTATATCCAGAAGCATTAATTCAATAAAAAAATATGCATGGACCCGGCCATGATGGAGATGGAGTGGTGTATGGTCATTTAATTACAATTATATGATTATGAATACTTAATAGTGAACAAAATACGTGGAGAGCAAAAACCGGATTCGTCAGTCATTGAAAACTGGATCATCCCAATAGTTTTAGATTGGAAAAGATAATATATGAACAACCTAACTACATCATCCATGAAAGTGAAAATGGTTCAGAATGAAACAGACCCAAAATCTGGGTGAACCAAAGACCAACCGGTTTGGCCGTGGGTTCAAAACACTGAACTCGTCACCACACATATGAAAGAAAGCCCACGAACAAAAGGGCGATCAAACGAAAAGTCCAATAGTTAAGAGAGAATGACTTTGGTTAGGTTTTCCTTCACTAGTTCACTGGCGTGGTATGCAGCTGCCCCACGTGTGAAACTATGCGATAAGGATGGCAGAGCAGCAATCCACACCAAAAAGTCCAAATTGGAGAATGGAGATGGCCAGATGCCGATGGGTCGTGGGTCATGGGACTGGATTCACTTTCACTCTTTTTCTGACGTCACGTGGAATTTTTAGATTTTTCCAAACAAGAGAGACGTAGCTAATTTATCTACCGTTAGGAATTGCAACGGGGCGGGTTCGAGGCGGGCAGTACATACCCCATCCCCGACCCCCAAATCACCCCATCCCTGTCCCCAATCCCCAACGGGGAAAGGAATCCCCGAAACTAAGAGAAAGAGAGGACCGTTGGGATTTGGGAGAGTATGTCGATGATGATTGATGAGAGAGAGTCCAAAGGGTGACAGCGGCGACGACGATGATGAAGGTCAGCGGTCTGCGTATCAGCGACAAAGACAAAGTCTCTTCCTTAGTTCTCTGCCTCTCCTTTGTTTGATGTCCGATGAGCGAGTGGGTAGTGGCAACAGTCAGTGATGGCAGTTGGCAGTCGGCGAATCGACAACAAAGACGAAGCTAGGGTTTACTAGTTTTGTGGTTTAGTCACCTCTCTTGAGCCTTCTTTGTCGAATATAGAAGAATGAAGACTGGTAACTCATTTAGTCGAGGGTTAAGGGTTTTCCAACTTTTCAAGTTTTCTTGATTTCTTCGAATTATGTTTTAGACTTTCAGTTTTTACTGTTTTATAAATAAGTTAATAATTATTATACTTATATAATATAATGTTATATATAATATATATAATATAATAATAATATAATATTATATATATAATATTAATCAGGGATGGGTCAAGGCGAGGATTGCATTCTTCATCCCCATTCCCATCCCCGATCAGGGATTCATGAATAGCCCCATCCCCGACCCCGACCCCGCCAAGGTACCCCCATCCCCGACCCCAACGGGTTGGGGAGCCTGGGTACCCATCGGGGACGGGAAAATTGCCACCCCTATCCACCGTGGGAGCTTGGAAGTAGGAACCTAAGTCAAGTGTATTAGATTATATCAATCAATTGGCCGAAAAGTTGGAAAATTCAATCAATTGGAATATTAAGACCTATCTATTTATGACCGGATCATATCACATCTACATAACTTATAAAAAAAATCATATCTGCATAAAATTAATTATTAGCCAATCACCTCAGCTTGGCACCTCGGATCAAGACCTCGACTACTAAGGCTGCAACTTGGTCGGGATGATGTTCGGGTTAGGGTTAGCGTTGAATTCATGATCTCGACTTTACTATCAATCCGATCCAATTCGAACTTGACTCTATAGTATATGCCATATATAAATATATGTTATATGTAATATATAAAATACATTTATTTGTTTAGATGCATGATATTTGTATAACCTCCATTACATAATATCATGTATTTCTTTTAAGATAATCACTTCACTAAATCCTAATTAGAAAGACTAAAACCTTAATAACATTATTTTATGTTTATTGAAAATTTTATTCTTCATCTCCTCTTTGTTGTTTGTTGTCCATAAAAGATTTATCATAAGTCATAACTCATAATAAGCTATAGTTATTTCTAACACTTGTTTTTTGAATTTTGTACCAAAAGAATAAAAAAAAAGTGTCAACAAACAAATAATAATGAAACGTAAGATTAATATATGTAGCGAAAGTTGAGCTAAGATCTAAAATCGAGAAATTCTATGAGGTTTTAAGGGATGGGAAGAAGGTTGGGTTGGGCCCAACCCAAGTCCAACCCAACCTGAAATTGGCTTCGGGTTGGGTTGGTCGGGTTGAAGGCCGGGTTGGGGTAGTTTAGGGTTACTGGTTTAGAGCTTAGGGTTGGCCTCAACCCGACCTAACCCGGCCCGACTTACAACCCTATCGACAACTGAGGAAGGCCTCAATTTGGCACCTTGGCTGTTGAGGGGGACCTCAACTTGACACCTCAATAGCTGAAGGAGACCTGCAACTAGAGGCAATCAAGTTGAGCCCAAACTTTCGAGCTTTTGACTTGAGTTGCGCTTGAACTTAAGTCTCTAGCTTGAAAATAACACAAACTCGAGCCTAATAATTTATTAGCGAGTCGATCTCGAATAGCCAAATATTTGATTCGGCTCAAATTCAATCCTAAGATCTCCTACACTTTACTCCTTGTATGAAGGTGTATACTAACTAACAATTGGAAATTTACATGCCAAAGGGGATGGTTTAGAATTTTGATGAATTTTTATTGGTTAGTGTAAATTAAGAGGCCAAAGGGGTGGTTTAGAATTGTGGGAATTTTTTGTTGGTAAGTGTACGCCCATTAAGAGATCGGACAGTATTTTTGAGTGGAATCCAAGAAAGACAAATTTCAAAGAAGAGAAAGGCTGAGTAAGAGGAAGAAAATCGTACTTGAAGGAAGAAGGATGAGAAGGCCATTCATGCACGTATTTGTCTAGAGGATAACAATGAAGGCGGAGATAGTCTCTCCAGTTGCGAACCGTTTCTTTCTTCACATTGAAGCTCGTAGACAATCTTAGCGTCTTGGATGGATCATCCGAGTAGTACTTCATCTTCTCTTCCACTGGCATGTGGAAGAACTCCTTCGCCATTTCCAACATTCTCATCGTTGATTCCACCGGTATTCCATGGTTTATCACCTACGATACACCCATAACTAATTAACCATCAATAATATAATAAGATTAAAGAGCCCCCACCTCATCAAGAAATTAAATAGGATATAAGTACATATACAGACAGTATATGTATTGCAGAGAAAGAGAAAGAAAGAAAGAGAATGAAGTGAAGAATAGCAATAGAAGACCTGGAAGAAACCAAAGCAGCGACATGCATTCCCAATTTGCTGGCTTATTCTACTTCTGTCCACGCAAGCCAAATCCACAACCGGAATGTCCGGGCAGTTAGTGACTTGTGATAGTCTAGGCCTCTCGGATTCTGGCCGGACATAGTTCTCCGGCAGGGTTGAATATTGGAACCCGGTGGAGAGGAATTTCGGTTCCATGGATTGGGTCGAGAGAGAGAGAGATGATAAGATGGCAGGATGTGTTGCTGAATGCTGAGCGACAACTTCCAGGAAAGCGAGAAAGTAATTATTAAGCTTAAGGGTCCCTCACGGAGTAGGATATACTTTAGTTGATTAAGCGTTGACGACAAGTTAAAGTCTACGCGCCACTAATTGATTGACATCTGTTCGATTAAACAAGAGTGTAATGAGATAGCTGATAAAGTAGCGGGTAAAGTTGGAGGGAAGGGAGAGATACAAGATGTGCTGATCACAATACATTGTTGGTCACGAACATCTAGTTATATATCGAAAATATCGGTATTTTAAAGTATAACCAATGTTTCTGATGATGTGCAGCAAGATGTGCGTGGCCAGTAATGTGTGATTATCAGTATCAGCATATCCAAACTCGAGATACAATATACTTTGTTTCTCCTCCTAGCTGGCGTAGGGGCCATTTCTATGGCCTAAGCACAGCATGGAGATGTAATCTTTTGTCGTAAGAAGACGTTAGAGGCTTCATCAACAAATTTGTTAGTCAATAAATATAATAATAAAAACATGTTTATGTAGTACTGTTCAAGTTTGAAAATGCCACTTTAGATCCTAAAGTTTGAAAAGGGGCCACCACAAGTAAACTTCAAGATCTATAGTGGTATAAAGTTAATCTTAATTAAGATAATTAAGTAAAGTAAGCCAACTATATAAATTAAACAATTAAATAAGTAAATTATATTAATCAAGAAAGCTAAGTTAATTAAATAAACAAAATTAATCAATCTAAATAAGTAAATTAAGCCAATTAAGCAAGGTTTTGAAAACCATCCAAAATGAAACTACTTTGACCACTAGTTTTTGGGTCAATGGTTCGATTGTCTAGTTGAAATGGATCAGCCCGTGACATTTTGAAAAATAAAAATTAAAATGATATGAAAGCCATTTATTGGATCAAACAGTTTAGCGGTTCAACCATTCAGCTTAGCTGTTTGTTGACCAAGTTAATGTTCTTTTTCTCGAAAACTTCGGACCAGGTATAAAATGGAACTGGATATTTGATAGGTTCTTGGGTCAAACGGTTTGATTGCACGAGTCAATCATGATTTTAAAACCATAAAACTAAGCAAATTAACTAATTATTAAGATAAGTAAATAGAGCAATTAAAGAAATTAAGCTAATTAAACTAAATAAGTAAATAAATCCAACTATGTAAATTAAGCAATAAGTAGATTAAACTAATTAAAGAATCTAAGTTAATTAAGTAAAATAAAAAAAATAAAGCTAATCAATCTAAATAAGTAGGTTAAGCCAATTAAGTGAATTAACTAATTGTTTAAGTAAATTAAGTAAACTAAGCTAAGTAAATAGAGCAATTAAAGAAGTTAAGCTAATTAAACTAAATAAGTAAATTAAGTCAATTAAACAAATTAAGCTAAGTAAATAGAGTAATTAAATAATCAAAGATAAGTTAAGGTAAATTAATAAATTAAGTTACTTTTAATTAAGTAAATAAAGTAATTAAAGAAATTCTGTAAAGTAGATTAATTAAGTAAATTAATATTGTTGGCTTACTATTACTTATGTTAATTAAGTTAGTGTTTAAGTAATAATTTACTCTTAATTGTGTTAATTATTTACTATTGTTAATTTAATGACTTTAATTTGATAAAATCCTTGAACTAAGTAACAAAATTTATTTTTTAACACAATTAAGAGTAACATCTAAAGTGGCCAACTTTAGGGACTAAAGTTGCCTTTTCAAACTTTGGAAGGCGTTGGCCCATATTCTCAGACTGGGCCCTTTCAAAGTTTAACAAACTCTCAACCTTAGCCCAAACTGCTTCTCTAATGTCTTGATCCATGCCGCCTCGACCAACTCAATTACCAACTTCAAGAGTGATTGATTCTTCTCATTACTAGAGAATAGGACCAATTGTTTAAATTGGTTGAGGAGTGACCATTACTGTGGAGTTGTTAATATACTGAATTCTCTACCCTTTTTCTTTTATCTTCTGTTCTATTAATTTTTTTTGATACTACGATAAGGGCATGTGTCATGCACACTTAGAATTAATACTTAAATGGTATAAAAGATGAAAAAATCATTTAAATTTTGATTTTTTCACTGCATTTTTATAAATGATTCAATTTATTAATTGGATTTGAAGAATAAAGTATTTGAACAACTATCATTTATGTGCTACTAAAATGTTTTAGTTTCACTTTTATGTAAGGTTTTAAAAGCCAACTAAAAAATAGAACAACTTTGGTCTTCAGTTTCTAATCAGCGGTTCAACCAAACGTTTTGGCCCGTTATAATCTGAAAACCCCTCTATTAAGGTACGATCCAAAGGTGATAAACTTATATATTCATATCAAGACTGAAACCCTCTATTACAAACTTAGAGTAACTTAGTAAGAGATGTTCAATCAGTTATTGTTTGGACCATGGAGCGAGTAAGAAAATTTAAAAAGTATGCATGAGGCTATGACAAAATCAAAAAACGTGGGGAGTTTGGATCTCTTCTTCACAGAGCATGCCTCATATCGACCTCACAGCATGTTTTAATCGTGTATTGAAAACAATGGCAGAGTTAGAAATTTTCTTTTCGGGGGGCAAGTTAAATAAGAAAATGAGATGGGGAGTAGAAGATGTAGGGCTTTGAGAAAAAATGGCCTAATAAGGTTTGGGTCTATTGTAAATTTTTTTTAGTAAAGGGCAAACCTTTTAAAGTATTCCTATAATTTAGTTAATTGATAAATAGTACATTTACTGTTTGATTATTATCTTAAAGTACCCTACTATTAATGACAATTGTCATCACCAACAAGTTGTAAGAGAAATGAAGAAATGTCCCTTTTTGCCCTTATTCTTTGCTCAATGAATGTGATTCTGTTTTCACCGGAAGCGACCTCAAGTAGTCTAATAACAATCCTGATGGAGCGCGATCCGGCCGGTCTTAGCTGTCCACGACCTTGCTTCTGAACGGGGTAGCAGGGAACCTGAAACGGAGGAGATGAGGAAGCTCCGGGGGGGAACCCGGTGTAGCGGCTCCGAAGCTCAAGTTAGAATCCTTCAAAAGCAAGATAATACCAGATAGCGCAAAGTTTGCATACCTTGTTTTTTGGGGGCAGGGGGCTCTTATAATCACTTCGCGCACTCGCTCCGAGGCCCTTGTCAGATCGGATATGATTACCCTTGTGCTTGTCAACTCGGCCGTCGTCCTTTCTGCTGGGACAGAACCGTCACTACCTAACCGTCTCTCTAACTGGAGATGGTGGTGTCAGTGGCGGTGGCAGGTGGCCGTTTAGAGTGCGGCCGCCAAACGTCAGATCCCAAGTCAGTCAGGTGCGGCGCCCTCGGGCATGGACTTCCTCAGTGTCAGGCATGGTACGACTTGTTTGGTTTTGGTGCCCAGAAGGTGATGCGGAGTGCTGAGCGAGGCGAAGTCTTGAGCTCGGATATATCTATAGGGCAGGTCAGTTCGGCGAGGTGTATCCCGAACTGTTACAAGGTTGGCCAGTTCGGCGAGGTGTATCCCGAACTATTACAAGGTGGCCAGTTCGGCGAGGTGTATCCCAAACTATTACAAGGTTGGCCAGTTCGGCGAGGTGCATCCCGAACTGTTACAAGGTGGCCAGTTCGACGAAGTATATCCCGAGTTGTTACAAGGTTGGTCAATTCGGCGAGGTGTATCCCGAGCTGTTACAAAGTTGGCCAGTTCGAATTACTCTGGTTTTGGGCTAAGGGTGAGTTTGGGCCCCCCGTAGGGAGTTCAGTCCACCGGTGTTCCCTTGTTCACGCCTTAGGCTTGGCCCCTTTTGCCGAGCTGTTGTTTCTGTCACGTGTCGCGTAACAGTGAGGTCGGGCCAAATCTTCCCTCATCAATTGCCCCCCACTCCTCGCGCCAAGGGTCTTGCCCTGGTGCGGGGAGTCTCGCGAGGTAGTAGGTGGATTTGTCCCGTCCTTCAAATCATGACTGCAAGAGTTGCTTTTGCCAGGGTTCTTCGGTTTCCGAGAAGGCTGGAAACATGCCTACTCATGAATGTTGATGGTTGTGACAGCGCGCGTTTTAAATTTCAAAAATTCGCGCCACTGGGACGTGACAGCGGGTCATTCAAAAGGCGTGCCATGCATCAGTTTCGGAAAGACGCGTGTCGAAGCGACGTCGGTTTCAAAAAGGCGTGCACTAACGTTTCGCTTTTTTCGGAAAGACGTGCGCCAATCACGTCTCGACCTTATGGGACGTGCGGTCAGCGAAAACGTGGGCCGTCGGATCGTCTTCGATCTGCACAGTCGATTCTTGGTTACTGTAGCTATAAATAGTGGGGGACCCCAGTCGATTTGTCACTTCTGCAGTTTGTCTACTGAGCTCGCGTCCAACTTTTCAGCTCGCATCCAAGTTTTTTCCAGCTTGCATCAAGGCTGGTTACATAGCTTCAAGGTTCTTTGGCTTGTTCCAGTCTCTAGAGCCTTCAAACTTTCTTCCGGTGAGTACTTTCCTGAATCCACCTTTTCCCCAATGTCTAGCTTTGATAGCTCAGATGATTCTTCAAGTAGGACCGGCGTAGGTTCTACCAATCGAGCCGTGTCCCCCGATTGCCTCAGTGATCCTGAGGTGGAACTCGAGGACTATGAACCAGTAGGCCAAGCCGCTTCGGGCAGTTTGGCGTCTACCTCCCGCCGAGGTCGGATGCTAGACAGGTTTGATCCCTCGACCATGACGCCTGAGGGGCTTCAATCCATACTTATGTCTTACAACCTTCCTGGGGGGTATACATATTTTATTCCTTCAGGTAGCTTTCCTTGGGAACATGGTCCTGATGAGATCGTGATTTTTCGAGAGCAACTCGCTGCGGGGTTGTGACTTCCTTTCCACCCCCTTCTCGTCGAAGTCATAAACCACTTTGGTGTCACCATTGGCCAACTTCATCCGAACTCTATTCGGAACCTGGTGGGGACAGTTTCCTTTTTTTGCGAGCAGAACTTCCCCTTGGACTTGGAGATATTCTCCTCTATCTTGATGCTCAAGAGACAGGCGGGTTCTCTTCCTGGGGGAAGACGGGCATATTACCTTTCTCCTCGCCAGGGTTTTAAGCTTCTGCACGATCTTCCTAATAAGGTCCCGGCATAGAAGCGGGACTACTTCGGCGTGCGAAGTGCACAAGGATGGCCCTTTCAGACCGGGTGGGGTGAGGCCGCTCCTGATTTAGGCGTTACTCTCAATAAAGAGATGGTGAAGGGCCTCCAGCATGGACACGACAAGGTTTAAAGTGCCATCACTACTTAACGGAGGCCAAACTTATTGCGGCCGACCTGAGTTCGAGTAGGTTTCTAGCTATGCGGTTTCTTGCTTGCTTTGTTCTTTTCATTTTTTCTGATGTCGAACTCGTTTCTACAGGTGTGATGGACGCGGAGAGAACTCGTGGGGGGGCGTCTGTTCCAAGGTATGAAGAGGAGGAAGCAGGTCGCCAAGCGAACTCGTACCGAGCTGCCCCTAGATGAGGAGCCCCAAGTTCCAGACCACACACCGGAGGATCTGCCCAGGGAGCCCGAGGTGACTCCACTGATGCACGAAACTGTCGGGGTGCCTTACGCTGAGACCACTCATACGGGCGCTCCTGCATACTCAAGTGCTCCTGCTCACTCTAGGTCCGCTCATACGCGGGCTGGGCCCTTGGGCTCAGGAGCTCAAGGGGAGTTCAGGAGCGTGTTGACGCCGAACTACGCTCTTCAGAAGAGTAGGGAGACTACTTTCCCTGAGGAGATCGCGGCGTGGACCGATCTTCCCTTGAATCAGGTTGCCTGCCACGCCGTAACACATGCTATGGTGGTAAGTTAGATTCCGTCTGCCTTTTTCATTTTCTGTCACTTTTGTTGTTATTGCTCACTTGTTTCTTTTGGTAGGTGAATTCTTCAATTCATGCCTTAGCGGCCCAAGTGGAGAGGAGCTCACGACAGGCGCGAGCTGCTGAGACTGCCGCTCATGCTGCTGAAGAAGCTTTCTGTGTTGCAGAGGCAAATACCCAGGCTGTTGAGGCGGCCGCTTATGCTGCCGAAGAGGCTGCTCGCGTCGCGATGGCCAGGCAAGCAAGGTCTCAGCGTGACGCCGAGGCCATGAGGGAAGTTGTCAAGCATATGGCGAACTTGAAGTTGGATTTGCAGCATCAAGTCGAATATCTTCAGGAGGACATCAGGGAGAGAACACAGATTTTTTCCCAAGGCATTGAAGATGCCAAGAAGAAGGCAGTTGAAGACTACATTGCCTCTCCGCGTTTTGACGATCTGATGGTGGATTCTTACAGAAGGGGGTTCAAATTGAGCAGGTGGATGATCCGGAATACGTACCCCGACCTCGATGTTAGTGTCATATCCACTTCACGTAAAACTCAGGAGATGGCCAATGCTGCCGATGGCGAGCCGGACTTTGAAGTAGAGGCAGGGCCTTCAGGTGTTGTTGAAGTGCCTTCTGATGGCGAAGAAGTAGCTCCGGGCATGTAACTTTTTTTTTTGTAAGTCCCTTCTGATGGCCAATGTACTCCTGTTTCTTGTAACGGAATAGATAGTCTTTTTGCCCAAGTGTTCCTTTTCCCCGAACTGATTCTTTGTCGATGCCACTTTGTCCGGGTTATTATACTTCCGCGACCTGTTTTGCCACAAAGGCTTTTTTGCAGCAAACTGATTTTTCGACGAGCTGATAATATGCTTGACTTCTTTGCTTGTTTACGCCGAGGTTCCTCTTGGCTCTGCATCGTGGCCCATAGGACCTTATTTCGTCCACTTCGCTTGGCGGTTTATAGGTAGTATCGCCTTAAATTCACAATGTTCCACGCTCGAGGTACTTGTTTGCCTTCCAAGGTTTCGAGTTCGTATGCACCCCCGAGCGCTCTTTTTACTTTATAGGGCCCTTCCCAGTTTGGTCCAAGTTTGCCCACGCCGGGTTCGGGCACCATAATCTTATGAAGGACCAGGTCGCCAACTCGGAAGCTTCGTTGCTTTACTCTGGTATTGTAGTAGCGAGCTACCTACTGCTGGTATGCCGTTGTTCGGATGTGTGCAAGGTCCCTTACCTCGTCCAATAGGTCAAGGTTGGTACGTAACTCGTCTCCGTTCATTCGATCGTCGTATGTTTCTAGTCGCAGTGTTGGTACTTCGATTTCCACCGAGATCATTGCTTCAGTGCCGTAGGTGAGGTTGAAGGGGGTTTCTCCCGTGGCAGTTTTTTTTGTAGTTCGGTGAGCCCATAAGACACTTGGTAGCTCTTCGGTCCACAATCCCTTATCTCGATCCAGACGTGCTTTCAATCTGCGCAGGATGGCTCTGTTCATTACTTACGTCTGACCGTTTCCCTGCGGGTGCGCGACTGATGTAAAGTTTTGCCGAATCCCCATGTTCTGGCACCACTCTTGGAACTTGATATCCTCGAACTGCTTGCCATTGTCAGAGATTAGTACCCGAGGTAACCTGAAGCGACATACTATGTTCTTCCAAAAGAAGTTCTGTATGTTTCGGGCAGTAATAGTTGCCAGAGGTTCGTCTTCTATCCACTTCGTAAAGTAATCTACTGCAACAACTAGGAATTTTCTTCCACCTGTTGCTGGTGGGAATGGCCCCAGGAGGTCGATGCCCCATTGTGCAAAGGGCCACGGGCTGGCGAGGTATTTGAGGTCGGAGGCAGGTTGATGGTGGATATTGGCGTGCTTCTAACACTTGTCGCATTTTCTGACGAGCTCGAAAGCTTCTGCCTTCACCATTGGCTAGTAGTATCCTTGTCGAAGTGCTTTTTGGGCGAGTGCTCTGCCCCCCAAGTGTCCGCCGCACAGGCCTTCATGAGTGTCGCGGAGTATGAACTCGGCTTCGACAGGTCGCAGGCAACGCAAGTGGGGGAACGTGTAGGACCGTCGGTATAACCATTCATCTATTATGACGTATTTGGCTGCCTGGCGCTGCACCCTCTTGGTCGCATTGCGTTCTACAAGGAGGGTTCCATCTATCAAGAAGCTCGCGAGTGGGTCGATCTAGCTTGGCTCTGCTTCCAAGACGGGAGTGACCTCCTCTGTGTAAACAGTTCTCATGTTGTTGTGACTTGTGCTGGCTAACCGGGATAGAGCGTCGACCTCAGTGTTTTCTGACCTCGGGATTTGCCTGATGAAGTGTGACTGGAAGTTGAGCAGGGCTTCTTTTACTTTGGCCAAATATGCGATCATGGAGAGCTCTCGTGCTTCATACTCGCATGTAACTTGGTTGACCACGAGCTGGGAATCGCTACAGATGACCAAGTGTTTTGCCTTTACCTTTCGCGCTAGGTCCAGCCCAGCTATCAGTCCTTCGTACTCTGCCTCGTTGTTGGATGCCGCAAACTCAAAGCGTAGTGCGTATTCTAATTTTGTGCCGCCCGGGCCGCATAAGACTATTCCAGCTCCGCTTCCTTGCCGGTTCGAGGAACCATCCACGTGAAGGATCCAGGGCTCCTCATCCCAATTTGCGTTTCGCCTGACCAGGAGAGATGCCACACTAGGTGCTACTTCACGGGGTTCGGATTCTATTAGCTCGGGAGCTCCGGGTTCGCCCGAACTGGGGACCTCGGGCTCGACCTGTGGGGCTTCGTGGCTGAAAGTGCACTCGGCGATAAAATCTGCCAAAGCTTGGGCCTTAATAGCGGTTCTTGGTTTGTACTGGAGGTTGTACTCGCTGAGTTCGATGGCCCATTTCGTCAGTCGACCGGAAACCTCGGGTTTGAGTAAAACTTGTCTCAAAGGTTTGTCAGTCAGGACGATGACGGTGTGAGCCTGGAAGTATGGGCGGAGTTTTCGAGCTGCTGTCACTAGGGCGTATGCTAGCTTTTCTATTTGCGGGTACCTTGTCTCTGCTCCCTGCAAAATTTTACTAACATAATAGATGGGTCGCTGGACCCGGTCTGTTTCTTTTATTAGTACCGAACTGACCACCTCGTCGCTTGCCGAGAGGTACAGTTCTAAGACCTCGCCCACCTCGGGCCGGGCTAAGGTCGGCACACTAGCGAGGTAACCTTTTAGCTCGTCAAACGCGAGCTGGCAGTCCTGGGTCCACTCGAACCCTTTGCCTTTGATTGCTTTGAAGAAGGGTAGGCAGCGGTCTGCTGATTTGGACATGAAGCGGCTTAGAGCGGCTATGCGGCCGTTTAGCCTCTGAACCTCTTTTACTTTCCGATGTGGTCTCATATCTAGAATGGCTTTTATCTTGTCCGGGTTGGCCTCAATACCGCGCCGATTGACAATGTACCTAGGAATTTGCCCGAGGTGACGCTGGAGACACATTTGTTGGGGTTCAATTTCATGCTAAACTGATGCAGGATTTGGAAGACAGAATCTAAGTCTTGTATTAATTCTTGTGAAAACTGAGTCTTGACGACCATGTCGTCTACATAGCACTCTATCTTCGTGTCAATCAGGGGCCGAAACAGCCTATTTACAAGTCTTTGGAAAGTCGCCCCGGCATTTTTCAGTCCGAAGGGCATGACCTTGTAGCAATATAGGCCGAACTCGGTTATGAAGCTGGTTTTTTCCTCATCGGATGGGTCCATCCGGATTTGGTTGTAGCCCGAGTAGGCATCCAGGAAGCTTAGCAACTCATTTCCCGAGGTCGCGTCCACTAGGCGGTCAATTCTGGGGAGGGGGAAGCAATCTTTCGGGCAACACCGGGTTGGCCACCCAGCTCGAGTAATGGACTTCCCTTATGAAGTCTGCTGCGAGGTGCTTCTCGACCTCCTCGTCGACCGCCCTCCAACGTTCTGGGGCTAAGTTGCGTTTCTTTTGTCTAACGGGTCAGTTCGATTCGTAGGGGTTCCTCGATGGAAGCTCCGATCTGAAGTGTGCGAGCTGGGTCCGTAGCCGAAGTCGGGATTGCGACCGTTTCCTCTGAGGGCGAAGCTCGTTCCTCACCTTGCTCCGCAGGCCGCTCCAGTTCGAGGTCATTGGCTGCCTTGGTTTTTCCCTTCAGGGCGGCAACATAACACTTGCGGGACTCGAACTGGTCGCCCCGTGCTACCCCCACACCGAAGTCCGTAGGGAACTTCATGGCCAAATAGTAGGTGGAGACCGCCGCCCGTAGGATATGCGTGATCGGCCGCCCTATTATGGCATTGTATGGGGAGGGGGTCTCGACTACCAGGAAATCATGGTTGAGTCTGACTGCACAAGGCCATGTGCCGACTTCCACAGGTACTGTTATTTTTCCGAGGGGCCTGACTTCCTCTCCGCTGAAACCCACCAGGGGAGTGTTCACGGGCTTCTTATAAAATATATAATATGTATTTTATATATTATATAAAATATATAAATAATATAATATTTATTAAAATATATATTTATAATTTAATATATATATATATATATATATATTTATTCTTTTCTTTATAATTTCAATCTCTCTCTTTCTATTCAGCTGCTTCAACATTAATAATAATAATAGTATAGGCTTCGGACCCGAGTCCAGGCTTGGATTTCAGGCTTTTTATAAGGGTCGGGCTCGGACCCAAATTGTAAGCCCAATAGTCGGGCCAGACTCGGGCTCAGGCCTTAAAAAAATTTATTAATACACAGTAAAAGCCCGACCTAGACCATGAACAGGTCTATTTACGAATCTATTAAATAGGATAGGGTTGCCAAAGTCTTGCATTATCGGAAGATTCGGTATCAAATCAAACTGAGCCAACACAATAAAGAAAGAGGCACCACGGTGTCTTCGGTGTGTGGGTAAAAACGATTTATAAATCCAGCCAAATTCTCTATGATTTTCAAGTTTATGATTTCATCATCCTCTAGACGATAATGATAATTAATGATAAATCAGTCTTTTCCTTTATATTGACGTCAATATTCTTTCACCTGGAACACGTGTCTTATGATTTGATTTGGCGTATTAAACTTGATTGTAAAAATGGAATAATTGAAAATAAGATTTATTTCCAGCCGACTGTTCCACCCAACTACCTATCTTCTGAAGACTTTGGCCTTCTGCGCTACGATAAGAGCACCACCAACAGTTGAGTTCTACACTTGCATACAAATTTGATTGATTCAAAATCTGAAACCAACTTTCTAGAGTTTCGTCAATGCTATGCACATCACTACATATAAGGCATAAGCTGGTGGTCATTTGTGATTTGTCCTTTTCTTATGTTACATAATACCTAATACCCCTGGTCCCATTTGATGATCTCAGCTCCGGCTAAGGCTTTTTTCCTACACCCAATGAATCATATTCATAGTTTAGTATATTCGTCTCCCCTTTTCGGATGATTATGTTCGTGTTCATATGGCAAGTTTTCCTGGCCTTGCCTCCCAACCCAATCGGATTCGGTAGACAAACTTTTGTGGTGGGATGGGAATGTATGGCCAATAATTGAGATATTCGATGCCCCTATATATTCCATTAATGATGTTAGTTAAGTGTGAAATCAATTTAAATTTATAATTTTATTTATTCCTTTTAAGTTTCTCAAAACAAAATCAGACTTTCAATTAAAAAAAATTGGGGGTATTAGAGAATACTAACCTATTCAAATACCTCATCTAACATTTTAAGTTTTTAGGTTAGATGTCACTTAAGATGGTAAGAGAGTCTGTTTGATCAAGTAATCTAATCCCATTATAATTAGTTGGTTGATTTTTCCTACTAATGACGATTGAGGTCAGGGTTGAGTAATAAAAAAAAAATCGGGGTTGGGATGGAGAGTACCTCTACACCCCAACCCCAACTCCACCCTGCTGCCATTCCTATTCACATTATGTGGCAAATTGATGTAACGGAATCTGTTCCTCATAAATGAGCATATCATAGGCACATCCACCATGTATAAATATTAAGTACGGAAGATATTCTCAATAGATGATAGGATGTGCGTGTGAGACACCAAGTGTGAAGAGCAGATCCGGTCTCCAAACTGACAACCATCCAAAGGGCAACGTGGCAATCTGGATCTCATTACATTCCAATTTCCAATAACAGCCTCACCCCTGTCATCAACCACCAGTCCACAACAACAACAATGAAACCAATAACCATATAAGTAGATCATACCCAGACCAACAATGGTTGAATTGAAGATGAACATTTCACATTTTCACCTTGAAATTAAATTAGCAATGTTATATTTCCAACCTAACCACACGTGGTATTATATTGTGCATAAGAATCTTTAATTTCCTACATACAAAAAATTCATTAATACAATTCAATCAAATGTATAATATGATTTATTAGAAACTCCATACCCACCAAGCACATCATCATTCAGTATTTTGAATCCTAAACAGAGAGAGAGAATATGAGTTTATGTTGTATTGGAAGCGGCAAATAATTTTTAGGTAACTCTTCTACAACCATTCACAAGGAGATGCATTAAGTCTTCAATTTGGATCTGTTCATCATCCAATCATCCATTTTCAAACCAATCAACTTGGCAAATTGGCAACCATTTAATTTGAAGCAAAAATCTATATGCAGCAAAAAACGTAATTGGCTGTATGCAATGGTCAAGTATGTAAAAATATACTTTAGAATTAATAAAAAGTAAATAAATTGATTGAGATCTAAATTTAACATGCATCTAATATTAATGAACCAATTAACACTGCCTGCAGCCATGTGCATGCAGTACCACCTCCAGTCTACGTTTATCCCCAAAAAAGCAAGGAAATACATGTTCCTGCCTTGGGGCTTGGGGTAGGGATAATGCATTAATGCCACAACCACAAGCGAACCACATAACATAACCGATCCATAATCAGTAGTCACCACATGTTCGATTAAATTCCTGACGTGTTTATTTGTTATTGTGTTCTGTAGCTGTCATACTAGCCTTATTTTGTAGCACATCCGGATTTCCTGAGTCAATGACAACATTAATTAATTCATATTAAGCAAGTGCAGAGGACAGGTCGCTTCATGGAAATAAGATACTTTGGTACACCATTAGCATTAGTTTCTCGCACATGGAGGAATTTAATTTTAGGCAAATACAGAGTCCAGACCATGAACTGAGACTATCCACCAAACAAATTTTCACCTTTCCATGTTGATGGTTTTACAACTAATACAAACCATTTACCACCAATCAACTTCAAGTGAAAATGGAAAGCATAAGCCCACAGAAAACTTTTCAAGTCAATAGATTTTGCGACGTCTAGCAGGCAGAGAGACAGACACAGACACAGACTGGGTGTGGAAGGCGATGTGTAGGACTAGGACGGATCTGAGATGCCAATTGCCAGAGTCAAGTACCGTCCAGAAACAGTGAGCGATCACGAGTTACGACCAAACAATAGGAAAATGAAACCTCCTCTTAACATTATTCAATTTTGTATCGAGTTATCTGTCTATCACGGGAATGCTTCAGATATGAGAGATCAGGATGATGACGATCAAACAGTTGAAACGACTTCTCCTCATATGTTTGTCCACTTTGTGAGAATGATGCCACTCCAAGCCAAGGTTGATGGCTCCATGGTCACTCACCAGTCACCACACATCAAAATCTTCCCGAAGAAAGGGATTAAAAGGTTCTTCTCACTTCTCTTTTCATTTTGGAATGCTGCGTGGATTGCGGAATGTTGAATATCTTAGTTCACACCTACATAATTCCAAAGATGCAACTCAACTGAGGTTAGGTCGGGTTGATCTCAACCCTATCTGGCCCAACCCAATGTGTTCAACCTTCATTAGTCCATTTTGACCCTAACCCTAATACATCTTCACACCCCGATGCAAATAATCATGGTTTTCAAAATCGGATCGGACTGGACGGTTGGATCAGAAAAACCGGTAACCGGTCAGTTCTTTGGTTCCGATTTTATTAAAAACTGAAAATTATTAAAAAACATTGGAAAAGTCAGAAAACCACTAACCCGAGCAACGGTTCACGGGTTAGTATTTTTATTTTCAATGTTTTAAATAAAAAATAAATAATAAAATACCTTCTATATCCCCAATCCAGTTCGAATCCCTTACTCCCTTTAACACTTGCAACGGCAACTTGTAGCGACGAACAGCAAACTGCGAACGGTGAATAGTGAACAAAAAATAAAATACCTCACCCTCACTAGCACTTGCAGTTGGGACTTGCAATGGCGAATGGTGAACGACGAACAAAAAATGCACCTTCACCAACACTTGCAACGGTGACTTGCAGCTAGACCTATTCATGGGCCTGGTTGGGTCGGGCTAAGTTTGGGCTAGGTTTTTATTCATCATTAATGAAAAATACATTAGGCCCGAGCTCGAGCCCGAGCCTGGCCGATCAATGGGCCTATAACTTGGGTCCGAGCTCGGCCCTGATAAAAGTCAGAAGCCTGAGCCCGAGCCTAAAGCCCGACCTAATAAAAAAATTTACAATTTTCCCAATTCAAATTAGAATTAAAAATTCAGATGGTTTTTTTTTTCTATTTAAATGAACAATGGGCCTACAAGATTTTTTTCCCTTTCTTTTACGTTTTAAAACACAGTTTTACATTCTTAAATCAAAAAATTTATTCAAATAAACATTAATTACATAACCCATTTTAAGTCTAATTTTAGGTCAGGCCGGACTATTTTGACAAAATCGAACCTGACTCGAATTTATTGTGGGACGGGCTTTTTGACCCGAGTTTAAGCCCGCAGGCCTATAAACATGTTCTCGTCCGGGGGCCAGGCCCGGCCCGTCGAGCCACCAGGCCCATGAACAGGTCTAGTTGCAGCCATGAACGACGAGAGTGCAGCAGCACTCGACACTAGACATTGGCGACCAAGCCCACTGTCACCGTTCGCGATCATCTCAATCCCGAATCGCAATCGTCTCGATCATTTCTATCTCGAATCCATCTCCGGTCGCTCCTCTCTCATCTCCGCCTCCGTCCAGCACTTCCGATTACGATGACACTTATGAAAACGACGTCCATGTTGTCGCTTACTCTATCTCCGAGGTTGAGCAAGCTTCCACGCTCGCAATTTCGGATCTCAAGTCCATCGCCGGTTGCATGATTTCCTCGAGCTACAGTAAAGAGATCAAAGGTCTCTAGTGTCTCAGAATCGAGCAACTCACCGCCTCTAGCATCCAAAAGATGGATTGGGAAGTTGGGATGTCTTAGACCTTAAGATAAAAACCTGGCTCAACGCCGCCAAGGTCGCAGTCAAGACTCTTTTTAAAGGGAAGAGATAAGAGAGTTATTTGCTATTTTTTATTACATATAAATATTTTTTATCTTTTATCTATTTATAATATCACGGGTCAAACGGTTCGACCTGAACGATTAAACCATGGAACCAAAAAACGGTGCCCTGACCGGTTTGTTCTCCAGATCGGTTTTAAAAACCTTGCAAATAATTACAATGAAAACAAGTCCTCTTTATTAGTAATTTAATATTAATATCAGGGTAAAATACAAAATCCTCCCTTAAAATTTCTGACGATTATAAAAGCCTCTCCTATAATTTTATTTTAGCAAAAGCCTCTCCTAAATTTTTAAAGAATTCGCCAAAAACCTCCCTCTCGTAAATAACCCAAACAGAAGACGTTTTTATTTATAAAATTACCTGAGGCTATCCAAAAAGAAAACGTTCATATTTATAAAATTACCCTGAAGCATCATTTAAAGATTTTGTAAAGTAGCATGGCGCAAACACATATCCGGCCTCCTCAGTTATTTGGTCCCACATTTCCTATCCTTCTAGTGAGCTTCTCGGCAAAAAAAGCTGATTTTTCCCTGAAGCTTCCATTATCTAACTATTTGTCGTTATGCTTGTTGGATTGTTGGGTTATGGAGTATTTCTTTTTCATTAATGCAAGTGGAACGTGTCGGTGCTGCAAATAATAAAAGGTTCAATCACTATACTCTTTAATGACCGTCTTGGGATGGCCATGTTCTGGTTAGGTGAATTCAGTCAACAAATCTGAATGTGTGCGTACTTTTGTATAGACAGTTATCACAGTGTTAGAGTGAGCTTGAGCCTCGGCCGAATACGAATGACCGGCGTTAATTCCATTGCCCGATATGTGGTACCATCGATCACATTGCTTGTGGTCCTCCTGGTCTTGTGTTGGTCGGCTCCATGACTGAAACTGCATCGGTTTAGTTATGGGAAGAAGGAATTTTTATTTATTTGTTTAGATATTAATATGAGTTTTGATTGGGCAGGAATTTTTATTTATTTGCTTAGATATTAATATGAGTTTTGATTGGGCAGGGCTGTTTATGGCGCTCCAACAGTAGTAATGGTTGCGGCTTCCATTGCTATTGGCTTACGAGGCCTGCTCCTCCACATCGCAATTTTACAGGTCAAGCTCCCTCAAGGGATTTGTCCATTTCGTCTTCGCCAAAGAGTATAACGTTCGTCTAGCAATAAAGAGCTAAGCTCAGATTTGATATGTTGTTAATTTACCGTGTTCAAAAATTGATGTTGTTCAACGTTTAAATTTTAGGGCGATGTTTGGAATGTTAATAGCGTTATCGATCACATTGATTTACTACCATGTTCAGAGATGGATGGTTTACCGCTACTGGAAGAAAAGAAAGAAGGCGCAAAGGATTTGGGTGTGTGATAAGGGTAATTTCGTAAATGCAGATGAGTAATTTTGTAAATGGTGAAGTTTTCCCTCTAAGTCGTTGAATACAGAACTGACGTCAACTATAAGTTTTCCCTCTAAGTCATTGTCTAATTATTTAAAAATTCAGAGGAGGTTTTTACTAAAATAAAACTATAGAAGAGGTTTTGATGATTGTCAGAAACTTTAGAGGAGGTTTTTATATTTTATTCTTAATATTAATATATTATAAATTTCAATTATGGTTGTTATTTGTGGAAAGCGCTAATAAAAGATAGAATACAGAACTGACGTCAACTATAAGTTTGAACAATGGGCTCAGATTTGTGTTAAGACCCATTAAAAACTTAACAAATTCCCAATCCAATCTAGGGATAGCAATTTCTACCCTACCTAGCAGTTATCTATTCCAATTGGGTGGTATTTCCTTGAATGATAGGTTTTGGAGCAAGGAGGGTTTTGAGATTTTACAACACATACGGGTATAGATACAGTACAGTATTGAGCTAAACCTGATGAGGGGTGATTTGACCCGACCTAATAAGCAAAGGACATGTGGACGCGACCTGCCAATTAGATGATGACTCGGCACCTCCGGCCACCTTAACAAATCGAGTCACCTTGAGTGTCCCGGTCACCTTGAATAGCACCGAAGTCTGGGTACCTCGGATGACCAAATCTATCGAAGTGACACGTAGCAAATTTTAGAAGCCCGCTAGCTATCTCCGAGCTTTTCAGGATCATATCGTGCAACCGTAGGCCTCATCCTCATCCTGCCCGAATCAGATGGACACGATGAGCCTTATCAGCCAGCACGTTATCCACCTCTCGAAGCGGAACAGACTCCTACAAATCGAGTCGGAGATCTCAGAGAGGTTTCATGAGGCTTACGGCGATTTAACTATATAAAGACATCAGCCCCTAGTACCCATGGAGGTGTGCGATCAAGTGCATTCTAACTCTCAAGGTTATTGCTTTCCAGTTCGCAATTCACTACTAAGTACTAACTTAAGCATTGGAGTGGCCTTGCTAGGTTAGCCACCCTGGGTACTTTGATCCATCTCACTTGCAATTCGAGCAATCCATTTGACAACCGACATCCGAGCTACCTTCTAACTAGGAGCATTCAGATCGCGCACCAGCAAAACCCAACCCTCCCTAACCCTATATTGTTGAAAAAAATATAACATTTATGTTTTAGGTGCTGAATTTAATAATATTTTTAATTTTATGTGAAAGATAACTGATAACTTATGCATTTTTTATAATGTATTAATCTAATAATTGGAATTTTTGTTGTTTGTTTGTATTTATGTATTTTTTACTTATTTATTTATTATATATAACGAGAAATAATAGGAAATTAGATGTGGATTCTAAACTCAACCCACCCCCTACCCTTGAATGCAGACAAGGTAGGGTGAAAGAGGGTTTTGCATTTTCATGTACAAGAAGGGTTTGGATTTTCAAAATCTAACCTGCTACGAGTTTTGGGGTGGGTATAGGTTGGGAGGTTTAGGGAAACAGGTAGGGTCTAGAATTTACAAACCCGTCCCATTGCCGTCCCTAATCCAACCTGACCCAAGTGGCTCCCCTACACAAATTCATAATGCTTGCACATAGCAGGAATGGGACCAGATTTGTGCAAAATATTTTTTCTGTACAATACGCTTTTCAGGCCAAACTTTGTTCCAAAATTATGGTTCAATCAGCTATTCTGGTCACCGTGACAACTCAATTAATCTTAATTTAATTTGTTCCATAACTGATGATCAAAATCAGCTATTCTCGTCTGTGACAACTCAACCTATCAACCTTCCCAGAGATGTCCGCTCAATACGTAAGGCAGTGTAAGACTCTTTATGGTACAAAAAGCCATTCTGAGTGATAAATACCGATAATTAATGATTCATATAAAACAATGACAGGAAAAAGAAGTACCAAAATGAATGTCATCTCTTTGTTCCTCATGAGGATGGTTCTGAATACAAGTTAAGCAAAATTGCAAACGTAAAACTAACATGGCTATACAAGTACCTTCTTTTTGGGTTCCAGAACAGGAGGGTCAACATCAATGCCCATGTTAGCAGCAGTGCCAGCAATAATTCTCATTGCTGATTCAATGGTCGAACAGTTTAAGTCTGGAAGCTTTTCTGTTGCAATTGCACGTAACTGGTCAATTGTGACCTTCCCCACTTTCTCTCTCTTTGGGTCTTTAGAACCTTTCTCCACTCCTGTACACCACGTTGTGTGATCATAATTAGTTTCAGATATTCTGCTAATCATGCAAAAAAATTTCCCTATGATATTTTCCCTAGCATAAACAAAATTTATGCTATTTTCACCAGTATGTTCCTAATCTTCATTTTAATAACTATCATTGGTCAAGTCCAAAACTTGTCTTACAACAAATCATGATATTGACACCCCTATCTTCCTAATTCATATACTAAAACCAACAGTACATTTTATTTTTTACTTATCTTTTACCACATCTGTTGTTTTTTCTTTTTTTGATATTTTACATAATAATACTACTTGTGCACCCATAATTTAACGATGGATATGACACTGAACAGAAGGGAATGGTGAAGCAGGGTTCATGTAGCTGACTCAACATAGCTGGGACAAGGCTTAGATGATGATGATGATGAAGATTTACATAATAATTCCACTTGTATAATAAGATACCTTATCAATAGCAATGATGTAAATGCACATGGACATCATAGGTTACTATGGACACCGATTATTTTGTAAGGTTTACCAGAGATGCTCCTTGATAGGATTGCATGGCCTTCCCAAAATGAAGTGTTTGTGTAGGACATGCATCAGATTCTGACATACAATGAATTCTTAAGGAATGCTTATGAACATTTTCTTTTTTTCCTCCTAGCTTATTTAACATAAATGAACAGCTAAGGCTCAGTTTGGAAAGAGTTCAAATACAAATATGTACACAAATACAATGTTTAGAAATACTGTATATAAGCTTTTGCACTGTACATATTTGTACTTTTACTCTTCTCAAATGGAGACTAAAGTACAAACTGAATGTCATTTTTCCTATAAAATGTTACTTAGTAACAAAGGCAACATTTTGTACCTTTTTTAACCAGGATATGATGCTAAAATTCCAAAAATATGAACTATTTTAATGGTGCATGATTTTCTTTAGATGTGACCAAGAATCCATGTTTTTTGTCTTGCCAAGTCAGACTCTTGAAATGCATCAGATTCTCACTCCTGTGTCTATCTCCGTGCTGTTCCTTGGTGAACTTAAGTATGTCAAAGTGAAAAAAGCATCAGTTACACTATTTGTTGATGTTAGCACCCAGGTTCTACAGAAGCCTTGCCATATGTCCTCCCTCTCTAATTAGATGTCTATACTGCAATGTCCTTTGACAATTAACATTCATTTTTTCAACCAGCTTACTACCGCTTCAAATCTCCCTCCACCTCAATGTTTTTGAGATAGAAAGGATTTCCCAACTTCAATCCTTGTAGTAATTCCATTACTTCTCTTCTTGAGTTTCCAACCTGAGAAAATTTATTTCTTCTTAACTGAAGATTTTCTTGTCCATGCATATGCCTTCCCCCTTTCTTCCAAAGTTCTCAACTCAATTGCCTCTGGTATCTCGCTGGTTTACTTCTTCAAGCCTGGCAAAGGACAGTCCCAAGAACACAGTTTGAAAGTTCTTCCTCCCTGGGAGCCTCCTCCCATTCGTTGCCTAATAATTTTCCTTCACCAATGCAATTATAGTAATTTATGTACAGCTTTGCTAAACCCCATCCTCAGATAGTGATTTTTTACCACTTTCTCAAGACTCTAATATTCTAACAGTATGACCTGGGGAGTCTCCCTTCTCCACTCCCAATCCCATACACCATCATGCTTGAACCTTTGAACAGTTGCTGACCTACCTCCATCAGCAAAAGGTTCTATAATTGAGTCTGCGACCTCTCTCCCTTTGTCCTCCCTATAATTTTATGCACTAGCATGAGAAGGCACTTGTAAGGACTCCCTCTGAACTTTCTGGAGACCACAGTGATGATTGGAGAGCCCTTTTAATCACAATTAACCCTGAGCTGGACCACTTCTAGGTAGTCAATTTATTAGGTGGACCAATGAATCATGGTTCGGATGTGCTTCATTGTGGGTGCCCTTCTCTGCATGGCAGATCTGTTTTGAATATTGAACTCCCTTCCTGATCTATGATTTTTTACATCTTCCGTCATCTAAATATATCCTGGGGGAATTCCTTCCTTTCCGATTCCAACCATTTGATTTTGGGTAGCCTTTTTATTTTCAATCTCTTGTGAGCATCCCTTTATCACCAACTTTAGCTAGGTTTTAGACAGTTGCCATGTATCCCTAGGATTTCTTTTGAAATTTAAACTTACCCTGCTCATTGTACAAGAATAAAGACAGATGTCTATGATTTAGAACTAGGTCATCTTTCATATAGTCCACCAAAACCATGGGCCTACTTTCTGCCATGTGATTAGGCCTATCCCTTTATCCTCCTGAGTCACACTATTAGCCCTTGCTAGATTCTCCACCGTCTATGGTAAAGGGTATAAATGCATAAATTATTGAGCTTGACTAGACCCACCCAAGTTACCAGATTTGCTAGCACATCAAGAGAACTTTTCAAATAGCTTTAAACACCTGCTCCCATGATTTTTTTTTTTTTTACCTTCAAGAACTTTCTATCAGAGAATGATGTGTTGTTGGATAAAATTTGACTTCATGTTGAAGGTATACATATCACCCCATCCACACAATACTAACCATAACCAGAACTACCCCTCTCCAATTCACCTTCATGAACACACAAGTGAGAAGCTCCTGTTTGTAGTTTTCTGTGGTATTATAGCCCCACAATAACCCCCAATTTCCAGATAACCTTGGGGCACCATAACATTAATGCTAAGCCATAAACACATAACGGCATAACCACAGGACCTGGTCATGTACTTGTTTTTGTAGTTTGTACTAAGATTCTACAAAAAAAAAAAAAGAAAAAGAAAAAGAAAACTGGGAAAAATATCTCTTAAGAAACATTTCTGACTATGTGCTTGTTGCCTTCAATATATCTCCAAAAAAGTCAGCTGGACAGTTTTACTCATTGGTTCAAACCAGGAGGCCTAAAAGTTAATAGAAATTATTTTGAGACCAATATAGAGGATTAGGCCTGAATAAAAAGACCAAAATTATGAGCTGGTACGCCAACTTTCATTGCCCAGGATAATTTATCTATTGCACTTATTTTATCAATCTAAATTATCTATGGAATTGATGGCTTTAAGTTGATTTTTCCAGGTTAAATTAGACTAGCACACTTTTTTATTTGATGCTCAGTTGATTCCAATAACCGTGCATCATAAACCAATTCAAGTTTTCAATCCTGAATGCTGAGCATGGATTTTACTCAAATGAAAGAAATAAACATCTCACTGATGATTTAGATTAGTTACTATTAACAAGGTGACCAATCTAAAACTTAGAAGTACAATAAATCCAGATCATTATCATATAAGAAACTATGATATTCAACAATATGACAGCTAGACCATAACTCATAGAGAGAATAAATAAGCAATTATTTACAGCTTCTTATTATTTTTGTATTTTTTCCTGATCATTTGCTTTTGACCAGATCTCTCTACCCAAATCAAGTATGTGCCATGTTTCTAAGGCATGCGAAATCTAGCAGACCAGCTGAAATGCTAAAAGAATGATTTTCATCCCCCCCAACAGCTGACACAAAAAAATGGTTGCACTAATGTATTCACTGATGTTGTGTTTATTAAGAAAATAAGTGGATATCAGAAACCTCAAGAACTTTATAAGAATAAAGATACCATAAGCAATTATTTACAGCTTCTTATCATTTTTTATATTTTCCTGATCATTTGCTTTTTACCAGATCTCTCTACCCAAATCAACCATGTGCCATGTTTCTAAAGCACACAAAATCTAACAGACCAACCGAGATGCTAAAAGAATGAGTTTCATCCCCCCACCCCCACAGTAGACACAAAAAAAAAAATGGTTGCACTAATGTATTCATTGATGTTGGGTTTATTAAGAAAATAAGTGGATATCAGAAACCTCAAAAACTTTATAAGAATAAAGATACCATAAATTAAAAGATCATGCGAAGGAAAACAAAATTGCACAACAGCACAACTACCATATGAAGGTACATGTGGTTCACCAATTAATATAGGCTATATCTATAGAATATAATCAGGAAAAAAATAAACTGCTGACAGAGAATGCAAGATACATGGCAATTAATCTCACCCACCAAAATCCCAATAATAATGGTCCAAAGTTTCCTTTCATATGATATGACAAATAATTCACCTCCTAAAATTGTCACTAGAATCCATCAAATGTCTCTTTCAAAAAACTGCTGAAATCCTGAAATCATAATAAAGACTACAGAACAACCTTGCTAGTTCTCTTCTTTACCTTTCTTCTTCTTTTGTCTCTTTAGTAAGACTGAATTTGCATTGACGAAAATGACGCCCAAATGTGGCTTTAGAAAAGCAACAATTGGTAACCACTTACTAGCTCTAACTTGTCTGGACCTGTTCACGGGCCGTGCTTCGGGCCTGACTTACACTATGTTGGGCTCGAGCTTTGGGCTGGGCCCCATTAAAATTTTGGCAAGAGCCAAGCCCAAATCCGGCCCATGAACAGGTCTACTTGTGTCTATTTAAAGCTTTAAACCCATCTTAGCCAAAGAATCAAATGGATTATATATAAGGGTATGGAGTGCCAATAATGCATCTAAATGTCCCTTAATGAACAAGCTAAATTCCATAAGTCCCACACTAACACACTCAAAGTGCACCTAATGCATTCAGTCAATCACTTTCTCCTGAGAAGCTCTCACATTTCTTTATTTTGACGAGCAAGTAAAGGATGGTTTATTACTATAAGGAGGAAAGACATCCTATCCGGAATTTTGGGTAGCCAGACACAAAGAAAATAGTAAAAGTGCTGACCTAATTAGTTACTAAGATACTGCCGCAGTGCCGCCATGTCTCCCTTACAACTCGTGGATCAGTGTACAGCACAACAGTCTCATCTGAGTCATAGACCAACATGGCCCATTAGGAATGCCATGTCATGGAGGCAGAACATGCCATCAACCCAGCAAACGAAATTAAACCAACTCCATCAGAGAACCTATAGGTTAGGAGTTTGAGATTCCACATATTGAAGAAAAAATCAAAACAAAGGAACCTAGGGAAATAATTGCTAGCAAGATAAACAATTTGTTGGAGTATCACAAAAGACCTGGATCTCTTTCCTACCTACTCAATAGTCAATGCTCATCATGGTCCCTTGGCCCCTTCAAATGCCTAGGGTTTCTTAAGCCTGATTTCTTAGAGAGTTTTTTTGCAAAGATTTCTTAGAGAAATTGAAGACCTTACAACATTAAGAAAGAAATGGGAATGGCTCTATTTGTTATGTACTCCAAAACATCACTTAGATGACAAAAGAGAAACAAAGGACTCAACCATTCAATAACTCCATTAAGTACAATGAGATCTCAGTATCATAGGGGATTTTCAATTAGGTAGGAACAGAGAAAGCCAACAATGCAAATTTTCCTGAAATGTCAATGCTTGCCAAGAATACAATATATTGAACAAGTAGACATGGTCAAGTGTAGATAACTAGGAAATCTATATATTTGGACCTCTACACAAATTTTCCCATCAGTATTTTCTGTTTAATTAAGGAAGAAACATACCTGCAGCTTTAAGGAGCAAAACAGAGGCAGGCGGGGTCTTCAAAATAAAAGTAAAGCTTTTGTCCTGTAAGTGAAGAAAAGAATATCCCATGAATGAAACTGAATGAAACATTGGCACAATATAGAATTAAATTGACACCTACTGAATAGAGAGCATTTTATCCAACCATATTACACCAAAGAAATATCTTTTTAAACACAAAATAAAAGTCTAGCTTTTTTTGTCTAAACTTAGCAGACTATAAAAAGGGTGGTAGGACAAATTAAAGCACCTCGACGGGAAAACTTTAGAAGAACTTGTTTACTATAAAGCCATAACTTAGTAACTTACGTCATAGACTGTAATTTCTACTGGAATCACATAACCCGCTTTGTCGGCAGTTCTTGCATTGTAATCCTTGCAGAAAGCCATGATATTGACACCCTTAGAACCAAGGGCCGGACCGACAGGTGGTGCGGGAGTGGCCTTCCCTGCCTCTAGAGCAAGCTTAATCACTCCAGTTACTGTCATTAGAACAAAGGCAACCAATTAAGTGCAAACCATATGAAGAAATTGAATAATAGATAATAGACAAAGATGACGGTTCCAATTAATACTGCAAAAAAACTATGAAGAAAGAAAGATTTCGACGGCTTAGGAACCGGTCCCAAGTGAGAGTGCTAATGACCTTCCTAGAACCACACTTTCAAAAACCAAAAAGTTAACCAAGGTATGGAGCACGCTCAACCACTCGAACAATTGAGGAAGAGAAAGGCTCCTTAAGAAGAGATCAGGAGAACATAAGTCGACCTACTTCTAGAAATGAAATAGGCATACCTTTCTTGGGTTTTCCTCCAGGTTTGGGAGGCGCCATTGATTTCACGGTAAGAGACCTTGAAGTTGAAAGAACAGATTTTCTGTTCAGAAATTGCAGAGAAAAACGGGTGTTTGAACTCAAGCTGACCGATGAAGGAAAGAGAGAGGTGGAGAGCCTTCCATTGTTTAAGGAAGGAGAGGAAGGATGTGAGAGAGGGATACGATGGGCGGACAGGGACGCCATGAGAGAGGAGGAACCGAAGAGATAAAGCTCTGGATTACTCTTCCCTCCTTGGTTCTTTGTTTCGCTCGTTAAATGTTGTTCTCCTTGTGTGACGACTGACGAGGATATCTAAGGTGCTCGGTACTGGCGATCTATCGTCATCTTATTCCCATCTTAGCGTTAGCATAGACAGAATGATGAGATCATCAGCAGATCAGATGCTTTGGTCGTAGAATGACCTTTGATGGGTGTTCATATTGTCTACAGTTCTTTTCATAATACTGATGAGCCATCAGTCATGATAAAGTGCTAAACTAATCCGTATACGAGTCCCACGTACCGTAATCGGTTCACTAGGACTTAAGAGTGGTCTGAGTGGCTGAGTCTGATGGTGCATTTGGTTTGGTTTTATTGATACGGGCCGGTTTAGGGTAAGGTTTGATGAATGATGATATGATATTTTGGCTCGGTGGCCAGCGCGAAGAAGAGTTGAAAAGGGATCGGATCGAATTAAATTCGATTTACCTAGATCCAAATTTGATTCGTTAATAACTTAATATCCTCTTCAAATCGTATCTTATCCATTGGATTTTATATGAATTAAATAATTACTTATTTAAATAAGTGGTGGGATTACATAATAAATAGAAAATAAGCACTTATTTTTAGTTGGCAAAAGAAGCGATGGATAAGTGTTTATTTCAAAAACAATTACTTAAAAAATAAATAACATTTGAGTTGCTTATTTTAAGTGTTTATTTGTATTTTCTGAGATGAGTTTGCCCAAAAAATTGAAATTCATAAATTACCCTTACAAATGGAGAAAACCCTATAATCTTCTCATTTGCATAGGGTGTTCTTGTAGCGGGGTTGATAGAGAGAGGGCAGCCGACAACCAAAGAAACGGCCAATAACTTCAAGGCCTCGTTTGCTTTTCGATAAATTATTTACTCAAGTAAATGCAGTTACTTGGGTAAGCTTTTCCTAGGAAACATTTACCTGGGTAAGTGTATTTACCCAATGTTCTTTTATTTCTCAAGTAAATAAGGTAATAACAATTTTAGTATAAAAATCCATTATTAAAATGGGCATTTTTGTTCTATTCAAGTGTTAACAACTTTCTTCTTAGGTGGAAAAGTTATTTACCCACTTGGGCATGTGATACACAAGAAAATAAACTTTCTCTGATCCCTACATTAATCTGAAAAATGAGCATGGGATTCTTAATCAATGGGAACCAAAATACCATTGACCAACTTCCCCCCCTCTCAAAATCCAAAAAAAAGAATGCCCCCCAAGAATGTTGGTCATTTTTTTTTTCTTTTGTTTCTCTTCCATTTACAATCTAATCTGGACTATTTTGTGAGATTTTCATGCCTGCAACTAGATCTAGGTGTTTTTTTTTCCGCATATCTAGTTTTTGAACGGAAAAGTGCTTAGATTCTCACCAGCAACAACAAGTATGACAATCCTAATCGACTTACTTCGATCGTTTAGTGTTATAAATTTTTGCATATTCTAGTGAAAATCCATAATCCAAAGTTTTTTTTTTTGCATTTTAAAAGTATCATTTGAATAATAATGCATTATTGGTGCTGCTTGTTTGGATGTTCTTGGGGACACTTGTGTTACATATGGACCCATGTGTATTTCGAAAGAGTGACGTGATAAGTTCTTTGGAAATAAACAATATAATATTCAAAAACCAATATTTATATGAATTTGTGAAGTAGGGGCTAAAAATGCCAATTCCTCAAAATTAAGTACTTGTTGGAGAAATGGCTTGCTAAACATCCTCACTCCAACGAGTAAGTGGTTTGGGAAAGGAGTCTCCAAACAATAATAAGTACTTATGAAATAGGTGCTTGTTTTTCAAACCACTTATTTACCAAACATAGATAAAACTGGATTGCTATCAAATATTAAATAGAATTAATAGATTAAATTAAAAATTATCAAAACATTAAATATTATTAAATTTAATGTGACTAAAATCAATTATTTTAGAAACCAATCTAGAAATGGAATTGCTTTGACCACTGGTTCCTAGGTCAAAAGGTCTGTCTATCTGGTCTAAATCCCAGTCAAACAATTTTTGGGTCTAAAACTAGACCAGGACCATGACCAATTCCAAGTCAAACTGTCCAACCATTTGATCCAATCCAGTCTTCAAAACCATACTAAAAACAATTTGATGTTGTATATCATTAACAAATTGAACTAAAATAAAATTGTATGAAGATTGAATATGATCAACATTTATGCCTTATCACAACTATATAGGGTTGACTGCATGAATCTTGTTTCACCATTCCATTGGGCTTAGTATTATATCCATTGTTAGATTGTGAACCCTTCTAACTTGAAATAGATTGCTATTTATCAGTCACATGTGGATGGAAACTTGACCATATAGCTCTAACTCTTATGTTGTGTTTGGTTTAAAGATAAAGGTAGGGAAAAGAACTAAGGCTATGTTTGATTTGAATGAAAAGGTAAGGAAGGGAAAGATAGGAAAACCAATACAAGGATTGTAAAGGTTTTCCCACCTTTCACTACATTTTCCTTCAAACCAAACATAGGGTAAGGAGACCGGGTTTCCATACATTTCCATTTCTTTCTCTATTGTCTTTTCTTTCAAACCAAACATAGCCTTAAGTAAAATCATGGTATTCTTAAAAAAACGTAAAACATCACATTTGAACCAAATTATTAATAGATCAAATATAGATATCCCTTAAACGAATCGTTTTTTTTTTTTTAATTCAAATCTAGACAAATGGATATCAAGTATATTGTAGCTTCATGCTCAACCTCCAATATGGTTTGAAAGTAAATTCTAGCTAGGAATGTTGGTTGGCGATCATTTTAAGACATTTTTTTATTAAGAAATTGATTCTAATTTGTAATATGTTGTGATAAATTTATATTGAGAGAATAATTTCATATTTTAGATGGCTGAAGTTTAAGTTACAGGTGTTGAAATTTGGTCTTGTAAACATGCAAACTGAAAATTGGAAATCTCAGTAGAAATGTTGGTCAACAACCAACTTTGGGCTACCGTAAATCAGCCATTTTGTGATATTTTCTTTAAGACTTTATTCTAATTTGTAATATGTTGTGAGAAATTTATGTTTGAAGAATAATTTCTTATTTTATGTGGCATGAGTGTAAGTTACAAGTGTTGAAACTTGGTCTCCTAAACATGTAAACTGAAAACTAGAAATCTAAGAATCTTGGAACCTAAGTTAGTAGTAGAGCGGTATGATTAGCTAGAAGTATATGCATCGTGAATACAACAATATTAATAGTGAAATGAATGTAAATAATTTCTCATTGGTTTATAAGCTTTTGGATACGCTATAGCTCATTTTTTATTGGTGCATTGGATTTATCTTTCAATTAATTTTTCTGTGAACTATAAATTAAATTAAAAAATATTTCTTGGTTACATATATATTTATCTTTTTATGTTTATTTGAATTAGGATTCAAGCATGTAAAAACTTGTTATATTATGAATTTAGAATATGAGTGAATTTTTGACCGCTGTAGTACATTGATACTTATTTCAAAAACTTATGTTTTGTTATTTCTTAGAATAATATACATCTTTTCCGAACTTGTTATTCTTTTATTTAAGGGAAATTTCCCAATAGGTATCATGTACTTTAGGCTGTGTCAATTTAGTACACAAACTTTAAAATGCAATAATTTAGTACCTGAACTTTCATTTTGCAACGATTTAATACCCGGCATTAACCAGCCGTTAATTGGCATGAAAAAAGACAAAAATACCCTTCAAGTGTCATTTAATTTTCTTTATCAATCATCCGGAAAAACCAGACCAACAATGCCACCTATTCATTGTCTCGCCTCTCCTCACTCTTTCCTCCTCTCTGTCCCTCTAATTTGCTAGTCTAACAATGCTGCCATGGATTCTTTGATTGGGTTGCGCCATGAGGATGATAAGAGCATCCTAATTGCTGTTGCACAGGGTGTGGTTCTAGTTCTTGTTCAGTTACTGGATTTGAGCTCCCTGAAAATAAAGGAGAAATCAGTTGTGGTGATTTCGAGGATTTCGGTGCAAAAGAACACTTGTAATCCTGAAAGCTTTCGAGTTTGGGATTCATGAGTTCCAGAGTTACAGCATGATTCTTCATTTTCATGATCTTTACGTTACTGGTGTATGCTTGCGGATACTACTCACCACCTCACCTCGCCCGAGATCGCCAAAAGCCCCCCATCGCCCACTGTATTGTTCTCATCCACCATCCCCACTGTAGCATGGAAAAGAGCGACGTACATTCGTTTAATTTACATGGTGGGTGCCAAAATCCTGAAACAAGTTGAAGAATGTTACCAAGCTAATAATTACCACCATATTATAACATCATGAAAGGCCTTGTTATATTAGAGACTAATACATACCTGAAGCCTACCTTGACACCACTGTTCCAATCTTGCTTGTATCACATCAACCTTCCATGGAGGTCATTCTTGATTCCACGAAAAGGGACGAAGGTCTCTTCCATCTTGTTTGTTTGGCAACTCAGTCAACTGGGTACTCTTTCTTCAATGGCTCAGGAGAAGGAAGGGTGAAATTTGAGCATTGCAGAATGTGAGAAAGTGCAATGCTAACAAACACTAAACAGAAAAGAGCATATTTGTATTTAGGGAATACTAACAATCATCAAGCCGACAACAGAATTACATAATCCAATCCCACTAAAAGACTCTAGCTTATTCTCAACCAGACAAACCAAGCCCAAAGACCCACAAACAGAAGACAGGAAATTTAAAAAGGCAAGAACACCGAATGATTACACACAAACAAGTTAATCATTTTGCTTGCATTGAAGTTGTTCTTCAAGACAATGTGAGCACATGGGAGGTCTAAGAGGAAAGCTCCATATATATAACCTCGAAAAGGGTTGAAAATGGAATTGTAGATTCGATGCAGAGAATGCAATGTGGGTCAGGAGGGAATAAAAGGAATCAAGGATGTTCGGTGGCAGTGCCCAACAGAAACCACAAATTTAGAAATTAGAAATATAGACTGAGACCACAAGCTAAAAGGTAAGAAAAAGAAAAATTAAGAGATAAGAACATATTAAAAACAAGAGGCTCAAAGTAAGTAATGGCAATGTCGTAGACCACATACCAGCTCAAGTACTTAGAGAGGGTAAAAAAGAAGAGAGAAAGTTGTTGTCATTTTTTCTTCGCACTGTGGAGAGAGAGAGAGGGCGCCAATCCATAACAAGTTGGCGTACATGAACCTTTTTGAGAAATGGAGCAACTTCTCTAGAAGTAAAAAAGTGGAATCTCCGTTAGTACCCTCCTTCAACAGGTAGTAGTGGTGGTGGTCTTACACCACCTTTTGGAGGTGGAAGTGGACTTCCAGGGACAAATCCTCCACCTTCAACCAATCCGATATGCTCGATCAATGTGTTGAAAACTAGGGTTACTCTTGGGTGTTCTTCGTGGGTTGGTGCACGTTGGATTAGAGATCCAGTGGGAAATGTTTGTTGTCCAGTGCTTGGAGGTCTGCTAGAGCTTGAAGCAATTGTCTGCCTCTCTTTTATTTTCTTGAGAAAGAAGATGATGAACAGTGTTCAAGGGTAATTTTGACATTTTTAAAAGTCTTAAATCTCACATGAGGTCATGTGATATACGTAACCGACGATCCATTAACGGTAGGTACTAGATTGTCGCAAAATGAAAGTTTGGATACTAGATTGTCGTGTTTTAAAGTTCGGGTACTAAATTGACACTTGGCCTAAAATACAGGGTACCTATCAGGAATTTTCCCTTTATTTAATTATATTATTATTATCCTTAAATTCGTTTTGTGAAACTCATGCATTGATTGAGATATTTATCATATTCTATTGATATGTAACTACATTTTGGATCCTACCACTGGAGACAAATACAATGGCATTTTGGAATAGTCTATTTTGAATTTAGGCCCTCACCATATAGCACAACCGCACATATATGGTCCTTTATCATTATGGTGAAATTGGTCATAGTCTATCTTTGTTAATTATTTGCTATGTGATCTTGAAATTGAATTTAAATATATTGGAACCAACCACAACATGTGTTATATACAGTTTCTCCTTAACAATTTTTGAACCACAACATGTATGATTTTGGGAGAATATGTAGGTGATATAAGTCATTCATTTATTACATGCTTGGTCCATCTAGGGAGATGAAATGTTAATTAATGAGGGTCATAGTCACTATTTTTAATTTTCTTATTTTCTAGATGTTGAAGAATAATAGTTTTTTGTGAAGGGTTACTTGAGAGAGAGAGAATGCTACTACATATTTCTTTACATTAAACTTTTGTGCTAGATTAAATTGAGGGCAAATTTCTTAAACTATCCCTAAGGTTTAGGAAATTGACTAACTATATCCCCATTATTTTAGTATTGTCTTAAAGTACCCCTACTATTTTTGACAATTGTCACCATTGTTAAATCGTAACAGGAAAAAATAAAATATCGAATTTGCCCTCCATTGTTTCTCAAATTTTCAAAATATAACAAGACTACCTCAGCTTCGGCTTTAAACAACAAAGAAGAAGAGAAGGGTGTGCGAACCAGTTCCACCATTGGTGGTGCCAATTGCCAAGAGGAGAATGATTGTGAGCTATTGGGGCATGCCTTCGGCTAATCTCACGAAGTAGGATGACTCGGAGTGGAAATGAAACAACTTTAGGATACCCTTCTTATTTGTTTATGGATTCGAGTTCAACTTATGCATTGTTATTATTATTTCTGTGATACAGCCATAGGAGACATATAAGGCAGACACAGACCTATCGATTGATCTAAAGAAGCACCATTCACCTGTTACGTTCATGGACAAGCTGACTTACTAGACCGTCAAAGCACTCAAATACCCAACTGATATTTTCTTCTAGGTGTCTTCTGCAATCCGATCGAGTAGGCTCGAGAATAGTTGAATTGGTCTAAAATAAAGAAGATTACAATTTATGGTAATTCCTTTTAACTTGTGATTCAATTTTTTGGTGCAAAATCGGTATGGTTGTCGGGCAATGATGTTGGAGACGGTTGTTGTCGTGCTAGGAATGGTCGAAGGGATGCTCTTGCACTATAAGTTCCTGAGGCGATTCAAGCACAGTGGAGGTTGGATTAAGGCTCTGTTGGAAGAAGCAGAGAATGAGCGAATGCATACGTTCATGGAGGTATCGCAGCCCAAGTGGTATGAGTGAACCGAACAGGGGCGACGATGGTAGCAAACCCCTCTCAACTCTGATCTCTCTCTCTTTTCTTCTCTTCATCTTTGCAGAATTCACAACACTACCCTGTAACTCCACCCAATGGCGGGATCACCCATCCATTCTCCCCTCTTTCTTTCCTCCTCTCTCTATTCTCTTATGTTTCATATTCTCCCTCCCTCCTCCATCGTTTTATCATTCTTTTTGAAGGGAATAGAGATCCATCATATGGATGGCCAAACCCTACAAGTAGGTTGGGCGAAATTTCAAAAATTTCCTCTCCCCTCATCTGGGAATCACATTCCCTGTTTTAGAAAATCTACATTTTCAATGATCAATCTTGAACCATAAACCAAACCAGATCTGAAACTAGAAGCAGGAGAGGGATATACCTGATACGGAGAAACAGTATCTCCCAATGAAAGTATGCTCACTGCCTCCAACGAATTCTTGTGAAGGGTTTGGTTCTTTTAGAAAAACGCTGTTGATTCTGCTCCATCCTACACTGCGCCATCTTCAGTTGAAGCAATTTTTGGTTCCTACCTTGGGTGTGAACACCTCCATTGGGAGATACTGCTTCTCAATATCAGGTATATCCCTCTCATGCTTCTAGTTTCAGATATGGTTTGGTTTATGGTTCAATATTGATCCTTGAAAATGCAGATTTTCTAAAACAGGGAAAGTGATTCCTAGATAAGGGAAGAGGAAATTTTTGAAATTTCGTCCAACCTACCTGCAGGGTCTGGCCATCCATATGATGGATCTCTAATCCCTTCAGTGGAATCAGAGCCATGGTTCAAGTCTTGAACCGAATTGATGTAGATTTGAACCTACGCAAATGGGCATAAGGCGTTCTACCCTATTTGCGCAAATTAGGGTTTTATCTGGAAAATAGTTTCCCAAATGGAGGGCGATTGATCTGAAATTAAATTTTATAAATCTGAATTTTATTTAGATTTGTTTTTTATTTTTTTCTTGATTTATGGGTTGTTCGTACAATTGGAGACTGAAATCTTGATTGGCACAGAAAACTACGATTTGCAGTTTCTTGATTTATTACATTTGGCCTGTAAAATAATTTTTTTTTAATTTTTAGACTGAATGTATAAGATTCGATCTGATGTAATATTAATAGAAATTTTAGGGTTTCTATTTTTATTATTTTTGGATCGAAGATGGTGGCGCAGGAAGTAGATTTCTTAGATGGGGATATCGCAATCTGTGATTTGTAGTTTATGAAACTACATTCTGTGATCTAACCTCCGTTTTGTAGGATATGATCTGCGAATAGCCCTTATTGACTGATTCTTGCTTTTCTTTGATCAGTATTTAATTTCAAATCATTTTCTTGAATTAAATCTTTAATTAAAGATCAAACCCTAGACCCATTCGAACCAGATTAGTCCAAACTGGTTGGACCAAATCTAGGGTTCGATGGAGGTTGATTGTCAGCCCTACTCGACAGAAGGTCTTGAAAAACTTCATGACCACACAGATGTCCAAGGGCCAACAAGTTCACGACCATTGTCTTCGTATGATGGGTTATATCAACGAACTGGAGGCTCTTGGATCCAGGCTGGATCTGGTAACCCATATCAATGCTATTCTCAACTCTTTACCTTCGTCCTTCAATCCATTCATCATGAACTACAACATAAACAAGTTGAATGCCAGCTTGCATGAACTCAGCAATATGTTGCAAAGGGCCGAGGAATTGATTAAGAAGGATGAGCCCATTGCCATGCTTGTTGAAGCAGGCAAATCGGGCAAGAAGAAGAGAGCAAAGAGAAAGCCCCAAAAGAAAGCCACCAAACCCAAGAAGCAGAGAAAGGACAAGGCATCATATGCCTATCACTATTGCAAGCAGACCAGCCACTAGAAGAGGAATTGTCCTCAATACCTGGAATCCAAAAAAGGTAATTTCGAATCTTGTGTCATAGAAACCAATTTGTTGGTTGCTTCTACGTCCTAGTGTATTGACTTCGGGGCTTCAACTCATGCGTGTAACTCACTGTAGGGGTTCAAGGTAAGCAGAAGGCTGAGTGAAGGAGAAGTAACGCTTTACTTGGGGACTTCTACAAGTGTTGCAGTTGCGGCTATAGGAACCGTAGAGTTAATTTTTAGAAAATGAATAATTGTACTCAAATATTGTCTTTTTGTATAGAATTTAAGAAAAAATTGATTTCTGTTTCAAAACTGTGCTGATGGTTATTTTGTCTTCTTTAATAATACGATTACTATTAAAAAAAACAACAGATTCATCGCATACGGGGAACTGGAGAACGATCTCTATGTTCTACATCCTTCTCTAGAAACTAACATAGCCGAAACTACGTCGGCTGATATCCCCAAGAAAAGAATATGTGATACAGTTAATCCCGCGTTCCTGTGGCATTACCGACTTGGCCATATCAGTACTGACTATATCACAAGGTTGGTAAATGATGGTCCTTTGGATTTTCTAGTTGTAGAAGATCTTCCCACTTGTGAGCCTTGTCTTCAGGGTAAGATGACAAAACAGACGTTTAACAGTAAGCCTAAAAGATGTACAGGCGCGCTTGACCTTATACATAGTGATGTATGTGGTCCCCTGAGTGTTAGGACTCATAACCAGCATGTGTATTTCATTACATTTACCGATGACTATTCTCGGTATGGTTACGTGTACTTAATGAGATACAAGTCCGAATCCTTTGAAAAGTTCAAGGAGTTCAGATAAGAGGTCGAAAAACAGTTAGGGAGACAAATCAAGGCCCTTCAATCAGATCGATGAGGCAAATATCTCTCTGACGAATTCAGAGACTACTTGAAGGTCAACGGGATAGTATCATAGTTGGCTCCTCCTACTACACCACAACTTGACGATGTTTCAAAGAGGAGGAATAGAACCTTATTGGATATGGTCCGATCACTTCTCGTACACTCAGAGTTACCCACATCTTTTTGGGGTTACACATTAGAGACTGCGATATACGTGCTAAATCGGGTTCTAACCAAATCGGTTCCGAATACTCCATACGAATTTTAGACCGGAAAGAAACCAAGTGTTAGACACTTGAAGATTTGGGGTTGTCCTGCGCACGTTAAAAGAACGAGTGCAGACAAATTGGATTTCAATACCAGTTGTTGCCTATTCATAGGCTACCCAAAAGGCTCTGTGGGTTACCTATTCTATGACCCAAGTGAGCAGAAGGTGTTCTGCAGCCGAAATGCACAGTTCTTGGAGACTGATTATATCCTAGACTCACCGTCAGAAAATAGTTCTTGATGAGGAGAGCTCAAGATCAATGGAAAGTGTCCCACAAGTTCCAGGTATTGACCAACCTAGAAGATCTACCCGAGTGTCCAGGCCACCAGTCCGTTTTGGCTATGACCAGGATAGTTACCTGGTGGAAGCCTTGACTAGTGAGAAGGATCCCGTGACTTATGCGAAAGCTATGTTGGACATAGATTCCCTGAAGTGGGTAGATGTCATGAGAACTGAGATGGACTCAATGGAGACCAATGGAGTCTGGACTCTAGTAGATCCCCCCCCCCCCGGGGTAAAAGCAATTGGTTGCAAATGCATCTATAAGAGGAAGAAAGGCCCCAATGGTAAGGTTGAGACCTACAAACCCCGTCTTGTGGCGAAAGGGTACACTCAGAAAGAGGGCATCGATTATGAGGAAACCTTTTTGCCCGTGGCCATGCTTAAATCCATTCGGATACTGCTAGTTGTAGCAACATACCATGACTACTAGATTTGGAAAATTGATGTCAAAATTGCGTTCCTGAATGAAGATCTTATTGAAGATATCTATATGCAACAACCACTAGGTTTCATAGTTGCGGGTCAGAAACACATGATATGTAAGTTAAATAGATCCATATATGGACTTAAGCAAACTTCTAGAAGTTGGAACATTCGGTTTGACTCTACCGTCAAAAAGTTTGACTTTGAGCAGTATTCGGATGAGCCCTGTGTTTACAGGAAGTCCAGTGGGGACAAGGTTACATTTTTTGTTCTGTATGTAGACGACATTCTACTCATTGGGAATTACGTAGGAATGTTGACTATGGTGAAAGTGTAGCTTTCACAGCAATTCTCCATGAAAGATCTTGGAGAAGCCTCCTATATACTAGGTCTTCGACTCTATAGAGATAGATCGAAGCAGATAATAGGATTATCACAATCTGCTTACATTGACAAAATTGTCAAGAGATACAACATGGAAAACTCCAAAGGAAATGTCCATTTCAGGCACAGAGTCACTCTCTCCAAGAAAATGTCTCCAAAGACTTCTGACGAGATTGAGGGCATGAAGGACGTTCCATATGCCTCAGTCGTAGGGAGCATCATGTATGTCATGCTGTGCACTCGTCCTGACATTGCTCAGGTGGTGAGTGTGGTAAGCAGATTCCAAGCCAACCCAGGGCAAGAGCACTGGACCGTTGTGAAAAATATACTTAAGTACTTTCAAAGGACAAAAGAGTTTTGTCTGGTATTCAATGGTAGCTCACTACAGATCCAAGGGTATACTGATGCCGATTTCCAGTCGGATCCAGATGATAAAAAGTCTACATCTGGGTATGTTTTCACGATAAGATCGTGTGTTGTTTCCTTAAAGTCAGTAAACAGTGGTCCTAAGTAGCAAAATAACAGTCCACAACCCAAGTTAAACACATTGTCGTGAGGTTGCCTAATGAATGAAGGTGTTCATTCCTGAATTTGGAATTCAGCACATCACCCATTCCACTATTGTGTGACAACACTAAATTTACAAGAGATTGATGTTAAAAGGTAGCATCAGCGGAGAATGTGGCAAACCCATAGACTAATCCACTAACACAGAAAGTGTTCGAGAAACACGTGGAAAGTCTGGGACTCCAGCTTGTATCAGATTGGACATAAGTGCAAATGGGAGTTGTTAGACAGTGTATGCCCTTAGCTCCAATCAGATTAATGTACATTATGTCATTTATTGTAAATGAATAAAGTGCATATTTGATTCATGTTCTTGTGGTGTGTTTTTGTGTAACCCTTAAATCGGACACTTAATCAGACTCGTGTTAGTTTAGAATGTTCACAGCCGTTGAATAAGTCTGGGGAGATTGATCCTGCTAAGGCTGACACTGGTGTGCTGCCAAGTGTTGAGGTAGCCTGTCTCAGCTGCCAGGGTGAGACCCAAAGCACATGCAGTGTAGAATTACTTGAAACCTTGAACTGGACCAGATTTCCAGTAATGCCCTGGACCTTGAAAATTAGTGGGCAAAACTGGAAAGTTACACCTAACCCCTAGACTCGATTATGATATTGCACTAAGTGTTGGAATGGACTATCTTTGATATGCCAATCAAATATGCCAATCAGTGAGATCCTTTCTCCAAAGACTGATATCAAGATCCAATTCGACACCTAGTGCCTAGACTCGATTATGATATTACAGCTAGGGGTCAAGTGTAACTTTCCAGTTTTGCCCACTAATCTCCAAAGTCTAGGGCAATACTAGAAATCTGGTCCGATTCAAAGTTTCAAATAATCCTACACAGCATGTGCTTTGGGTATTACCTTGGCAACTGAGACAGGCTACCCCAACACTTGGCAACACACTAGTGTCAACCTTAGCAGGATAAATCTCCCCAGACTTATCCAACAGTTGTGAACATTCTAAACTAACACAAGTCTCATTAAATGTCCAATTTAAGGGTATTACACAGAAACACACCACAAAAACATGAATCAAATGTGCACTTTGTTCATTTACAATAAATGTCATAATGTACATCAATTTGATTGGAGCTAAGGGCATACACTGTCTAACACTTTTTACCACTACCTATTATCTATTTCGACAAACAATAGAACAGTTGTCACGACAAAGACTCTCATTCGGTCCATTATAACTCCTGGCAAAATCCCATCATTGTCTTCCATTTCTCAATGCAACAATAGCAAAGAATACTAGCTTGTAGTGACCTTTCTTGATTTCGTCGTTGACCGGTTAACAAAACTCACATCTGGACACACGTTCTATCTCCATACTGTCATAATCCCTAAAGGCCACCTCCGTTCGATTGTTAGCGACCAAAGATCACAAACTAGAATAGACTACATCCTCCCCAACCTAGATTCATACCCAAAGTTCCAAACACAAGCCTCAGCGAAAGAAATGAGTAGAAGAGAGAATCCATCTTCCAACAACAAGACACGAGAGCTTCCGCCAAACCTAGATTTGCAATTCTTGTTTTCTCGAATTCCACAAGGTCACGAGCAATGGTAGTCGATGGTGCTAGTGTGAAAAAAGAGAAGGGACAAGCGAAGTGAAGAAAAGAGGGATGGAGGGTAATATTGGGTTTTAAAAATATTTATTGGCCAAATAGTGTTACATGTGCATGGATTTTGTCGAAATATTAAATGATGTTAACGGCAAAGGTAGAGCTAGTCAATTGTCAGAAACAATAGGGATACTTTAAGATAATAGTCAAACAGTTTAGCTACGATTTTTTGTTGGTGGCGGATATTGGCATGGCTAAAACCTATAACCACGGATATTGTACATTGTGGCTACAAATATATGTATAACAATGGTTTTAATCGTTGCTAATAAAAAAATTATTGCAACGGATTTATTTTGTACCGTTGTTAAAAGTATTAACTATTTGTTTATATTACCATGGTTTTTTACATTAACGGTTCCTATAAATAAATAAATAAATAATTTCACCGGTTCTTGTATGACAAAACCTGTACAATTTTATACAAAATATTCATAGTAGTCTTATAATTTTTTTTTCATCACCAAAAAAGAAAAGAGATTTAACAAAATTATCCTAACTGCATCTAAACAGTTGATTATATGCACGTGCATCATACTCAAGACCTTTGCTTTGGATCATAAACTTTGGTCTGTCATGTTCAACAAAAATGAATAAATAAGGGTTGATGTCAATAATTAGATAAGCATAATTGTTCACTCAAATATGAATCATTAAATGAAATGTAATTAAACTATGATTAGACGAATCAAATTCAGAACTGAAGCAAATCTTAGCCCAGATCAATGTAATTAAACTATGACAAAGAGAAAATGTATCAAGTGTAAAAAAAATATATAGAGGGTGGACAACCCTCAAGCATGCAGAAAAAGTGTCTATATACATGCACAACACATTTAGCTGGAACTCCCATAAGCAGCCTTGAGGTGGCTCTGCTATGGCTAACTAATTATGTAAACAAAACCAATTCATGTAAGGTATTTTACCAGAGTTCCCTTAAGAAAAGATAGCGAGGGAAGACTATAAACAACACTTTATCTTGAAAAGATAGCGAAATGAAGCTCAACTTATTGAAGTTAAACAAACAAATTAAAGATTTCAAAACACACTAACAGCAGATGCTTTACCCTTAAAGCATATTGGGAAGGAAGTCATCCTTTCACACAACTGACCTACTGTTTTACTTATTCAACACATAAGGCAATATCAGTCACCAAAGGAGTTTTCAAGAGACCAAACTTCAGCAACTTAGAAGGGTCCAAGGAAGCTACTTCCTATCCAGGTCTAAATTGATATGACTGCTTTTGATTTAGTACCCAACTCCCTTTTCTCTTCATTTTGCCCAAACTAAAAGCCAACATCTAAGAGTAAGGATCCACACTATTTCAGACCCAAAGAGTATTTATTTCAAACAGGGGAATTCAGACTTTTACCTTTACAATAAAGAAACCAGGACTGAAATTAAACATAGAGACCTAGCTAAGGCAATCCAGCCCCGAACCTAAATCTCTTTAGCCGTTAACTGTGCAGGTATTTTATCAATTAAACCTACGGCTGTCTCAATCTGAGAGGGGAATGAAGGGAGACTAGAATGGTGGTCCCAAATTCAAAGTTTCGGTCCTGTGACTTTACAGAGACTGCACAATAATGTCCAGAACTTGAGGTAACCTGGTATCAGCCTTCCTGAATGACTTCCAAATCCATAAACGCCCATCTTGTTTAGTCTTCCCTAAGCCTAGGTCCTAGGATGAAGGCAACTGACTTCTGAGGAATAGGACAAGTGGTAAACATAAAACAATGGTGAATCTACCCTTGGGATTATATTCACATCCAACCTAGACAAACCCAATCTGAAATCAACTTATAGACAAGTCCCTTAAGAATGCCAGATACTTCTTTTCATCATGCCCCAAGTCTAAGTTTCCGATAGATATGCCTGGTTTGTGTGCCAATTCTGAAGTCCAGCAATGGTGATTCCCTCAAATCAAGAAATGATTCAGGAAAACAATAACATGGACAGGTATGATAGTTGGAAAAGTTGCTAACACAGCTCTTGGAACACAGTTATCACAGTAAATTACCAACTTAGAATGTCAACAAGCTTGTGCAAACCTAAGGATACTGAGACAAGCCATTAGCAGGAAATTATTCCCCTAAGACCCAAAATTTATTCAAAACCTCAGAAATAAACTGTGACTAAAGGAACTTCTTACCAAAATCTTCCTTACTGATTTACATTAAGCAAGCCATTAACACAACAAACAACAAAACTACTCAAATCTCAGCTACCTAAAAACAGAATTTACAAACAGAATTTACAAACAGGGCAAAGATTCCAAGAAACCTCAAATCTCAGCTACCTAAAAACAGAATTTACAAACAACTGCCATTGGGAACTTAGAGGAAACAAACAGAACTGCTTTGTACTTTACTCCTTTTTTTTTTGCAGAACACAATAAAAAGAAACCACAAAGGGCTTAAAACTTACAAATACCAGAATGTTGTTTAAGAGTCAACACCAATTGGCCAAAAGGGGAACAGGCGTGAGAAATGGTATTCACACTATTCTCAGAACTCCCCAGTGGAGTTCTATGTTATAAAAATATGTTTTACAATACTAATACTGTGAATTGCACCTTGGGCTGTAAATGTTGCACTCAACTTACAAATAGCACAGCATTATCACTTGTAAACACAGGGGTGGAACATTACAAGGTTGTGACTTGTGAGTGAAAAAGTTACAGCCCAAGGTTCATTTCATGGTACTCGTGATATCATAAAGCATAATCTTGTATTATAGAATTTAATGTTTTGCTTTGTTTTGTTTTTGTTTCCCCATTTTTCGTACAAAGCATAAAATTGCATTTAACCCTAGAATTTTAATTACTAGGGCTCCACAGTCCTCACAGAGTGTGCCATGGCATGTGATTTGGTCTATGTGCATAGCTATTTCAATAGTCATGCCTCTTCTCTTTTGCTAATCAAGAATAAATTTGACTTGGGGTAGATTGCCTTTTACAATGAAGACAACTATGTGATGCTTTGCTTGGTAATAAACAGGAGAGCTGAGTTTGCAACAACTTTTTAGTTGCCTCCTCTGAAACTCTGCAACATGTATCAGTGCAGTGATCCCATAAATAGGTTCTGGCCTCTCAAAGGTAGATTAGAAACCTTCTATTAAGGGAGAGAGAGTATCATGGGTATAGGATCATGTGACCTTTGAAACGGTCTCAGCCATGACTGGTTCAGAGCCATGGCCTAAAGGGTACTACTACCCAACTCAACTCAACAAAGCTTGTTGCAATTATATGAGGTCGGCCAACTGTATCCTGTTCTGTCATTTCATTTCACTCTTTTAAGTTCATCAACAGATAGTTAAACTGAAAAAGAAATATCAGTTACTGAACAAGTTGCTGAACTAAATGCATTCAAAGTTTTGGAATGCCCTAGTCAGGAGAAATTGTTAAGGGTCTTAAAGATGGTATTATTGATATTCTGTACCTTCCTTTCTTCTACCATTTTATTTATTATTATTTTTTTCAATTGGGTATGAGGGGAATTCTCAGGGGTGTGTTATTGAGACCATCATTTGGTGGGCCCACAGTAGGAAGTCTATCTACAAAGCAAAGCAAATTAATGGAGGATCTGTCCTCTTGATTTGATATATCAGGGAGCATGCTTTTCAAATGGGTAAGCATCATCCCATAAGGATTGTCATGTTTCTAAGCTTCAATTTTTAGGTTTTGGACCCTCCACCACATGCCTAGACATGTGGATGTTGTTAAGGGAGCAACTGCCTTAAAGACATTAGGGACACCATACATGTCCTGGGACCCCAGAATTATGGAAGTAACTTAAGAGAAAGGGTCAAACAGTACAAATTTGTGCCTGCCTTAAAGACATTAGTCCAGCCCTGAAGGCAGCTGCATCAATTGGGTCCGGTCCCCTGCATCTGATCAGTACAAATTTGTGCCTAAAGATTGCTGCACTGCCACACCCATTGGGTGCAGGTTTTTGGACGTTTAACAACTGGCCCCAAGTCACACACCACTCTGTCAAAATAGTTGTTTTCTCATGGCAACTTTGTTCTGCCAACTTGGCAACAGTACTGTTCTCTTTCAATTATCCTGATGAGCAGAGATTAGCTAATTAAGGCCACCCGTTTAATTAGCTAGAACAACAGTTGGCATGGATGACACGCTGGTAGAAGTTGCAGGTTGATTCTCATGGCCACTGCTGCTTGGCCTCATGCCACCTTCATTCCCTGATCTCCCATTTTCCCTTTCTCGATACCTCTCCCTAGGCCAGCTACACATGGAAACACCACAGATGTTAACATGTTTCTGTAAAATCACTAAATGCAGCAAAGACTATGTGGTTCGTGGCCACCAAAACATTCTTTACAATAGGCAAAGCAAATTCATAGGAACATGACTTTTTGGTCCAAAGAAAGCTCATAAACCAATTATCCATAATGTATTGGTTAGATAAATTAAATTCTCAATTTGGTATTTTGGAAGTTCAGGCTGAAAATCTTCAGCTGAAGCAAGCTGACAGTGAAATTTTGGGGAATTAGGATTCTCCAATTTGTATGACTTTTGGGCTATTATGACACAGTAAAGGGGTGGCCCATCATATCAAGACAACTCTCCCCTATGCCAGATTGTCAGCCTTGCATGAATGTGTGGTCCAAAGGACAAATCTTATAATAACAGGAAGAGCAGATGTTATCATTGACAAACTTTTGGGATATTGAGCAATTTGTCTCAAGTTGCTTCAGCCTTTTAAGGATTACCATTGACAATGACAATCCAAAATGATCAGAGGACAATACCTCTCTAATGGTATCATTTTCTCTATTATGACACTAACATTTACTTCACACTCCTATCGTACTTCAGTTACTTGTCCCACAAATTCTTAACAATCTCCATGCATGAATATATGCTGTAGCAGGCAGAGTACTAGTTGCATTATATTACACTGGCTGATGTAAATATTGTATAAAGATTATCAGCTTGCAAGGGAAACTCTATGTAAAACATATATTTACCAATATTGGACAAGATACTTGTATATACACCAACATCCATGGAGAGTCTTAAGGCACACACATACAGACTCATGGAAAATGATCCACAAATTTTCGGCATTAACCGGATGCTAAATATTGTGGTTGTCACTCATCAGGTCATTCTTCTAAAAGGTTGCCACATTAATTGAGTTGCCTGGGTCCATAAACCACCTAGATGGTATGTTATGATGGGAAGCTAAGCCCTTAGCAAGCATCCAATATGACTCCTTAGTAAAGCATTCCCTATTCAGTCTGATGTGAGAGCCCTCATTGAAAGACCATTGTAGAAATAATTCAGAGTAGCTTAAGAGAATTTCTTAATAGGATTCAGTATGAGATAAATAAATTCGTTTTTTGATGAAATGTTGATAATTTCCAATATGAAGTAGTCACGAACAATTGCTTGTCTGGCCTACATGCTCTGGATCAAAAAATGTTGACCCATCTCAGAGGAAAGCATATGTAACATACCTACTGGTTGTGGAGGAAGAAAATTCCCGCCTTGAAGATCGAATCCCAGACTGTCTTCTCTAGTTCTCGCTGAAGCTCTCTCTACAAGCAAATAGATTTAATTATTTTTGCAATTTTTTCCATGAGTTCAATAACCAACATAATATAAAGCTAGTATGAGAAGTCCATTGAATTAACAAAACTACGCATGGTTACATGAATTTAGGAATATCAAACTATACAAAATATAAATAAAATACATCTAAGATTTTGACATCAACTATGGATCAAGGGTCACTTATTTCATCAAGGATAATAACAATGTACCGAACAACAAAATAGCTTGCATGGCTCTTGGTAAAGGCCATTACACAATGTTGGTCACTGCTACCTAGGTTCATGGGGAGGAGGCTGGATACAAACCTAACCTCGAGGTTTTAGCACCGGGTAACCATTCTTAGGCTCAAAGGTAACTGAGATAAGCCCCTTCCATCCAAAAAACCTAAGCCTGGAGTTCGCTTTAAAACTGCCGAATGCAGAGTCTAATCTGGTCAAAGTGAGCATAAAAAATGAATAGGACAGAGAGAGAGAGAGGGAGAGGAGTACGACAGAGAGAGAGAGAGAGAGAGGAAGAAGAAGAAGAAGAAGAGGGATAGAGTTCGCTTTAACACTGCTGAATGCAGAGCTCTAATCTGGCCAAAGTGAGCATAAAAAATGAATACGACAGAGAGAGAGAAAGAGAGAAAGAGAGAGAGAGAAAGAGAGAAAGAGAGAAAGAGAGAGAGAGAAAGGAGAAGAAGAAGAAGAAGAAGAAGAAGAAGAAGAAGAAGAGGGATAGAGAAACTTACCATTGCTTGAAGAGAGATGCACCAGAAGAAGCCTGAGGATTTTCGACTCACCGTCGCTTCACTCCTTGAACACCGATAACCTGAGAAGCACGAACAGAGGGAAAGAGTGTAGCAGAGAGAGATGGAAAGAATGAAGCAGGCACGGAGAGAGTGAAGTAGAGAGAGAGAGGGAGAGAGAAAGACGCGCAAGAAGAAGGTATGCGCGGGCAATGCTTATTTTCAGATGATGGAAATTTGAGGAAAAACCCGCGCAAACATGTAGCTACGGTTTCATGAAAAGTAGAATACGTATTGCAACGGTTAATATTATAACCGTCTCAAAACTAAAGCATGTATTGCAACGGTTCATGAAACCGTGGCCAAGTTAAATACGAAATTGAACATATGGACACGGACAAAATAATCCATTGCCATATGTGATTTTTAGTATGGCTGTTCACGGGTCGGGTCGGTTTACTGTGGTTTTTCCAACCGACCCGACCTGATCGGGTTACTTGACATAGAAACCGAAACTGATCCAGTGTTAAGCAAAACCGATCTGGCCAGTTTGAGTCGGGTTTGATCGGTTTTGGTCGGTTTCGGTTCTAAGTTCATCCCTGTGACAAAATCTTGCTAATTTTAAAAACAATCATAAATTGAACATCATTTCAACCATCTCCTATGATAAAATTTAAATGAAAAGTTAATCACAAAAGTTGTTCATTAATCATTATTCACTAATCCATAGTTTATTGAGACCATTCAAAAACTAGGTGGCCTAATGGGCTTTGGAATTTCATTTTTGAACTAGGAACTAAGTCGGTTCAGTTCGGGTCGGTTTCAGTTTTATTGTGTAAAAATCGAAACCGACCCAAATCATCGGTTTAGGAATTTGCACAACCCAAAACCGACCCGTACTGATAAAAACCCGGTCGACTCGGGTTGGATCAGTCCGGGTTGGTCGGTTTGGTCGGGTTGGGCCTTCTTATGAACAACCATAATTTTTAGCAACCATTTTTTGTCCGTTGCTAGAAAAACCGTTGTTAAAGATCAGTTTTCTTGTAGTGAAATCAACATATTCTTGAGAATAAAAAAAAATAAAAAAATATATACAGGTTGAACCCCTATTTTGTTATAGGAAAAGAATAAAAGAAAAAGTAGAAGAAGAAGAAGAAATATTGATTAGACCAAATTCTAAGTTCTTCCTTACTTATTGGTTAAGGTTCTTAGGTCTTTGAGGGTGCAATACAACATTTAGTAATGTTTCTGTTGATTAAACTCTAACAAATAAGAAACTAATAAAAATTTAGTATATAAGCACATAAAATGAATATTTAAGTTTAATAATATTTAATTTATAATTATAATGTCAAAAATTTAAGAATATAGAATTATTTTATAACACAATGTACAAAATTGCTTGGTGATTAGGCGAGGTGAGCCTAAAAGAGTGCCTTATCGCTTAGGCACCTGACTAGGTATCACCTTGACAACTATGAGCTTTACATGATAATAAGCATGTGGTATTGTCTTGTGCCCGACTTTGGTTAGGGGCATGATGAGGGATCTTCAATTTCCTCCACACTACCTTGGCATTTTCTAGCCATGGTTTCATTCATTCATTTTGGATTGGCTTTAAACTACTTGTTTGATAAGTTGCCATATTTGAAACTTGACCAAGTTTTTTTTTTTTTTTTTTTTTTTTTTTTAAATTCTTCTAAAAATCCTAATATTGTCTTTAAGTCTTAAACAATACGTGGCGATTTGGTTTGTCAAATAACTTTTGATATATCAATTTAATTGAGGCGGGTTTAGGGTTGGGCATAGGGCAAGGTGGGCAAATACCACCCTCACCTTGTCCCCGATCACCTAAATTTTGGGTTTCCTTGAAAACTTGCTCCAACCTTGATCAACAATTGGAAAAACCACCCCAACTAGGTCACTAATGAATTGGTTAATTCTGGACCAGATAAGATTGGACCAAAATTGGCCAATTGAAACCCCTACTTATAGACCATTCATTATAAGAGGTAGGGGTGGATTTGAGTTGAACATCTGGTTACTCAAGCTCAGCTCACCTAAAAAACTATGAGGCTTGAGCTTGAGCTCTATACAAGCTAGAGACTTGAGCTCGATTTAAAAGCTCGTAAGTTTGATCTTAGCTTTGCTCAAGCTCGATTGTGAGCCATATTATTTGTAAAAATTAATTTTATAAGTAAAAATTAATAATTATAAAATTAGTAATTATTATACTTATAAAAAAAATATTATATATGTATAATATTTTTATTATGTATATATTATTTGTTATATAAAATATTATATATATAATATGTATATAATATATACATGTATGTATTATATATTTTTTTATACAAAATCCCCTTGAATTTTGATGAATAGCCACTTGATTGATTACCACTACTTGTGAATTGTGATATTGATTGGTTAAATTAAGATGATTATGTGATTGCCTAACTTAAGTCCAAAGTATGTGTGGCAAACTTGGCTTGGACCAACCAAAGTTAGGATCACTCCAACCAACAACCCTTACGGCCCTATGCGAGTCTTTTTTTTTGACAAAAAAAAGAAGAGAAATTGTCTAAAACTCACCATGAGTTTTCAGCATTTCTCTTAAACTCACCACAACTTTTCAAAATGCCTAAAACTCACCATGTCAATGACTTGACGTTAAACAGACTAATGGGTCTTAATATATTACCATTTTAACCTTAATGGGAAAAAACTAAAATATATACAAAATAAATTAATGGGTGTTAATATTTAGACATGAAAAAAGGAAAAAGTTTAAAAAATATTTTCAAATATAAACTATAGAAAATTATTTTCAAATTATAGAAATTAAAAAATTATAGAAATTGCAAACAAAATAAAAAATTATTTTCAAATTATATAAACTATAGAAATTGAAAAACAAAATCAGAAAATAAAAATTGTAGAAAAAACCAAAAAATATTATAGAAAAACGCGTAAATTGTAAATAAATAACAAACATACAGGAAAATTTATAAATTGTAGAAAATAGAAAAATGTAAAAAAAAAAGCATTGGAAATTATAACAAAATACTAAAAATGCAAAAAAAAAACAAGAAAATTAAAAACTGAAAAGACTATTTTTTCTCTATCTCACCAATTCAAGGGCAATTTTGTCATGAAAATTGTTATTTGTGCTGGCATAGACACTTCTGTTAAGAAGCATTAACGGTTCTCTAACGAAAGGTGAATTTTGAAAAATAAAACTTACTGACATGATAAATCTTAGACATTTTAAAAAATTATGATGAATTTAAGAAAAATATCAAAAACTTATGATGAATTTTAGACAATTTCCAAAAAAAAAAAAATATTTCAATTTGCCTCCTGAATCGGAAGAGTGCAATTGTGAAAAGAAGAGTTCTCAACTAATTCGGAGGGTCATTAATTGTTGATCTCCTACTTCCTACTTCTGATCGTTTATGCTTTTAATCAGTACTATTATTAGCTATTTCATGGACTGCACTATATTTTTATTTCTGGAGAGTGGAGACATACAAACGCAACTTGTAAGGTCTCGGACTTCTTCAAACATGCCCAGCTTATTCCACTTCACATATCCTTTTCTCGACTCTAAGACCTGTACTATTATATGGCATGCTAAGCATTTGTACAAATTTGAACTTTCTTCAGGCCTAGTTATTGAGCATGATCAAGAACAAAAATTAGCTCATGGGTTGTCCGTCCGTCTAGGTCTTGCCCCACATTCATTGCATCATACTTCCGTCACAAATTCATATTAATACTAGATACAACAGTGAAGCCTGATGTGGTATGTTGTATAATATCATGGTTGAACCAGAACCATTGATCGATGATATAATTTTGTTTCCTTTGATTTATCTAGTCTTGTGTTTAAGTATGGCGATGAGGGCGGATTTGACACTCAAATGAAATTGTGACACCTGGCACCTCATGCAAACCAAGTGCAGCCTCTTGATAATTAAGCAGTTTGGGAAGCTCGGGCAGCTCGGCAGAGCTCGTCACTTACAAAGCTCGGCATGGCTTGCCATAGGCAGCTCGGCAGAGCTCGCTACAAGCCACTTGGCATAGCTCGAGAAGCTCGGTATAGCTAGGGGCAGCTCGGCATAGGCAGCTCACCACAGGCAGTTGGCCACTCCGCAGGCAGCCTGGCATCTTACGAAGAGCTCGCCACTTAGGGGCAGCTCGACATAGGCAGCTCGCCACAGGCAATTGGCCACTCCAAAGGCAGCCTGGTGTCTTACGAAGAGCTCACCACTTAGAGGCAGCTCAGCGCTTACAGGTAGCTCGACATAGGCAACTTGGCACTTAGGGGCAGCTCGGCGTATCACAGGAAGATCTCATGCTTGACAACTATACCTGACAGATCCAAAGACCTACGCCCACGTCTCTCGCTAGGCGGCACTGTGCCTGCCAGTCCTGAGAGCTGTCCCTTGACTGGCAGAGCCGTACTCTGCAGCAGCCGCCTGCACCCGCTACCTCAGCTCTGGCAGTAACGGCTGTGGCAGAGAGACGGAGGCGGTTACGCCTGACTTGACAAAGGCTGTTGCGCTTGATTTGACAGGACACCACTATATAAGGACTCCGACCCCCAAAGACAAAGGGGAGAAAATGAAAAAATGGAGGTAATCCCTACTCTCTAGCTCTCTCATTTCTCTCAAAGCTCCCTACAATCAGAATGCTAATTTAGGTATCAAAGAGTCCCCGCCGGGAAAATACCCTCAGGTCCTTTAATTCAGTTCTCGTAGGTTCCTCAGCTCCCGCCGCCTACAAAGGAGAGATCACCTAATGTAGAGGGCAGCTAGGTTGCACTACACTAGGGAACTCCACCATCCTCTCATGGGAACAGGTAAAATGACGAGGTATTTAACCAAAAAAAAATGATACATAAAAAAAATTGGTATGTGACCAGAAACGGTTACATTATATAGTAATTGGGCTGCACCCCTCTTGGCTTTTATATTATTTTGTATGTCTTTGTATAGTATATATTTGTATTTATATTCTTTCTAATCTTAAGTATAAATTTGTATGGATTCTATATTTTATGTATAATACAAATATATACAAAATATAAGATTTTATACGGAACCTAAACAAAGCTCAGCCGAATATCCATCGTATCGTAAGTGAGTCAATTCCATATTCCACGGCTATTATCGAACTTCCAGGAAAAAAGCATAAAGGTGGTTATTCGTGGCAGTCAGAGTTGGGTGCCACCGTGTCAGGGTGGGCGGCATCTCGGTGAGTGCAGATCTGCTGATAAGTGATCACTGACATTGCTGGTCACGTTCCAGCCGCACGTATAAAATAATGGGGAAATAAAGAACAAGAAATGTTCCAACGTGCGGCTGGATGAAACGTTACCAGCAATGTGCCGTGAATTCATTCCCGTAGCCGTCGTTGTTTAATCTTCAACGGTCAAACTCTCTGTTCGCATTCATTTCTTCCGGTTTCAATACCCTTTTCGGTATCATAGAAATTGTCCCCACGCTTAATGGTCTTCCTCTTCCCCATTTCCAGGAGAATCCTTGGTAGTTTCTCTGTTTAAAACCCTAGTTTTATTTTAGTCAGCAGAGCCGTCACGATATTAGCGAAGAAGAAGAAAAAGAAGAAGAGATAAAGAAATGGATAATTCCACCCAAGAATCTCATCTGAGATCCGAGAATTTCTTTACTCATGACTCTCCATACCCAATTTACGCCATGGCGTTCAGTTCCTCTTCCGACCGAATCCACCGTATCGCTGTCGGTAGCTTCTTGGAGGAGTACAATAACAAGGTAGATATCATCTCTTTCGATGAGGAAACCCTGACTTTCAAAACCGATCCCAATCTCTCCTTCGATCACCCTTATCCACCAACCAAGCTTATGTTCCATCCCAACGGCGCCAAATCCCTTCGCAAATCCTCCAATCTCCTCGCCTCCTCCGGTGACTATCTCCGTCTCTGGGAGGTCCGCGAGAACTCCATCGAGCCCAGAGCGCTTCTCAACAACAGTAAGACCAGCGAGTTCTGCGCCCCCCTTACGTCCTTCGATTGGAACGATGCGGAGCCTCGGCGAATTGGTACTTCTAGCATCGATACAACCTGCACGATTTGGGACGTCGAGAGAGGGGTTGTGGATACGCAGCTCATTGCTCACGATAAGGAGGTTTACGACATTGCCTGGGGTGAGGTTGGTGTGTTTGCTTCTGTATCGGCTGATGGATCGGTTCGGATTTTTGATTTGAGAGATAAGGAGCACTCCACCATTGTATACGAGAGCCCGCAGCCTGACACCCCCTTGCTTAGGTTGTCTTGGAACAAGCAGGACTTGAGGTACATGGCAACCATTCTGATGGATAGCAATAAAGTTGTTATTTTGGATATTAGATCACCGGGTTTACCAGTCGCGGAGCTGGAGAGACATCGGGCGTGCATCAATGCCATTGCATGGGCCCCACAGAGTTGCCGCCATATCTGTTCAGCAGGAGATGATGCGCAGGCCCTGATTTGGGAGTTGCCCACGGTCGCAGGTCCAAACGGGATCGATCCCATTCTGGCATACACGGCAGGGTCGGAAATTAATCAGCTGCAGTGGTCAGCTCTTCAGCCTGACTGGATTGCGATTGCATTTGCCAACAAAATGCAGCTTCTGAAGGTTTGAGGTGTGTGGAGATTGATCTTTTTTAAACTATTTTATATATCTGTTTATTGAATTTTTGTACACTTTGAGCAGGTTGTTACCAATTCTATGCCTGTTATACATAAATTGGTTAGTTTCAGTAAGAACAACTGCATTAATCAGTTATCTCATCAGAGTTCAATTTCTACAATGTGTGGGCAGATATATTTATATTTATGCAAATCATCGCTGCGCGGGTTGCTAATTTTAAACGAATTTTACCTACACTATTTAGCTAGTGATTCGGGTAGCTCTTGTGGTAATGAAATCTATTGTTGCAGTCGAGGGGGTATAGACATGTTAGAAATAATCCTTATTTTGAAACTAGGGGCAATCATTTCTAGCCAGACCCGGGCCTGGCCTGACCCATGATCACTCGTATTTTGAAACCATGGAAGAACGTGACCACATAACCAGCCACAACACTACCATGGAGGGGCGGGGGAAGTGACTTCTGAGCCACTCATACTATTTCAACCAAATGCATCTCGGATTAGTAGATATTGGTTATAAGCCTGTCATAATTCCCAGATATAGATACCAATATGGGCATACCACTTTCCATTTCCCAAGATCCTGGATACATATATGGGTGCAACCCCATTTAATATTCTTATATCATGATTTTATATCCAGCAATATATACTTTTTTTATAGTATGATTTGTTAATATATACCGGTTTCTATTTCGAAAATATTGAGTATTGACACTATAAAGTACAAATCCCTGCAGTATTTGAGTATTGAAACTATAAAATACACATCAGTCATTGGTATTCTTAGCTGTACCAATGACTATACATGGACTTAAAGAGTGGAGCTTTGGTAGGAAACAGTGAGGCACTTGCAAATCAATGCAGCTCCAAAATGTTCCCACCTTCTTGCTTCCATGTACCCTTGGCCACAAAGAGATTTCATCTTGATTATAAAGACGGTAAACCAATCAAAAAATTATTAGGATGAGAAACCTGCAATGTAGAATTACTCGTACCTCAGCTATGATATAAAGATAAAATTGAAGAAATACAAGTCTGATAGCACTAAAAAGACCAAGAGGCAGCCTATTCACTGTCTGTCAGGGAACAATTGCCAGGATGAGAAACCTGCAATGTAGAATTACTCTTACCTCAGCTATGATATAAAGATAAAATTGAAGAAATACAAGTCTGAAAGCACTAAAAAGACCAAGAGGCAGCCTATTCACTGTCTGTCAGGGAACAATTGCCAAGCCAAAGAACCAGCAGCATGACTCCATGGCTCCAATGGAGCAGCATTGAGGCTTTGCTTCTCTGTTCATGCTAAAAAAGCAGCATTAACTCCAGTACTGATAGCTGCTGTAATGTGGCAACGTGCCAATTGACAACATTGCCTCAGTATTTGCAGATGCTGTACTGCAGCATGGCATGTGTGTCCAAGGAATAAAGTTGCTTCTGATCCCAACATTGAGAACCTAGAAATGAGAGGAGAAAGAAAGAACTTACATTACCTTTTCTCAGCCTGTTTGAAAGTTTTTCCCATTTCTCTTTCCCAAACTCTGCAACTTCATAGTGATAAAAAAGGAACTCTGCAACATCACCACATTGAGAGTTTCTTTGAAATTTCCTTCCAGATTTTATTTTTATTTTTATTTTATTTTATTTTATCAATAGCTGTGAAAATCATTAATAAGAATGTAAACAATGGCAAGGTGCCAACCAGCTGGTTGGTAAGGTCTGGCTGGTCGTAGTGGAGACTTGGGATTGAGTCCCGCCTGCACCTGGGTTAGGGGGGTTATGGGGTACCCCCATTGTGTAGCCCTTCCAAAAGAAATAAAAAAGAATAAAAATAAAAATGTAAATAATGAATATAACATAAAAATTTAGTCAGTGGGAGGTAAACCCTCTTATCTGTCCCCGAAGAACTTTTCCTTGTTTTTACAATTGTGCCCAAAAAAGCTGATCCCTTCCCACTCCTTGTTTAGATAGAGCATTGGCTAGGGAGTTAGCACTTCATTTAACCCGTTGTAGCCTCACTTCCATTTTTTGTGTCAGTCATTTTGAATTTCTTCCTTTCATTGTTGTAGTTTCACAATTTTGCCTCCTCAATTTGCAACCAACCCACAACCAACTTCGAGTTTCATTCAATGGTTAGTTTCCTAATATTCTGATTCTTTGCCCTCTGTACTCTTTTAAGCATTGCCATAACCTTAGCCCTTAGAGAATCCCCTAAACCAATCACGCCTGAATATAAGGCAATTATTTTTGCCCTCTTCATTCTCAAGTACCCCTCTGATTCTTGAGATTCCTGGATTTCCAAGGTTGCTTCCATCAAAGTTGAGTTTAATGAACCCACTTTCCGGTGGAGACCAAAGTGATTGATGACATTCTTATTTAAGTCAACCACTTCTTTCCAATTTCTAAGGATGCAATCTACTATAATGTCATAGAAGGTTTCCAAAGATTTCAACCAATGAGCCACTCTAATCATAATATTTTCAAGAATAGCTTCTTTGCTTCTCTCCTTTTCTAAGAAATTTCTTGAGTTTCTTTGTTCTTATATAGCCTAGCTTATTGCAGCCCTTTGTACATCTCCACATGATTCTTCCCTTTTTCTTTGGCTAAATGAAAATTATTAGTCATTCATAAAAAAATGAAAATTATTAGTCTTTGCACATTTGTTGGGGGATTCGATCTACACCCAAACAAAGAGAAAAACCATTTCCAAATACATACAACAAAAGGATAAGAGATTAATAAGTGATAGCAAGTCACACCATTGGCTTTACATAGGACACACCATTGAGGGGATAAGCACCACTTAGGTCTTTTTCTTTGGAGTAGGTCACAAGTATTAATTCTTTCATAGAAAACTTCCTAACAAAAAGCTCCAACCTAGGAAAAATTTGCAAAGAGCTGAAAGTAGGTTGAGTTAAAAGCCTTGAAAAAGGAAGCACAAGAGAATGAGCTAGAAGGAGAGAGGTGTAAAGTGCGCCGTAATCTTTCATGTGCAAGTAGAGGTGTAAAGTGGGCCATGTCGGGCCGGCACGGCACGCCCTGCGAGCAGCCTGTGCAAAGTGCGGGCCATGCCGGCCCGACGGCCCACGGCCCAGGCCCGTTCTGGGTTGTAGGCTGGGCCATGGGCTTCGGCCGGTGCCAGGTTGGGCCACAGGGCGGGCCTTAGGCTTGGGTCGAACCGAGCTAGACTGATTTTTTGACTTTTGTTGTTTTTTTTTTTTGAAAATTTTGATTTCTTTTCTAAGTAAAGGTGTAAAACTAAAATATTTAACTTTCCTTTGAGCTTTGGAAACTATTTGAAAAATTAAGAAATGAGAAATCTAACACATAAATGAGAAAAATGCTTAACCAAATAAGAATGATGGAATAACAAATTGGAAGAAAAATAAGAATTTTATTTCATTTAAATTTGAATGATACAAATTACAAAACATACAATAGTTGGATACTTGGATGGATGAAATATGAAAATGGAATAAATCATAGTTGTCAAGGTGACGCCTAGGCGACTAGGCGGTTTTTGAAGGTCGCCTCGCCCAAACATCATATGTTTTGCGCACTAGGCGCTTGGATGGACACCTACATACAAGGCGGGCGCCTAATGTATCTAAAATAATTATTTTTTTTAATTTATTAGTTTGATATTTCATTGGTTGTTGTATTCCTTTAAAATAAACCTGTTACACTGTATTAGTGTAGTATTAAGAGAACAATAGAATAGTGTATACAACTAAACTAAGACAAGGGTATACAACTAAACTAAGACAAGGCCTCGCTTAGGTGCCTTGAAAACTATGGAATAAATTAATAAAATATAAAAAATACAATATAGTTACAAATTGAAAATACAAAATTACATTATTCAAAAATAGCAAATAAATTAAATAAAATTAAAACGAAATTTACAATAATTTGAAAAAAAAATTCTATTCATTTAGTCAACTATTGTTCATGAATCATGACTTTCATCATCTGCTTCAGGTGAAATATCTGGTGTAGTGTCATGCCCTCCTTTGTCTTGTAATCTATCTTCTACATCTAGCAAATCCTTAAAGTAGATGCTTATCTCTATACTTTCATCGTTCATGCAACTTCTTTTGTCGTCCAACACCTTGGTACCTGCATTAAAACAAGACTCCGATGGAACTGTAGACACCGGAGGGGTTAGTAGATCACGTGCCATTGTGGCGAGAGCTGGATAATTTTTTGAATGTTCACTCCACCAGGCTAAAATATCAAAATTATTTGTTCCCTCACCTAAACTAGAAAAATTTGCTTGTAAATAAAAATTAAGTTCAGTAAATGAACTTGTTGTAGAAGTAGCAAATTTCTGCCTTCTACTTATTAAATAAAAAAGTTTTTCTCTTCTACTACTGGGCTTAAGATTAGAAGTAGAAGATGCTTATACAAGTTGTAGGATTATTTCCTACTGCTTCAAATTCATATAAACTGTACATTTCAAATAATAATTTAATAATTTTTTTTTTATTTCTAATTTCAATATTCATATTTTCATAATATGTTTTAAGTAAAATATCTACACCATCTTTTTTAATCCTAGGATCTAATATTGTAGCTAAGCAATAAAGGGGAGACTGGAGAAATGTTCTCCCAATATTTTTTAAATTTATTTTCCACTATTTCAACAGTACATTTAAATTGTGGATTATTTCTTTATTTTGCAAAATAATCACTAATCACCATTAATTGATAAGGTAAACTACAACTAGTTAGATAATAAATACCTGATAATTCATTTTCTGTCAAATGCCCATTTTTTGGAAAAGCAAACCAACTCCTGGGAACTTCTTGAGGTATCTAAGGATTCTTTCTGCAACTTCAAAGCGAGTTGTCTTAGGATTATGCATGAACTGGCTAAAAACACCCACTGCATAGGCAATATCAGGTCTGGTCATAGACAAATATCAGAGTCTCCCTACAAGTCTCTGGAACTTTTTTACATCTTTCAAACACTCCCCCTAACCGTCTCCTAGCTGATGGTCGGGTTCAATGGGTGAATCAATTGGTTTCACTCTCAACTTGCCTACATCCTCTAATAGATCTAGTACATATTTTCTTTGGGAAATAAAGATGCCCCTTTTTGAGCGAGCAACTTCAATTCCAAGGAAATAACATAAGGGGCCTAGATCTTTCACCTCAAATTGAGTGGCTAAGAATTTCTTCAGCTTTTGTATTTCAGTCTTCCAGTCTCTTGTGATTATTATGTTATCAACGTAGACAATTAAAGCTGCAATTTTCCCTTCACCTTTTTTCACAAATAAAGTATGATCTGACTGGCATTGTTCGAATCCCATCTGTTGCACTGCTAAATGAAGCCTACTAAACTAGGCCCGAGGTGATTGCTTCAACCCATATAAAGATTTTTTTTTAATTTGCACACCTTCTGCTCATTACCTTTGGCACAAAAACCTAGAGGTTGAGTCATGTAAACCTCTTCCTCTAGGTCACCGTTCAAGAATGCATTATTGATATCCAACTGATGAAGTTCCCAATCAAGGTTAGCTGCCAGTGAGAGGAGGATTCTGATTGAATTCATCTTGGCTACTGGAGCAAAGGTAACACTTGTTTAAACCCTTTGGCCACCAAATCTAGCTTTGTATCTTTCTACTGAACCATCAACTCTATGATTTACTGTGAATACTTGTAACCCACTGGTTCCTTCCCTTCAGGAAGATCCACCAACTCTCAGGTGCCATTTTTGTGTAAGGCATTAATTTCTTCCTTCATTGCATCTGTCAATTCAAATTTTGATAAAGCTTCTGCCACATTGTTAGGAATAGAGACACTGTTAATAGGGAAAATGAATGCATAGTATGAAGGTGAAATATGATCATAGGACACAAAGTTATAGAGATAGGATGATTAGTAGTACAAGACCTAACACCCTTTCTCTTAGCAATAGGAACATCAAGATCATTAACAACAGGAAGATCAATGTTAAGAGATTTAGGCATATCAATGGGAACAAGTGTACCTGGTTGATGAGGTGGATCTACCTTTGGAGAGTCTGATGATATTGGTTGCATAGTTTCAGGTTCCACGGCTCTTGAACTCTGCTGGCTCTTATGGCGGCGAAGAAAGATCCGAAATGGAGAAGGGTCGGGAAGAGGAGGTAGTTGAACTTGAGTGTGTTTCTCCTCAACCCTACTCTCCCCCTGAGAAGAAACCGAGAAGAAGGGTTGACTCTCAAAGAATGATACATCCATGGAGACATAGTACTTGCGTGAAGCAGGACCATAGCAACGGTAACCCTTTTGAGATAACGAATAACCAAGAAAAACACAAGGAGTGGCACGGGGATCGAGTTTACTACGAGTAGGAGGCAAGTCATGAACAAAGTAACGACACCCAAAGACACGCATTGGAATGGGGGATAACGGAGCTATAGGAAACAAGAGTTGATGTGGGGCCTTATACTCTAGTAACCGAGATGGCATATGGTTGATGATATATGCAGCACACATAACAACATCCATCTAAAAATGTTTCGAAACATTCATATGAAGTAATAAACCACGAGCTACCTCAAGTAGATGATGATTTTTCCTTTCAGCAACACCGTTTTATTGAGGTGTCCTGGCACAAGAGCTTCGATGAAGAGATCCACACGAAGCAAAGAGCTCCGTGAGATTACTATGGAAGTATTCTTTTGCATTGTCTGACCGGAAAATGTGAATTTCAGTTTGAAATTGAGTGAAAACCATTCGTTGAAAGTTTATCACAATCTTTGGCACTTCATCTCTAGATCGCATAGGGTACACCCAAGTATATTTAGAGTAGTCATTGATCAAAGTAATGAAATATTTATGTCCAATCTCAGTAGGTAGAGAAATAGGGCCCCAAACATCAGAATAGACAATATGAAAAGGAAATTCAGATCTTTTATTTCCTAAAGGAAAGGAATTTCTACAATGTTTGCTCAATTGGCATGTATGACACTCCAATTTACTAACTAACAAAGACTTAAACAACTCAAGAAACATAAGTTTTAAAGACTGAAACGAAAGGTGACCAAGACGATTATGCCACAAGTAGGCATGACTCTCACTAGAAGAACTTAAAGACTCTGTAGCCATAAGACCAGCTTTATTCTCCAACACGTAGAGGCCATCCACCATACTTCCTCTACCAATTGTCTTCGGGGTCAAATCCTGAAATACACACGAAGAAGGAAAGGTCACTGAACAATTCAAGGAATGAGTAATACTGCTAATGGAAAGTAAATTGATAGGTAATTTAGGAACATACAACACATTAGAGAGGGTAAGACCAAGAGGAAGGGAGATGGTTCCTTGACTGGCTATGGTGGAATAAGACCCATAAGCTAGTCTCACCTTATCTCTCCAAGAGAGGAGATTATATGCTTGAAATAAATTTGACTTACCAGTCATGTGGTTTGGGACTCCAGAGTCAATTATCCAAGGGGAATCAGATGTATGAGATGACACATGGAAGGCAGTTGCAATGTTACCTGATGTAGACGCAAATGAGGTAGGAGTAGGGCCAGAATCCATCTGGCGAAGTGTCCTACCATATAATTCCAAGTGGTCACGAAAGGAGTTGATGATCTCTTCCATGGGGTCAGAACCAAAGTGTCGTTCTTGGGGTACCATGGGACTAGTCTCTTGAGATACCACATTTGCTGAGTTATATTTCTTCTAACTGTGCTAGGTTGGCTTCTTACTCGGATCAGGCTTCTTACTCAATTCTTGAGCCCATTTTGGCTTGCCATGAAGATCCCAACATGTGTCTCTAGTGTGCCTGGACTTTTGACAGTGAGTGCACCAAAGTTTGTCTTTGTCATCCACTCTCTTCTGTGAATCTCCCTTTTTAAAAGAACTCCAACATTTGAACTTGTACCCCCTCGGACAGCTAGTGCAATTGGTACCCCTTCTGTACACTTCATCACACTTCTTCTACTCTCTTCAAACTGAACTAGAGCATAAACTTCTTGGATTGAAGGTAGGTTCTTACTTCCTAAGATTTGTGCCCTCATGGATTCATATTAGGATTCAGCCCCAAAAGAAAGGCATCCTCATCGGGTATTTGCATCCTCATCGCACTTCCAATTCACATTTTGATAATGATCCAGTTCCTCCCAAATTGATGTCAAGTCTGAATGGTACATCGAGAGACTCCTCTCCCCTTGCTTGCAAATGGAGGATTCTACTTGTAATTGATATATCTTTGCATAGTGTCTGTTCTGAATAGGTAGATTTTGCTTGTTCCCATATTTCACAAGCTGTTTTAGCCCACATAAAGGTTTTCCTTGTGGCAGCATGGAAACCAAGAGGCATGACATCACCATGCTATTTTCTTGGTCCCATCTGTCATGTTCAACACCACCAATCTTTGGTTCCTTGATTTTACCATTAATATACCCAATTTTTCCTCTAGTAGTAATGTAAAGTTTAATTCCCCTAGACTATTCAAGATAGTTCAGTCCATCAAAGGGGATTACAGCCATGGGGAAACTCATATCCCCCCACTCATTCCATTTTGACCTCCTGAAATTCCTGAAGTTGCAGAATTCTTAGAGGACATGATTCAAACACTTTCAGACTTTACACACACCTTATGATCCCTCTTATCACCAAACAAATAGTCCTAGAAATACCAAGGATGAAGCCCACTTGCACACACTGCAATCTAGACACAATCTGACCACAAACCAGCCTAGATTGTCCAAAAAAGGCAAGATTTTAGGGTGATCTCAGAGCTGATCTGACCTAGCAGTCACACTCCACCAACTTCCAGACACCCCAAAAACATCGACTGCTAGGAGGGGTCATAAACTAGTATGGTTACATCAAAGGGTTAAAAGATCAGGTCATCCACGACCTACAGATCTGAATTCTTAGACATAGGATTTTGAATCTCACAGCTTCTCAAAAAACATTCAGCAGTCTGGAGTCATATAGTTTCTTCTTGGTACACGACCAAGGAAAAGGAAAAAAACACTAAAAAAAATCTGTACCAGTCATAGGTCTGCACTTTTTTTATCTCGGTTGAAGAAGACAGCAGGTTGAAGCTTGTTCGATCTGCTCACAGGCCTAGCAAAACTGCTCTGATACCATATTAACAACCGAACAGAGGAGAAGAGAGGTAGGATAAGAGAAGAGGAAGAAAGGAGAGAAGAGAGAGATTTGGAGTCTGCTACATTGCTGCTACAGTGCTGGCGGCGCCAATTTATATTAATGTATATATAGGGCGACCATAATTAGAAGGGAAAGGACCCTTATGCCTCTACTTAAGTTCTAGCATAAAAAACAAAAGAAAAAACTGCTTTAATTTGTCCAAACAGATCCTAACTCAACAGAATACAAACATAATAAATGAAGTTAACACTCCAATAGAAATAATATTTAAAGCATCTTGAATACATAAATTTAAGATGTGACATGCACATCTGATATGAAATAATTTACTATTTAAACATGGTTTTAATTGAGATTTTAAAATATTTATTGTAGAATTGTTATTGCTGGCATTATCAAGACTAATAGAAAATAATTTATTCTTAATTCCATAAGCATGTGAAGTATTTAAAATGCTTGCAGCAATAGCTGGGCCAATATGTGGCCATTCAAGCCTAGTAAAACTTAAAATTCTTTTATTTAGAAGCCAATTTTCATCAATAAAATGTCTGGTAATACAAATATAACTTATGTTAAATTTAGAAGTCCAAAAATCAGATGTAATTGCAACTTTAGAATTAAGATTTGATAACAAATAAATTAAATTTTGTTTATATGAATAATTTTTTTTTTAAGCATTTGATCTAATAGTATTCCTAGAAACTTTTTTATATTGTGGATTTACAGAATTACGTAACCATTTTTCAAGTTTAGTATCTTTAGCTAACAAAAATGGTTGTTCTGCATGTACAATGTATTTTGCTAATTCTTCGCATTTTTCTTGTGAATATTTAAATATACCAAAAACGCCCCCTCCTAATTTTTGTCTGTGTTGTTTCTCTCCCTTCTTCTTCTTCTTCTTCCTTCTCATGTGTGAGCAAATGTCTGCTCAAATGGCCAGTACCACCCTTGCTACAATAGCTAAAGTCTTTTCTACATTTTTGGCAAACTGCTCTTTTTCCCTTCCCCTCAACATCTTCTACTTTAAATATTTTCCAAACCGGGCCACTCAACTTAGAGGCCCTCTTTCTTTCCCCTAATATCAATACCGGGGGTGAAAGTTCCGCTTCCATCAATATCAATAGCATCAGTGCTAACACTATCATGATGCGACTAAATATCGTCAACAATGAGCATGTTGGGGAATTGGTTTTGGGAAGAGCCAACCATTTTTTTAATTGTAAAAAAATAAAAATTAATTTAATTGGACTTACTCGGATTGTCGGTTTAGAATCCCAACTTGATTTCAACGGTTAAAGCCTTTCAATGTCCAAGCCTCCCAAATTGCTAACTTGAGATATTTAAGTTGGTTGAGCAAGCCTTCTTCTTGTCGAAACTTCAATAAAATTGAGAATTGGAGAATCAGACAATCAGACAATCAGGCAATCAGGCAATCAGACTATTAGAGTTCACTCATATTGTAGAGAATGTATGAGAGAGAGAGAAGAGATTAAGAGAATTGTTGAATTGGTATGATGAGAATGGTGGAGGATAGGGCTATTTATAGGAATTGAAAATAATATAATTGCCCAAAATACCCTAAAAACTAGCTGTTTTTTAGTTGTTGGGAGGGGTATTTTGGTCATTGTAAAGTTATTTATAACTTTACCCAAAAAGCCCCCTAAACTGGTTGTTATATAGCTGGTGGGGGGCATTTGTGTCATTTTTTCTCCCCCATAAGCAAAATACATAAATACCCCCCTATACTGTTAGGGGGGGTACTTGTGTAAAAAAACCCCAAAAAAGCTGAAACTAGCCGTTGGGGGGGGGGCCCAACGGCTGGTTTTCGGACGGGCCGAGTGCAGCCTGCTACGGGCCGTGCTGCAGGCTGGACCGTTCCGGCCTGTGGACTACGAACCCTTGGCCCAGCATGGCACGGACCATCGTGTCGGGCCTGGCACAGCCCGCGGGCTGTCAGGCTGTATCGCTGCTGCCTTCTGAAAGTGTTTGTCAAAGTGGGTGAACTGAGATATCTATACTTTCCTTCTACAAAAAGTATTTCGGTATTGGAAACCTTATTTGCATCCCTTTCCACTTTCTGTTCTCCCTTGATACTGGCATTATTAGAGGCTTCATCATTTGAATTAGTTTCATCTCCATAAGAAAGTGCTATAACTCTTATCTTTGCCTTGGAATCCACTATGGAGACACTTGCACCTCTCTGGCCTTCGGATGCCCTTGGGGATGATGATAGATGGTTTCTATTATCCCTAGTTGAACTCTTTGACCCTCAACTTACATAATTTCAAGATACATATTTTGTGAAACTTTATAAATTTTAAGTACTAAAATTAATTATTTTATTATTAATATTTTTATTTGTATAAATTTCTTGAGAGAAAATCTTTTTTAATATATAAATGTGGATTGATAGGTTATTTATTCCATTAATGTTTATAAAATACTAATTTTGAATGTTATTCTTTTCAATTTTCAGTTGGAATTGTTGAACGTAAACATATGGTATTTGTTTGGATTGCATGTCGATATAAAAGTTATTTTATTTCATTTATTATTACAAGTTGTAAGATGGCTTAGTGGCTTAAGGTTGTGTTTAAGAAAAGGCGCCAAGCAACCATCAGATCTGGGTTCAAATCATGCAAACTACAATGTTTTAAGAGAAGGCACGTACCGGCTTTTATATCAGTCATATCAGTGCTCATCAGTGCATATTGGCCAATACAACGCCGTATGACTCGATACAAAGGCGTGTGACGTATCATGTTGCATGACTCAGTGGATGCATTGTAAGCCATAGCTTATCCTGTATCAGTGTGGCCTGATATCAATACGATATGCCTCATATTGGGCATATTGAGTCGATATTTAAATCCTTGCCTCCACGTGCTACCCAACTTGCTGCCTCACATCGTCACTTCCACTTTTAACGCTACCCACACCTTACTCATCTGAGAGAAGATCAATGGTTTGGGAAATAGCTTCTGGCCTTTCTCCTGATGTCCTCAATCTTGCAGCATGCAAATCAAGGGCGTTAAAAGCTTCAAGAACACCTCCTATGGCTACTGCAACCCTGTTGAATATCTGTTCCTCCCATAGATTGAATGGCAGTTCCAGTAGCTTTATTGTGAAGCTTCCTTCACTCGCCTTCTTCATGTTGCAAGATGTTTACCATCATTCTAATATTTCCAAACCTACTTGAGTTTCAACTGTAACAAACTCTACATTCCTCTTACCTCATCAAGAATAGCTTTCCTAGAATCAAAAGGCATAAGAATAGCTGTAATTTTGATTCTAAGTTTCTCTGTTACAGCATGTAGAATTTCTCTCCAGTTTGTCACATCTTCCTTGGCTGTTAACACCACTCTCTGCTCCCAATTCCCTTTTTCTTATTCAACACCATTGTCTGCATTGTGGATGACCAGGCCAGTGAAATACTTGGTTGTTCCTCTTTTTTACTCTCTTCCTTCACCTCCTGTATGGGGGTTGAGTTTAACATAGTTCCTCTTTAAAGCCAAAAATTCTTTTTCATTTCTGTTCTCTCTCTGCTGTTTCAATCCATTCCCTTCAGATGATGAATTCCTGTATTTTTTTCTGAGAACATTACCCACCTACTTCTCTGTATCCTCTGGTATATACACCATCTGCTTCTTGCTGTTTCTGAAATACTCCATTAGTGATAGAAACTGACCTTTCACATTTCTTCTCATCTCTACCACATATATTCTCCCAAGTCCCAACCACCTTCATAGAGTTCTTCCAACCTAGTATCCTAACAGAATTTACTGCACCATCCATGAATCCTTTAAGCCAATGTATTGAATCTCCAATCAAGTATACAGTGGCTCATTTTTCATCTCTGATTTTCAGCGTTACCTTGCGTTTTCCTTGAGCAACAGCTTCTTTGCTTCGATTGCCATTTTCCTTCATCTCATAGCAGGTTCGAAGTCTCTCTCTCTCTCTCTCTCAAGTCTCTAGATTTTCCTTCCAGATTCTTCAGGAAGTCATCCACACATAGGTAGCCCAACTTCACCCCTTTGTTCTAGAGTCCAACACTTGTTCTGATATCCTCCTTTGCCATTGGTTATACCCCTTTTTCTCTCTTTACCCTTAATAGAAAGTAGTATACCTAAGGTTCAAGATATTGCAACGTATCGGGATGTATTGGGCGTATCATATCATTCCGGCTACACCTTGATATGCTAAATACTTAGCATTTTGCATTTTTGTTATTTTCAAGGGCAGGGCTTGCCAAGACTGAGCCCCTATAAACTTTTGAAGAAATACTAAAAAAATATGGAGTGTGTGATCAAAACACCCAATACACATTTGTGTGCATCAGGGGTGTATTGATACTTTGAACCTTGAGTATACGACAGCAAGAGTACAAGACAGAAAACATATAAACTTGTCCCTGGGTCATCTTGTGTCTCAACGGCTCAAGCCAGTCATGCAGTTGTACATGAAGGCATGCCCTTTTTGATAGACCTGATTCAGGCTAGGTGCACTATGCAACAACCACCTTCACCATGTGCCTAGGCACATCCCCATGGCTCACCTTTTTAACACTGTTCTAATTTCTATATTACCTAATAAAATAAATCCCATAAATACCCTAGCTTTAAAAGCTAGAAATAGAAAATTCCATTTGCAAACCTGTCAATTATTTGTAAATAGACCATAATTCCCTCAATTGATTTCTAAATTATGGATTCTGAGTCTGTTGGATAGGTAATTGAATAACTGATACAATGAATACTAAAATCAAGCAAAATGGGTAAGTTCTTAGCCTTCATATTTAGATGATAAATTGATCAATGGACTGAGACAAAATCAAGCAAAATTATGGATTCTGAGTCTGTTGGATAGGTAATTGAATAACTGATACAATGAATACTAAAATCAAGCAAAATGGGTAAGTTCTTAGCCTTCATATTTAGGTGATAAATTGATCAATGGACTGAGACAAATTTCTTTCTGGGTTTGGGTTGAGGGCCTGAGGCTCAAATTGTCCTCAGATTATGAATTAGGAGTTAGTATCAACCTCAAAGGGGATCATGACCCATGCATTATATTATACAATATGTTACATAATATGAAGAAGTATATCCTAGGAGAGAGAATCAGCTTCATATTCCATGGTTCTATTATTGCTAAGTATATTTTAGGTTACACCTTGACTAGGGCAGATCCAAAATACTCGGACACCATCTTGTTGCCATCACTGCAGTGGTAATTAAAGAACTTTAAATAAGTCTCCCATTTTCATACATGGCATTCTTTAAATGTAATTCATGAATGCAATGACATGATTAGAAAGGGTTGTTTGTGTGATATGTACACAATCAACTTTGCATTATTTGTTTGGTGATGAGATTTTTTAATTCTTTCTCATTCAAGATGGTCTGAGGAATCTTTTTTTTCCTTTGTAAGTTCTAGCACAAATCTTTTTTTAGTCTATACTGAAGTCAGTTTTAGGAATTTACTGTATTCAGTAAATTTCATGTTTGCTATCTATAGTAATTCTTGCACTTGCTATTTATAATGGATCGGATTTTTTTTTTTTGTAAAATTTGGATTTGAAATCAGATGTATTTAGGGGTCTTTTAATTTTACAATTGTGGGAAAGGTGTTAAATGTCTTGTCCTAGTTTTTACTTGAATAGGAGTATGTTCTTTCAATATTTTTTATAGTTAAAACATAGGCAAAATCTATGGTACATCCACTCAAAGGTTGTCTTTCTATTTCTCTATGGCTCCTCTCTAATACAATCTCTTATTCCCCTACTCTCATTCTGTCCCTGCACAGCTTATCACCCAAAAACTGAGATGGAAAGAAGTGACAAATAGGAAAATAGGACATTGAACTACAATCTGGTGAATTAGTATCTGATGCTTTCCCAAGTTGAATTTATCTACAGTGTTCTGGTTTTTCAAACTATGGTTCTGCTTCACAATTTGGTGACTAGAACTTTATTGAAGGACTGTGGTTGAGGAATTTGATAGAGTTTTCTTAATCATCAATAGGAAGTTGCTCACATTACTCAAGTGGCCAGAGTCTGAGCCACTTCAAGTGCTTTATTCTTTGTTTTTTATTATATTGTAATTGTTTTTTAAAACATATTTTTCTGGTTTATTCTACATTAAATGTGCGACCCCTAGAAGTGTGCATTTGGTATGTTGAGCATTGAATCCTAATATCCCCTAGATTTGCGCAAGCAATTTGGGATTGTATATTGAATCTTGAATCCTAATACCCTCTACATTTGTGTAAGAGAGATTCACATCAACTTAGATGCATTGTGTAGAGTCCAGATCTTGTACCCACAGGAACCCTACCCAGAGGACACCACGGCCACACATTGGGACCATCTCCCCATGAATGAATGACTAGTACGGGAGATGTTCCTGATATGTCTGATGTGTGGCTATAGTGTCTTGTGGATAGGAGATCCGAATGCCTGTGTATGGTGTTGGGCTCAAGCATGTTGTTGTCTAAGAGAGTCAATCTCTCCCCACCTTTTTAGCAAACTAGATTGAACAGCATAAATCAATTTGATGCTCAAGGACATGATGTCGCTGTCTCTTTGCGGTCTTGTTATTACTGTTCAAGATATGTATATGATGTGGGATTACTGATATTATTGCTCTGCTTTTTTCATTTCTAGTGGTCTAGTCACAAGTCATAAGATAGTCCGTTCTCTTCCATTTCTTGTGTTCAAATGGTTAAAATTGTCTTTTGACTCGCAGATCCGCAAAGGTGGTGCCATTGCCCATTGGTGGGGATCCTGAATTTGAAAAGAGCAGTTGCTTGTTTGATACATGCTGTGGCGATATGTCTTGGGTGTTGGTAGTTTTTATTGCAGAATTGTCTCTCGTATAGGCTCTAGCAGCTAAATTATGACATGCCTGCATATGCACATGAGCTGGATAAGCACGCAATATTGGTCACATAATTCAATAAACGCCGTGCCGTCCTCCCTCCTCCCTATTGTATTGTATTGTATTGTATTGTAGTATGGGTTAATTGTATTCTCATGTACTGCCAGATTCCACGAGAACATCTGTCGTACCTTGCTGTGACAGACAATCAGCAAGTTTACTATTGTAGTATCAACATGTGATTGCTTTTTTCTATCTTGCTAAGAAATGCTACTATTCTTCAAACCATTTCCTGGTGTGTTATGTGGTTTGGAGATTCCGCGGATCAGTTGGTTTTGGAAGTCACAATCACACATTGATTTTTGGCCTTCCTAATCTTCTAAGTTCTAAATAGAGAGCCTGACAGTGGGTTGTGATGCTTCTGCCTTGGAACACTTGACAAAGTTATGGGGGCCTTTTAAGCCTTGTGCCCCCAGCCCCAGCTTCCAGCTTTTTCCTAGTTATATCAACCAACTTACAAATTTGAATGCCCTACTTAACTGGAAAAACCCAATAGAAGGTTGGCACGGGGCTGATGTAAACCTGAGGATTGAACACCTGACTAATCCAGAGCATCTGTCATGTTCTCTCTTCATATTACAGAAATAGGTATAAGTAAAGAAAGCTCCTTGATCTAGACTTTGATAATTGCTGCTTTTTGGCATGCACTGTATCTTAGACTTTGATAATTGCTGCTTTCTGTCATACACATCCATCGGTTGCCCAAACGACTGTGTAGAGTTGGTCAATTGTAAAAAAAAAAAAAACCTAGGGTATTTTAAGTGATTTGCAAATAAAAAGGGTGTATAAAAAAATCCATTTCCTAATACATAGGGGTAATTTACATCTCCCTCCCCCCCCTTCTTTATATTTCTCAATTCTTAAAAATGTTGACATGGTCGAAATTGGGACCAGATCTAGTAGGCACAACATAGAATGCATGTTCAATGAGTATTTGATAAATATTCTGACAATTGTCAAATGCTGTCTTTAATCTTTTCAAGGGTAGGCTGGGGTTATTTTAAAGGACATGTCAAAAAATTTTCAAGGTACTCATTGAACGTGTTTACAATGGTGTAGCTACCTGATCAGGACTGGTTAAATTGCTCTATTTACATGTGCCATTACATGTGTTCTAACAGCCATCTTAGGAATTTGCTTTGATTGGTATTTTGAGGTAGGTGTTAGAAAATTTATTAAGTGCTTAATCACTAGTGTGCTATCTTGAATTGTCGTTATCCTCGTCTTATAGCTAACTTTGAAAAATGTGTTTTCATTCCCTTGTATATATATTTTTAATTTTCTTAAATGAATCAAATGGTTGAACTAAACAGTAACCGTTCCCCAAATAACCCAACCCCCAAAATAATTTTCTATCTGGCCACTATTCGAAAATATTGATCATTACACAATCAGGGCCCATTACTTTAAGAGACTAGATTTTCTAAAAGCAAAAAACCGTGCAAACACTTTGAAAACACAATATTTGACCATGCATGAGGAACATCTCTCCATGAATTTAACATATAAATATGAGAAGTATTCCTAATGCTGTATTATCAGAGAATTCACATGGCTTTTGCTTTCATGAGGTCCAGTTCGGGCTCTCGTCTTAATGCTACCTTAGCATAAACAGGGCACCATTATTATTATTTTTTTAGGGTAAATCCCTTAAAAGTTAAAACTTCCCATGGGTTTTCTTGAAAGGTATTAAACCTCTCCTCAACTTTGATCAGCCCGTAAACCTCTCTTGACCTTTGGGCATAAAGGGACTTATACACCCGCTCAGTTACTTTATGGTTAGAGATATAATACCAATTTTGCCTTTATGGAAAATCATCAAATGTTTGATGATTTACCCCAAAACAGATTTGTTTATGTCATAAAAAAATGAAATACTAACGGGGTGTTCTTTTTTTGGATTTTGAGAGGAGAGAAAATTGGTCAATGGGATTTTGGTTCCCATTGACCAAGAATCCTATGTTCTTTTTTTTAGTTTTATGTGGGGGTCAGGGAAAGCTTATTTTCCTGGGCATCATCACTTAACTGGGTAAGTGATACCCATTTCCTAGGTGGGTAAATAACTTTCCCACCCAGGGGAAATTGCCAACACTTGAATATGGGACAAAATTGTCCCTTTTAATAATGGATTTTTATGGTTAAAATGGTCATTACTTTATTTAAATGAGAAATTAAAGAACATTGGTAAATGCACTTACCCAGGTAAATGTTTCACAGGAAAAACTTACCCAAATAACTGTATTTACCTGGGTAAGTAACTATCCAAAAAACAAACATGGCCTAAAACATATGTACTAGTATTAACAGTTGGAGGGTCAAGTTCGAATTAGGAAAACTCTACTAACTTGGTAGGATGAATTAGTGTGGGCATAATAACATTTAAACCATGCTGACTAGCTTGATACCAAAGAAAGACACCAGCAGATTAGAACAATTAGAGAGAAACTTTTGGTGGAAGGGGGATAGAAAGAAAGAATATGGGCGCAACTTAGGTTGGCAAAAAAATTGTAACATGAACAATTTGGGAATTGGGAAGATTAGGCTTGGGGCGAACTAAAGCAATGAAAAGGCTATTTTCTCTAACAAATTTGGAAGCTGTTAAATGGGAAAGATGAACTCTGCGTAAGAATGCTGTGTTTGGTTGCAGTGTAAATAAATTTGCAATGATGCAAAACTATGGTAGTGCAAATGATTTGGGTGGAAATTTTGGTTTATTGTTGTTTCAAAATTTACCTTATTTTATTTAATTGTTGTACAAATAAAGTAAAATAAGACCTGAAAACAGAATGAAGTAAAACCCAGAACAAAATTAAACCCGAATTTGCATTATTTTCATTTGCACTCCCATGCATTTGTACTGATGCAAATAAGATTGCACTGCAACCAAATACAATCTAAGGCTCAATTTGGAAAGAGTACAAATGCAAATATGTACAATACAAATACAAGATTTTACACTCTACATATTTGTATTTGTACTCCTTCCAAATGGAGCCTAAGAAACAAATATTTAAAAAATGCAAGTTTTTTCAGTTGCAAATCCAAAGCTTCGGATTCCTGGTGGTGGAAGAATGTTTTAATACTGAGAAAAGATCTCGTAGGCTCTCTGTGCTGGAAGATAGGTGTAGGAGATCATCATATTCTTGGATTGCATGATTCTTGGATTCTGATGGAGCGCAATCCAGTCGATCTTAGCTATCAATGATTTCGCCTCTAATTGGAGCAACGGGGAGCCTGAAACGGAGAAGATGAGGGAACTCCGGGGGGAACCCGGTGAGATAGCTTCGAAGCTCAAGTTAGTATTCTCTCAAAGGCAAAGTAAAGACCAAATGGCGCAAAGTTCACACACCTTGTTGTTGGGGGTAGGGGGCCTTTTATAGCCACTTCGTGCACTCACTCCGAAACCCCTGTCAGGTCTGGTATGATTACCTTTGCTTCTGCCAGTTCGGGTGTCGTCCTTTCTGTTGGGACAAAACCGCCACTGCTCTTTGTCGGAGCCATCTCTGTAACTGGAGATGGCAGTGTCAGAAGGCGGTGGCAGGTGGCCATTTGGAGTGCGGCCGTCAAGCGTTAGATCCCAAGTCAGTTAGGTGCGCCGCCCCTGGGTACGAACTTCCTCGGTGTTAGGCATGGTGCGGTTTGTTCGGTTTTGGCGTCCTGGAGGCGATGTGCTGGAGTGGTGAGCGAGGTGAAGTCTTGAGTTCGGAGGTATGTCCTGTATTGCTATAGGGCAGGCCAGTTCGGCGAGGTGTGTCTCGAACTACTATAAGGTAGGCCAGGTCGGTGAAGTGTGTTCCGAACTGCTACAAGGCAGGCCAGTTCGGTGAGGTGTGTCTCGAATTGCTACATGCAGGCCAGTTCAGGTTACTATTTGGCTTGGGGCCGAAGAGAGAGTTCGGGCTCCTAGTAGGGAGTTCGGACTGCTGGTAGGGGAGTTCGGTCCGCTGGTTTCTCCCCTTGGTGCTCGCGCCTTAGGCGTGCTTTTGTGCCGAGCTGTTGCCTTTGCCACGTGTTGTGTAACTATGAGGTCGGGCCAAATCTTCCTTCATCAATTGCCCTCCACTCCTCGCGTCAAGGGTCTTGCCTTGGCGCGGAGGGTTTGCAAGGCGGTAGGTGGATTTGTCCCGTTCTTCGAATCTTGACTGCGCGAGGTGCTTTGCCACAGTTCTTCGGTTTTCTGGAGTGTCCGAAAAGGCGGGAGACGTGCCTAAATGCTTATAAATGTTGACAGACGTGGTAGCGTGCATCTATTTTAAATTTCAAAAAATCGCGCCACTGGGGACGTGACAGAGGGTCTTTTAATTTTAGAAGAAGCGCGCCATGCCGCTTTGAAGAGACGTGCGCTGGCAGTTGTTAGTTGCAAAAAGATGTGTGTGACGCGTTGTCAATTTCAGAAAGACGTGCACCGATGCATCGCCGGTTTAAGAAAGACATGCACTGACGTTTCATCAGTTTCAGAGAGACGTGTGCCAATCACGTCTCGGTCTCAGGGGACGTGCGGTTAGCGCGAATGTGGGCCGTCAGATTGGCTTTGATTTGCACTATTGGTTCTTGGTAACTGTAGCTATAAATAGTAGGGGACCCCAGTCGATTTGTCACTTCTGCGGTTTGCTTCTTGAGCTCACGTCTAGACCTTTCAGTTCACGTCTAGGCTTGTTATTTCGCCTTCAAGGTTTTTTGGCTTGTTCCAATTTCTGAAGCCTTCAAAACTTTCTTCTGGTGAGTACTTTCTTGAATCTACCTTTTCTCCTTGATGTTTATCTTTGATAGCTCAGACGATTCTTCAAGTATGACTGATGTAGGTTCAACGAACCGAGTCGTATCCCCCGATTGCCTTAGTGATCCTGAGGTGGAACTTGAGGATGACCTCGAACCCGTAGGCCGAGCTGCTTCGGGCAGTTTGACGTCTACCTCTCGTCGAGGTCGGATGCTAGACAGGTTTGGTTCTTCGACCATGACGCCCGAGGGGCTCCAGTCTCTACTTATCTCTTACAATCTGCATGGGGGATACACCTATTTCATTCCTTCGGGTAGCTTTCCTTGGGAACATGGTCCTGATGAGATCGTGATTTTTCGAGAGCAACTCATTGCGGGGTTGCGACTGCCTTTCCACCCTCTTATCATCGAGGTCATAAACCACTTCGGCGTTACCGTTGACAAGCTCCATCCGAACTCTATTCGGAACCTGGTGGGGACAGTCTCCCTTTTTTGCGAACAGAACTTCCCTTTAGACTTGGAGATATTCTCCTCTATTTTAATGCTCAAGAAACAAGCGGGTTCTCTTCCCGGGGGAAGACGGGCGTATTACCTGTCTCCTCGCCTGGGTTCTAAGCTTCTGCACAAACTTCCCAACAAGGTCCCAGTGTGGAAGCGGGATTACTTCGGGGTGCGAAGTGCACAAGGGTGGCCTTTTCAGACCGGGTGGGGGGAGGCCGCTCCTGATTCTGGTGTCACTCTCGATAAAGAGACGATGAAGGGCCTCCGGCAATGGGCACGACAATGGTTAAAGTGCCATCAGTACTTAATGAAGGCTAAGCTTATTGTGGCCGGTTTGAGTTCGGGTAGGTTTCTTGCTCAGAGGTTTCTTGTTCGCTTTGTTCCTTCATTTTTTCTAATGCCGAACTCTTTTCTGCAGGTGTGATGGACTCAGAGAGGACTCGTGGGGGGCGCTAGTTCAAAGGCATGAAGAGGAGGAAGCGGGTCGCCAAGCGAACTTGTACCGAGTTGCCCCAGGATGAGGAGCCTCAAGTTCCAGGCCGCACGCCGAAGGATTTGCCCAGGGAGCCCGAGGTGGCTCCGATGCATGAAGCGGCAGGGGCCCCTTACGCCGAGACCACTCACACCGGTGCTCCCACCTACTTGAGTGCTCCTGCTTACTTAGGGTCCGCTCATATGCGGGTTGGGCCCTTGGGCTCGGGAGCTCAAGGGGAGTTCAGGAGCGTGTTGTTGCCGAACTACGCTCTTCAGAAGAGTAGGGAGGCTACTTTCCCCGAGGAGATCGCGACATGGACCAATTTTCCCTTGAATCAGGTCGCCTGCCGTGCCGTAACTCATGCTATGGTGGTAAGTCAGATTTCGTCTGCCTTCTTCATTTTCTATCCTTCTTGCTGTTGTTGCTCACTTGTTTCTTTTGGTAGGTGAACTCTTCTATTCACGCCTTAGCGGCCCAGGTGGAGAGGAGCTCGCGATAGGCGTGAGCTTTTGAGGCAGCCGCTCATGCTACCGAAGAGGCTTTTCGTGCCGCCGAGGCGAATACCCGCGCTGCTGACGCGGCCACTCATGCTGCCGAAGAGGATGCTCGCGTTGCTATGGCCAGGCAGGCGATGTCTCAGCAGGATGCCGAGGCCATGGGGGTTGTCGTGAAGCATATGGTGGACTTGAGGTTGGACCTGCAGCATCAGGTCGAATATCTTCAAGAGGACATCAGGGAGAAAACATAGATCTTTTCCCAAGGTATTGAAGATGCCAAGAAGAAGGCCGTTGAGGACTACATTGCCTCGTCGCGTTTTGACAACCTGATGGTGGATTCTTATAGAAGGGGATTCAAACTGAGTCGGTGGATGATTCGGAACACATATCCCGACCTCGATGTTAGTGCCATATCCACTTCGCGTATAACTCAGGAGATGGCCAATGTTGCTGATGGCGAGCCAGATTCTGAGGGCGAGGCAAGGCCTTCAGGTGTTGTTGAAGTGCCTTCTGATGGGGAAGAAGTAGCTCCGGGCTTGTAATTTTTTTTTGTACTCTTCCTTTTCTTGCAATGAAATAGACAATCTTTTTTGTTAAGTGTTGTTCTTTTTTCCGAACTGATAATTCGCCGAACCGATAATATGCCCGATCTGTTCCTTGCCCGGGTTATTGCACTCGCGCGACCTGTTTCGGTGTTTTAATACTTAGTCTCTGCTTTGCTTTAGTCTTTTGACTGATATTTTGCTGAGCTGCTAATATGCACGACTTTTCTTTGCTTGCCATGCCGAGGTTCCTCTTGTTAGCTCGACATCCTGGCCCTTAAGGCTCTTGTAGAGATTTCGTCTTCTCTTGGCGGTCTATAGGTAGTATCGCCTTAAGTTAACGATGTTCCACGCTCGGGGTACTTGTTTGCCTTCTAAGTTTCGAGCTCGTATGCCCCCCCGAGCGCTCTCTTTACTCTATAGGGCCCTTCTCAATTTGGTCCAAGTTTGCCCACGCCGGGTTCGGGTACCATAATCTTACGGAGAACCAGGTCGTCGACTCAGAAGCTTCGCTTCTTTACTCTGGCGTTGTAGTACCGAGCTACCTGCTGCTAATAGGCCACTGTCCAGATGTGCGCGAGGTCTCTTACCTCATCCAGTAGGTCAAGGTTGGTATGTAACTCATCTCCGTTCGTCTGATCGTCATATGTTTCTAGTCGTAGTGTAGGCACTTCGATTTCCGTGGGGATTACTACTTTAGTGCCGTAGGTGAGGTTGAAGGGGGTCTCTCCCGTGACGGTTTTTTCTGTAGTTTGGTGAGCCCATAAAACACTTGGTAGCTCTTCCGCCCACAACCCCTTAGCTCGGTCTAGACGTGCTTTCAGTCCGCACAGGATGGTTCTGTTCATTACTTCTGTCTGACCGTTTGCCTGCGGGTGCACGACCGATGTGAAGTTCTGCCAAATTCCCATACTCTGACACCATTCTTGAAACTTGATATCCTCAAATTGCTTGCTGTTTTCGGAGATCAATACCCGAGGTAACCCGAAGCGACATACTATGTTCTTCCAAAAGAAGTTCTGCATATTTCGGGCTGTAACTGTTGTCAGAGGTTCGGCTTCTATCCACTTTGTGAAGTAATCTACTGCCACCACTAGGAACTTTCTCCCACCTGTTGCTGGCGGAAATGGCTCCAGGAGGTCGATGCCCCATTGTGCGAAGGGCCATGGGCTGGCGAGGTATTTGAGGTCGGAAGCAGGCTGATGGTAGATATTGGCATGCTTCTGACACTTTTCACATTTTCTGATGAGCTCGACAGCTTCTACCTTCATCGTTGGCCAATAATATCCTTGTCGAAGTGCTTTTTGGGCGAGTGCTCTGCCCCCCAGGTGTCCGTCGCACATACCTTCATGAGTGTCGCGGAGTACGAGCTCAGCTTCAGTAGGTCGCAGGCAACGCAAGTAGGGAAGCGTGTAGGACCGTCGGTACAACCTTTCGTCAATTATGACGTATTTGGCTACTTGGCACTGCACCCTCTTGGCCGCATTGCGGTCTGCAGGGAGGGTTCCATCTAGCAAGAAGCTCGCGAGTGGGTCAATCCAGCTCGGCTCTGCTTCAAGGACGGGAGTGACCTCCTCTACCCCACCGAGAATACTAGGCCGAGGTATGTCCTCTATGTACACGGTTCTCATGTTGTTGTGACTTGTGCTGGCTAACCGGGACAGAGCATCGGCCTCAGTGTTCTTTGACCTCGGGATTTGCCTGATAAAGTGTGATTGGAAGTTGAGCAGGGCCTCTTTAACTTTCGCTAAGTATGCAATCATGGAGAGCTCGCGTGCTTTGTACTCGCACGTAACCTGGTTGACCACGAGCTGGGAATTGCTGCAGACGACTATGTGCTTTGCTCTTACCTTTTGCACTAGGTTCAGCCCGGCTATCAATGCTTTGTATTCTGCCTCGTTGTTAGATGCCGCAAACTCAAAGCATAGTGCGTATTCCAATTTTGTGCCACTCGGGCCGCATAAGACTATTCCAGCCCTGCTGCCTTGCTGGTTCGAGGAACCATCTACGTGAAGGATCCATGGCTCCTCATCCTAGTTCGCGCTTGGCTTAACCAGGAGAGATGCCACACTGGCTGCTGCTTCACGGGGTTCAGACTCTATTGGCTTGGGAGCTCCGGGTTCGCCCGAACTGGGGACCTCGGGCTCAACTTGTTGAGGGGCTTCAAGGCTAAAAGTGCACTCGGCAATAAAATTTGCTAAGGCTTGAGCCTTAATTGCGGTCCGTGGTTTGTACTAGAGATCATACTCGCTGAGTTCGATGGCCCACTTCGTCAGTCGACCGGAGACCTCGGGCTTGAGCAGGACTTGTCTCAGGGGTTTGTTAGTTAAGACGACGATGGTGTGAGCTTGGAAGCACGGGCGGAGTTTTCGAGCTGAAATCACTAGTGTGTACGCTATTTTTTCTATATGCGGGTATCTCATCTCTGCTCCCTGCAGAATTTTACTAAAGTAATAGACGGGCCGCTGGACCCGATCTACTTCCTTTATTAATACCAAACTGTCCACCTCGTCGCTCGCAGGGAGGTACAGTTCTAAGACCTCGCCCTCCTCGGGTCTGGCTAAGGTTGGCACAATGGCGAGGTAGGTTTTTAGAGCGTCGAACGCGAGCTGGTAATCTCGGGTCCATTCGAACCCTTTGCCTTTGATTGCCTTAAAGAAAGGCAGGCAGTGGTCTACCGATTTGGACATGAAGCGGCTCAGAGCGGCTATGCGGCTGTTTAGCATCTGAACCTCTTTTACTTTCTGGGGTGGTCTCATATCAAGGATGGCCTTTATTTTGTCCGTGTTGGCCTCAATACCGTGCCGGTTGACAATGTACCCTAGGAACTTACCCGAGGTGATACCGAAGACACACTTGTTTGGGTTCAGCCTCATTCTATATTGACGCAGAATTTGGAAGACAGAATTTAAGTCTTTTATTAATTCCTGTGAGAACTGTGTTTTGGCGACCATGTTGTCTACATAACATTCTATTTTCATGCCAATTAAGGGCCGAAGAAGCTTATTTACAAGTCTTTGGAAGGTCGCCCCAGCATTCTTCAGTCCGAAGGGCATGACCTTGTAACAGTACAGGCCGAACTCGGTTATGAAGCTGGTTTTTTCCTCGTCGGACTGGTCCATCTTGATTTGATTGTAGCCTGAGTAGGCGTCCAGAAAGCTTAGTAGGTCATGTCCCGAGGTCGCGTCCACTAGGCGGTCAATTCGGGGCAGGGGGAAGCAGTCTTTTGGGCAAGCTCGGTTCAGGTTGGTGTAGTCGACGCACATGCGCCACTTGCCGTTGGCTTTTTTCACTAGCACTGGTTGGCTACCCAGCTTGGGTAATGAACTTCCCTTATGAAGTCTGTTGCGAGGAGCTTTTCGACTTCTTTGTTGACCGCCCTCCAGCGCTCTGGGGCTAAGTTGCGTTTCTTCTGTCTAATGGGTCTGACTACAGGGTCAGTGTTAAGTTTGTGAGTTATAAGGCCAGGGTCAATACGGGCATATCCGCCACGGACCATGCAAAAATATCTAAATTTTGAAGTAAGAAACTCACCAGTTCGGTTCGTAGAGGCTCCTTAACGAAAGTACCGATCTGTAGCGTTTGCACCGGATCTGTAGCCCAGGTCGTGACTGTGACTGTTTCCTCAGTGGGCGAAGCTCGTTCCTCGCCCTGCTCCGTAGGCCGCTCCAGTTTGAGGTCGTTGGCTGCCTTGGTTTTTCCCTTTAGGGCGGCAACATAGCATTTGCGGGACTCATGTTGGTCGCCCCGCGCTACCCCCACACCGAAGTCCGTGGGAACTTCATTGCTAGATAATAGGTGGAGACAGCTGCACGCAGAATATGCGTAATTGGCTGCCCTATTATGGCATTGTATGGGGAGGGGGTCGAGACCACCAAGAAATCGTGGTTGAGTCTTACCGCGCACGGCCACGTGCCGACTTCCACATGTACTGTTATCTTCCCCAGGGGCCTGACTTCCTCTCTGCTGAATCCCACTAGAGGAGTGTGCGGGGCTTCAACTCGCTTTTCTGCAACTGTAATTGGTCAAACGCCGATTTGAAGAGGATGTCTACCGAACTGCCTGAGTCCACAAGTATGCGCCGGACTTCGAAGTCGCTGATCCATAGTTTTATGACGAGCGTGTTGTCATGGGGATAGTGAACACCTCGCGCGTCATCTTCTGTGAAAAAGATCGGTTCTTCCATCTTCGGCCTCTTTGGAGGGTTCTGTTCCTCTCGGGCTGCCTCGTGAACTGACGCCCGTGCTGCTGTCGAAGTGCAACCTACTACCACCGAACCACCCACTATTACGTGGATGGTTCCCCGAATTGGCCTCTCTTCTGGGAGAGGTCACTGCAAGGCTTCGGCCGGTCTGCTGCTCGACTCGGGGGCATCCTTTCCGTGTTCCCCTTGCCGACCCGCTTTATTATTATTGTCATTATGTACAAAATTTCTCAAGTACCCGCGACGGATGAGTCCCTCCGTCTCGTAACGGAGATTATTACATTGCTCGGTACTATGACCGTGATCTTTATGAAAACTACAGTATGAATTTTTGTTCCTTTCGTTTGGATTACTCTTTAGGCGAGGTGGCCACTTTATGTAGGGGGCGTCCTTGATTGTCATCAAGATCTTGGTCCGTCTTGTGTTCAACGGCGTGTAATCCGTCTGAACTACTAAGGTAGCTCGGGATGGCTGGATTGGCTTCACCTCTCGAGCTTGGCTTCTTTTGTCGCCTGGGTTGGAGGGCTCGCCTTCTCTTTTTCTTTTTTCAACCCTGCCTTCGGTTCTTTGGTTGATCTCTTCCTCGGTTCTCATGAACTTGTCTACAAGCTTGAGGAAGTTGGCCACGGTTGCTGGCTGGCTGGCCACCATGTGCCATTTGAATTCTTTGTGCGTTACCCCTCTTTTGGCCCCTACGAGATGTACTGCAGGGTCTAACCGTGGGATCTGCAAGCATGCTTCATTGAACCGCTTGATGTAGCTCCGGATGGGTTCTCCTTCTCTTTGGATTACCTTGAAGATACTTTCCTCGGTTCTGGGGCACCGCTTGCTGGTAACAATGTGTGCGGTGAAGATCTGCACGAACTGGGCCCAACTTTTTATTGACCCGGAAGCTAGGTTCCGGTACCAGGTGCAGACCACCCCCCTGAAGGTGGTGGTGAAGGCCACGCACATGCATGACTCACTGGCCCTAGTGAGGTGCATTTGTGACTGGAATGCGTCGACGTGGTCGTTGGGGTCAAAGGACCCATCATACTTGTCCAGAGATGGAAGTTTGAAGTCTCTCGGCAAGGGGACTGCCAAAAGTTCTGATGAAAGGGGGGAAAGAACTGAGAGAATTGGGATGGTTTTTACCTCGTCCGAGCTCGTCTCTTCCTTGCCTCTGAGCTCGGGTAGGACACGGGTAGCAGTTCGGCGACTTCGCCGGTGCCTTCTTTGAGTGGGCCTGGTGCTGGCGCTGCTGGCCTCTATGTTGCCGAGCTCGATGGGCCCGGAATGCTGGCCTGCTGCTAGGGCACTGAACCGGTTCTCCGTGAGTGGGAACTTGGGCTTGGAGCGTCGAGGTGACTTTGTGGGCGAGGTTCTTGACCCACTTGTGAGTTGCGAGGCGGGGCTGATTTTTCTTTGCTTTCGGCCTGGGGATGAGGCCTGACTATTAGGGTGGTTCTGGGGTTAGGAAGCTTCTCCTCGGTGAGGTCGTCCACCTTGAGGGAATGCCTTAACTGGCTTCGAAACAGGGTGCTAGGGGGGAGCAATAACTGGTTTAGGTGTAGCTGAGGGAACTGCTGCTGGTAATGGTGCTGGGAGAGGTGGTGCAGTACCTGGTGTTGCTGGAGTTGGTGCTGCTGGAATTGTTGCATTTGGGCTTGCATTGCCCGCATGCATTGCATTAGATCGTCCAGCTGGTTCTGGCGGGTTGCCAGTGGGACAACAGTTGGTTCAACGAAGTTTGTTTCAATAGGGAGTGGAAGAGGGATGTTCAATGAAGGAGGGTTCAGGGGTGCCACTGCTTGTGGCACATTCAAACTGGGGATCCCATCCACTGAAAGAGGGATGGTGAACTGCCCAATGCACACCACGGGAACATGGAGTTGCTCTCCGGTGGTGGCTGTTTCTGTTCCACGTCCGACACTGTTGGAGGAGGCCATGGGTGTTGGAGTTTTTGAAAGAAGGGTAGGTAAGAGAGATTTAGAGGGAGGCTTTTAGAAGCGTTCCCACAAACGACGCCAATTGATGGAGCGCAATCTGGCCGGTCTTAGCTGTCAATGATTTTGCCTTTGACTGGAGCGATGGGGAGCCTAAAACGGAGAAGATGAGGGAACTCCGGGGGGAACCCGGTGAGATAGCTCCGAAGCTCAAGTTAGTATTCTCTCAAAGGCAAAGTAAACACCAGATGACGCAAAGTTCACACACCTTGTTGTTGGGGGTAGGGGGCCTTTTATAGCCACTTCGCGCACTCACTCCGAAGCCCCTGTCAGGTCGGGTATGATTACCTTTGCTTCTGCCAGTTCGGGTGTCGTCTTTTCTGCTGGGACAGAACCGCCACTACTCTTTGTCGGAGCCATCTCTGTAACTGGAGATGGCGGTGTCAGGAGGCGGTGGCAGATGGCCGTTTGGAGTGCGACTGTCAAGCGTCAGATCCCAAGTCAGTCAGGTGCGCCGCCCCTGGGTACGAACTTCCTCGGTGCCAGGCATGGTGCGGCTTGTTCAGTTTTGGCGTCCTGGAGGCGATGTGCTGGAGTGGTGAGCGAGGTGAAGTCTTGAGTTTGGATGTATGTTCTGTATTGCTATAGGGCAGGCCAGTTCGGTGAGGTGTGTCTCGAACTGCTATAAGGTAGGCCAGTTCGGTGAGGTGTGTTCCAAACTGCTACAAGGTAGGCTAGTTCGGTGAGGTGTGTCCCGAACTGCTACATGCAGGCCAGTTCGGGTTACTGTCTGGCTTGGGGCCGAAGGGAGAGTTCGGGCTCCTAGTAGGGAGTTCAGAGACTGCTGGTAGGGGAGTTCGGTCCGCTGATTTCTCCCCTTGGTGCTGGCACCTTAGGCGTGCTTTTGTGCCAAGCTGTTGCCTTTTCCACATGTTGCGTAACTATGAGGTCGGGCCAAATCTTCCTTCATCAGATTCCATATATTTTTGACAACAAACCAAACCTGAAGGCTGGAATTCAATCAACTGAAAACATGTCAAAGGCTCAAAGCTGCAGGTGAAAGATCTTATTTCAGAAGAAAGAAGGTGGAACCAAGTTCTTTTATCTAAATTTTTTGATGCAGACAAAGTACAAGCAATTAATAAACAACATTCCTCTGTCATACCGTCTTGGTGAAGACAAGATTATGTGGAAGAATACAGCAAATGGACTCCACTCTGTCCGGTCAGCTTATAGGATCTTTAACCAACCAGCTGCTAGTTCTTCTTCCACTCCAGTTAAATGGTTGAAACTCTGGTTCCTGAAGATTCTCTATAGATGTCAACTTCCTTGGCGTGGTAAAAATAAAGCAAGCTCTTTGTACCTTTTGTACTTCATCCATTGAAACTCAAGAACACCTTTTTCTTTGACTGCAGCTTCACAAAAGCAGTCTGGTTTCAACCTCAAGTGGAATTCAATCCTAATCTCTATTGTGCTTCACATTCAATTAACGTTTTGGAATGGTGGGAGCAAAATAATTCTGGCAGTAGTTTTCTTAAACAGGTTTATAAAGGAAGAATCCTAGCTACACTTAGAAGTATCTAGGATGAAATTAGGAACACTGTTCTTTTCTCAAAAAAGAAGCCGACCCACGGGATGTTGGCAAAAGACCAGATTTTTATTACCCTCTTGTGATTGCAAAGTACAAGATCTCCTGGATTAATTCAAGTTTGATTGATGATGAGCCAGTGTTTCATTGGTTTTATAACGACTCCCAACCTTTTGTCATGGTTAATGGTTCTTAGAACACCGGCACAGACCGCCTCCATTGGCCATTTTTTGGCGTCTCATCTGACCAATGCTTAATGTCATTGCAAAAGGACAACTTTGTTTGGCATTCTCGGCTATTGAAGCTGAGCTCTGGGCAATTATACGATTCTTAAGGAAATTGCTATCCCACGGAATCCTTAGAGCTTATCTCTTTTAAGATGCTAAGGAAGCTTTATCCAAAAAAACGAAAGGAACCTGAGGAAACATCAGCTGGGGAGAACAGCCTCTTTATCATCATGTCTGGCATCTTCTATCCTTTTTTTTATCTCTTTAATCTATGTGCATAGATATGATACGATTACTGCTCATACTATGCCTCAGAAAACCAAAACTATGAAATCTTTTGTTTCTTTTTCACCTCTCTCCTCCCTCCCTATATAAGAATTAAATCTGTTTGCCTTGTAGGCTTGTGGGAGAGGGGGTTAATCATGTGCCCCTGATATCTTTTGTGCTTCTTTTCTATTTTGTCAAAAAAAGAAAATAATAATAATCATTTACTTTTGCTTAAGGGATCTGTAAATTAAGTTATTACTTATCAGGGAGGTTTAAGTCCTTTTCAGAAAACCCAGGGATTTATGGCAATTGTGGCCTATTACTTTTGCTTCTAGAAGTGACGACATGGCAATGTGTTCTCCTGTTTATAGTCTTTTGTTTTCTTCCTTAGGCTTTATTCAAAACATCCACTCTCTCTTTCTCCCTCATTGTATACGTTGTAGAAGGTAGGATAATTGGAACAATTACTTTGATTGATGATGCATGTATTAGGTTAGATGCATGGTGCAGAGATAAATTAAAAAAATAAATGTAATAAACTATTATATTGCTCTTTTGTCTTTGGTTGATAAAGAAATCCCACGACTTCCAAGTACCCTTTTTTTACTCTGTCAAAAGATATTATGTCCCTAATCGAATAAAAGTTATTATATTATGATTATGATCCTCCTGATAATACAAGAGGATTTATTACGAATAATATAATAAAAGTTATTAAGAATAATATAATAAAAGGAATCTACAGCACCCTAGGTTACAGAGATGAAATGAATTGATATATATATATATATATTTGAGTAAATTACATATTATTATTATTATTATTATTCTATACTTGTACTTTGGATGAGTGGAAATTATTCTTTTAAACTTTTAGATTTCAACAAAACCCCCTTTTTATTAGCATTCCGTGAATTCATTTTAGAAAAAAGCTTCTCATTCTAATGTGACTGTTTAAAAATTTTTCTAAATCTTTAAATTATCTTTTTTCTAACAATTTTAACATTTTTCGATTTCTATTTGTTACTAGTTTAGTTGATATTAATTGCATGTTGTGGTTGTTGCAATTCCAGGTTTTCATAAAAGTTTATTGTTGTTGTTGTTATAATTTCCATTTTTAATTTATAGAAGCTTGTGAAGTTAATATTTCCATAAATTAAGTTGGTCCATCACTCAACTTAAGGAGGGTCTTTGTTGAAATCTAAAAGTTTATAGGTCTTTATTTCAAATGAAAGTTTAAGAGTAATTGCCATTACTCCTTAAGATACAAGGTATTGATTTACAATTTACCCTTATATATTTTCTTTTATATATCTCCACATGTGGATACAAGTCTTCCACATTATACAATAATTTATATAAAGATAGAAACTAAGTACCTAACCTAAGCAGAAAAAAAGAAATATATAAACTCTTCTGCTGTCAATTGTCATTCTTTTATTCAAAATCGCATAATAGACGGCAAAAAGCAAGCGGATGCATCCATGCAAGTGAAATTATATATTCGTATTGATGGTATGTTGTAAGCAAATTTCACCAATTTATTAGTTGTCTCCTTCTATTCGACCCAGTCTTGTTTCTTGAGAAGTGCCTTGAATGAATGAAAATGATGAGATGAGAAAAAGAGTCTAATCCATATGTCTTGTCACCGAGTAGTAAGTACTGAGTAGGTCATCTATCCTGTTACTATACTCTCCCAAATTATGTTTTATGGTATCTCTGGTCTAAGCTGTAAAGAAAAACTTTGATAGAAAAGTCGAATGGAGAGAGAGGGAACCACATGTCATGTTCCAACTTCTAATTAGGCTGTAAATTTTTTAAGTCTTATGGCAGTGAAGTTAGCAATTTAGCGATTGTATACGTAAGCTAGAAAGAAATTAAAGAAAAAGTGAAGACCCCTGTCTGTCTCCAAATTCTCTTCCTTCTTCATAAATATATATGGACCCCTTTGTGATGCTCTTTTCTCCTCTCCCCCTTCTCCCTTCTCTCACCATTTCTTCTCCTTTCCCATCTACTCTTTTCTTCTCTTTTCTCAAAGAAAATCTTGTTTCTCCTTTATTGAGTTGAGCTTCTGCTATCCTTATTTTTTTTTTATCTTCTAGATTCCGGTCTGTCGGTCGGTGTTAATGATGGGCTTCTCTTGTTGTATTGGCATTAAGATGCCAAAGCTCGTATCAGACCTACTAAGCCTGGTGGAGTATGTCAAATTGCTGATGGTGGCGGCCCTCTTCCATCTGGGTCTGTTGACTCTGTTCCGTCCCTCACACCTGAGGGATGCTCATGGTGCCGATCATGTTCAGGAGTCTGGAGGGTATCTCCCATCCCTGACTTCCCCAGTTGTCCCGGCCACAGTCTTGAGTCCCACATGGTTAGAGGCAATCAAGAAGAGGCTTCCAGCGGTTGAATTCGGGGATTTTCTTGAGAGATCGGGAGGCAATAGAGAAGAAATGGAGCATCAGTCAGTATGCATGATATGCTTGTGCAGCCTGGAGAAGAGGCATGAGATCAGAGAACTACCGAATTGTTGTCATGTGTTTCATAGGGAGTGCCTGGATAAGTGGGTGGATGGGAGCCAACTGACATGCCCTTTGTGTAGGTCCAAGCTGTTGCCCTGTCGTGGTGGAGGGGATCATTCAAAGGCAGCAGCAGGAGGAGATCCATGGATGTTGGAAAGGTTTTCTTACCTCTTCGGTGAGGAAATCTTTTGATGTAATATGATGGATTTGTCGAGTTTGAAATATTAAAGCAGGAGGAGGGCATTCATTAATTACATTTTGTGTGAAGTAATGAATACTGATCTCTCTCTTTATCTATCTCTGCCTTGCCATTTAATTAACAACTATATATCTTGCTCCTGTTAGTTATCATCTTAGAAATGTGATTTTTCAGTTATGGGGTGTTGTTTAATTGATCAATAATTAATTCAACAGAAAGAGTAAGCAATTCCTCCGCCTCCAGAACTGGTTCCGATCTGGTCTGATAAAACGATTCCATGTATGCATGTAGTGCTCAACTCAAGCAGTCGAACTTTGTTTCTGTTGAAAGGGGGAGGAACCCGTCCCTTCCAACAAGTTCAAGCCTTGACCGATTGGGTTTCTTTTTTTTTTTTCCTGCTCTCCCTCTCTCAGAAGTCAGACCCTCACCATCTGCTCCTCCGGTCGGTGCTCGCAGCTCTCTCAGCCGGAACCGCCTCTTCATTCCAGTCGGTGCGGTGGGGGTTCTTCTTTGCTTGGGAAACGGGGAAGTGAATAACTGGATATGTGGCCCCGCGTGATTGGGTGGTGTCACGTTTTAACATACTACTACAACTATTACAGTGAACACTCACAGGCACGCTAAACTAATCCCCCGAAGTCGTTTTATCTTCTTAACAAAACATTTAGGGGTGCAAAATGGACCGGATCATCCGATCCATTTGGTCGAATTTGGATCACCATATTCGGATCTTTGGATTGGATTCGGATCGCTCATATCCGATCTGAGAAGATTCGATTCGATATATTATATATTTATAAATATAAATATACATATAATATATATGTTATTTATTTACTTAATATATATATATATATATATATATATATATATATATATATGTGATGAAAATAGTTAAAAAATACTTGTATTTTTTCTTTTACTTTAATTTTCTTTTAATAATTTATTATTTTTTAAAGATAACATATCGGGTCGGATCAGATCCGAAGATCCGACTTACCGATAGGATTCGAGTTCAAATCAAGTCTTATTAGATCCGATTGGATCTTAAGATCGGATTCAAATATACTTTGATTCGAATCCAATCTAATCTGTTTGCATCCCTACAAAACAATAAACAAATGAAAAAATTTCACTTTATTATCCTAGCTTTAAGGGTCGATTCAAGTTAGTAATTGAACTTTCAAGCATGTCACTGCAATACCTAAACTTTAAAAAAAGTGTCAAGTTGGTTCATACTTCCTACCATTAACCGACCGTTAGTTATCTATTAAAAATGTCAAAACCACCCTTCAAAAGAAGACATTGTTCATTGTCTTCTACCTTAGACTGAACCGGTTAAGGTGTTTGAGATTCTAAACTAATGAAGTCATTGTCTTTTACCTTTAGATCTGAAATACATTCTTATCTAGTTATTTCTTTGCTTTCAGTTATTGTTTCCCTCTATCATATTTCATGTTTTTTTTCTCTCTTTTTCTTTGAAGATAATTGGTTAAGTCTCAAGGTAGAAAACAATGAATAATGCTTTTTGAAGAGTAGTTTTGACATTTTCAACAGATAATTGGCGATCGGTTAACGATAGGAGCCAACTTGACACTTTTTGAAAGTTTAGGTATTGCAGTGACATGTTTAAAAGTTTGGGTACTAACTTAACACTACCCCCAAAGTTTAGGGTGCTAAAGTAGAAATTTCCATGCCTAATAAATAATTTATTAAAAGAGGTTTTCTAGAGGGGAGCTGGGGAAGGAAGAGAGGTAAGTTGTAAACTAAGGCGATGTTTGGCATTGACTGTTGCTCCAAAAAATGGTGACACATCAGCACCATGTTGGAAAAATTGGTGCTGTAGAAAACAATAACATGTTTGGAACCATTTTTTCATAACATATGGTGTTCCAAACCACCCCTTGGAAATCGAGAAGGCGTGGTCTGGGGAAATGTCGAATTTGATGTTTTCTCAATTTGGAGCTCATTGTTTTCAACGAGGACATGATGTGATAGTGATGTAGACTTCCTATATTGGGTATTAGTGCTGAAAACAGATATGGAGCACTAGTATCAAACAGAAGGTGCTGTTGTTGCCCCAAGAATCATCCTACTTGGCAACAACATTTCCAAAAAAAAGATAATGTTTTCTTAGAAAACGGTGTTGTATATGCACCATTGATGCCAAACATATACTAAAGTTTTCTAGAGGGGTACAACTTTCGAGACATGCGACAAGTTCAACATTTAGAGATCTAGTGGATCTCTCTCCCTTTTTTTGACACGCAAGAAAATCCCTCATTGAGGTGGTAGTGACGAGTTGAGATCTTCTGCCAATAAAACGTGTTCCATCCCTTTACCAATTTTATCTAACACCGCATATCTCACCACCAGACTGGAACCCACCACAAAAATGGGACCCGCTATGTATGAGATATGTGATGTGAGACCATGTTGGTAGAGAGTTGGAATCTGTTTTGTTGGCAAATGATCTAGACTACTGAGTGGTGATCGGTGAAGTGAAGATAGGGTCAAAATTAGAAAATGATTGAATAGAATATTAGGCCTTGTTTGGCAACATTCTGCAAGAGTGTTTTTTTTTTGTTCAAAAACAAATGCGAGAAACAAGTCGTTCCCAAGTGACAATAGTGCCAAAAAAATGTGTTCTTTGGGAGTGATAAATCGACACTCCCGGAGAACACATTCTCAAGGAACGTGCGGTTCCCACATCATCCCAATTTATTTATGAACACGAATGTCGTGTTCCCACTCGAGAGAAGGGGCAACACTGTCATTTTGCATTGATGACATAAACTCCACCCCTCCAAGCCCTAGTCATCGAGTTGTTCCTGATGCTCCCGCTACAAACCTGGTGAGTTGCATCAAGGACCAACAACAAATGACGAGTTTATCATCTCTCATGACCATTTTCTAGTCATAATCTCATACACATGTAAGGTTTTCTTCATTGTTGGCGTTTCTAATTTTGTATGCTTTGTTTTTTTATCCTAAAACTTTTTCCATAATCAAAATTTTCTTCCTAAATGCATCTCCTCCTTTATTGTTATCTTCACAAACTCAAGCTATTGATAAAAAACCTAGGTTCCCATCATCACTAAGTCCTAGTTTATTGTAGTAACTACAACCTCCGAAGTCGCTCAAAGCCAGATTAGAGAGCCTACTACTGCACAGATGTGAGGATGATAATTGGAGTGCCGATTTAGATCCCCGGGCATTCAGCCCGCCCCCGGTCCTCTAAATAATAAGAAAAGAAATTAAACAAATGCTAACGGATGTATGATTATAGGTCTTCAATGGCTGTCGATTAATCAGGTTGATTTTCTAACCATGACGATTTGCTCAAGTCCAATTTCACAAGTATTATGTGAAAAATAGGACCATCAAGTGGTTTAGGTATTTACATCCTACACACGATAGGGAAACAACCAGATGTCCCGTTTAACAAAACAAGATAAAACGGTAACAACAAAAAAGAAACAGACCTGATTACATCAAGTGCCTAAGAATTGTTTGGCCTTGAAAGCTTGACAAAACAGCACGAAACAAAATGAGCACCAGTAGGATTGATCTGTAACAGTCCAGAAAAGTCCTTTTGGTTCGTCATAAAACCATCCAAGTTATGTACACCAGATTAGCTAGGTAAGCAGTTTCATAAAGGCTGAATGGCTTATTGTTGTGTTTTTAGTGGATATAATAGTTATATAAATAAAATGTTAAGGGTTTTAGCAATCAGCGCAACATGCCATGCAGCCACTATTTGCCCCTCATTTTTTAAGGCATGAGTTCGCATTGTTCAAAAACATAGATTCAAGATTTGTTTTTACAATTAGAGCACTGATTTGATTTTACCCACCATTCTTAAAAGCATCTACTCAAAATTGATAATCAATTCAAGTGTTGAGTATGCATTTTCCAAACTGGTTTAATATGTGTATGTATTATGCGTATGTGGTTTTGATATTTGCTTTACATTTGTGTATGTCTGATGGGAAGACTATAAATAATTCACGTGTTTTTTTGGGAAGCACTAACTAGACTCGGTGTCAATTTTCCCCTCCCACCGCAATGTAAATTCTTACCATTTCTTGAATTTCCGACAAATGTGATAAATATTTAGCTGTGTATTTTGGTATAATAGCAAAATACTACGTGATGATTTGGGGTTCCTTAGCCAAATTGGTTTTCTTGTGCCATTTCTAGAAGAGAGATACCATTTGTCCGACTTTCGAAGACAACGACGACCAAGGGGTGCAAAAGAGGAGTTTAATTACAGGCATTCAAGCTTGTATAACTGCATAGAGCGGTGTTTTGGTGTGTTAAAATCAAGATTTACAATCTTAAAACTCATGCCATCATTTTCTTTGAGAACACAGTGCAAGATAGTAGTAGCTGCATATGTATTCACAACTTTGTTCGAGATGAAATTAAGAGAGATAAGGTTGATGATGATCTTTTTAATGAATATGAGAATGGGAAATTGCAAATCAAATAGCTGATTCAATAGGATGGCCTATGATATAGCTTGTTTTCCTTGTTTTGCATGGTTTGTTAAATGGGTAGTGTAAGACAATGACTAGTAGAATTTCACACTTTGGTTATGAATGGGTTGTGTAAGATGATAGTTTGCTAAATACATTTGATAACCTTTACATGTAATGTGCCTGTCTTTTATTTTACTTTTTTAATGAAGTATGCAAGTCAAGAATCAACGTCCAATTTATGCTTGTGGACATAGCTGAATGCATCTGTTTATTTAAAAAATAGAGAGAAATTATGGACAATGGTTCTATTGATGCCCTATTGAAGTGGTACATCTCTTATCAGTTATATGTTTTTTGTTATGAAATATTTTGGATTTTAATAATAGAGTTTATTTTTTTTTAAGCAACCACCTGAAAATGATTTCACATGGGGAAACCAATTCATACCTTGTAATGGTGGTAAACATGTTGAAGTACAAGAACAACCAATTGCATGAAATAGGGACCAATTTGTAGCCATTACTACTTGGAGGTGTTGTTGCATCATGACATGTTAGACTTTTGTTTTATTCGTTGTATGTTTTGTTTAGATTCTCAAGCAATCAAGGATTAAATGGTGATAACATGGAAACATCGTTATCACATGACACATGTTTTGTATGATTAATTTTATGTTTAATGTAAATGGATTTGCAAAATTGGTGTTAAGGAATAATTTGGTTATACTAACTTTATTTCTGTTTTTATATAACAAAAAATCCATTCTCAAAAAATAATTTTCCAAAAGCCTCTATTGTTCCCGAGGACCAAGAAATAAGATTTTGGGTAAATTACAAAGACCCCCTTGTACTATGGGGTCAATGACACAATCCCCCTTGTACTTTTTTTTTTTGTGACAAAGTCCCCTGAACTTTAGTCGTTAGACAAGGACCCCCTTCTATTAATGTTCCGAAAAAATTTTCATCCGATTGCTTAAAGTTTTTTAAATGTCCAAACTACCCTTTTTATACTATTCATTGTCTTCTCCATTAAAGTTGGTGAAATGGCTACAATAAAAACAAAGGTTTTGAAACATTCAATGGAGACCATTAACAAAATAAAGGGGACCCCTTTTATGGTGAAGATGGGAAAAAGGATGAATTAGAAGGGTAAGAAAAAAAATAGAAAATGTTTAATGGGGTATTTAGGGCAAGAAAAAGAAAATAGAAAAATTTTAATAGGGTATTTTTGGTATTTAATGCTTTTCGTCATCTGATTTAACGGCCAAGGGGGTCTTTGTCTAATGACTAAAGTTCAGGGAGGTCTTTGTTGCAAAAAAAAAAAAAAAGTACATGAGAGACTTTGTCAGTAACCCATAGTACAAGGGGTCTTTATAATTTACCCTCTAAAATAACAGGACCAAAGTGATAACATTGCCAAACAGGACCTTATTGTAGAGTGGCTACGGCTAATAATGGACTACGGAGGATTGAGAAACAAGCAAATCGCGTAATAGTATTATCAATTTTATCATCGAACCGAAAGAAGAGAATAAAAAGGAAAAATCATAGGCCAGGCCAATCTTTTTTTCTTCCTCTCCTTCGTGGTTCGATCTAAATCCAATGGAGCCGTCAGAGTACATCGTCAAGAGGAGGAGAGAAACAACGATAACAACAGAAACAGCAGCAGCAGCACCACTGGATTGATGTCTCCTCCAATCAGGAGCAGCAGCAACAACAACAGCATCCCTAATAAACCCCATCATCATCACAGACCCGCCTTACTCCCTGATCTCTTCTTAACGGCTCTCTCCCTTCTCTTCCTCTTCTCTTCCACTTCCCCTAAACTTCATCATCTCATCCTTAAAATCCCTCCTTTCTCTCTACCTCCCGTCCCACGTCGCCTCTTCCTCAAAAGCCCTATTACCATTATGTCTCAAACCAAGCCAAAGGACCCCAACCTCAACCACTTCTCCACCCCACAATCCCTCTCCGATTGGCTCAAGCCGCGTTTGCCTTCCGACTCTTTCTCCTCTTGGGGGGTCAAGCCCGGTACCAAGAACGTCCACAATCTCTGGCTCGAACTCTCCCAGGGCGAGACCTCTCTTCTCGATTCCACCCCTCCCCTCCGCACCGTTCACGTCGCCACAGTCCGAATTCTCGACTCCCATGGTAGGGTTCTCCTTGAATCCCACCAAGAACTGTCGGACGGCACCGTCCGAGAACGATGCCGACCCTTATCTGAAAAGATGAAGCCTGGTGAGAGCATTGAAGATGCGGTCGCGAGGGCCGTAAGCGAGGAGCTTGGTTCCATAATTCGGGCTTCCTCTGGCAACGTCGATGTCAGTGGCCTCGTCAGGATCGTGCCTGGTTCATACCAGACAAAGGTGGAGGAGCGGGTTTCGGCGTCGTATCCGGGTTTGCCTGCTCGATATGTTTTGCATTTGGTGGATGCGTGGGTCGAGGGGTTGCCCAAAGGGGATTTCTGTACAAAGGAGGAGGAGGAGTACGGGGATTCTTGTGACATTAAGATTGCAGAGAAGGCCGTCTTTGTAAAGAAGCATTTTTGGAAATGGATTGGCCCTGATTCTTCTGTTTGTTGATGTTACCGTAGAAGGTTAGTTGTTGTCTGGTGAGTTTGAGCTTATCTTCTCATCATTTTTGTTTGCCTTTTCTTTTCTTTTCTTTTCTTTTCTTTTTTGTTTGCCAATGTTTCATCTACTATTATTCATTTTCTGAGTTTGTACAAGTGCAATGATACTTACAACTATCACATCTGTTTTATCTCTCCAATAATCTCTGTTACAATTGAAACATAAAGCTTATCGAATGAAACAATACATGTACGTTCTTTATCAATCTTTTCTGTCCCTCCTCATATTTGAGCTGGTGGTGAAAAACTTATCTATTTAGAATTTGTGTATGCATGGGGATGCGGTTTGCTAGTCCGTTGGCAAAAAGAAAATCTTTTTCCTCTTCATTGTCAACCAATACCGGTACTTCAATTAATTCAAACAACCGGAGCTAACAATAGAATAAGCAACCTTGGTTGCACTATCATCCTTTTAGGATATAATCCATTGGAATAACAGAGTATGGGAATATTCATAAAAAAATAACAGAGTATGGGAATGCCTCTAGAAGCATGTTATGTAATATAATGCCTTAGTGCCTTACCTTTTGTGCATAAAGATGGAGTATGGGAATGCCTCTAGAAGTATATGTTGTTTGACATCTCACTGAGGCATCTGCTAAGCTCCACTCATAGTTGTCAAGGCGATGCCTAGGTGACAAGGCACCCTTGGAGGCTTGCCTCGCCTAATCACCAAGCAGTTTTCTATAGTGTGTTAGAAAAAACTTTCTTAATTTTTTGAGGTTATAATTTTAAAACAGACATTTTAAACTAAAATATTCATTTTGTGTTTATATACTAATTTCTTTTTATTATTTTCTTATTTGTTAGGGTTTAATCAACATAAACATTGCTAAATGCTGTATTGAACCCTGAAAGACTTCAAAACCTGAATCAATAAGGGAGAACTTAAAATGTTGTCTAATCAACACATTTACTTCTTTTTCTTTACTAATTTTGTGTGTCTATATGCCAATTTTCTTCTTCCACTTTTTCTTTTCTTTAGTTCTTTTCCTATAACAGAAATGGGGGTTCAGCCCCTATATTTTTTGAAATTTCATTTCTTTCTTCTTTTTTTCTCATGAATATGTTGATTTTCTATACTTTAACATGAAGTTTATACTTTTCTTATGAAAATTATGGATAATTATAAAGGAAATATGATTATGGAACCTAGGGATCTACCCTATGATACACATTTTTACTTGGAAAATAATCCATCGCCTAGACACCTAGGCAACTAAGTGACAAGGCGCCCCTGTCACCTAGCCTCACCTTGGCGCCCTGAAAACTATGGCTCTACTAAAAATAAAATAAAATAAAATCCTCTCATCTACCGTCAGTTTAATACTCTTTCCTGCATGGTTAAGAATCCTTGTAATATCACTCTTTGATTCCATCCCGTGCTAGTAACAAACGAAGCATTTGAATCAGTTTAAATAATTATGAGTACAGCTCCCATACCCGTATCATCTTGACATGCTTGAACTTGCAATTCTTACAAATCTGGTTTTCTTTAAGAGAGAAATACTCCCTGAAAGATGAATGAAGAGACAATTCTCCCTGAAACTTTAAAGACACAATAATACATCTGCTCTCTCTCTCTCTCCCCCTTCCTCCCCTATAATATTTTTAAGTGTATATTGAACATTTAGTTCCATGATTTTTAACTGGTTGTTTGGCACCTTAACCCTGAACTTGGGGTTAATTTGTAGTTCTCTTAAAAAAAGTAAATATAATAATAGAGAAACTCACACAAGCAGTAAGTGGATACTAGTTGCTCTCCTCCGATCAGTTTAAAAAAGGCTTCAGTTATGCTGACATTCCTCCCATGTCGACAGTCTGCCCAGTCATTCTCTCACTGCCAGACCGGAGCTAGGTTTCTTCATGATGTTTGATGGCAATTGTAGATCAATCTCAAGTTTGCCTCTTGTGGCTGGCATTGGGGGTCTTATTCTAAATAGAGAGGGCAATGTGATTTGGGCTTTCAGTGGACCGGTTGGATCCATTGATGCCTATGAAGCTGAAGTTAGGGTGTTGGTGACTGGCCTGAGAATTGTTAAATCACTTCAGCTTAACTCTGTTTTCATTGAGGGGGACTCTAGGAATGTTATTGGTTGGACTACCCGCTACCCATTTGGTTAGGGCTCATAGAAGCTGGGTCGTTTCCTCAATGAGATTGGTGAGATTTCCTCTTCTCTGATCTTTTGGCCAAATCTGGGGTGGATAGAATTTTTTTATATAGTGCAAACACTTTGCCTTTGTAATTTGGGTGGTTCTTATGCGATGCCTATGAAGCTGAAATTTTTGAATATAATAGTTACCTTTTTCAAAAAAGAAAACAGTGAGAAAGGTTGCCTTCATCATCTTGTTATCTTGTTATCAATTGTTTAGAAAGGAGAAAGAAGCCGAGCAATCTTCAGAAGATAGTGTTATCTTAATAAGATGGTGCACAAGATCATGACTAGTCTCCTCTATTTAGTTGAATATGTTTAGGTGGAAGTTGCTAGAATTTATCTGGCAAGAATAGTATGGAGTATGTGGTGAATATTTAGAATGTTTAATTGAGGCAGAAAGGTTTCTGAATGAAATTTTGTTCTGGACTCAGAACTCCTGCTTCTAGTATTAGAAAGAGGGTTTTCATGTTGAAAACTTACTGATAAAATTTTGACATCTCACCTTTTATATAGAGAAGCATTTGTTTATTTGTGTTGGACAGGATAGCTGGGTAATATATTGGCTAATGGTTTGTTCCATGTCTCAGATTTTACCAACTGACCCAGCTTTGGTCACTTTTAATGAATTTTTAAGTCTCAGTTTGGAAGGAGTACAAATACAAATATGTAGAGTACAAAACCTTGTATTTTTGCATTATTTTGTATGTATTTGTGCTGTACATATTTGTATTTGTACTGTTTTCAAACTGAGCCTGAGGTACAGACTGACAGACCTGTGCATGTGCATGAGTAGAAAAAAAACGTCCAATAATAAATGGTGGGGCTAACCCCTAAAAAGATTTTATTGATAGGGGAGAGCAATTCTGTGAAAGGAAAGAAGTTTTGGGATAGAGAAAGAGAAAGTGAGGGATGTATTAGGAATTAAGAGCAGCTTGGTTATACGGGATTTTAAGGAAGGGCAACTATGGTATGATAGATTTGAAGGGGAGAGAGGGAGGGAGCCAAAGGCTGAAGTGTCTCTCAATGTTGAATCAGCGATCAGAGCACCTGCCACATTAAAGAGACTCCTTGGAAGGAAATAACTGAACACATTAACCAGTGTCAGTTTTTTTGGATGAAAATCCATAACAGATGTTATCGTTGGTCTGATTTTTGAGAAATTTTAGCCGGTTTGGTAAAAACCAATTGTCCCAATTATCAGTCTTCAATGTTCTGATTTGGTTGGTGTCTCCCATATTGTCAATTTTAACATGAATGACAATTGACAGCTCTTTATAATAGTCGGTGCTGATTAGGCATTGAAGATATTCAAGGAGCTTGGTAGTAGAACAGGTTGAAGGATTGCCTCAGAAGTCAAAATGGTGGCCAAATGTAATTGAACCTGATAAGATTACTTATAGCTCTGAATATCCTGCTTGTCTAAAGATTGAATGGTAGAACATGGATGGAGAGATGGGGTTGTTGAGGGCATGTAAGGTAGTGTTATCTTACCCACAAAGTTACCAGCTGCAATACCGTTCTCCTGGATTACTCAGGGTCGCTATTGACAACACCATTGATGTATTAGCAGAGTAATGGTAGAGAAACAGTGTCAGCCAGAAGGAATCATTCACCTCCTACAGGTTGAAGCCTTGAAGGTATAAACAGGATGGAAAGCAGATGATATGGGGATATTATCACTATGAATTGGTTTCTGGGGATAATGTGAGAAGGTTGAACAAGACAAATCCCATGCTCAACATGTATTTGGTTCTCACATAGAAGGAAACAAAAAGGACATGTCTTTAGTGCTAAAGTCCACATTTTCTTCTTTTGAGTATCTTTGCCAATTTGCTGATTTGTAATTCCATCAGCTCTTATTATTCCTGTATAAATGCCAGGATGTGTCAATATATATACACTACCATCAATGAGATGTAGATATCTAACTTAGATCTTACCTGACTGAAAACTGATCTTATTGCAGGGTGTGAAATTAGGGGTGCAACTTGGATCAGGTTGGGTTGGGAAATTGTTAAATTTTCAAAGGGATCAAACCCTAACCCAAGCCCCATATAATTGATAATTTTCAAATCGGGCAACCCGACTCCGACTTGCAGCCCTATGTGAGATATTGTGGTTACTTGTGTCAGTCAGTTATGGGTAGCTTTGGGACAATACTGTCTTCTCACCTCTTTCTGTAAAGGTGGTTCCTCAGTTGCAGACATTTTTTTTTGGGTAGTATGTAACATGATGAAAACCTTCATTTTTAAATCATATTTTGCTGCCTTATTTTGTAGAGACTACCATCTGAACATGTCTCCTCGGCCCCAAACTATTCTGAGTGCTGACATGTAATCTGCTCCATGCTAATAATAGATGTATCTTGAAAATGTTTGTCATGGTTCACCATGTCCATGCTTGTGGATATTCTTATATTCTTTGGTTGGCCATTGTATTCTTTGATGGCAAGGAAGCTGTTTGAGTGTTTGTCAGGGGTAGTGGGGTACCTAGTCAGATGCTTTTCGTTTCAGTCAATCATTATATGTCATCGGCTCTTTAACTACATATGACAGAAGATTAACTTCAAAAGTATTTAGACACGTTTAGAAATATAAATATAATCTTTATTCTAACAAGGGTTTTAAAACAATAGCACATTGAATAAATTCAATTACATTTTACATATAATAAAACATGTAAAAAATTGAAGGATTGCCACCATTAACCAGGTCCTAACAAGGCCGATAGCTATTTAAAAAGTCAGCCTAATCGGACGAGTTTTAAGTTTTAATGATGAAATCTATTTTTTTTTTTTATTATTTTTTGATCATTTATTAAGGGTTGTTTAGTGCCATTGCCGTTTATTTAAAAAATGTTTTGTATGACAGTTAAATGGTTTTTGACAAGTAAATGGCATTAGACATCACATAAGCTGAATAGTGAAAAAAAAAAGTGTTGAGGAAAACATAAAAAATAACCCCACCAGATGGTTTTCATACAAACCGAGACAAATGTTTCTTTAATAAGTCGTTTAATATAACAATGTTTCAAGCCCCCTCGAGGGAAATGCCCATTTGACGCTCAGTTGGCACCATTTCAGATAAGTGGATCTAAGACCCTCTCGCCCACGAGATCACATTCGTGCCCTCTCCCACATGTACATCTCATCATGCATGCATTGGGAACATCTCCTGTGCTTGTCATGAATTCACATTGGCACCTCAAAGAGTATGTCCACAGAACCAGCTCTACAGCCCATCCTAACCGTGTATTGGGAACATCTCCCAATGACAAGTACGGGAGATGTTCTCAATGAATGCAGAGATGTGCATGAGGCGCTGATATATTCTCACTTGTCATGGGGAGATGTTCCCGGTACATGCGTGGGAGGTGCTTGTGGAGCGCCCTCTGTGGGGGCACTAATCTGATTTCCTTGCCCACGGTTTCAAGTACTAAAACCTATAGTTTGCTTTACACTACTATTAATCTGCAACCGCTTGTTTCCAATACACGGGTGGGAGGTGCTGACGCACTGATCTGATCTTCTCGCCCACGGTTTCAAGTACTAAAGCCTTGACTATATAGTTTGATTTACACTACTACTAGTCTGAAACCGCTTGTTGCTGGTACCCATGCGCATAAAACTGGGCCTAGTTTTCCGAAGTCCGAACTGTACTGTTCGGCCAAATTTCCTTCTAGGTCTGTAACCCATGTTTTGGTAGAGACTTGTTGAGAGCCCAAGGGCCCAATCGACCACTAACAAGTATCAACTCGGTGATTTAGAAATAGCGATGCCAAGCAGAAACAAATCCCAAGGGTGCTAATTCGTAATGTTAATCCAAATTGCTTAAAGCTGTGTATTCATTCAACTTGTAATGAAATGACCATTCTAAGCTTGTAAAGTGGTCATTTTCAGAACAATGAAAATTGAGAAGTCGAATTCTAGGTGGGTTTATCCATCCAGTTGCTCTCCTTCCAATCAGACTGAAGAACTTAAAATATTGTATAATGCATGAAAAAAGTTTTCAAGTAAAAATTAATTGTGAACACTATCCAAACGAAATTCATCATGAGCTTAACCTTTCTTTTTAGACGAGTTAGACCCTAATATATACATTAATATATGATCATCTGAAAACAAAACAAGGCAGAAAGAAAATTACGTACGAAATTCCAAAGCCGAAATGAACCCAATGGCCAATTTTTTGTGTCTACCTGGTCAGATCGGTACCATTAAAGAGGAGAAGTGACATGGAAATTAAAGATTCTTTGGCCAAGAAAAGTGACCGATTTCCAGTCCTTTATATATTTTCTTTATTCTTTCTTGGAATCTCATCATCACAAAGGCCAGTTATTATCCTATCTCCTTTTACACATAGGATGCCAATTACCAAGGTAGAATGTAACAATATCTTCAGTCTGATTCTTCATTAGAGTTTGGTAAAAGTTATCTTTACCCAACTAACTGGGATTAAGGCTGAGTTGAATAGAGTTCAGTCTGCCCCTTGTTTCTCATATAGCCCCAACCGGCCAGCCCCATAAACTACACAAGTTAAAACAACAAGAAAAAAGTAGCAGTCCAGATACCACTATGCACGCTTCCAAGTTTCAATCTTATGTTTCATTAATATTAATATTATTATTATACAAGGCTTTGTTAGCATTAACAAATAACAAACTATACCTGCTGCAGAATGCAAATCAACGAAAACTTCATAGAACTTACTTCGAAAATCAATCTGAAGCTTGTCGGTGGTTGTTATTCAAACACTGGTAGAACACTGAGTCCCTTGTTTGGAACTCAGTGGACTGGACACAGCGTTTGGTTCAAAGGCCATGATGGCAACACACTCAACATTGAAACGATACCGCCCGGAGACCCACGTCCCTACCTTCCACCGGAGCCGTCCGTTCACTTTCAGACTTAGTATCAGTTTACCCGTCGTCTGGTCACGACCCACTTCATAACCGAAGGACGGAGCCACTGGAAGCCCGATTCCGACTAAAGACGCAGTTAAGAGGTTTCTATCCTCGTGTCCCTGGTAAAAAGGAGGGAGAGAAGTGTCGAGAGTAATTTGTTGGCCCTTGTAAGACGCATAAACTTGGAGCTGGTCGTAGTAAACGCCGACCTTCTGATTTGGGTTCTTGGAGACTAAAGTGATCTGTATGGAAGTGTTGAGAAGGTGAGGACCTGAGAGATTGAGCTGGTAAATATCAGCCTCTTTGAGGTGGAATTCAGGCTTGGAAGGGCGAAGGATGAGCCAGACAAGGAAGACTACGGAGAGAACAGAGATGAGAAAGGTGGAGAAGGCGTAAAAGAGTCTCTTGTAGAGCTTGTCTACGTTCAGTCCGTGCTTGGCGCAGTGTTTAGGAGATTTTATTGGGAGTTGAGACATTTGCAAGAGATCGAAGCTAAAAGGAATTACAAGGCTAGAAGCCAGAGAAGCAAAGCTTAGAATGCCAAGAGACGAAGTAGGGTGAAGTGGGGAGGTGTTAATAATAGAGAGTAGTGCACAAGCACAACAGAAAGCGGCAATCATTTCGTTCTACCGGTAGCTTTTGACTGGTAGATAGCAACTTAGTGATCGCCGCTTTTCCTCCACCTCTTCTTCTTCTCTTCATTCATGTATCATGTGTGTGTGAGAGAGAGAGATATTACGTCCTCTGGCCTCTCTGGAAGCTCCTAAAATTCTGAAACATATATTGAATTAAAGTAATTAAGCTTAAAATACCATCTATACTCTATAGATGGATAATGGACGGACCCGCCATACATGCATCTCATCCGTTCACTAAGTTGGCCGCCTTACGTGATTAAGGGACGTACGTGACACATAAGACATAACATAAAGCTTATAAGTATTTGTATTGTATCCATCGGAATCATCATACCTCGTATATTCTGTGCATCTCTAGCTTTGACGGGTAGAAATGGATGGATATATAACCCACTTGATGGTGCACATACGATACGACATGGGCACATGGCACGCACCATGCACATGAGGGATATCCATACATGACGGGTCCCAAAGTCCCAATAGCATCTTATCTGCCGAATATACATGCGCCCTAGAGAGAGGGAGAGAGAGAGAGAGAGAGAGTCCCCCTTGGCTAAAAGCTCTAGGATTGGAATCTCTGATGGTCTGATCCAGAATTTAAAGGTTTCAATCCAATGTTGTATTCGTTAGAGGAATCCAACACGATATGATGCTTTTACTCACCATGTATGTATATACTTGGAACCAACCAGAGTCAGATAGAGTCACTTTAGAATAATTGGGAAGAAAGTGAAGCACTAGATTAAAGGAGCAAGTGCCCATCAAAATGATTAATTTAAAGGAGCAAGAGATAGAGTCATAGAGAGAGAATAGCCAATAAGGAACAAAGTAAATAGCCTTTTTCATAGATTGAAGGCACACAATCGAGTAATGTATTCACTTTCTCTGCAGCTGCAGCTCTGCTCATCTCACCCGCCCTACATATGTGATTAAATATAAAAAAAAGCGACGGTTCATGCTTGATAAAAGTACCATGCACCAAAGATTTTTTATTAATATTGGAAAGTGGGTTTGTTCTAGCCCTCTTTGGTCTAACATGGTTTTAATTAATATACAGTTGCAGTATAGACTCTAGCTAGAACCTCACAGGTAGCATATTTAGATTTTAGAGGACTTCATAATCCCCACCACCACTACATAACACATATATATCTACTTAATGGGGTCTCCATTTCCATAGTTCCATACCATGAGAGTTAGTTACCTTCTCCAAGCAAGAATCAATGGTTGATCTTGATCCTCAGACTTCAGAGCTTTGCTTTATTTATTTAATTTATGTGGAAAATGCATCTACAAAAGTGCAAATGAAGGACAATTTGATCAATAGAAGTTCCTGATATTTTTGTCCCTTCTTTCAGCTGTATCCATTGATTGCCGAAGCAAAACATGTAAAGAAGAGAAGCTGAGTTTGTGGAAGCCCATTGAAATCAGCTTACTACTTGAGGTGATAGAGATAATCTCTGGCCGCAGCAGTTGCTTTTAGGTTAAGGAAAGAAAAGGGAGGGCTCACTGAAGAAAGTGGGTTTTGTGGAGCTCTACCCATGTTTGACATCGGGAGCGAGGGGACTCTACTTTATATTGCCTTTTCTTTCCTTTCTTTTTTTTTTTTAATTATTGATGAGTGGCTTCTCACCTTCAATCATGACAGCGTTTGTCCTCATCAATGACCAAGCCCCGACCCTGATACAATTACTATCAATCCCTGGGGCCGGAGGGAATCATCTCATTATTGCCTTTTCTCTCTTCCATTCAATTGCTTTGGTCCAACTCCCTAGTCCCTCCCTACTGGTACAGTGGTACGTCATGTAAACATGAAAAAAAGATGCTTTTGACCCGACCGGTTATTGTTAATCGGGTTCAAATCATGGTTTTAAAATCGATTCAGTAACAAAACTGTATTGACCACCGGGTCCTGGGTCAAATGGTTCCATCATTTGGTTCAAATCCCGATCAAACAGTTTTTTAGATCCAAAACTGGATTTAAAACCATGATTAATTCCTGGATCAAACCGTCTGATCATCTGATCTAATCTGATTTTCAAAATTATGGTTCAAACTAATAAGTAAACCCTTTTCAACCTTAAAGCTTAAACTGTTACATGAGGTCTTTGAATAGTTTTTTAGTTTTTAACACGCCTTCTCACATGAAAGTTCATTAAACTTAAAGCATGAAAAAATATAGGTTCACCAATATCTTATACTGAAACTTAATTAATTATAATGGAGGCAATGAAAATAGAACATTAGACCACTTCATCAAAGTAAATGTAATACCATCCTATCGGGTTTGAATCAAAATTGTTTTGGGGGTTGATCTAAAACCATGTCAAACACAACCGGTTGATATCCTAATTTGAAAGTAGGGTTGGGTCGGTGGAGCATATTGAATTACACTGCAACCCACGTACAGTATAGACGATCATCTCTTGATTTACTGGTTTATGAAACCTGGATCTTAATGGCCTTAGGCCATGAATACTATTACCGACTAATTCCCCTGACTGTTGTTGGAGATTAAGTCCCATGAAAGAAGGCAGGAATCATCCGATAATTTATACAAATGGATCATCCAATTAATTGTACTACTACAGTGAGCTTTATAGTGTTTTCTTTTTTTTTTAAATAATGTTTATTCAGACGGTTCAACCAAATAATCAGATAAGTTAACAAGAGTTTTGACTGCTGTATAGTGGGCTGTGGATAACCAATGTTATGTGGGCTCATATGTTTTATGACTTATGTAGTCAGTTAGAACTGCTGGTTCAATAGACAGCTAAACAGTTATTGCATTCAATTAATCCTTTAACTCATTACCCACAATGCTATCCACAAGTCTACTTATAAGACACTATAACCTCAAATGGGTTGATCCAAGTCAAAAAAAGAAAGCCAAGTGGGCTAAGTCCATCACTCTTACTTGTGGCCCAAGGAGTACGGACTAATTGCTTGGCTTGCTGGAATTAATTATCTAAAATTATCGGAACTTGATTTAGAGCTATTACACCAATCTTGTTAAGAGTAAAGAAGCCAAATTCTATAAAAAAAAAGGGAAATTATTTTAAACTTACCATGAGTTTTTAGCATTTCTCTTAAATTTACCACAACTTTTCAAAATGTCTAAAACTCACCATGTCACTAATTTGATGTCAAACAGACTAACCGGTGTTAATATATTACCATTTTAATATTTAGACATGAAAAGAGAAAAAAGTTCAAAAAAATATTTTCAAATATAAAATATATAAAAATATAGAAATTACAAAAATATATACAAAAAATCATAGGAATTTAAAATAAGATAATTTTTTTTTCAAATTATAGAAACTATAGAAATTGATAAACAAAATCAAAAAATAAAAATTGTAGAAAAAACACAAAAAATTATAGAAAAACACAGAAATTGTAAACAAATAACAAAAATACAGGAAAATTTATAGATTATAGAAAATAGAAAAATGTAAAATAAAACATTGGAAATTATAACAAAACACTAAAAATGCAAAAAAAAAAAGAAAATTGAAAACTGAAGAAATACTATTTTTCCTCTAACTCACCATTCAAGGATAATTTGGTCATGAAAATTGTTATTTATGTTGACATGGACACCTCTCTTAAGAAGCATTAACGGTGCAATAATGGAAGGTGAGTTTTGAAAAATAAAAACTTACTGATATGGTGAGTTTAAGAGAAATATTGAAAACTCATGGCGAGTTTTAGACAAATTTCCAAAAAAAAAAAAAAAAAAGAATAAGCAAACCAATAACATGAAATTGCTACAGGCTAGTTCCTATAAAGTTCGCAAAGCCTCTCATGCTGATACATACGAGTCCAGGTTAGTTGGGTTAATAACAAGTTCATACCAACAGACAATTGGAGTTACACTAATCTCGCCTTTTGAGGAACTGTTCAAAAGAAAAGCCATTATTATCCACCAAGATATCTTGCATTACCAGAATTGAGGGTCTGTTTTGGTTCATAGCCGGAATTGAAATGGTATATTTTCATTCTGTTTAGTTCAGATAGGAATTGAAATCAAATGGAATAGAATTTCATTTCCAAGAGAGGGGAAGGAAATGCCCATTCCCTTGAATGGGGGAATGCCATTTTACTAGAAATGAGAATGGGATTTTAATTCTGCCAAGCCGAACGGATCCTAAGTTGCAAATACCATATGACCACCATTCGAATATCAATCTTTAGTCTTTATTTCAGGCTATAGAAATTTAGGGTTCGAATTTCATCTCTCAGCTTTGCTCATATATCCAGACTTGCAAACAAGTAACGAAAACAGAATTCAAAACTGGCTACGATTTACCAAGTACCAACTCAAACGTTTGATTTGAAAACCACCGTTCAATGAAAGGTTTGACCGGTTAATTCAACTCCTGCTACGCAGCAAAACCTACCTATGCCAACACAAGTGACGAGTACGTTCCAACCGCAAATTGCACCCATATGTTCTGAAGCCAGTTGCACTTGCAAGACGATCAAATTCAATCACAGACAACCATCAAATCTATATATGGGTCCTACTGCTACAAAGATCAGAACTTGGGGCTACCCAAAATCCTGAAATGAGCGTAATTCACATCAAACTTCTGTTTCGTTTGATTACCAAAAATAAAAATAAAACAACAACAAAGTTTAAGGTTAAACCAGGCCCAAGCCCGACCAGAGCTGGAGACAAGCCCAAGGGTCAATCCCAATCTATCCAATCCAATCCACTCTAAATTAAAATTTTACACTCAGGCTGGTCTTAGATTGGTCAGTTGGGCTCAGGCAGTACTCAGGAACTGCTATCCACAAATTGTTCCCACATACTTACCCACAGAGCACCACCACCATGGATTCAGAACATCTTTTCATGAATGACAAGGGAGATATTCCGAATATGCAACTGTAATGTTACGTGGGTAAAGATTGGGAACAACTTGTGGGTAGCACATCCGAGCCCCTCAGGCAGGCTTATTGAGCCCAAGGTATTCAAAACCTTCCATGATTTCATTGTTTATTTTCAATATGTGTATATATGTAAACAAGATTCAAAGTATCGATACACCTATGTGTATCAGCAGAGGTGTATGGGTACTAAAAACCATGCACTTTTATATATTTTTTAGTTTTTTTTTAAATATTTTTGTAAGTTTATATATATTAAAAAAAGGATTCTCAAAACACTTGTAAATAGGTATTTTGGAACCTAAAAGATATGATATGATATATTTGATACAGAGTGTATCATATCGAAATTTTGATCTTTATATTTAAAGTCAGGCCAATTTGGGTTGGGCCATGGTTAGACAAAAAACTAGTTAGATTAGGTCTAGGTTTGAGCTATTCTAAGTTAGGCCTAGCTCAAAAAATTAGAATAATCAAGCCCAACCCGAAGACAAAAATCCAAGCCCAACCAAGATTTCAATTGATCTTGAAAATTTAAATAATGCACAAAAAATTCTAAAACAATCCATGCCAATCCAAATGATGTTAACACCATCAAAATTAATTGTCACCTTGGATATACTTTGTTTTATTCTAAGATCTTAGAGTTCTTGTTGTAAACCAAGGTTCAAAGTATCAATACAGGCTGATACGTCGGTCAGCCTGTATCGATACTTTTTTTATGTTTTATTTTTTTTTAAACCGATTCAGAGGGGTCGGTTTAAGTCCTAGCTACCCTCTGAATCATGGTCTGACCCAATAAAACCCCTGTAGGGGTGTATCGAGAAGCCATCGGTACAATAAGTATCAGCCAATACGGGTCGATATGTGTTGATACTTTGAACTTTATTGTAAACTGCATGCATATAAGCTCAAGTATAATAAAACAAAGCAAGAGGTGGGGAGCTAGTATTATTTCAGGCTTTTCAGCCTACTTTCCCTAATCCTAGTAAAGTTAAATGAAAATATGAGTGTGGTGTCAATTTAGGCATTTTATCTTTAGGCTAATTTAATTGACTCTTACACTGCATATATAAAAAATTCGTTGGAGAGGGTTTCTGCAGTGATTGAACTGCATAGAGCTGCTTCCGATAAGTTATGAACTACATAGCTTCATTGGTAAATTGATTTTTGGGCCCATGTAAACCCATTTTCGACTTTTTGGATTTTATTGAATAGGGAGTCTTGACTTTGTGGGTTTTAGAAGTCATTGCATGAAAGCCCTCCTAAATGAACACAAAGCCACAAAGGCCTCTTCGAACCACAATTAGGATAGTTATGATAAAAAAAATAAAAAATAAAAATTGACATTTATGGAGTCTTTAGATTGTAGGCCCCACTAGAAAAAAATTCCTGAACAAAGACAAAATTCATCCAAAAGTGAGTACTTATTCTTCTTATTACATCTCGACAAAGTATCTTTTAACCTCTACCATGTCAAGTAGTGTACTACAATTGGGCCTGGTTAATCCAAACCAAATACATTAGGTCGGTTTGGTTTGGTTTGGTTGGACTGTTTTGAATTGGGTTGATGATTAAGTTAGAGTTAGGGTTGACTTTTACAAACCTGACTTGATCACTTCGGGTTTTATGTTCTATTATTGCTGATTTTATGATTAAGTTAGAGTTAGGGTTGACTTTTACAAATTAAGTTAGATAGTCCATTTGTCTTTACTCTTTAGCCCTAAACCTAATGGCAATTTGTTATTAGTGATTTTTATTTCATAATTTTATGTTCTATTATTGCTGATTTTATGATTTTAGATTTTCAGTAGAAGATTTATCAATTCTGATAATTGGAAACATTCTTTATTTCATTTTTGTACTAAAATAACTGATAAAAAAAATTAAAAACATCAAACAAGCAAATACAATAAAAATGTTATCAATATATGGTCATAGAAGTTTAGTTTAAATCTTCTAGCTAACCAAAGACAAACAATTTGAGAGATTCTATGAGAGGTTGGGTGCGGTTGGATTGAGTTAAGGTGGTGGGAATTTGGGCTCGGTTGATTAGGGTGGGTTAAGGTTAGGATTGGGGGGGTTTGGAACCTCGGGTTGGGTCAAGGTTGACTTCAACCCGATCAAAATGGGTCCAACTTGCATCCCTATCTTCAAGAACATAAAAGCAAAATGGAGACAGCCTCATTGAGTCAGTTTCTTATAAAAAATGGAGACAGCCTCATCAAGATGAATCAAGCAAGCTCAGCCTCATTGAGCCGGTTTCTTATAAAAACGGAGACAGCCAGAAGATGTGAAAACCTATCTAGTTCTCTTTTTCCCTCAGGGACCCAGGATAATTGTTTGGCAGAGGGTGAGGTCAAAGGAGAAAGTAGCTAGATGATCAGGAAGTGAATATTAATGAATGGGGTGGATACGTACACCATGTCAAATTCGTTTACCCTATAATAATTAATGTCTATCTTCTAGCTTTATTAGGGCGCGGCACTGATCAATGCCTCAATGGAGCGAAGCGAAATAATGTGTAATTATTTCGCCAAAGCCAAAGGAAACAAGGAGTGGGGCAGTGACTTATGTACTTTAGATCTTCTTTCTTTACTTAATTCGTTCCACACTTTCCCTGTCCTTGACAAGATAAATTAGAATAAGCATCCACTACATACAAGATAAGGACTTCAGCGAGCGAGAAAGAGAGAACTTTAATTTGAGTGTAGAGCAGAGTAGTAGAGCGCCTAATATAATATTCTGACTTCTGAGGCATCTGCATGACTGCATCATATACCGATACCGATAGGAGGTAGCTAGGAAAGCAACTACCAAAAAATACCGAGTCGAATCAGATACCCAACCCAACCCCCCGTCAATCACATTCCAGAACCTCAAGTTTCGATTCGATGAGATTTGATTCTACGGTCGGGTCTTCAATCTTCTTCATTCATTGCCTTTATAAATATTATTTAATTAATTCACTAACCATGCAATTGAAGCCAAGTTTCAAATTTGCCGGTGAGAAATCAAGCATGAAGCATCCTCCTTTTCCTTTTCTAGTTCTTTATATATGAAGGAATAAGGTCGGTATTGTAACTTACTAACTTTCAATTTCAATTAGGGAAGTTGGTAATTAATTTGGGATTGGTTACTTCCATCGTCGTGAACCTCAAGGTCAAGGTGAAGAAGGCAAGTTGGCATTGCACTCAGCATCTCGACTTTGTCTTATATTGAGACCTTGACACGTGTACGACTCAGATCAGTTGAACTTTCCTGCACTCACGTGTGTACGATTATATATGTATGAGACATCGAGACCGCACACGTAGTGAGACACCTGCCAGTGGCCCAGTGCCACACCTAAATGGGAAGTGTTGGATAACTACAAGAACAAGGACAAAAAATAAAAAGTGTAATAGATTTCATTTCAGGCAAACGACGCTACCGAGCCAAGCGTATCCAATACACCGGAGAGGGATAGGGCCGTGGGGGCAAATTTCGTCGTAATAAGATCCGATCCGAGCCAAGCCTCTACAGTCTACTGAATGGCGAATACTCATTAAGTGACGAGGTATAGTAAATTAAGAGAAAAACCCAAAAATCAGTACTTGTTGGCGAAGTAACCACAACAAAATACTGTTAACTTGTTCCACGAATTTAATCACTCCTAAATGAAACGGAAGATAAAAAAAAAAGCTAGAATCGAGACGGACCAGAGTTAGCAATGACCACTCACTATCAAGAGTGTCGGTGCTAGTGGTGGTGTTGCCACTCAGAATATATATATATATATATCTTCTTTTTCTTGCTGGTAATTTACAACTCAAAATAACAAGTATATAGATTATTTCCTTTATTCATTATATCCTCCTTACTCGAGGAACGAGGATAGCTCAACCACACAATAACTCATCTCCTACTCTCTAAGCAGAAGACCACCGTCACCGTCGCCGTCGCCGGTGTGGCAAGTGATGATACACCATTGTACATGCAAAGTAGAAAACAGACAAACAGAGAGAAAAAAAAAAAAAAGCTAATTAACCAATTAAAAAAAAAAGAAGAAAAGGAAAGATGAAGAAGAAGTGTCTAGTTAGTTATATATCAACATTACAATCTGGGGATCCAAGCAAAGGCACCTGACCTACAAAACCCTTCTTCAAGCCCACCAACATGTCACATTTAACGTATATCCCATACTGACCACTCTTAAATGCTCCAGCTTTCCATCTCAACCTCCCCAACACCACCAGCCTTAAGGGAACCACCCCGTATGCCTCGTCCATCACCAACCCATTCGCAACCTCCATTGATACCGGCACCACTGGACCTCCCATCATCGGCGACAAGGCCACCGTGCTGCGCGTCTCTTGGAACAGCGGTGGCAACATGGCCGGCGGTGTTATTGCCTGGTTCCTGTACGACACGTACGCCGAGAGCCGGTCATAGTATATGGAAACTCGCTTGTTTGGATTCCGAGTCACGATCGTGAACTGCATGGTGGTGGACATGATCGTCGAGGACGTCATGTTAAGATCGTATATTGCGGCGCCTACGACCGTGAAATGAGGCTCGTGAGGACGATATACAAGCCATACTATAAGAGCGGTTACACCGGCTAAAATTAATAATACCACTATGAACGTGCAGGCAAAGCGACGGGCGTCGCTGGGTGCGTAACGAGAAACCATTCCCCCGCCTTTAGACCCACCTTCGGTCATCTTACCGGCCGGGGTCTCTTTTTCCGGTTTCTTCTCTTCGGCTACGTTGGGAGACTCCAAAGGTTTATATAGCTAGCGCGCACCTGCCACCTGCCAGAGATCGACAGGGGAGTAAAAAGGTGGTTCGTGGGAAAAAGAAAACTTAGAAGAGTGGATCTGTGGTGATCGTGGCGAATGAGCGAGGAAAAGTTGAAGCCTTAAAAGGAATCTCAGTGACAGTTGGAATAAAAGTGGAGTGGGAGAATTGGGTCGTCTTCTTCTGCGGATGCTAGCTGCCGCCCACTGCTGCTGCTGCTTCAAATCTTCTACCACTAAAGTGCTTTTCTTTTTGTGAATTCGTATAATATAATTATTTTGTACGAAATATTGAATCAGTGGACGATGGACCTTCTTTTTTTTTTTATCTTTTGTGTTTTCTTTTTTTCTTTTTCTTATATGTCTTGTCTGATACTCTGATTTGTTGCCTTTCTTTTTGAGTTTTTGGTGCGCCCCATATCCTATTAGATTTAGGTATTGAAGCGACCTTCCATGCATTTATTACTACAGATACACCGTATATATTACAATTGTGTCATTTCATATGGGTGGGCCCCAAATTGCTGTCAGTACATGTAGTTGTAGGTGGGTCCATGAAGAATTCCAAACCAGTGGCGTACGTTGGATTCCCATTGTGTGTCTGTGTTTGTTTAGCCTTTTTTATTAACCTAATAAAACCCTTATTAAAGATGCTATATTCTCACGCACTCGGCACTGATGGATTGGTTCCTCACCAATGGAAGCATGGAACCGGACGGGTGGGGGGTGTGAAGACTCGATTCGCTCACCACTACACAATTACAAATAGCTTTTCCTCTCCTTTCAAATCTTATTATTGCACTGCACGGCAGCACGTGTATCATGTAGATGTAGTGCTACAACTTACTTAGCAGGAGTAGAAGTGAACGATGAAATAGTCCACGAGTCTATCTAATCAACGAATTTGAGGTTGTCACCATTGACGCTGACACAGAGAGATCAGACTTTTTTTTTAACTTACTACAGATCGTGGTGCATGGAGATGATGAACTACCACCACGTATCACATATGGACTCAAGTCAGAGGCGGGAGGCCCAGCACCTAGGTGGATCTCCGACTCCGAGGCTTTGCTGTGCGCCTGGGGGCTGTCTGTGTGGCATTTATTAAGAGACTCACAGTCTTCGGTACATGAGCGTTCAAAACTTGGAATTTAGGAAAGTGGAATAAACAATATTGATCTAGAATCCAAGTGGGCCCCCAGTGGCTTAAAAAAAATCGGAAAAATAATTGGTCTTTCAAGTTTCAACAAGTCATTAAGATGCTGATTAGTACATATAATAAATCCTACTACATTAATTAAATAACAAAATTAGAGTAAACGATTGCGGGACGTTGGAGCAAAATTACACATCGAAATTCGAGAGGTGCGGGGGTGGAGCGGAGGTGGGTCTCAAACATCTTCAACTCTAAAATTAAAGACGTAGAGTTGGGACTTGGGACCTTTTATATCTTGCTTCTGATTGCTAAGGGTAAGGCTACAAAAGTACAAATGGATTGAGCTTAAACTATGCAATCTGAGCTTAAAATCATTCTTATTTGCATCCACGTAAAATATTCTACCAAAACCAGCGATGAAGTAAAATCCGATCTGTCACGGTTAAATTCCTTTCTCGGATTTTTGGATATCATTTTAACCAAAAGCAAGTCCAATTGAAAATAAAATAAATATATGACAGCATCTTTGTTGGAATGATCAACGAAATCGTGTCTGCCCAATCAAGCCAAGTGAAACGAACTTGAGTTGAGTAGGCCACTCGACTCTCGTTCGTGTCTACATGGAAAGACTACCGGGCCGCCCCCTATTTTTCAATAAACACGGTTTATGATTGATGGTCGATGGATCTTGGACTTGATGAGAAGAAAAATAAAAACCAGAAAGCCATAAAACTTCAAAAAAAAAAAAAAATAATGAAAAGAATGGAAGGTTGGACTGGGCTGGGCTGGGCTGGGCTTTTTTTTTTTTATCGGAGGGATAAGGAAAGGAAAAGAGAATGGAAAAAGCAACACCTTTCACCGACATATGGATAAATGAGGTTGACCGTCAGAGTTGGCATGAAAGATTTATAGTCGACTTTCCACGCCTTTTACACATGGTGGGTTGTAATTGAGTAAATCCACGCAATCACCCCGTTGGATGTTTACTCATAACAGGAACTCAAGGGACTGACAAGCACTTTGACTTTTATCATGTGGAAAGCTTTGGAATTTCCTTTGCTTCACTTGGACTGCAAATTGTCAACATCCATCTGAAGTTCATTCTCAATACTTGCACCCTTCAAAGAACCCTTTTAAGCCCCATTTGCTTTTCCAGAAGTTACTTCACTTGCCCATGACTCTTACCCATTTCTTTTATATTTCAAGTAAATAAAACTATTCATTAATTATTCACTCACTTACCCAGATAAATGATTCTCAGGAATCCATAGACCCCACATAAATCTGAAAAATGAACACGGGTATCTTGATAGATGGAAACCAAAATCCCATTGACCAACATCCACCCTCTCAAAATCCAAACAAACTAATGCCCACTTGCAGAGCTCTGAAATCAGTTGAATAGTTGTTCTTGAAAAAACATAAAGCCTCTTTCTAGCACCAAGCTGTAATGTGGAAGCATGAATTCATGAGAACAACAATCCCTATCCAAGCATCAATGCATTTACAAGAAAGCAAGTTGCAAGCTTAGGAGTCGAATTATCCACCGATATACACATAATACTACAAGAACTGACCTACAAGAAAAAATATGGGAAAAAAAACACTAGAGACAGAGAAAAGCACCCGTGAGCTGTGACTAGTTACAATACTATTTACAGTCTATAAAATAAAAGACTGCATTCCAAACAAGATACTCACAGGCATCTTCACTACTCCTATCCTCACCATCTTTCTACTTGCACAACTGTCAACAAAACAAAAGGTGCATATAATCTAAACTACATAATCTGAGAAATTCCGCAACAGTGGTCCATCCACATCACATTCAGGGATGGCTCCAAACACCCCCCCCCCCACCCGACGGGGTGGAAAGATCTCGTCCACTCTCAAAAACGAATCAACTAAAGGAACAAAATCAGCAGATGGAAGGTTGCATGGGCATTTGGCGAACAAATTGTCCCTTCACTCGGGGACGCTGCTCCGCAAGTTTCTTCCTGCTCTGATACCGAACCTGTGTAGAAAAATCCATGATACAAAAATTATGCAAACAAATTAGACCTAGATGAGCTGATGTTCCAAATAAGAAAACTAAGCAACCAGCTCTTATATAGTTAGTTTATTGCATACAGTGCTACAGCACAGCCAATATAAACAGGACCATTTGATTGATGCAATCCATTGTACAAGTTAACAAGATAGAGAAAAGGTGAATACAGAATATGCAGTGATTCCAACGCCCTTTGAGATATCCCCATCCATTGTAGGCTGGAGACTAAATTTACCAATAGTCAAACCACATGAACAATGGTATATCATTGATGGAGGATCATGCAACAAATATCAATTATTGTTGTTGATAACAATGATGATGATCATTACACCATCACCAAAGGTTGGCCATGACCTTCACTGTCGGTTGATGTGGCAGGACAAAATCATAAACTGCATTCAATCACACGTGACCTTAATAATTAAAGAACCAAAAGTTCCCTTTCTCGACTTGAGCATGGGAAGTATGAGTGATCATGAGCCATGCCTGGCCGGGCATGGACCCAGGCTTCCAGGCCTACAAAAATGACAAAGAAAATGCCAAAATCCCCATCACAGTATTTTAAAAGCACAAAGCACGAGAGCCTTCTAATACCTCTCAAGGAAAGGTTAGCACCTTTTTGAAGCAAGGTGCAGATTTTTGAAAAAAAATATAAAGGAAATATAACAAATAACAATAATTCATAAACAAATAAACCTAAAATTTTCAAATAAATTAAATATTCTGAAAGACCTATTGACTCAAAGTAAAATATACAAGGATAACATATAAAACATATTTGATATGAAAAATGAAAGTGAAAGCAAATACATTGATCAGACCAAAAGGATTCAAGCACTCAACAATTCAGACAAGTAAACTTTCAATATGTTTATTTATCTCCTAGTTACATTAGTTCAAGTTGCTAGGTGTAACATTAAACATCTTGCATTCCTAATCCTAGGGATCGAACCTCCCTCTGTAAATACCCCTTCGAGGTAAGCTCAAAAATGTCCATGTAGAGGTTTTGGGTTTTAGTCACAGCTCATTCTATTTTCAGCTTAGGGATTATACATTAGTTGTATTATTGTTGCTTCTTTAGTGGAACTTTTGCCATTTGAGATCCTATTTGCAAGAATTAAGGCTTTAGGTATTTAAAAGATATTTACTTTCGTTTGTTTTAAAAGTTAAAAAAAGCAAGCACCTAGGCTAAGGCACAAGGCACACCAACTGCACACCTAGGTGCATCAGGCACATAGCTTTTGAAAGGGGCTGTGCCTGGGTTCAGGCAATGTTCATGCCTTTACACCTAAGAAGTAAGCACACCTTTTAAAACATTGCTTGGTTCAGGTGAGGCGCAGGCATGCCTTTAAAACACTGCTGTCAACTTGCACAACAATAGTAATGGAAACAGAAGGATATTAAGTGGTGGACAGTTCCGGTCTCCCCAATCTCCCCAAAGATGACCAACACAGCTCAAAACTGTGATTTTGATGAAAACTTTAATCCACATTAAAGTGAACCTCGACAAAGCATGGCAAACTGAACCCATGGAGAATGGGAAGCTCAAGGTCATCACCGCCTATATTCTGCCTATGTAACACCATGAACCAGGATTGTGATATGTTAGCCATCCAACAGTTTTCGAATCTCCTTCCACAATCAGATCAGTGTAGTTACAAGTTCTCCCTAATTTCAGTCCATATAATAATGCCATTAACTCTGCCTTTATTGAGTTTCCTTGGCATATATAGAGCCTGAGTAAATGATCAAAAGTGCTCCCCTCATAATTCCTGAAAATTCCCCTACACCTGATTGCCCTGCATCACCCATGCTATATCCATCAAAATTAAGTTTTAACCAATCTAAATCTAATGGCAGTGGAGACAAACAACATAGTGCACTGTTGCTTGAAGATGAGTCTGCAATCTGTTTCCATCCTCTAGTTATGTCATCATAGAGAAATGCTTCAACAGGGTAGTTACTTCGATTTATTTTTTGTCACTTGAATCGTTATGTTTTCCACCAATGCTTCTTTTTTAGTGATTTTCCACCTTGAGAATTTGAGATTTCCTTTTTCTTCCCAAAATGACCATAGTACAGCCACTCTAGTCCACCTTGTGATCGTAGAAAGTAGAAACTGTGTTTGAACAGACTCTCTGTATCCCTTGGAGAAGACCACCTATGTCCAAAAAGGTCAAGAAAAAAATTCCTCCTAAATGCCAAAAGTGAAAGGGTAGGAGATCAGTAGGTCGAAAGTAGTTTTACCACTTGCCATGCATAAGAAACAAATATCAGGAAACAAACATCAATTGGTATTCTCTTCCGTAGGATCACATGTATGTATGTTCTGATGGTAAACCTCCCAACAGAACATCCTGAACTTTTGTGGAGTAGAACCAAGCCAAATGGCTCTAACCAAGAAAGCCCTAGGGAGAGAGGCTGTAGGAAGCAAAGAATGGAAGAAAGAAGCACAAAGGAATATACCAGATGACCAAGTAACCCAAATTCTACCATCAGGTTTGGACAGATCCAAATAAATGCCTTCTAGGAGGGAGATGAGTTGCAAAACCTTGCTTGATTTATAATCCCTAAGCCCTCTTCATAACCCAAATCTCATCCTAGTCCCAAGGTTTCAGGCTTTAAACATTGAGAAATGGTTTTGTTTTTATTCAAAGACAGGCCATAGATGCTGGGAAATCTCTCTCTGAATGTATATTGACTTCAATTTCAAGAAAGTGGGAAATGACAAGATGAAATGTCCCAGAAAACCACATTCTTGATCTGGTGGGTGTACAGGCAATGATGTTTCTTTGTGTACCGCAGACTATTGGCTTAACAAGTTATTACTTCCAAGAAGCAAATCAGTAACCTAAATGTCATTTTGGAACAGCCATAACAGCACCTCCCAACAAAATATAATTGCATTGGATTTTCGGCCTCTTGATGGAGGAATGACAAACAAGAATCTAACATTCTATAAATTTTATTTCCATAGGCCTAAATATTACAAACCATCTTAGATGGGCCTACTCTAATTAGGGGTGTAACTTGGGTTAGGTTGGGTTGAGCATTTGTTAAATTTTGGATAGGCCCAAGCCAAATGTGATTGGAAGCTTCAACTCTTGCAATTCAACTTTCAACCCTAGCTCCAATAGATCCTTGTTTTCTCCAAAAACAGGAAATCCAGCACAAGACTCTTGTTACAAATCATCTACAATGGCATAATCTTTCTAGAAGTAACTTTAAAAAGAAAAGCCATGATCTTAATCTACATATAAAATTCTCTAGATAAGACTTTTCCTTTTGATTTTCAGCAAAGAAAATGTTAGCAATGTGATATTACTCTCTATAATGACCAATTATCCAACTACAATCAAACTCATAACATGGAAGGCATTTAATACTACGATAAGCCAATTGAGGAGCAGAAAGAGAGACAGATGTACTCCATGAGGAGGTGGTGATACCACTACCAGAAACAAAGTTTCCAGAGGAGAACACTCTGCTGGAGATTCTCTTACTAAAATAGCAAAGGAGATAGTGTAGTCTTCACCAGTTTTTACTGTTCAGAATGTGGGAGGTGGTATTCTTCCTTAAATTGAACTTGGTTTTAAGGGTATTTCAAACATTGCCCACATTCCATCAAGGCTAATGGTTGAATTGATTAAGGTAAAAATAAGGGGAGGTTTAAGGATTCATCTCCTTATTGCAATTACTATTACTAAGATGATGACAACAACAAAAACAATATGTTTGGATCAATTCTATACTTTGCAGTGCATTCAAGCAGTAATCAAAAGCTATCCTCCCACGTGTTAAAGCTCTAGCCTCACAGTCTCACACACAAAGACTAATGGCACTAGACTCATTTGTAAGTTAATTAGGGAACAGCAATAATAGTAAAAATAGGAAGAATAACATAAACAGCAACAATAATTAGAATATAGATCAGAATACCTTTTTCTCATAGCATCTCTCTTTCCGCTTCAACCGAAACTTAGTGAGAGCAGCTTCTCTTTCAGTAGAGCGATGGGAATTTATTCCCCTAATCCCATCATGAATGAAGATGCACTCATCAGTCTCACTCTCTGTAGTAGTCCTACCAGCAGCAGCTGGAGTGACATTCCCATTGCTTCCATTGCAAATGCTTCCACAACCACTGCTGTTAAGATGGCTAACAGCACCATTACATAAACTACTACTTGCACCATTACCAGTTGCAGGTGAAACGTCCCCTGGATGGTCTGCAGATTCCATATTGTGCTCCTCCAGCTCATGCACTTTATGTTTGTTAGCATAATTTTCATTTTGACTATGTGGATGGTAACCTTGTCTGGAATTGCAAGTTTCAGGATTTGAATGCAGAGGTGAGTTCAGGGGCACAGTGAGTTCCCGCTGGTTGACTGGGCTGCTTTGACCCCATACTGGAATTGGACTTGATTGTGTATAAAATATAGGTGGAATCAGAGCACCATAGCTTGAACGTAAATCATCAAATGTCATACTCCTAACTGAAACTGGCATATGAACAACCCCTAGTGGAGAGCATCGAAATACTGTTTCAGATGGGCCAGACTGACGAACGAGAGAGGTCATAGATTCATGATTATTATTCGAACTGATACCATTCTGTTGAGAAGCATCAGAAGTTTTTGCATTATCTTGTCTTGACAACTGTTTATCGGAGTTAATTGAACGTTCACTTTGTTCAGTAGCACAACTGGCCGATAATGGAACACATTGCTGCATAACTCTGTTATTATACCTGCAGAAAAGAACCCTAAATTTAGCATGACCCAGGTTTAAGTATTAACATCGTTAGCTTTATTTTCCTTGAGCAAATTTTGAATATGCACCTTGAGGATTGTTCTATGTGCCTTGTGTAGATGTCAGGCTTGCAGTTAAACAGAAATTCAAATTTATTCCTTCTAAAGTATGCATTGCTAACAGACATTAAAAGAAAATGTGAGAAGGAATGCACATGCATTCATGCACTCCAAGAAAACAGCTTCTGTTTCTCATCTAGGCCAATATCTAAGTTACAATTAGAAAAGTTAAAGGACAAGATGTCCTTAGAAATATTATTCATATTGAATATCATATTCTACAAGAACAGGACTTTGGTTTCACTGTTTAGGTGGAAGGGTATGCAAGTCTGGTCAAAATTTCTCTTAGCTGATTTCGCCAATGCCACATTATTACAAGATGGAGGGGCTCAATGAAAGGGATTTTCATACTCTTTACGAATGATGAATACTATTTTCCTTCCCTGTGCACACAAATCATTTTTTACTACTTCCACCCAAGCCCGTCAACTTGTAACAGATCACATTCTTCTAACAGGTGCTTTGTAGGGTCTTCTGCACATTTTTTCCCTTTCACTTTATCTATTGGTGCCGCTTCTAGGTTCCTTCACATGACTTTATTTTTTACCCTATGCTTTCTAGCTTCATCACTCATCCATCTAAGCATACACATTTCTGACACTCATTTTTTGGAGATGTTGTTTCTTAACTGCCCAACAATCTGCTCCATACAACATAGTTGGCCTTACAACTGTTTTATAGAATATTCCTTTTACCCGAATATTTCTTTATAGAATTATAATATTATATACCTCCAAAAAATGTTTCTTTTGTTACTAATAAGTAGCATTATATACAAAATGTGGATTCGTCTTGTAGAGTAGTTGTTCATTTATGTAAAATAAACTAGGAGATGAAAGGAAATGTTAAGTGCCCTCAAGCCATGGACTGTTGGACCCAGATGCATGTTCAACACAACACATTGTCCATTTAGGAGAGTCTGAGCAATAGTGGACCTCCCCCTATTTCTCTACCACCACCTCACCAAAATCAACATTTTAAGGAGCAGTTCCTCCTTTAGCACCACAACCAGTACCACATACATTTACCCAGTTCAAGGTTCAAAATATCGTTACAGTCCAATACGCCGACTGGGGCATATCAGACTGTATTGAAGCTTTTTTTTTTTTTTTTTAGTTTTTTCTTCGAACTTGGTTCAGGGGATTGGTTTAAGGCCACCCGTATACCCCCTGAAATGGGTGGGACCCCAAAACACCAAGTATAGGGGCCTATCGGAGGGGGCCCGATACGATACGTATCGGCCAATATACCCTGATACATTGAGAAATTTAAATCCTTGACCCAGTTCCCCTAGATACCACCAATTTTGACCTGTCTACTGTAGTGATACAATTTTAAGTTGTGATTGGTTATGTACTCATAAGGCCTGAAATGAACATTGGAAACCTCCAAACCTGAACACTGGAATGTTCTGTACAGGCCCCATGGAGAGGTTCAGTAATTGTATGAGATAATGATACATTTTTAAGTTGAAGACGTGATCTTTGAGTTTAGTACTTAATCCAGGTTTGGAGGTTTGGTTTTGGTGAGTCAGGTGGATAGGCAGAAGGTTTTGGAAGTTAAAGGGTTTGAGTCTTTTGTCGTCTGTATTTTGGAGGTCTGATGTAGCCAGGATAGGGTGTTTTGTTGTTCCTTTTTGGGCCTTGGGATTCTTATCTCTGTTGCTTAGAAGAGGAGATCAGGTTCAGGTTTTCTTTTTCTTTTTTATGGGTGATTCCTTATCACCTTTAATTATAATCTTTTTCTACTCTTGATAATTTTTCTTTTATATTTACTACCAAAAAAAAAGTTATACTAAGAGTGAGTTACAACTTAAATGCATTCTACTACACCTTAAGCAATTTTAGAGTATGTGGACAGAACTACCTTGCCGCCTACTCCAATGCATTCTACTACAGTTTGCACATTTTTCTAACAGGCACAATCAGGCAATCAGCACTACCATGTGCATTTCCCAATAAGTATGTAATTCATCATAAGCAAATGACAGACAAAATACAAGTCTATCAGGATAACAGATAATAGGAAAAAAACTTGCCCATCTGGACTTTTGGGAGAAAAAGCTTGTCTCTGTGCGTGCATTAGAATTTAGTTTAGAACTTTGGCTAAAAGGCTACTGACGAAGAACTATGATTCACTAAGAAGAATGCCAATTTAGCTTCATTGCAATTGCTCAAAAGTAATGTTTCATAATAAAATGGATGAAACACATGAAACAGAAACTCACCATGAAAAGGCTGAGAAATTTGAATGGTTTAATGCATGCCTTATGTCAGTCCTTTGTTTCTCAGGATCAATGGTATAGGATCTTCTCAATGAAAGCTCCAATAGTGGGGTAGGGCCCAGTTGATCATCATCTAAACCAGATTTAATTTTTGTATCACAGGAAACAACTTCTTGAATTGTCCTGTAGGTATTATCATAACTTTGGTGGTTATCAAATGCTCCAATCAAGTCAATTGCCTCTCTCAGAGGCACCTTTTCATGGTAGCCACTCTGAGTCTTGGTATTGATATAAACATCTTCATTTTGAGTTTCTGGAGCAACATCATCAGAATGGGTAATCATTCTCACATAATCCTGGTCTTTTCCTGGAAATAACATATTTAATTTATTAATTTCATTCTAAGGTCGCAGTCATGATCCCAATATAATTGATTTATCTACATAAGTAGTTACAAGATGCCCAAATGCCCAATTACAAATAAAATCAACAGGATACAGGATTGAGCAAATGGAGAACAATATTTGGCCATGAAAACAAGAAAGCACATCATACCTTCTGTTCTATTCTCATGAACAAGCAAGTTCTGATCAATGCACCCTCCATGTTTTTGTATGTGGCTGTCACTCACAGGAGAAGTACTCCTACGTTTTGGCTGCAATCGATCCTGCATATTTTGTATGTAGGCATTCTCAGCTTGTCTGTCTGGCTTTGTACAAGAGCTCTGCAGAACACGTGGAAAACATGCAATCTCTATGTAAAACCTCATGTAACTGATATAACTGAAAAGGAAGGATACTTTAGCTTTTTTTACAACAAACATATTACCATATATCCTGGAACTTACTATTTTATAACACTTGTATCCTTTGGTATTAATCCAACAATCCACAAGCATAATAATTCAGATAATACTTGTTACTAACAAAATACCCAATCAATTGGTGCCTCTCATGATTAATACCAAATTACAATTTACAACAGCAGATGGACAACCTAAAATAACCTCTCAGATGTGTCCACAGGTTTACAGAACAATCACCACTACATAGGAATGGCAACAGGGCAGGTTCAGGGTGGAGACTATACTCTCCATCCCCATTCGCAATCCCCATCTGGGAGAAAAATGAACCTTAATCCCCAATTTACTTAAAAGAAATAAAAAAATCACAAATCTAAATTGGTTTAGAACTTAACTAACATCTAGTTGGGTTGAACTGATAAGGAGACTACAACTTGGGTGCACTGGACAGCTGGAGCAGAAAGAAGAGTTTCAGTTGTGGGAAATGGGGGGAGGCAGAACTTAGGAGGCTAGGGTCCAATTTGTGGGGTCAAGAACATATATGGAGTGGCAATATAATTATACAGAACTATTTTCAAAATTCAATACACACACATTCGTGTTTGGGTTGGGTGGGGATTTCACCCCCCATCCCTGAACTCAATTGGGTATCCAAATTATTCCCCATCCCTGCCAGAGCAGAGAGACATGCCTTCGTCCAAAGATATGATGTCGGCTGATACTGATTGAAGCAGAAAAAATGCTTTACTATCAATGACTAGAATACAGGAAAACACTTACTTGAGTATCACTTTCTTTCTCACTACACTGCTTATCTTTCTGTGTTCTAGCAACATAATCGCTTGAATGATTACTTGCAGCATTGTTTTCAGAAATAGCTTCAACTTTCTGTTGTACAGGTCTCCCTTCTTGATGACCATGTCCACTACCTGTTGACTGATAGTACAAACAAGCCAAGATTCAGTTTGAATCCGAAATTCTAGGCACCAAAATAACCTAGAAACAACCAGGAATTTCAGAAAATTTTCCAACAAGAAATGCGAGGCTTAAGACATACAGTCTGTCTTCTCCAGACATGCTGCCACAAGTTTCTTAGCTCGTTCTTCCTGATAGGCTTGATGAGAAAGTCAGCGGCACCTCTCAACATGCATTTAAAAACCATGCTAATTGAATCATGTGAGGACATCACTGCATAATCAACAAAGAAATACAAAGTTATTTAAATAAGAGTTTCACAATGATCAAAACTAAAACTGAATAAGAATATTATCCAAAAGATTTCTCTTCAATTTATCATACTTATAACAGGAATATTTTTGCAGATCTCATGCTCCATTATTAAGGTCAGAAGAGCAAATCCAGATATTAATGGCAGCTCAACTTCTGTCAAAATGAGATCTATCTTATGAGGTCTCCCTTTCAGTGCTTCCCATGCCTTTAAGCCATCTGGAACTGCAGAAACTGTGAAAACACAATAATAAAGAAGAAGAATTATTTTCTGTTCCAGGAGTGTGATCCATCTTACACACTAAGAAGCATCTTAACAGATAGTCAGAATTATCAAGAGAGAAAGAGAGACAGAGAAGGTAACATGTGGAAAAATAAACACATCTTTGAAAATTCAATACTGAAAAGGAATCAAGTTACAAAAGTTACAACTCCATAAGATTTATGACAGAAATTTCCACATAAAAAGACAAAAGTGAATGAGGAAACAATCCTTCTCTGTCTCTATAACCTACAGTTATTGCAATGTCGAATTGTTCCACAAGAAGCACATGATAAAGCATCTGTACACTTAAACTACTACAATTGCCATTTCTTTAAGAAAAAATATGAAATTAATATGATGAAAAGTATAGAAGTATTGTAAGAATGGGTACATCAATACTTCTCTGCTTTATAACCTGCAGTTATTGCAATGTCAAATTGTTCCACAAGAAGCACTTGATAAAGCATCTGTACACTTAAACTACTACAATTGCTATTTCTTTAAGAAAAAATCTGAAATTAATATGATTAAAAGTACATAAATATTGTAAGGATGGGTACGTCTTTATATAGGAAGAGTAGTGTAAAAGAATGGATGATAACATAGGCAAGGACAGTAAGAATATCAAGAGCTTTAAAGAAACTAAATGCATTCCTAAAAACCCTAGAATTAATATTAAAATTTTTTAAATGTCACACACACACACACACACACACACACACACACACACTATGAAATGCATCTTCTTAATAGGGCATCCCACTGTATGGGGATTGGGAATTGTGCTGTTTACACCTGCTCAAGCTTCAAGCCTCAAGGTTGAACCTTGAGGCATTTACCTTGAGCCTCACCTCTAGGTGAACCTCAAGGCATAAGCTTCATATGCCTTTTAAAACATTGCAATGCACCCATGATTTGACAGACTTGGACCAATTACTACCTTCACCTCCTGAATTGGCAACTGGAGAAATTACAGGACCATTGGATCAAGACAAATTACTGAAAAAAAAAAAAAAACAGTCTGCAATCAACCTCACTGATGCCTGAGTAACCTGTGGTAAAATAGTGCAGTGTTGATTAACAAAAAAGGAAAAAGAATTAACTGCATAGATAGTTGTTGACTTGGTACCTGGTAGTTCCCCAAGAAAAATAACACAAATCTTATATCTTTAGATGGCTTGTCATTATATAGGCTGCCACCTAAATGAATCAATTCAACAGCTTCAAGGTTCAACCTACAAGCAACTGTCTTCCAACTACCTAGGAAAGCATGGAGGAGGCAGACCCAACAACTTGTCCAGACAGACCTGAGTCCCATTCATTCAAACATTGGAATTGAAATGAGTTTATTTTGAGGGGATCTTTTATCTTATCAGGTTCTAATTGACTGAAGGGCCGTTTGATGACAGCTGAATATGCTGAACTGAAAAATTTATCACTTTGTCTTGCAGTGAATTAGATTTTAAGGAGGTTGTGGACTCCTTAACGGCTGAACCTGAAGTTGGGTAGACCACTATTTCCTTGAAAAATTTATTACTTAATTATTTTAACAGCTAAAAGACAAAGTAGTGAGTCTTTCAGTTCAGCAACTTCAGACATTATCAAACAGCTCCTGAGATCAAATCTCATATTGACTAGTTAACAGCCAACTATATTAATCACAACTCTCAGAAAGGAGCATCAAGATCTCAAGAGGAAAAAGAAAAAGAAAGGTAGCATGTATGAGTGTATGACTCAAGACCAAAAACAAAAACATTATTGCCACGGAATTTTCTTCATCAGTCAATACCATGGTATTGACCTGTACAATGAAGATCACAGAATCTTGCAAATGGCATTATCATAATCATCTAAGCCTTGTCCCAACTATAAGGGGTTGGCTACATGATCCTGTTTCACCATTTTGAGTGATAAACCCATCATTAAATTATGTGTGATTAAATCATTTCTTATTACTTCCGCCTAAGTAACAGAAAAACGTTTGACATATTAATGGTGATGAACAGGTACACTGGGTTAAAGCCTGTACGTCAACTGGTTAACAAATTGATTATAACCTTAATGCTTGTGGGTATGATCCGACCTACTCCTACCTAAAATGTATCGACAACCCATCCACATCTAATTGTCTAAGATCAACAACTAGGACCAAAGAGTGAAGCCCAGTCTCAATATCCAAGACGACTTCATTACCAGTTTTAAGCGGAGTAGCTACCACACATGAAGATTGCAATGAAGGTACGTAGCTCACACAAGCAGTTCATATTGGAACCTCACGAAACCAAGCAGATTCACCCAAGTCAGACGTGACTCAGCACAAATGCTAAACCCTGCATAGGACGAGAAAAGCTTTACCACTACAGACCATCGATCTCAAAAAAACGACCACTTGCCCATTAAGTTAAAGGAGTTGAAAATGGAAGAAGTATTACAAGCTTGCACACTAAGCACGGCTCTTCCCATGAATTTGTTTACATACCACGTCCGTGTTGTAAATAATATCTAAGAACATAGATTTGAAAATATAAAGATCCAACGACCATTGAATACACTTCTTGGTCCTCCATCCAGAACTATGGATCAAAGCTTTAGAAACCAAATGAAAAGGAAAATAAAGGGGCAATTCAACGAAAAATATAGTCCCCAAAAGGATTAAATAAAGAATAATTAAAAAGTATTTCAGCTTTCCGCCTGAAATCCTGTACCACATGCTCTAGTCTCCAAACCACTAGAACCCAGCCATCGCCAAACAAAAGGGGGAGAAGAAATAACCAAATAAGAATTGAAAGGTATGGAGGGAAAGAAGAAAAATACGTAAAACCAAATGAAAACTAACCTCTGTAACTACATTTTCGGAGAAGTGCGGCGATAATCTGCCTAGTCGAATCATCGGCTTCAACCAACAGTACTCTGAGAAACATCCGAGGAAAAATTTCCTCCCACTTAACCATAGTTGCAGAGCTGTCCTTCTTCTTGTCCTCCTGTGTCTCTCCCTCCCCTTCCTCCTCCTGCAACACCACTTCCATTGCATCTTCACTACTTACAGTAAATTCACCCATTTCTTCCTAAACCCTAATCTCAAACCGGATAACAACAAAACAATAATCTGCCGTCATCCCCTAGAGCTGCATGTGCTGCAAAATTCACCACCACCACTTTGCAGAATATCAAAAACACCGCTGAACTAGCACAGATTTAAGGATCAAGATCAAAAGGTAGAACGATGGCTCGTTCCGATTCCAGCAGAAACCGCCTCAGAATCAAAGATCGATTACTTTGATTCAGAGCCGTGGAGTCCGCAAAAATATCTTGATACCTCTGTGTCAAGCGTCAACCTTCAGGCTTGAGATAAAAAATTAAAAAACAAAGGGACCTACGCAAAATAAATGAACAAGCAAGGCTGGATGAATTGACAATGTCGGTTATTTTAAATATAATTCCAAAATTACCCCTTTCTTTCTCCTTTAGAAAACGCAGAGGACAATTATTATATTTATAAATATACCGGCCACAATACAAATATTAGTTTTCTTATGATGTGCTATAAATATGTCGGTTATTGTTATTATTATTATTTTTTTTTTCTTTTTTTTTCCTTCTCAAATTCAATCATCTTTTCAGCCTTTTTATTGAGAGAGGATAAATTTGTCCAAAAATAATTATAGCATTCTTTACTGAGCGTAATGACATCTTAAAGTTGGTTTTGATTGGCGATGGGCGAGATTGAGGATTGACGCTGAGACGCTGAGGTGTCCCACCCTGGGTCACCAGTTTGGATATTTTCTCTGGATGATAGAGATGAGTGATACGCCCGCCTTCCGAGCTTGGCATTGGACCCACCTCATGGACGCGTGCTCGTTAAGCTGGGGATAACTGTAGAGGATATTTTCCAAGGGAGGCCCCATCAACTTTGCGCCACGTGGACACAGATATATTTCAAGGCCAAAAATGTGACACGTGGTAGTAGAAAACTGGATGGAGGAATCTTCGTTTGAGGCTTTGAACTGGTGTTGTCGTGTTGGTAAGTAAGTGGTAACGAGAGCTATATAATATAATAACCCAATAAAAAAATAAAGACGACAGTTGCAAGATGCGATGGTCGATGGATGATGGAGGTGCAGGTGGTGCAGCAGCAGAACATGAGCTACAACATCGCCACTTTCCCTTCGCCCAGTCGAAGTTTTTTTTAACAGCGTGACGACTGACGATGTTTACTTTTCTCTCTCTAATACTAACCAAATTGGGGACAAATTCAGCCACCCACAAGATTGTCCCTCCCAACGTAAAACATCTGATGATCTTAAAAATGATAATGTCATCATTGGGAGATGTTTCAAATACACAGTGTGGATTTGAATTCACCAAATTGAAGAATGACATCGGCCATGTGGTACAGCCCATCAGTAATAAATTTATGAACCTCACTGTAAAGATACAAACCCCATATATTTAAATACCAACGTGGAACTCAGCTAAACCTTATGCAACAAAATTTTCCTTTTTAATTTTTATTATTTATTTATGACATTAAATACTAACACATTTGACTCAAAAAGTAGAATTATTGATCTTTTCCAAATAATAAAATAATTTCACTTTGTTACTTCTAAATTATGTACCTCATTTCATTATTAATGAAAATAATTCTTGTTTATTACACTTATTTTTTAATTTGATTAATAAAAATATCATAAATGTGTATTACTTTTTCTACATTTTTGTAATTTTCTAGATTTATTTATATTTTAAAAATTTTATTACCTAACTACGACTTCATATGTTGATCAATTTGATTCATATTGTTGAATTGCTTATCCACCACTTGGATAAATAATGATTTTGTTTTTGAATTAGTTTTAAACTATATGGGTTTATATTGTTAAAAATATTGACATAGATCTAATTAATAACATTTATTAGTGAAAAATAACTTAAATATAGGATTTAATAAGATAAAATGGGAGTTAATAACTTAAGTATAAGACTTAATCAGAGAGGATTAAATGAGGTGAAAAGTAATACTTAAAATTATATTTTCAACCCTTATAATTAGAGATAGACTAAATAGGCAAATATGGGCATTTTAGTAGCCATTAAAGCTGTAATAAAATGATTTTTATAACATTTCTCAAACAAAGAAATAGAGGATAATTTTAGTCCAAAAAACTTCCACTCTGTATCCACACTTTTATATATAATATAGATTTGAGTGAAATCATGCCCAAGAATTTCCCTATTTGGCTGATGGAATTTAGCATGAAAGATGGCATTATGGAATAGTATGGAGACCATGTTTGCATCAGATAGAGCTATGTTTAAGTATTGCTAAAAGCACAACATATATTTGCAAATGAGAATAATGTACAAATTCACAATAGCTTCAGGTGATAGAAAGATGGACTTTTTTATTTGGTTCAACCAACTCTTGCCAATGACTCAATAGATAAGATCAAGGTTTTAAAAGCGTCATTGGTCGTTCCCAAACACTTAGAATGTTCAACCTAGAAACCAGCCAATGTATCATTTTTATTTCATCCCAGAACCGTTATTTTTCCAAAAACCGTTTAATTGGTCAATAAACCACTAACCTAGACAATTGAGCCATTGGCTTGTTCAGCCCAAACAATGGTTTTTGGCTAATTTTTATTTTAATTATTTTAATTTTTTTAAATGTTATGAATTGATCCATTTAGAATAAATGATCAAACTGTTGACTGGAAGACCTGTTACCAAAGTGATTCTAATTTAAGGTTGGTTTTTATAACATTGGTTAAGATGGTTAATCGACCTCCTTCTAAATATAAAGGCACAAGATCAATCCCATGTATCATGTTATGTCACCACCCCTTAATCTCCTATAGTGTATAATATATAATACAAAAAAATACATCTTGAGAAATAATAAATGAGTACACTTATAAAAAAATTAATGAAAAGCAAAATTAAAAATTTCAAGTATAAATATTGTAATCCTTTGTTCCTGGTAATCTCGCATTTTGAGCACCAATTTTTTGCAGCTTTGCTCTTTAACTTTATAAGAGAGACAATTCTATGAGAAAGAGATGCAACATTGCTCTTCCCAAGTCAAACATTTAACTTTGCCAACATTTGGTGTGTGAACCATGTGATATTCCATGTGCCATGATAGTTTATGCAAGTTGATAGTCACAACATTAATAGGTGATATTGAGCTAATTGGTGGTTGGACAAGTGGGTCAATGTCAAACCAAGTTAGTCCGGATCAATGACGTACAAAAGGGTGTTCGGTAATCGGATATTCAATGGATTTATTGGTTTTGAAATGTACCACACCCATTAGGCATTTTTTAGGGTTATGAAGCTTTTCAAACCATGTGTGGATGGTTTTGAAACGAGTCCGGATATCCTACACGGTTGGGCATACGCTGAGATGCACTCCCATTCACATTGCTCCATGTTAGATATGCATGACATCTAGGTTCATACATGTGAAACTTTCAAAACTCCTTCCATTTCATTTTACAAAATAAAAAAAAAAGATAAAGAGGTTGAAAAAATAAACAAACCTGAGCCCTTTCTTCTCGGCTAGGGGTGGACACCATTGACAAGAAATCTCTTTCTTGTTCAATCTTCAGCCAAGGGCAGAGGAGTTCTTTGCAACATTTTTTCTTTGCTCCTTCTTCTTCTTCTTCTTCTTATGCTATTACTACTACTCACTTGAAAAATCTTGCTTTATTCCAATTGAAGCTACAACAAGGTTAATCTTGAATTCCATTGCAGACTAAATTTTGCCTATTTTTTGCTCTTCTTGTACTACTAAAAGAATAACTCACCAATAATGACGGATCCTGTTTCGCCAAACCAAGTGAAAAAACTGGGTTTGCAATAGGAAAAAATGATTGTAGACATAAATTGTTCCTACCTCTATTGTACAACTAAAAGAATAACTTGCCAAACTTGTAATACACAAAATATTGTTCTTGTCTCGATTTCTTATAATCTCCATTTGAAAGGTCCACACACACAAACTTGGGTGCTCTATGTAACTGACATGAAACAATATGGTTGGATGTACACCCCTGCATGCACCAAACCGAGTTCAAGAAACCCTAATTCTTTTGAAACACAAAATGTCAATTTCTCTTATACACCAAAATCTCATGGATTAGTCTACACCATAATAGATTTAATCATTATTATAAAGTATTGCAATAAATTATCAAGATATTTTATTGACAATTTTGCTCACAATGCATCCGCACCAACGATGTAGAGCATGTATAGAGTGTGGTCTGATTTAAATCTTGTGATTTCAACCACACCATTGTGGGGCTTAGTGGATATAAATGCCCCACATTTTGTGAGACCACAATATCAAACAACCCAAAGACATCTCAAGAAAGATACATAACCCAACATGCATTCTAAATAAAAGAAAAAAAATCCAAAATATAAGTTGATTTCTTTGATGAAGAATAGAGTGGATCCGATAATTGCAGTAAGTAGAGGTAAAATAAATAGAAAAGCAAAAGAGTGATTTCTAAGGGGAGAAGGAAGAGGTTGAAACGGAGAGGTTTAGGTTGATGGAGTGTTGAAAGAATGAAATCGGATTTGGTCCTCACAAAAAAACTACCCTCACAGCCTTTTGCAATTGTACATTGGGAATATTTCCTCATGAATAAAAACATATAAGTACATAGATGTTCCCAATGCACAACTGCAAAAGGCTGTGAGGACCAAATCCAAATTCTGAATGAATGGGAGCAATTACAAGACTTCAGAGATTAGCAAAACGCCCATGTTGTTGAGCAGGCTATGAGAGCAATTACTATCAACCACATAACTTTTACACGTTTAGCCCCCATTTCTATGTGTGAATCTCTACATGTTCATATCTCATCTTTTCAAGCCCTACCCTATAACCCCTCTTCTTCATTAATGACCTAGTAGCTGAGAGCTTCTACCCTCTACTCCCTCTACGTGTTCAACAAAGAAGTAGAGGTGTTAAAGGTGTTAACATTGATACTTAGATCACTATATGTTGGTAAGGATTGCTTAGGATCAACAAAGAAGGACCGAAGGAAACCAAAATAGATGGCATGAATGGGGTGCAAGAGTGAACGAGGAAGAAGAGGAGGTGTGAGAGCATTTAGCATTCTTATAGCTACCACCACCGGTGGGGATGTTACAAAGGGTGTCACCTTGGGTCCAATAATGGCAAGAGGAATTTCAAAAGTGATGGTGTTGCTATAAGTTGTAGTTGTAGTTGTAGAACTTGGTGTTGGTGAAGTCACAACGTAGGCAAGGTAGATGCTTGTGTAGTTGTGTTTAGGCAGTGGAGCACCCATGTGTTGAGGTCTTGTTTATTGCCAATCGTTGGATTCTGATGACATTATTTTTTTCCTTTGTTCTCTATATATTCTTATATAAATCAAGGTTTTAAAAACTGATCTAGAAATATAGTCGTTTTGGCTATTGGTTTCCGGGTCAGTGGTTTGACCGTTTGGGTTGAAAGGTTTAGATGGTTTGGTAAATTTAGCTCTTAGATTGGAATATTAGGGTAAAACATATTATATATGTATATGTACTTCATTAGTCTTTTGTGAGAAAAGAAAGGGAGGTGGTTGTTGGCTGAGAAAGGAAAGGCAAGGAAAGAAAAAAAAAGAGAAGGAATGAAAGAATGGAGAAGAAGGAGGAAGAGGTAATACTCACCGACAATGATGACGGCGGTGATAGACAGCGACAATGCCGATAATAGATTTTAGATCTCTCTCATCGATCTTGGATCTGAGATCTCAAATATCTCTCAGTTCTCTCAATCTCTCTCTCAAAGTGATCTCAAATATGAGATCTCAATCTCAGTCCCTCCCCCATCTTTCCGTCTCATTTTTTTCTCAGTCTATAACTGGACACAAAGATATGACCGGTTCTCAGGTCAAACGGTTGGGGTCCAGTCCAATTTTCAAAACAATGGTATAAATAACAAGATTTTATTACTTGTATCTACATGTGTATACCCCCTTAACTTAAATAACTTGGGCATGATATAATTAGGGCTATAAAGGGTCCTCTATTTTGAAATGCAACAAAGGTGATGGGCCACCTAACTATGCATGGATGTAGACTTAAATGGTGTATAAAAGATCAATTCAAATTTAGTGCATTTGGACTTGAAGAGATTTTTTCTTCAAGTCTACTAAAATTTTGACATGTCAGTAGTTGCTTGGTTGGACATTGCTTGCAAGTGTGAAAAATAAGTATTTATTGACAAGTGTTTATTCTAACAAGTGCTCAGGAGTGTTTGGTGAAAAAGCATTTATTTCAAACAGGGGTTAGTAAGGTGTTTTTAAAATGATGCAGCGGGTCAAAACAAGCTAGAAAGGAGATAAGCACTTCCAAAATTTAGCCGAAATCTAAAAACATTAAAAATAACAAAAAAATTAATAAACGAATGAGACTACATTTATCCTAAAATGCTATTTATGACTGTTTATTAAATAAAAGTTTTATTGATTTGTGTAGGAGTCAATAAATGTTTATCAAACAACACCAAATAAATGTTTATCAACCACTTTCTTGTTTTTCAAGATAAAAATTGTATAAAACGTTTATTATATAATTACCTACTCTAAACAACCCCTAAGGTAAGGATATGCTAGCAACAAAAATGCTACCAACTCTGTCCCAACAGGCCACTACAGCCTCATAAGGAATATCTACCTTGGGAGGGGTAGGGATCTGCTACCAACAAAAAACTACCAACTCTATCCCAACAAACCATATGCAACATCACATTGGGAACATCTCCCTTGTCATTCATGGGAGATGTTCCCCATGTATAGCTGCAATGGCCTTTTTGGGGGTCCAGATGTAATAGGCACGTTAGGAAAGCACATTAAGTAAGCACCTAATAGATGTGTGACACTTGTCCCAGCTATTAGGTGCCTTAACGTCCAAACGTTTTTGTTCTGTTAGGTGCTTATCTGTTATTTTATTATTTATATAAAAAAATAAGAAAGGAAAACATGTCCCAGTTAATGCGCCTTTCTCTCCAACTCCAACCTTCTTCCATTTAGGGTTCTCTCACCTCTGGACCTTTAGCCGTTGCAGGTGGTTGGTTGGGGCAGCAGTTCTTGAAGCTCTCACATGTGGTTTCATCTCAAGAAACTCATTCATCCAATCTCTAGCCATCGTATTCCTCATTCGTGGGTTTTGAATTTCTCCCACCTTTGGAGCTTCAGCCGCTGCAATTGATTGGTTGGGGCAGCATTTGTTTATTTTAGAGCATTCACAAAAAATTAGAGCATTCACCAAAAATAAAAAGCTTTTAAGTAAATTGCTAGTTTTTGAAGAAATTGTTTATTATATGATACTAGCATAGGTAAATTTTTAATGCTTATTGTATTTGTCTTGTTTTGTTTATTGAGAAAGACATAAACTATTATGGTTTTGACCAAAAAAGACAATTAATTTTGACAAAAAGATATTAATCAATTTTCTAGGAATATGCATAAACAATTCTCACGAACTGATAGGGTTAATACAGGTGTTTCTACTTAGAGGTGTAAATCGGGCCTTGTTGCCCACGACCCGACACAACGATCTGCGGGTCATGCCAGGCCCAACACAACCATGCGGGTCGTGATGGACCTAGGGTTTTAGGTCCACGGGCCGACCTAGCACGGCATAACCAAGCGGGCCATGCCGCCCATGGCTCGTAGGCCGGCACAGCCCAACCCACAGCTCGACCCAGCCCGGCCCGACACAGCTTATATATTTTATATATAGTTATATATTGTATAAATTATAATTACATAATAATATATAGTATATAATATATTAATAAAATCAATGTTTTTCTTTAATTTTATTATATTAATTTATTTAATCATTGGCATATTGCATATATAAGCAATTTTATACACAAAATTCATATAAAATTAAAATTTTAAGTTTTTTGTCAAATTTTTTTAAATAAATAGCTTTGGCTCGATGCACGGCCCGCCAGACTTGGCCCAAGGCTCGACCCACGGGTCAACTCGGCTTATGGCACGGCACGGGCCCGAGCCGTGGACCGTGTCTAGCCAACCCCCAAAATTTTCACAGGGGAGGCGGCACAGCCCACGATGGCTCGTGGGCCAGCATGGCATAGCCACGGGCCATGCCGACCACTTTACACCTCTATTTCTACTTACAAATTTATGATAATTGTATAGTTCTCTTGCCCTTTTGCACCCTAAAAAGCAATGCTGTAGCAGAAGTTCAGAACCCACGAATGAGGAATATGATGGGTAGAGATTGGATGAATGGGTTTCTTGAGATGAAATCACAAATGATGATTTCAAGAACTGCAGTCCCAACCAACCAGTTGCAACGGCTGAAGGTTCCAAAGTGGGAGAACCCTAAACGACAAGGTTGGAGATGGAGGGAAAGGCGCATTAAATAGGATATGTATTCCTTTTTAATTTTTTACATAAATAATAAAATAATAGATAAAGACATAAAGGAACAAAAAGGTTTGGACGTAAGGCACCTAATAGCTGGAATAAGTGTCACACAGCTATTAGGTGCTTCCTTAATGACAACAAAAACCCTTACAAGCTATTAACATCTCCATCTCCAAAACGCAGATGAATCTTTTTCCATAATGCTCTTTGCTGTATACGATGACTTCCATTCTAGATTAAATTCTGTATACGATGACTTGAGCTATTAACCAGGTCTACTTTTGATTAGAAGTAGATACAAATCCAATAGAAACCTTGTGATGACACAACTTCTTCGATTCCGACAAGGGAAATCGTCTCCAAAATGGTTTTCCATCTAGAGCCAAGCCACTAGTTCCTTCAAGTATGCAGATACAATAAGTTCTTGTTCTTGAGGTTCAGCTTTAAATCTGGCTAAGAGGTGAAGCCATTGAGGGTTTCTTAAAGAAGATGGAGAGTTCAAGAGTCTCCTCTTCTCTCAGGGTCAGTCTTGACCAAAGCCCTCTTCCTCTTTGTATTATGCTACAACACTTAATTTCAAGGTCTGGGTTAATGGCGATATTGAAGGTTTTAGCTTTGATTGAGAAAGTTCAGCTGTTGTTAAAGAGTAAAAAGCTAGAGAGAGGATGACGGGTCAGTGCATCAGCAAAGGCAGGAACCGGTAAGATTAACAACGTCAACGGTATGTGTAGTGTCTTTGCGATATTCATTCTCATGGATGAAACTTCATCTTCGAGAGTCTGCATTCTGTGAACCCATGGGTTAATGGGATGCGTGAACCCGCCAACCAGAAATGACCACATCGATGGGGCGAGTAGAAGGTAACGTTAAATCGGGCAATAGGACAAAAACCCAAATGTGTATGCCTATCCTCTTCTCCATTTCGAACACCCTCACATTTTTTTATTCTCCTCCATCGAACCCTAGCCCAACAGCATCCACCGGCGTCCGTGAACATGGAATTCACTGGCAGCAAGAGGGATATCATTCGACGTCTGTTCTCAAGCCCTTTTTCTTCTTCTTCTTACAAACCTAATGTTATTTTTTCCTCAATTCCCTCAGTTGAATTTAGGTTTGTAATAAGAAACCATGTTCATTGGTGCATTTGGAGGTTCCTTGCTGCTTAGATCATGTGGTGATGAAAAGCTCTACCACAACACTTCTTTAAATTGCAGCAAGGAAATGAATTTCTACTTTGTTCCTCACAGACACAGCCTTCACAAAAATCGAGACCATAAATTTTCGATAATCCAACAACCATATTGTTCCCCATAGGAATGCTAACTATTATGTCATGTTTTCTTATTTTGAACAGAACAACAACCATCATCAAACAAAATAGAGCATTCATAATCTATCAATTGCCCAGCACTCAACAAATTATGAGTTAAATTATGAATATATTGCACATCATGGAGGAGTTTTACATTACCTTGTGAGGTTTTGATGGCAATTGTACATTTTCCTTCAACTTGCATTTGCTTGTTGTCTCGGAATCGAACTTCGCTTTTCTGTGACTCGTCAAGTTCTTTAAAAAGAGACTTTGTTCTATGGTTAGAGCATCCATTGTCTAGAAACCACACTCCATTGGAAGCATTATCAATAGGAGAACGAGCCATGAATAGCTTGCTCTCCTCTTCAATTTTCCCTATAAAATTAGCTTGTTTCTGCTCATCTTTCTGCTTGGTCCAACAATCTACTTCATTGTGACCAAATTTCTTGCAATATCGGCATTGGATGGTGTTTTTATGTTGGCGTTGATCATCAAATTGGCCTCTTCTTCTACTACCACCGCAACCTCGACCACCTCTGCTTTGTCATCGGCCTCTTGAATTTTTTGACTTTCCCTTGTAAGAAGACTCCCCCTTAACACGAAAAGCCTTCTCCTCAACATTTTCATAGGATCTGCTCAACCTAGCTTCATGGGCTAACAGAGAACTCATTAATTCATCAAAAGTATAAGTAGACAAGTCCTTAGACTCTTCAATTGCAGCAACTACATGATCGAATTTTGAAGTTAAGCTCCTCAAAACCTTACTCACATCAGTTTCATTACTAACACTTTCACCATATGACTTCATATGATTAACAATCCCAGACACCTTAGATAAAAATACTTGCACAAATTATTTTTCTTTTCATGGCCAACGTTTCAAATTCACGACGAAGGGTCTGTAGTTTTACAGTAATTACCTTCTTGTCACCCAAAAATTCTTTCTTTAGAATCTCCCATGCTTGAATAGAGGTTCTAGCTGCTACAATTCTTGGAATTTTTTCTTCGTCAAGGGCCTGTTGAATGAGGAACAGAGCCTTTGCATCCTTCTTATTGGTTTCTCGCAACTGTTGATCGGGCCCGGCCGGATTTGTGTCTTCAAATCCCTTCTCCACCAAGTCTCACAGCTCTTGAGACTTAAACATGGTCTTCATTTTGAGGCTCCATAAGTGATAATTTTCCCCTTTAAAGACTAGAATTAGGGGCAGAGCTGATGAATTGGCTATGTTGCTTGCCATGGCAGAATTTCTCTCTTCTCAGTTTGCCTACTGTGTTTCACTCAATTGGGATTCTCTCATTCTTTTTTTTCTCTTTCTTTGCCTAGATATAGACCTAACACAGCTTTGATACCAAAGAAATTGTTGGGAAATTGAAATTTTATGTTGAAAGAACAAAGCCACAACCAATCCTATTCATATTTTAAAAACAAGACTTACAGGAAAACCAACATTGACTAAAAATAAGCAATTAAACTAGAAAATGGATAAACATGATCCACTAACTCAAAAATAATGCCTAACAATTAGGAAGTAAATCACCCACTAAGTTTGAAGCACTATTCAACAAGCTGTCCCTAACAAGGTGAGAATAAAAGGAATCATAATAAGTAGCAAAGAATGAGCATTGAAAATGAATACAATAAAAATGTCATTTTAAAGAAACCATCCAATCACTACCTCCTCCGAGACCTCCTTCCAGGATACGTTCGTGTTGTTGGTGTTTCTACTGCGACGATTAGGCTCTGCAGATGGATGGCTTAAATCGGGTTCTTTGGAATCTTCCTCTCATTTCTCATTGTAACGGATAACGTAGTTATCCGAAGCTTGGGATCAAGAAATTAGCATCATCTGGAGATCAGGGTTAAATCTGTGTAACCACCCTTCCTATCTCTCTGTTATCCTTATCACTGTATCATGCTTATCTCTCTGTTGTAATCTGTACATCCAATATATATAATTGACCCCACGGGTATCCAACTGCAATGCATTGGAACCCTTTACTTCATATCCTTTTCTTTAGTTCGTTCATGGTATCAGAGCCACAAATAGCTTCAACCGACCAAGCAAACTCCGCCTCCAACTCTGAGTCTACTATACCCAGCACTGAGGGCTCTACAACCTTTGATCTTCCTGCCTTCCTCACAACCTCCACTGCCGCCATGCCCAACGTAACCCATTATCTACCCATCAAACTCTCGACTGATAATTACAATATCTGGAAAGCCCAATTTTTTTCCAATTTTCAATGCTCATGACCTCCTAGGATTGGTAGATGGTTTAATACCTTGCCCCCCCTCCAAGATCCCAGATCCGAACAACCCTTCATGACTTGTGGAAAACCCTCTAGCCGTGACATGGCGTAGATTTGATCAGCTAGTTCTAAGCTGGATCATCTCCTCATTAACTGAAGGAGTCATTGCCCAGGTAGTTGGCCTCCCTACTTCTGCTGTAGTTTGGCGAGCACTTGCTCGCACATATGGCTCTCCCTCACGAGCCCGCATCCTGCAACTTTGTCTTCATTACAGACTATGAAGAAAGGGGCTAGATCCATCCATGAATATTTCCGGAAGGCTAAACAACTTGCAGATAGCATCACTCTCCCCACAACTCGCATGGATGCTGACTACCTCACTCTCGAGGATCTTCATGGGCTCCTCATCAGCCACGAAATTTGGCTTCAACAGCATCACTCTCCTCTGGACACTACTACTCCTTCTGCTAATCTTGCACGTACTGGAAGCCGCAACCCCTTGCTGCAGTTCTCAGACTCTCACCACTCGTGCTAGCACTTCACAATGGCATGCTCAGTTGGGTCATCCATCCCTTCAGATTGTTCATCGTGTTCTTTCATCCTTACGTTTATCTCCTAATAATGATCTTGGCTCTCTTTGCAATGCTTGTGAACGAGCCAAAGCCCATCAGTTACCTTTTTCTTCTCATTTCAAATCCAACGCACCCTTGGATTTAATCATGTCTGATGTTTGGGGGTCTTCCCCTTCTGTTTCTAATAATGGGTACCGGTATTATGTTTTGTTTATGGATCATTTCACTCGCTTTACTTGGCTTGCTCACAAAAGTGATGTTTTTGCTATATTTGTTCATTTTAAGCAACATGTTGAGAATACCTTTTCCAGTTCTATCAAGCAATTCCATAGTGACTGGGGAGGGGAGTATAGACGTCTCTCCACGTATTTAAATGACTGTGGCATCTCACACAGTCTTTCTTGCCCGCATTCCCATCAACAAAACAGGGCTGCTGAGTCATGCCGCTCCTTTTCGCTTTTGGAATGATGTCGTTACTTGTTCTTTCTTTCTTATAAACCGACTTCCGTCACCCATCCTTGGTGGTATGTCCCCATTTGAGAAACTCTTTCACCGTCCACCTGACTATGGCACCTTACGCGTTTTTGGCTGTGCGTGCTACCCACTATTGAGGCCCTACAATTCACACAAATTTGATTATAGGTCTGATCGCAGTGTTTTCATTGGTTACCGCTCCAGGCACAAGGGCTATCGCTGCCATGTTCTCTCCACCGACAAGACTATCATTTCACGCCATGTCACCTTTGATGAGAAGAGTTTTCCTTTCAATGAATTGTCTGCACCAGCTCCTGCTTCCTCTTCTCCCACAGGCGTGTTCATCTCAGTTCCTACAGCTCCTGCGCCTAGGCCCACAGGCCCACTGCTTCAGCCGACTTCAGCTACAGGCCCATTGCCCCAGCTAACTCTAGCCTCAGGGCCATTGCTTCTGCCGCCAGCAGTCTCAGGCCCATTATCTCAGCCGATTCCTGCCACAGGCCTCTTGCTCCAGCCGCCAGCTGCCACAGGCCCATCACCCCAGCTGACGACAGCCTCAGGCCCATTACCACAGCCCCAATCCGCTACAGGGCCTTTGCCTCTGTCGACGTCAGCCTCTGGCCCAATACCTCAGCTGCCATTAGTCTTCGGCCCATTACCACATTCGTTGGACTCTACCTTACCTCAGCTTGAGTCCACCTCCGCCACAACCCATGGGCCCGACTGACTGTTGCACCTACCCCTTCAGCCGAATCAGCTGCTGCTAATGGGCCTGAAGTTCATTGTGATACACTCCCACGGAAGGTTCTACCTCTTGAGGATATGCTTCGCAAAACTCCCATTGTTGCTCAACCTAACCGGTCCCATCGCTCCCGCCATGCTCTGCCTCGTGCCCTCCTAACTGCCACCACATCCATTGAGCCGACTTCATATACCGCTGCAAGTTCCGAAGTGGCGAGCTGCCATGAAGTCTGAGTACGATGCTTTACTCAGAAACGACACGTGGTCCCTATCCTCCTACTGCCAATATCGTTGGGTGTGAGTGGATTTTTAAGCTCAAACGAAATTCTGATGGATCTCTGGCTCGGTATAAGGCCTGTTTGGTTGCTTGTGGCTTTACTCAGCAGTATGGGCTGGACTACACCGACACCTTCAGTCCTGTGAAGGTTTGTGGACTCTACTCGGCCCAATTTTGTCTGCAAATTGCGCAAAGACTTATATGGGCTCAAACAAGCCCCGCGGGCCTGGTTCTTTCAACTATATTCCCACCTCTTGAAGCTGGGATTTCAGGGGTCTACTTGTGACCCTTCTTTATTCCTCTACCATTCAGGGGATACCGTCACCTATGTTCTTGTCTACGTAGGTGACATCATCGTCACCTGCAACAAGCTCTCTGCAGTTCAGTCTCTTATCTTTAATCTCTCACAGTGCTTTGCGTTGAAAGATCTTGGTGACTTGCATTTCTTCCTTGGCATTCAAGTTACTCGCTCTTCTAGGTGTTTGTTCCACTCTCAACGACAATCTCTCATTGATTTACTACAGAAGGCTGAACTAGCCGATGCTAAGGCGATGAAGACTCCACTTGTCGCCGGCAGCTCCTTATCTAGGACTGATGGAGACCTCCTCCTTGACCCAACTATGTGTCACAGTCTAGTGGGTTTCCTTCAATACTTGAGGCTCACCCGCCCCGATATTGCTTTTGCGGTTAATAAGACATGCCAGTTTCTCTCCTCCCCCACCACAGCCCATTGGGCAGTAGTGAAGAGGATCCTAAGGTATTTGAAAGGGACCCTAACTCATGGTCTGCAAATTCATTGTTCTCCTTCCTGTCAACTTCAAGCATTCTCAGATGCTGATTGGGCTGGCTGCCCCGATGACAAGTGTTCTACCAGTGGGTTTGCGCTCTTTCTGGGCCCGAACCTACTCTCCTGGAGTGCCAAGAAACAACACACAATTGCCCTCTCCAGTACAGAAGCAGAGCTCCGTGCTCTTGCCTTAGTAGTCACTAAAGTTATCTGGGTTCAGCAGTTACTCATAGAACTGAAGATTGTCTCTCCTTTAGCCCCAATTGTATGGTGTGACAATGTTGGTGCTCTCTAATTGGCTGCTAATCCTGTGTTTAAAGCCCGAACCAAACACGTGGAAGTAGATTTTCATTTTGTACGTGATCTGGTTTATCGTCGCTTGCTGGTTGTCCGTTACCTCCCCTCGCATGCTCAAATTGCTGATGTTCTGACCAAGAGTCTGCCCAATTCTCAATTTACTACACTTCGTGCCAAGCTGAACGTTCACCCCACTGTCCATCTTGAGGGGACATGTAACGGTTAACGTAGTTATCCGAATGTTGGGATCAAGAGATTAGCATCATCTGGAGATCAGGATTAGAACTATGTAACCACCCCTGTTATCTCTCTGTTATCCTTATCACTGTATCATGCTTATCTCTCTGTTGTAATCTATACATCCAATATATATAATTGATCCCATGGATATCCAACTGCATTGCATTGGAACCCTTTACTTCGTATCCTTTTCTTCAGTTCGTTCACTCATGCTTCTCCAATGCATCTATCTCTACTTCACTGTCGGACAATGGATTAGAGCACATGAAGAACGACCTGCTTGTTTTATGGTCTTTGTCTTGGAGTCATGGAATCATTGACCAGTACTAGCTTCTGCACTTGGACTTTTAACTCATTATTGTTTGACCTTGCACCACCACTCTGAGAGTCGGAAGATGACAACGGTGGTGATTTGGAATCTAAATGTCATGTTTCCAAAGCCTCGGAGAATTCCGGATCTAGCAGTTGATCTTTCCACAGAGGATCTTGAAGAGTATTTTCCATTTTTTCTTTGTTGATAACTGAAGGTTGGACTGTATCTGTCAATGGGGTTGCAATTGTGTGTGGAGGAATGAGGAGGAGGACAGGCGAACTCATTTGGGTTTTGTTGATAACTAAAGGTTGTCCTTTTGTCGTCTTCTCGACGGTAAACAGAGAACTACCATTGGCGTCATTGTAGCTGAAAATGACGGCGGCCATTGATGTTTTTCCCAAGACACTGTGGTGTTTCGCTAGTAAACGAAGCTCGTCCATCTTAGAGAGATGCCGGTAGTCGGAGGAGTTGGGGTTTTCAGACCAACTGGCATGGAATATCGGCTGAAAATCCAGCTTCGGAAGTTGTTGGTATTTGCAGACAAGCAGCCAACGCTCTTTTATGACCAAAAACGAGCCAAGCATATATAATGGTTGAGCACCTCCATTGACACCCATCTCCCGGTCTGCATTGTACTATTTCTGCAGATGCGTGCTTTCTTTTGGATCAAAAAACTAAACAGACATCATCTTATGACGGGTCTCTACACAGTAGAGGAGACCTCTCCTTGTATTGCCCAAAAATCTAAGTGGAAAACTGTCATACAGAGCCCTCTTCGCAGGATACGGGAAAGATGAATAATAAAGCAAGCCATGTATGTTCTCGGCTTCAAGCAACACCGCTGATAAAAACCTCTTATAAGTTTGCTTCCACCTTGGAGGGTCCTGAATTCCTTCGTCGTTCCATCATCAAAATATCTTGATGAAATTACGGAATGAAAATTACAGGTCCTTATCTTCTCCAATCATCTGAATTCCATCAGAGGAGCTAATCTTTGGCGTGAAAAACACTTCAAGCTCGCGACATATTTTTTATGCCTCACTATCCTTTATATGTTAACGCCCACTGGAAACTATGGAACTGGCGGTGCTGGTGGAGGCTATGGATCTGGCAGTGGCGGAAACTATGAAACTGGCGGTGGTAGTGGCTATGCAGGTGCGGCTAGCGGGGGTTACGGAGGCAGCGGTGGTAGTGGTGGAGATTAAGGAGGAAGTGGTGGTGGGGGTAGTGGAAATTATGGAGGTAGAGGTGGCGGTGGGGGTGGAAATTATGACTTTCATAGGATGATGGATGGAAGACCATGCTACAACATCTCTTCCCAATGTAAACAACCAACCACTTGTAGAATTTGTGGAGGTTGTAGCGATTCAAAATGTGCTCAAGAATAGAAAGGAGCACCGTCACCTTCGCCCGCGACGCTTGTCACTGCAATTTCCGGATGGCGGTGCGACAGTGAGAAAGGTTGGAGATCTCAAATCTGCAAGGAGAACCTAAATCTGAGATCTGGCCCGTCGTCCGCCGCTAGGTACAATCGTCCATCTGAGATCTGCAAGGAGAACCCAGATCTCAAATCTTCAAGGAGAACCCAGAAAGTCACCTACGGTTCGTGTCAAGACGAAGAACCCAGAGATCGGTTCATCTGCTAGTAACAATTTGCTTCCTTGCTGATCTTCGTGTACTTCAACGAATGAGAGACAAAAGGCGATAAAGGCGAGGACTTCAGAGTGACGAGAGCAGAGGATTCTGGTGGCCCATCGTCTTCGTTTGCTCAGGAGCTCAACGGAGTGACGAGAGTTTAACTGTTCATCATCTTTGTTAGCTCAGGAGCTCAACGAAGGGTTGATCTTGATAAAGATGTTAATTTGGAACCGATTTGGTGTTGACGGAGAAGAATATCTCTTTGTTAGCTTGCGAGTTCAACGGAGGTTCCTCTCTCTCTCTCTCTCTCTCTCTCTCTCTCTCTCTTCGTCTCCTTCCTTCTCTCTCCCCCGGTTCCCTTCTTTCTCTCTCTCCCTATCCCTCCACATCCTCTCTCTCTTGGTTCATGATGAGGGCAGATTTGGCCCTCCAGTGAAATTGTGACACGTGACACCTCGTGACAACTAGGAAAACACCCAATCAACAAACTTACAAAGTTGGTGACCCACCCGGGCACCAGTCTGGCCAGCCTGGCGTGACCTGCGTGTGGCCTGACGCACGCCTTGCCGACATGCGTCGGCACGCGCGACCTGCGCGGCCTACGCAAGCTGCGTGCGGCATGCGGCCTGCGCGACCTGGCCGACCTGGACCAGCCTAGCGCATGATCCGGCCAAGGCACCCACCGACTGACACAGGCGCCAGCTTGACGACCTGGTCTAGACACTGACCCGCCGACTGATACAGGCGCCGACCTGACGACCTGGCCTAGACATTGACCCGCCGACTGACACAGGCGCCGACCTAACGACCTGGCCTAGACATTGACCCACCGACTGACGCATGCACCCCTCTGACAACCCGTTCAGGCGCCGACCTTGCCGCCTGACACAAGCGGCAGCCTGACGACCTCGAGGAGTTCACCACCGTACCCCAGTTCTGACAAGATGCGACGAGTCTTACCGTTTGGAGGCTTTCACCCACCTAACCTGCAAGGACTCCGGTATATAAAGACCTCACCCCCCAAAGGGGGGGAGGGGGAAGAAAAGGGAGATAACCCTGCTCTCTAGCTCTCTCGTATTATCTTTAAAGCTCTCTATAATAAGAGTGCTAACTTAAGCGTCGAAGAGCCCCCACCGGGAAAATACCCCCGGGACCTCTGATTCAGTTCTCGCAGGTCCTTCAGCTCTTGTTGCCTACAAAGAGGAGGAAAAGATGGAGTTCTCGCAGGTCCCTCAGCTCCCGCCACCTACAAAGAGGAGGAAAAGATGAAGTTCTCGCAGGTCCCTCAGCTCCCGTTGCCTACAAAGGAAAGAAGACCACCTCATGCTGAGGGCAGTCGGATTGCGCCGCACCAGGGAGCTCCAACATTCTCTAAGTCACCGGCCGCCTAGTAGGCAGTTCGCTACCAGGCAGTTCGCCACCAGGCAATTCGCCACCAGGCAGTTCGCCACCAGGCAATTCGCCACCAGGCAGTTCGCCACCAAGCAGTTCACCACCAGGCAGTTCGCCACCAGGCAGTTCGCCATCGAGCAGCTCGCCACCAGGCAATTCGCCACCAGGCAGTTCGCCACCAAGCAGTTCGCCACCAGGGAGCTCGCCGCCAGGTAGTTCGCCACCTGACAGTTCACCACCGGGCAGTTCGTCGCCAAGCAGTTCGCCCCCAGGCAGTTCTCCACCGAGCAGTTCGCTAGTAGGCAGTTCACCACCAAGTAGCTCATCACTAAGGCACGCCACCACCGAGTCAAATAACGAGGTACTTAGCCAAAAAATTTTACATCACAAAACATTGGTACGTGGCCGAAAACGGTTACATCAATTGGCGCCGTCTGTGGGAACACGCTACGAAAAGCTAAGTTCCCATCCTACAAAAGCTAAGTTCTCATCTTACCAAAGCTAAGTCATCACTTTTTGGAACCTATCACTTTATAGTTTACATTTTTTATGAACTCAAAAACTATGCAGGGAGCTAACAGACTAAGTAGCTCTACCAACCTTACTTTTCAATTCAGATAATGCCTCATCAGTCTTCTTCGCAAGGTCCCCCCTACAAAGATGAGCTCTTCGTAGCTTCTACGGGAGTTGACAGCCAACAGACTACATAGGCGTCCTTACCGGTCGAGCCTTCCAAGGCTCCCGTGTGAGCTGGCGACCTAAAGTTAGTAGTGTTGCCCCTGAAAGGTCGAGCTCCTAGTAGCTTCTTGTAGGAGTGGGTGACCAGCATTACGAAGTTGATGCAGCACAATCATAGCTCGACACCTCACAGGCAAAGCCTACGGGCCACATTACTGCTTAAGACCCGGTCGCCTCTTCGGCACGGGCAAAAGTCAAAAAAGAGTAGACTACGAGTCACTACCAAAAGCCTACGAGCCACATTAGTGCTTAAGACCCGGCCGCCTCTCCAGCACGGGCAAAGTCAAAAAAGAGTAGACTATGAGTCACTCCCAAAAGCCTACGTGCCACATTACTGCTTAAGACCCGGTCGCCTCTCCGGCACGGGCAAAGTAAAAAAAGAGTAGACTACGAGTCACTCCCAAAAGCCTACGAGCCACATTACTGCTTAAGACCCGGTCCCCTCTCCGGCACGGGCAAAAGCCAAAAAAGAGTAGACTACGAGTCACTCCCAAAAGCCTACGGGCCACATTACTACTTAAGACCCGGTCGCCTCTCCAGCACGGGCAAAAGTAAAAAAAGAGTAGACTACGAGTCACTCCCAAAAGCCTACGGGCCACATTACTGCTTAAGACCCGGTCGCCTCTCCAGCACGGGCAAAAGTAAAAAAAGAGTAGACTACGAGTCACTCCCAAAAGACTACGGGCCACATTACTGCTTAAGACCCGGTCACCTCTCCGGCACGAGCAAAGTCAAAAAAGAGTAGACTACGAGTCGCTCCCAAAGCCTACGGGCCACACTAGTAATTGGATCAGCACTTACTAGCTTATCGACTTACGGGCCAAAAGAAATCTACTCCCTTCGCTGAGTTACTATCAGCTCGGGAGTGGGGGGCTATTGATGAGGACAGATTTGGCCCTCCAGTGAAATTGTGACACGTGGCACCTCGTGACAACTAGGAAAACACCCAGCCAACAAACTTACGAAGTTGGTGACCCACCCGGGCACTAGTCTGGCCGGCCTGGCGCGACTTGCGTGTGGCCTGACGCGCGCCTGCGCGACCTGCGCGCGGCACACGCGACCTGTGCGAACTGCGCACGGCCTGCGCGAGCTGCGTGCGGCCTGCGGCCTGCGCGACCTGGCCGACCTGGACCAGCCTAGCGCATGATCCAGCCAAGGCACCCACCGACTGACATAGGCGCCAGCTTGACGACCTGGTCTAGACATTGACCCGCCGACTGACACAGGCGCTGACCTGACGACCTGGCCTAGACATTGACCCGCCGACTGACACAGGAGCCGACTTGATGACCTAGCCTAGACATTGACCCGCCGACTGACGCAGGCACTCCTCTGACAACCCGTTCAGGCGTCGACCTGGCCGCCTGACACAAGCGGCAGCCTGACGACCTCGAGGAGTTCACCACCGCACCCCGGTTCTAACAGGATGCGACGAGTCTTACCGTTTGGAGGCTTTTCACCCACCTAACCCGCGAGGAGTCCGGTATATAAAGACCTCACCCCCCAAAGGGGGGGAGGGGGAAGAAATGGGAGGTAACCTTGCTCTCTAGCTCTCTCGTATTATCTTCAAAGCTCTCTACAATAAGAGTGCTAACTTAAGCGTCGGAGAGCCCCCACCGGGAAAATACCCCCGTGACCTCTGATTCAGTTCTCGCATGTCCTTCAGCTCCTGCTGCCTACAAAGAGGAGGAAAATATGGAGTTCTCGCAGGTCCCTCAGCTTCCGCCACCTACAAAGAGGAGGAAAAGATGAAGTTCTCGCAGGTCCCTTAGCTCCCACTGCCTACAAAGGAAAGAAGACCACCTCATGCTGAGGGCAGTCTGATTGCGCCGCACCAGGGAGCTCTAGCATTCTCTAAGTCACCGGCCACCTAGTAGGCAGTTCGCTACCAGGCAGTTCGCTACCAGGCAGTTCGCCACCAGGCAATTCGCCACCAGGCAGTTCGTCACCAGGCAGTTCGCCACCAGGCAGTTCGCCACCTGACAGTTCGCCACCAGGCAATTCGCCACCAGGCAGTTCGCCACCGAGTAGCTCGCCACCAGGAAGTTCGCCACCAAGCAGTTCGCCACTAGGCAGTTCGCCACCAGGTAGTTCGCCACCGGGCAGTTCATCGCCAGGCAGTTCGCCCCCAGGCAGTTCGCCCTCAGGCAGTTCTCCACCGAGCAGTTCGCCAGTAGGCAGTTCACCACCAAGTAGCTCATCACTAAGGCATGCCACCACCGGGTCAAATAATGAGGTACTTAGCCAAAAAATTTTACATCACAAAACATTGGTATATGGCCGAAAACGGTTACATCAGTTCCCTTCGTTCGTTCTCCTTCCCTTCCACATCCGACCTCTCCTTGTATTGCCCAAAAATCTAAGTGGAAAATTATGATGTAGAGCCCTCTTCGCCGACGATACAGTTGCAGAGTGATTCGCTGTAGCTACCGTCAGGGAGAAGGATGGTGAAGAAGAAGGGAGAGAGACGAAAGGTAAAATTAGGTTTTGAAGAAATTTTATACATCACGTGATGTCACGTGTGTATGAATTTCGATAAAATATTAACGTATATTAACCACAAGGAAGACTTGGATAATTATAAAAAAAATTTAAGGATATCGTAAGATAATAGTTAAATAATAGAATACCGCATATCAATTGGCTAAACAGGATGGATAGTTTGACTGTTTAAGAGATTTACCCCATTTTTTTAATTCCGGACCATGAGATAAACACAGCCGGATAGGTGGTCGAACGGTTCAATCGTCCGGGCCAACGACATTTTGAGAACCATGCATCCGATAATTTTGAATGAACAGTAGGGTCGGTCCACTTGGGAAATGGAACTATGGGCAGCACACGTATCATGGGCTTCTTGAAATATCTGGATTTAGGATAGGGTTGGGCCTACCACGTCAAAACAGCCCATTCCTCCATCCCCATCAAACTGATGGTTTGAAATCTGAAAACCATCCTAAAAACCTCCTCTCCTCATTCCTCTCTCCTTTCTAGCTGGTTGCTACTACTCTTCCAGACTTCCTACCCATCCTCCTCCCATTACTGACATACTATCGCTTGAAGTTGAAGTCCCACTCGTAGAGAAACTTGTTAATTCTCTTTAGATAGCACTGACCCAGAAGCTAACCCACCCATTGAGAAAACGATAACTCATAATTGATGGCGGCTCTGTTAGCTTGCTCTAGCGGACACACGAGTTTTCATTCCCATCATCACATATCGATCTCGTGTTCTTCAACTCCTCCTATCCCTTCTTCTTCTTTTGTAGTTTTGAATCAATGTCCCGCCACCACTTGCAGAACCTTCATCAGTACCACAAAGTCTAGGTCGTCCTCAACATTGTCTTCTCACCATTCCATTTTCTTAAAACCCTCTTTAGCTCTTTCCCTCTCTTCCACGATCAAATCAAATGTGGTGGCTCCGCAGAAGAATGGGTCCTTCCTCGTTTGCATGTCCTGGGACGGCCCTCTTTCATCTGTCAAATTGATCCTTCAAGGCAAAAATATCGAGGTTTTCCATCCACACTGTTTTCTTTTTTTTTTTGATATTTTGGGAATTGGGATGAAAGTTGTTCTAATTACTGGTATTGCAGTTAACGGATACCGTCAAGAGCTATGTGGAGGAGAAAGTCGGTAAGGCCGTCCAGAAGCACAGTCACCTTGTGAGAGAAGTTGACGTGCGGTTATCGGTTCGGGGCGGTGAGCTTAGCAGAGGTCCTAAGCTTCGAAGATGTGAGGTGCGCAGCTGAAATCTTTAATGGTTTCATTTTTTTCTTAAGCAGGCTTTATGTAATTGCTTAGTTGGTTTAAAGAAGGTGAATCTTGTTTATATTTTTTAGGTTACTCTGTTCACCAAGAAACATGGGGTGGTTCGAGCAGAGGAAGATGCTGAGACGCTCTACGGAAGTATAGACTTGGTTTCTTCGATTATTCAGAGGAAATTGAGGAAGATTAAGGAGAAAGATTCGGATCACGGTCGTCACATGAAGGGATTCAACAGGCTTAAAGTTCGGGAGCCGGAAGCCCAAGTAGTGGAAGAAGTTGTGGAGACGGTTCCTCAACAAGAGGAGGGAGACTTCATAGATGAGGTATTTCTCTTAACTCTTTTGATTTGTTTCATTATTTGAACTGATTTATTTACTTATTTTTTGTCTAGTTGTTGTTGCAATGCTCATTCCATTTTCTTTTTCGTTCCAAGATTGGGCCTATTTATGTATTACGTTGTCAGAGTTCATTCAGAATAATGTTTTCATGGCTTCATTTGAATTACTGCTACTTATTGGTATTGATTGCTGTACTATATGATCTTTGATAAGCCATAAGGGTTGCCCTTACATCTTATCACAGTATTATTATCTAGTTACAGCTAGATCTTGAGAATAACATTCACATGAACATCTGATCAAATGTTAAAACTTATTTTCTCAAGATACCTTAGATTTGGGGCTAGGCTTTTCTTTCATTTTTTCAATTTTCCTTTTCATCTTAGTAAATTCTTATATAGAAAAAAGAAGAGAAGAAAAATGGAGCTATACTTAATACTGTGAAAGAAGTAATTTGTAGACATCCATTGGGAATGATATTTGAATGATGGATCTTCTGATTTTATCAATTTCAAAGCAAACATTAAATTTTACTAATGGTGCTATGCTTATAATTGAAAAGGAAAAGAAAAAAAAAAAACTAGCAGCAAATGCTGATTAACATTGTCGAAGGAAAAATAAAGGGGAATTCCTCAAAATGTTGTACCATAATTTGGGCCTTTGACTTGCATCAAGTTACTCTTAACTAATTGATCCATTGATACGCCTAACATGTATCCAGATTACTTCAACTGACATTGTTTCCTTATCTGAATTGGTAATGGTCCTAGGATTTCATCTATTTCAAGCCCTTGTAATATTTCCCACTTACATATTTTGATTATCTGTCTCTTTTATGTTCATTTTGTGGACTCGTTGTTTCTGATTGTTCAATGTTTCACCCCATAAAATATGGCTGCACTTGTAAGTATCCTACAAAACATTCACTTAGTTTTAATGATAATCTACTTTGCAACAACGAACATGCTCTGCATTTGATATTAAAAATATTAGTAGAAAAAGCTCCACTCAACCATGATCAATCACTTTGTGGCATATATCTACAACTCCAAACAAGTTCATGAAGGTCAAACTCAACAAAACAACTCAAGAAAGCCTTGTCCCAGCTATATTTGGTCAGCTACATGAATCTTGTTCTTTTGTTATTCTCTGTTCAGTGTCATGTCCATTGGTAATTTATAGGTCCTTAAATAATTTCTTACTACACAAAGTTTCACTATAACTTAAAAAAAGGCTAAGTGTTTAGTCTTAATAAAGGCTCACTATAACTGAAAACCTTGATTTCTCTTCCATGGGTGTTCTAACACCAGTTTTTGTACCATCATGCATGTTCTTAATTAGGTCCATATAGTATCCATTTGATATCCCTTTCTTTTCCAAAATCTACCATACTATATCTCTAGGAACTTTAATATATGTTTTTTCCATGTCAATGAATCACCATCATCATAATCATCTAAGCCTTGCCCCAACTATATGTGGTTGGTCACATGATTCCTATTTCACCATTTCATTCTTTATAGTGATATATCCATCTTTAATTTATGGGTGCTTAAATCATTTCTTATTACATTCACCCAAGTCCTTTTCGGTCTGCCCCTAGATCTTCTAACTCTTTCAATTTTTAACAGATCACCTTTCTCTATTAATGAATACCATATCAAAATCTCCCTTCTCCACCTTCTCCAAAAACTTTTCTATCAATTGCCTCAATATTAAGATAGCTTCCATGGTCGATTTCCTTGGCATAACCTAAACTGTTTTTGGGTTCAACCATGATATGGAAAAGATGTGATATCTGAAAGGAGACTTCATTAATGTGGTTGCATCTGTTTTTATTAGTAACAACGCAGGAGACTTCATTAATGTGAGATAAACCATACAACCATACATTGCAGAAAGGAATGTAGGACAAAGGTATACAAGCAGAAATCTGTTGAATTAAAAAATATGAAAGAAAACTAGTTTCTTGAAGAGAGAAGGAGAAGAAGAGAAGTTGAAAAGAAAAGAGAGCAATCATCTGGCCGCCCCCTTCACTTGTTATTTATACTAAAAATAATAGAATAGCACAAAGACAACTATGCTCTTATAGGGCGTCCAAACATAAAACAACATATATAACACTCAAAAACATAATAAAATTTGGACTCACATAACTACTTTTGTCCCACCTCCTATCTAACAACTAACATAAAACATATACTCAAAAAAACATCATAAAACTGATTAATCTTCAACACTCCCCTTCAAGTTGGGAGTAAATGTCACACATTCCCAACTTGCGTAGATCATGTTCAAGCTTGTTCTTTGCCACCCCTTTAGTGAGAACATCAACTAGCTGCAATTCTGAAGAGACGTAATGCAAACAAACTTCGACGATTGTTACCATTTTTCTTATAAAGTGTCTATCAACTTCAATGTGTTTTGTCCTATTATGTTGAATTGGATTATGGACAATATTGATTGCAGCCTGATTGTCACAGTATAACATCATAGGTTCATCTGCTTTCGCCCCAATCTCACTCCAAAGAGATCTAACCCAAAGAAGTTCTGAGACACCATGAGCCATGGATCTATACTTAGCCTCTACACTTGATCTTTCCATAACCGCTTGCTTCTTAGTCTTCCAGGTCATCAAGTTTCCACCTACAAAGGTATACACTCCTGATGTAGACCTCCTGTCATCTAAGTATTCTGCCCAGTCTGCATCTGTATAGGATTCTAGCTTCAGATTCTCATGAATTGAGAAAAGAATGCTTCTTCTCCAAGGTGCTTTTTCAGATATGCAAGTATTCTTTCAATAGTTTTCCAGTGCTGAACCCGAAGTGTATGCATGTACTGACTCACAACACTAATAGCATAAGAAATATTTGGTCTTGTCATACACAAATATAGTAGTCGGCCCACCATTCTTTGATATCTCCCAACATCCTTTACCAACTCACCATCCACACCATTAATTCTATGATTTGGATCAATAGGAGTGTTTGTTGGTTTGGTCCCCAGCTTCCCAGTCTCTTGTAGTAGGTCAAGTACATACTTTCTTTGTGAAATGAAGATCCCATGCTTAGATCTTGCAACTTCAATCCCTAAGAAGTATTTGAGCTCACCAAGATATTTGATATCAAATTCTTGTTGCAATGATTTTTTGAGATCATCATTTCATGTCACCATTATATCATCCACATACACAATCAGAATTGACACCAGAGCATCTCTCCTCTTCACAAAGAGGGTGTGATCAGACTGTGTCTGTGTGTATCCAAAACGGATGAGTGCCCCTCTAAACCTGTCAAACCAAGCCCTAGGTGATTGTTTCAATCCATACAGAGGTTTTTTGAGTCTAACACCTTTCCTTTACCAACATTTTCATAAAAGCCTGCTGGAATATCTATATATACCTCCTATAAATCACTATTGAGGAAGGCATTTTTGACATCAAGCTGGAACAAGGGCCATGGAAAGGTGGCTGCTAGAGATAAAATGATACGAACTGAATTCATCTTACCTATTGGTGCAAAGGTTTCCAGATAATCAACACCATAGGTTTGAGTATACCCTTTTGCTACCAACCTTGCCTTGTACCTCTCTATCTTGCCATCGGCCTTATACTTCACTGTGAATACTCATCTACATCCAACTATCTCCTTGTCTGTAGGAAAGATTGTGTGAAATGCAGTGGGTTGTACACTTTCTCTTCCCCTTATGAAGTGCAATGGGAAGATCAAGGTCAATGGGATAAGCTGCAACAATGGTGTTAGGGACAGGAACATTATCATCAGAAAACATAATAGGCTCAGGCTCAATAGGAATACCTAGAATTGTATCTATCGAATCTGGAGTTTCAGAAGGACTGATAGAGAGTGGTGTGGGTTGAGGATGTGTGGAGCCAACCATCATCTGCCGGCGTTGATATTTCTGTGAGGTTGCTCGTAATGGCTCAGGTAATGAAACTGGAGGTGCAGGTGCTGGCTGAACTGATGGAGGCACTAAAGAAACAAGAAGAGGAACAGATTGTGAGTTCTCCTCTCCAAAAACACTCCTCCTGAGGAGAACCACTCGAGAAGAAGAAGGTGGATTCAAAGAAGGTAACATCCATAGTGACAAATTTGCTCATCGACATTGGGTCATAATAGCAATACCCCTTTTGGTTCTGAGCATACCTAAGAAAAACACATTTCTTGTCCTTAGGATCAAATTTCTTGCGATGATGGCTAAGAATGTGAACAAAGGAAACACAACAAAAAACCCCAGATGTATATGAAATATCTCCCCATCTGGAAAAAGAAGACTAAATGGCACCTTAAACCCCAAAGTTCGTGAAGGAACACGGTTAATCAAATGCACGCTGTAAGAACTGCATCTCCCCAAAACTGCACAGGAACTGAAACACACACCATAAGACTCCTTGCCACCTCCACAATGTGTCTGTTTTTTCTTTTAGCAACTCCATTCTGTTGCGATGTATATGCACAACTACTCTGATGAACTACACCATATTCTAAGAGATACGTGGTCAGGTCCTTCTCAAAGTACTCTCTTGCATTATCTAATCTAAAAGCCTTAGTTCTCACTCCAAATTGTGCGAAAACCATTTGGTGGAACTATTGTACAAAGTTAGGAACCTCATCATGTGATTTCATCAAATATATCCTATAATATCATGTATAATCATTCACAAACAAGAGAAAGTAACGGAATCCTCCCATGGAAGGGATATGATATGGCCCCCATACATCAATGTGAACAATATTAAAAGCAAAAGTACTTCTTTTATTACTTGATTTAAAAGGCTGTTTACAATGCTTTCCTAATTGACAACTCTCACACTCCAAAGTAAATAGCTGAGTAGACTCAAACAACTTTGGGAAAAGAAATTTCAAAGAACTAAAAGAAAGACGTCCCAAGCGATTGTGCCAAAGCATAATTTGGTTCACTAACTCCAACTCACTACTACTGCTACTGCTAACATGATGGCCCTAATGTTTTAGAATCTTATCCATAAGTTTAACTCCATTCACCTTACGACCACTCCCAATCATCTTCTTTGACTCCAGATCCTGCAAAACACAATTACCAAGAAGAAAGGTCACAAAACAATTTAAATTTTTTATCAAAGAACAAACAGACAATAGGTTGGTATGAAGTCTAGAGACATGTAAAACAGAAGACAGAGTTATATCAGTGGTCATTCTAACTGTCCCCTTCCCGGCAATGGGCGTATGTGAACCATCTACTATAGAGACTCTATCTCTACCAGAACACAACTGATAGGAATTGAAAAGGGTAGGGGCATTAGTCATGTGCTTAGATGCTCTTGAGTCTATAATCTAGGGTGGTCCCTCTTTACCTGAAGTGGATGCAAGATTTGTAGTTGCATACGAACTACCTGCATGTGCAAAGGAAGTGGTGTAATTGGCTCTTGCATTATGTTGTCCATCTGGAAGGCTAGAGCTAGGTGAATCTTTCTTACTCATAAGCTGTCCAAACTTCTCGAATTCTGTTCTCGTTGCTGCTATTGCAATGGATTCCCAATCAGTTTGGGAAAGAGGGGCTGAAGAGTCTCCTGTAGTGGCTACATTTGCATTTCCTTTCTTGTTTCTTATCCGAGCAGGCATAAGATTTGGATGAAACTTCCGACAAGTGTCCCTGATAGGTTGATGGTCTGGGTTAAGAGAATATGGAAGTTCAGTGTAATTGGGTTAAGAGAAGTGCAAACTCGTTTTCTGATGGTCTGGCTAAGCAAGGAGTGAATAGGATTTTTGGGTTCTAGGCTCAATTGTAATTGTTTTATTCTATTTCAGCTTGGGATTTATCCTTTCCCTAGGGAGTCAAGATTCTTTTACTCCCCTTTTTTTGTAGCCTTATTTTATTTAATGAAATATGTTGTTATTGATTAAAAAAAAACGTGTCCCCAGTATCAAGGTTCAAAGTATCGTCAGCTGATATGTATCGTCAGCCGATACGTATCGTTCTGGGACCCTTTCGATATGCCCCTATAGTGGTTGTATCGGGGGTCTGATCGGTTTAGGGGATGGAGGGGTCCTAGACCGGCTCCCCTGAACTAGTTTTGAAAAAAAAAATAAAAAAAAGGTAAAAAAAACAAGTATTGAAACACGACATATCAGGCGTATCGATATTTTGAACATTGCCTAGTATGCTTAGGCTTTTTGCAATAATCACACACCAAGTCCTTTTTATCTTCCCTTCTAGTCTCACTACTCTTCCTATCTCCATTCGGCTTAGGTTTTGTTGTACCAACCATAGCCGACTGGTCAATCCTAGGTTGTCTCAGCATTGCATTCCCCCTACTCTCCTCTCTAGAGACAAAGGCATAAGCCTGAGAGAGTGTCACACCCTCCCTAGAAAGAATATGTTGCCTAGCAATGTCAAATTCAGGGTTCAGCCCTACCAAGAACTTAAAAACCCTAATCCTCTCTACAGGTCTATGATAAGTTGCAGCATCATTTACACTTTCCCATACCACAGCTTCTAAGTGATCTATTTCCTGCCATAAGGTTTTCAGCATGGAGAAATACACAAGAAGAGGTTTTTCTCCCTGTTTCATACTTATCACCTAATTTCTTAACTGATAGGCTCTGGCTTCATTTTGCTTCTGAGAATAGGTTTCACTCACTTCATCCCAAATCTCTTTAGTACTATTAGCCCATAGGAAATTTTTTTGCAATATGAGGTAACATTGAATTACATAGTCAGGACATTACCATGTAATTCTCCTGCACCCAAATAATTTGTATCATCAAGTTTTACTGTAGTAATGATCCCAAACCCAAAAATATCACTACTACCTCCAACACCTAGCCCCACAGTATCTGTAGATTTCATCTCGATATTCCAACTCTCCATCTTACTTCAAATAGTTCAATAGTAAGAAAAAATAGATTGGAGACCAAAAAATAATTTAATATCACACACAAAAACGAACCCTTTCAGAAGAAGAAAACCCTAGCTGGAGAGAAATCTCTCTCCTCCCCACGCCTCCCAACAGATAGGAGTGAATCGATCATTTTGGGAGCTCAGAAAATTCCAGAAACCAAACCGCCCTCTTCAGAAAACCAAAAGAAAACTAACAATACCCAGGTGCCCCAAGATCAGATAAAAAACAAAGAGTCCAACTTTTCTAGGACTCTTCCCCGTACTCCAGTTCTTCCTGATTTTGATGCTGAACAGTAGATCACCTTCTTGATACTAGATCCCACCAAAAAATCCAAGAATTGGGCAATCTATAGCAAATCGAGCAGCCCTTTACTACTTCATGCAGTCGGCTGATTTAGGGCTGCATTAGAATGATTCAAGAAACAGGAGATCAGCAAATGGTTTTGCCGACGCCCTAGCAAAACAAGGGACTGCAAGGGAGAGTCTTTTTTGGGCAGTGCTGTAATGTTTGATGTTTATTGGATCATCCTTTTCTAATAAGGGTTGAATTCTGTATTTCAGGTTAATTGATCTCTAATGAAAGTTATCGTTTCTGATAAAAAAAAAAAAGAATGCTTCAAGAAATCCTAGTCGATGCTCTAATACCAAGTAGAAATCTGCTGAATTAAAAAATATGAAAGAAAAATAGTTTCTTGAAGAGAGAAGGAAGAGAGAAGGAGAAGAGAAGTTGAAAAGAAAAGAGAGCAATCATCTGGCCGCCCCCTTCACTTATTATTTATACTAAAAATAATAGAACAGTACAAAGACAACTATGCCCTTATAGGGCGGCAAAACATAAAACAACATATATAACACTCTAAAACATAATAAAATTTGGACTCACATAACTACTGTAGTCCCACCTCCTATCTAACAACTAGCATAAAACATCTACTCAGAAAACATCATAAAACTGATTAATCTACAACACAGCTCAATGCTGACAAGTGTCTTGTAAGTCATTACATATGGTTTTGGTACAAGTCCCTCCCTGGCTAGCATATCCGCTAGGTTTCTTGCAGATGGCAGACCTGGGAATCCATTTGAACTGGTGGTTCATTGTGGATACCAGCAGCTTGATCTAATCAGATACCTTAGGTTCCAGCCTTCCAGGGTTATTGATATTCTAATGCAAGCCATCCAATCACTACTCAGCAGTCACATTCAATTGACAAGTCAGTCCATCCCTTTTCTTTGCACAATCTGAGGCCAAGAAGAAGTGCTAATGTTTCAGCTCTCAAAGAGTTTCCCTCCCCAGCTGGTCTGCATTAACTAAGGAGGACTCCATGATTTCTGATTGCTCCTCCATATGGGTTACCTAAGCAACAGTAAACAAAGATGAATCTTTGATGCATCTAATGTGATCTAATTCCCTAATTTTCTCTCTCATTTTTGGAAGTTTCTAAATTGAAGAACTGTGAAGATGCAGAGATGGGTGGCTGATACTTGGTGCTCCAAACCTACACATAAAGAGAAAAGAGCAGTTGCCACACAAGATGGGATCCGAGACACCTATCCCTCAAACAAAATGCAAGAGAGAACTGCTTAATCTGGATGGGGCCGAAAATTTGAGGTTACTTGACCTTCCAAGATACCTTATATAGGTCTCTGCCCAACGTTCCCTTCCTGTTTTTGAGGAGGGACCTATTATCTTCCCGACGTTCCCTTCCTTGTTTTGAGGAGGGAACTTAACCAACTTGAATATTTGGGGGGAAGACCAAGTCAAGGCCTCTCCAGATTGAGACAAGTGTCTCATATTGACCAATGATATAACCACTTGGTCATCCAGTCTAGACTGGGTCAAATGGATATCCATTGACCCAATAAGAGCTGGAACTAGGATCCAGAATAATCCAACAATATTGGTATCTCATGCATAAAAACATTTTCAAATAAATAATCAAATAAATTTCTTTTTATAGAAAATAAATAAATAGGTAATAATTTAAAAATAAATAAATGGTTGTGTGTGAATAGTGTTGCATAGAGATAACCATAAAATAATCATCTTCCATCAACATGTGGCTTGTCACATGGCCATTGGATATTCCAACATGTTAAGGATGAAACTAGGGCCTATGGCCACTCTACCATCATAAATTTCATTTGCTCTCAACTTTAATGCCTAACTTATGCCAAGACCAATTTTCAAGTTTACTGCTTTTTTGGGTCTTTTGTCGTTGTCAATCTTTATAACTTGCTTCCTTTGCTTTCATTACATTTTAAACATCTTCATTCCACAATTAAGTATTTTTTTTAGCAGCTTGTCATTTCTCTTTAGATTCTCCTAAGCCTCTTTTGTTTCTTTTATACAATTGGTCATTTCAAGCACGTTGTTGGTCTCTTCATATGAACTCATTTTTTCTGCTATTATTAGATTGTCTTTAAATCGTGATACTTTTTTCTCTCTTTATTTCCTCACATTATTCTTGGCCTTCTATTTTCTTCCATCTTTTAATGCAAAAATTTAAAATCATTAACTCATTTTGTGTGATTTTTCTCATGGAATAACTTTACAATCCTTTATATGTCTTCTGTTATGTTTTCCTAGTAAATAAAAAATTTATTTGTCTTGAATTAAAAAGGTCAACGTAACGATGTCAAAAGCTATACTCCCATCTTCCAACTCATCTTTTACTTTTATTTATAAAATCTGTGAAAGTATTATCACTAACTCTTTTCAATTTATATTGGAGATATCTTATGCCTATTTGGGACCTTGGGTATCTTGAGGTGGAGTTTGTTTTCTCTAACAAAACATGCTTGAGGCATATTTGAAAACCAAACATTTCTTCTATGCCTTTATGTTCACTATTTCACTTTTCACAACACAGGCAACATTTAGGGTGTATTTAGTTTTTATGCTTCACTTACATGTTTAGTGATGTTCACATCCGATTGGTAGGTGTTTGTTCCTTTGGGTTGCAAGCACATGGTATGACTTGATTTGGGCTTGATTCAGAGTAAACAATTTATAGGTTGGCTGACATGTTGGATTTGTTAAATTTGATTAGCCCAATTTGTTAAGTTGGTGGATTAGAGAGAATCTTCTGCTCTTTGCTTTGTGTTGGGATGTATGGAGTTAAAGAAATAGAAGGATCTTTGAGTTGAAAATGCACCCTGGGAGGTTTTAATTTGGAAAATTGAGTACAATGGTTTGATGGTGTCTAATTTTGAAGGTATTAAATGGCTGTATCTATTATTATTTTGGAGATCACTGGGAGAATGTACTTTTTAAAGCAAGGTCCTGGCTCATTAGCTTTGCGGTCCTCAACTGTTTGTTTTCTTTACTTCAATAAAACTTTGCCATTTACTAACACACACACACATGCATTCATATTAGAAGCATGTACAACAACTTATATGTGAATTCATTGAAGCGCCTAACTATGACATTGCATTTTGCATGCCATGAATCAAGAATCAATTCATATGAACTGATTTGTGGTTCTCTAGTGGAGATCGCAAATCCAGCAACACTGGTTACAAGAGTATCTATTTCTGTTTGGTGGAATTAGACTAAATTTCGCAGTGGTGATTCTTGGATTATGACTAGGTTCCAGATTGGTTCCCAGTGATTTTTTGTTCCAACACATGCTGCATAATATGACACTTGGGTTTGTTCAATAATGATGGACCTAAGCCCACGACACCTAAACATTTTTTTGGACACTTTTATTGCACTATCATCTTACTGCACTTCTCTTTATGTATTTATTTCTTTTTAGCATTTTATACTCTTCTTACCTTCTAACAAGAATGTGGTATAAAGAGTGTATCTCAGCAACCATCCATATAACTACTATTGCATAACAAACTGCATAGCATCTCTATTTTTACATGCATAAATTTTCCCAATGGAATGTTTTCCTTCTTGGGGTTTCTGTATCCTCATTTTGTCACTGTTTCTCCAGATTGTCCGTACTAAATACTTCGATATGCCACCACTGACTGTCAATGAAGCCTTGGAGCAGTTGGAAAATATTGATCATGATTTCTATGGCTTTCGAAATGAAGAAACTGGTAACAATAACTTGTTTTTTTTTTTTCCATTTATTTGGCTCCTATACCTTATTGCCTTCTCCAGCTAATTGTTGAGGGACAATTTGCCCTGGCTCTAGGTGAGATTAATATTCTATACAAAAGAAAAGCTGGAGGATATGGCTTGATAATTCCTAAAGGAGATGGCAAGACTGAGACATTGGAACCAGTGGTGATGGAACCAGCTAAAGAACCTTCTATGGCAGAGTAGATGACCTAGGACGGAAGAAGATCATGTCATTGTGAAGTTAGCTGTAAGTTCAATTTAGCTACTGATTTTTTTTACGGCATGACAATGTAAAAGGAAATATCAGAGATGCAGAATCAACCAATGGTGGGATATTGATGTATTCTATGAAGGTTGTTTGCAATGTTTTTCCATGTTTTGATCTGGAAAATTTATTTTTGCAAGATGAGTTTGTATAATTTGGTGCCCATGACTTGCTGTTTTTTTTTTTTTTTTTTGGAAAAAGGTAAGGTAATTTTATTCAAATCAAAAGCAGATACAGGCTGAATTCAGACCCAGAACGGCAGTCTTAGAACAGCAAAAATTACAAGCTCCACCAGGAGCAAGACTGAAATAAAAAAGACAAATTCAGACTTCTGAACTCCTTAGTAATAGAGACCCAAGAAATCAGCTTGCCCACTGCTCTCTGTATTATATCTTCAGGGCTCTTAGCTCTATTACAGAAAATCCTACTGTTCCTTTCAGCCCAAATGGACCACAAGACAGCCGCAGGAATGGTCCTCCACACCAATTTCCCTTTCTTACTTAGGCCTTTAACTTTCCAGCAGCAGAGAAGCTCCTTAACCGACCTAGGCATAACCCAACTGATATCCATGGATTTGAGAAAGTGCGCCCAAACTTGAGAGGAGAATGGACAGTGAAGACACAAATGATCTGTAGATTCAGTAAGGAACCCACAAAGACCACAAGATTAATCCAAAATTTGAATGCCCTGTCTCACAAGATTAGATCTAGAAAGGCATTTGTCAAGGGCCATCGTCCATGTCAGAAAGTTGGACTTTGATGGACTTGTAGGATTCCAGATCTGTGTAGCTGGGAAATCAGTGAGGCCCAAACTGCATAACTTGGAGGCAAGGGATTTGACAGAAAAATACCATCTGGATTCCATTTCGAGCACCATTTGTCTTCCAAGAACAGGTCTATCTTCTGCTTCTGAAGAAGATCTATCAGCTCCATAATCTCTTCTAACTCTCAATAAAAAAGATTCCTCTTAAAGAGGGGGGTTCCAAGTAACAGAATCTCCAGACAAACAAAAGCTCTCAGCCACAGAAACATCTTGGTTAGAAGCACACTGAAAAAGGAGAGGAAAAAACTCATCTAGGACCATTCAAGCACCACGAGTCCTTCCAAAACCTAGTTCTATCCCCTTTACCAATCTTAACTGAAATCCCTTCCAAAAACAGAGAAATTCTTCATGATACCTTTCCAGTTGCCCCAATTTGGAGGAGGATCCCTAGATCTCCAGTTGCCCCACTCCACCCCATATTTACCAGCTATGAGGGATCTCCACCCAGCATTCCTTTCAGTCGAGAGCCTCCAAATCCACTTGCTAAGAAGGGCAGAATTAAAGCTCTTCAACTTTCTTATACCTAAACCATCTTCAACCTTAGGAAGACATACTTTGTCCCAATTGATTATGTGAACTTTGTTTTCCTCTTCCTAACCCCTCCAAAGAAAACTTCTCTAAAGCTGCTCCAATCTTTTTGCTACTTTGTTTGGGATGGGGAAAAGAGAAAAGAAATAAGTAGGTAAATTGGAAAGGGTACTTTTTATTAGAGTAACCCTACCCCCAAAAGAGGGGTATCATGCCTTTCAGGATGCCAATTTCCTTTCCATTCTTTTAATAACTGGATCCCAAACTGAGGAAGGGAGGAATTCAATCTAACAAGCCAGCACCTCCGCACGATCAACTATGTTGGTTACTTGACCCACTTGAATGATTTGACTTTTGTTCAAATTGACTTTGATCCCAGAGACCACCTCAAACCATGTTAAAATCCCAAAACAATATCTAATTACATAGGAGAAGCATCTACAAAGCATAAAGTATCATCTGCAAATTAGAGAATAGTAACCTTTTCCCCCTCAGGAGAGATTACAAAATCTTCCCAATCATCAGAATCAGCTGCCTTTTTATAAAACAAAGTAAGAATTTCCATAACACAAATAAAGAGCAAGGGGGGGACAGGGGGATCACCTTGTCTCAGACCCCTAGAGCTATCAAAAAGCCCCGTTGACTGACCATTAATCAAACTGAGAATTTGGGAGTGGTTATACATACTGTTGACCGTGGCTCTCCATCCCGTCTTTTAGATGAGTATAAATATATAATTACATGTCCGTTCAGCTAGATTTGCAAACCTCCAGCTGATGTGTATAGTCGGGCTAAACATAGGACTAGACTTACCTATCCTAAAAAAGAAAGAAAACCATAGGATTAACCTTGCTCTTGTTCTGTTTAATCCCTGTGTTTCCATTTTTTTATCTTTTCTCTTATATTATTAGATTATTAACTTTTCGTTGTGCGATTTCCTTTTAGAAGTAGTTTGTTTCTATTCTGTTTGTGGTAAATTTGCTACTTGCATAAAAAAAATAATTGAGTACTGTTATTTTAGGTTTCCCCTTGCGATGATAAGGGAAAAAAACTTTTCCCACACCCTAGTATTTGCCAAAAAAAAAAAAAAAAAGCTAATTCCAAGTTTTAAAGTATCCAGAAAAAAAAAAAGGTTTAAAGTAGCTTTTAGACATCCTGTACTTTCACATTTTTTTACTCCAAATTTTACTTCTACCGGAAGGGCGGACCGTCTTAAAATTTTATTAATTATTATTAAAATAGGGAGGATATACTGATATAGCTCGCCTTCCCCAAACCCATTCTTTTCCTACAACACTCGCATGAAAATATAGACTATATGGTGTATCTAATTGGAAAGGAAGGGGCAAAGGGCACATGACGTGGCAGGATATCTGAATTGCCCGAACAGATGGCATGGGCAAATACCAATGATCCTCGTACCATACCATAATGGATGGCAACTAGAAGTGTCTGATAATTATGCTGGTATAGGTCAACGCGTTACTAATTCTATATCCATGTAAACTTCTTGACAGTATTTATAAGTTGTTTCCACGGTTTGAACCATCTACATATATCTAATTGCTCTAATGATCCAAATTTATTATATTTATAGATTTTTTCTATAAAATTATGGAAACGATAATTTTTATATATTTCAAATGATATTCCACGCAGAAAAATAAGCTTTAAAATTTTTTGCAATGTATCGGGATATATCGGCCAATACATATTGTTACAGTGAGAGCCGATAATAACATATAGAATTTGGCTGTCGAATTTGAATTTGACATCATTAAAATAACTTGTTAAAATCCTTAAGTAAGAGGATTTGAACCCTAGTCATTAGTTGACCATAGTTCTACCACTACACCATATTCTAATTATTTTCCTTATAATATTTATTTTAATTCTTAATTCTTAATCTTTCTATTCATACTGGACGTTAGTTGATAAATGTTAAAATTGATCATTAAAATTAATATACTAAATTACTAATTAATATTAACATAAATTATATTGATTTTTTTTTAAATTAAGGCATATATTTACACAATTTTAGTTCTTCCATTATTTTTCAATGATTACCAATTGTTCCAATATCTCACACTTTATATAAGCTATTAAAGCATGGTTATATGTTTAAATATTTATTTATAATGATATAGAACTCATATATATTGTTAATATATTTTTTAAGATTTGTTTGGGTTTCCTATTCTATCTAAGCATATCTTGATTTTTTATTTGTATACATGCATATTCAAAATGTATCCAAATATGTCTCTTAAAATTGTCTTTTTCATACACCTTTCATTTATGATACTTTGAACATTGGGAGGAAAGGGCTATAAGACGGGAACTATTGATGATTTAGGGCCCGTTTGACACCTCTTTTCGCGTGGTCTTTTGGTTGTTTATAAGCTGGGTAGATCGATTTTTTGTCTATTCCAGTTTTGTTCGCAGAAGATCTAGCCGCCAAAAGCTGGAGCGTCGAAAAGACGCGAGAAACCCATTTTGGGTTGATTTCGGGAAGCTTCAAATGAAGATTTTTGCATTTTTTCAGTTTTATTCTTGCACGGAAAGACATAGAAAGATGTGATACTGCCAAACTAGCTTTGGGCTACTTAGATCTTCATGCAAAAGCTCAATGTGTCTTTTGATTGTCAGAGCTACTAGAAGATTTTCCCAAAAATACGTGCCAAACGGGCCCTTATTAAATTCATCGATCTATTAGTTATTATGTCAAAAATACTTTTTCTTAATTTTTTAGAAATTATTTAGGAATTAGAAAAATAAATTATTTATATGTCCAAATGATTTTTCATGATAAGGAAAGAGCTAAGATAGACATATCATTGATTTGTCAAACTCATTGATCTAACAACAATTTAAGGTCTACCTAGCAATTGGATTGGGTCAAGACACTTCAAGTTGATTTTGGGTTGGGTTATCAAATGCTAGACCCTAACCCTAAATGTTCGAGTTAGGGTTGACTCATGGGTCCATTTGGGTCATCCCAAAAAATAACTGAAATTTTAAAAAATTAAAAAATACATAAAAAATGCCAAAACTAAAGGAATTAACTTAAAATTCTAAATAAAAAATAAAAAAACTTGAACATTTAACAATTCAAAGAGTAGAGACTAAATAGTAAAAATTAAAGAGTGAAAACTTCTAACGATGCATAAATAATCCCAATTAGAAATAACAATTGGGTCGTTGACCTATGACCTAACACAACCTAGTTTTTTTCTGGGTTGGGTCAGGTTAGGTCATTCTCAAATTCAAGTAGCTAAATACGAGACCCTAACCCTATTTTTTCGGGTTAGGTTGGGCCAGGTTCATGGGTTGGGTAACTTTTTGCCAGGTATAACTTAAGGTATCTTGTAATGAATTTTTAGTAGATTGGAAGTTCAAACATTATTTGGTGTATTATTAGTAAAGTTATTGTATGATATATACATGTTTAAAATCTTTATATTATTGATTTTAATTCATCTTTTATATTATTGCCACATAATAAATGCATACCTTACTGTTAGGTGTCGCAACAGATTTGGCATTATATGAAAATATAGAAGAACTAAATGTACAAAAAATAGTCATAAGGGGCCTCTCTAATCTATATCAAAGATTCAAAATATTAATATCCTATGTTCTAATAAGTTTGAATACATACACATACATACATGCATACATACATACATAATAAATGTAAAGATATGGATATACTTGGATATATAAGAAAACTCTTACAAATCCCGCAAATACATCAATAATCCTAAATCTAGGGATTAAATAACTATAAATGAAGTATAAACGCATAATAAATGCATAATTTAGTAGTCACATGAAAAGATGCATTAAAATCAATAATATAAAGATTCAAAACATGTACATATCATACAATAACTTTACTAATAATACACCAAATAATGTTTGAATTTCCAATCTACTAAAAATTCAATATTATTTACTCTTTGAATTGTTAAATGTTCAAGTTTTTTTATTTTATATTTGAAATTTTAAGTTAATTCCTTTAATTTTGACATTTTTTATGTATTTTTTTAATTTTAATTATTTTTTGGGATGACCCAAATGGACCCATGGGTCAACTCTAACTCGAACATTTAGGGTTAGGGTCTAGCATTTGATAACCCAACGCAAAATCAACCTAAGTGTCTTGACCCAATCCAATTGCCAGGTAGACCTTAAATTGTTGTTAGATCAATGAGTTTGAAAATACAAAAGAACTAATTGTACAAAAAATAGTCATAAGGGGCCTCTCTAATATATATCAAGATTCAAAATATTAATATCCTATGTTGTAATAAGTTTGAATAAATACATACATACATACATACACATATATATATATATATATATATATATATATATATATATCTTTGGATATGCATAGATACAATGTAAAGATATGGATATACTTGGATACATATTAAAACTCTTACAAATCTCACAAATACATCAATAATCCTAAATCTAGTGATGAAATAACTATAAATAAAGTATAAACACATAATAAATGCATACTTTAGTAGTCACATGAAAAGATGCATTAAAATCAATAATATAAAGATTCTAAACATGTATATATCATACAATAACTTTACTAATAATACACCAAATAATGTTTGAACTTCCAATCTACTAAAAATTCTTTATTGTTTACTCTTTGAATTGTTAAATGTTCAAGTTTTTTTATTTTATATTTGAAATTTTAAGCTAATTCCTTTAATTTTGGCATTTTTTATGTATTTTGTTAATTTTAATTATTTTTTGGGATGACCCAAATGGACCCATGGGTAAACTCTAACTCAAACATTTAGGGTTAGGGTCTAGCATTTGATAGCCCAACCCAAAATCATCCTGAAGTGTCTTGACCCAATCCAATTGCCAAGTAGACCTTAAATTGTTGTTAGATCAATGAGTTTGAAAATACAAAAGAACTAATTGTACAAAAAATAGTCATAAGGGGCCTCTCTAATCTATATCAAGATTCAAAATATTAATATGCTATGTTGTAATAAGTTTGAATACATAATACTTTGGATATGCATAGATACAATGTAAAGATATGGATATACTTGGATACATAGGAAAACACAAATCCCACAAATACATCAATAATCCTAAATCTAGGAATGAAATAACTATAAATGAAGTATAAACACATAATAAATGCATACTTTAGTAGTCACATGAAAAGATGCCAAAATTAAAGAAATTAACTTAAAATTCCAAATATAAAATAAATAAAAAAACTTGAACATTTAACAATTCAAAGAGTAAACAATAAAGAATTTTTAGTAGACTGGAAGTTCAAACATTATTTGGTGTCTTATTAGTAAAGTTATTGTATGATATATACACCAAATAATGTTTGAACTTCTAGTCTACTAAAAATTCTTTATTGTTTACTCTTTGAATTGTTAAATGTTTAAGTTTTTTATTTTATATTTGGAATTTTAAGTTAATTTCTTTAATTTTGGCATCTTTTCATGTGACTATTAAAGCTACTAAGGTATGCATTTATTATGTGTTACTTCATTTATAGTTATTTCATCCCTAGATTTAGGATTATTGATGTATTTGTGGGATTTGTAAGAGTTTTCCTATATATCCAAGTGTCCATATCTTTACATTTATGTATGTATGTATGTATGTACTCAAACTTATTACAACATAGGATATTAGAGAGGCCCCTTATGACTATTTTTTGTACAATTAGTTCTTCTGTATTTTCATATAATGCCAAATCTGTTGCGACACCTAACAGTAAGAAATTATCTAATTGCCCACATATCATTTTTGTCTTTCAAAGCAAAAAAAAAAAAAAAAAAAATGAGACAAGATAATGTCTGTTGTTGTCATAATGGCAAAGATCATATGTTCTACCATATGGAAACTTTGGCACATCTCCTAGATGGATTAAATCCATTGATTCATTTATGGATATCACATACAATATTTTTTGGTTTAACACCACTTGGATGGTTTAAATTAAACCAATGCTATAAGACCACTTTCACGCCCTTGATTTTTGGACTGATTTGATAAATTATCTGGATGGCCTAGATTAGTGATGCAATTTAACAAGTAAGCTCTTAAAAACACCAGACTTTATGGGAATAAAATGCATGGAGTCCACACCTTTTACAGTGGGGCTCATGAATTTATTACTGGTGTGGAACCTCATCATTGGTTCCACAGCTTACCGAATAGTCAAAACATTCAGCTAATCCTAAAAAACCTTATAATCTCAAGTTATCGATTTATTTCCCTCCTTATTGTAATCCACATATTATTAATGAAATTTCAATTTCCTTCTTTTTTATTTTTGAGCAAATTTCTTTCATTTTGCTATTTCTTTTTTGAATTGCACCAATTGATATTAGAGCTGCATCAATTAGTTAAAATCTTGGTATCACTTGAATGGTTGACATGGATCCATCAATCTTACCTTGAATGGGCTTTGTTGCTGCCAAATCTGGAGCCGATGGTAGCTTTGTTACTTCCAAGGTGATGAGGTCAAGAGTCCACCTGCAAACAATCAAAAGACGTTAGAGTCCCCCAGGGTTGAGGTCTGCGAGGACTCCAACGGTCACGCTAGCCAAGGGCTTTGGGAAGGCTGAGATCACAGTAAGCAAGAGAAGTTTGAGTGAACAAGTCTGCGTAAGGAGAATAATCTAAGGCCATGGAGTTCTTTATATAGTCGGAGTTGTCCAAGAGCCAATGCACTGGGCATGGTGTAACAACTTCATATGTTGGAGATAATGGAGCGCAATCCATGTGGCCGAGCATTACCTTGCCATTAATGCAGGGGGAGCTTGGTCATCATCACAACGTTTACGACTAAAGCTCTTATTCATGTTTTAAAAAACGACCTAGAAACGGAACCGTTATGGTCATCAATTTCAGGTCGACAGTTCGACCGTCCAGTTCAAACAGATGACAGTTTTGACCGTAAAATAAAAAATTAAAAAATAATTAAAAAATAAAAAAAATGATAAAAATCGTTGAACGGGTCAATGGTTCAACCGCCCAGGTCAACAGTTTATTGACTTTTTCAACGCTTTTTTACTAGATGTCTAGTTTGGGGTAAAACAGAACCGGTTGCTTGAACGGTTCTTGGCCGAACGGTCCGACCATTTGAGTCAACGGCGGTTCGAAAACATTGGATCTTATAACGATGGCAATGGAAAATGATGAGGATACTCTTAAATCTTAACCAAGGCCAAGATGATGATAATGCACTTTGGGCATGTCACGTGTCGTCTGCTAATAGGGTGGTCAATTATATCAGGCTTAATTGGTTAAGTTTTGCTATATAGATGTCTAAGATTAAGGGATTGATCTTGTGAAGCCATTTCGATGGTTCAAATCTTTGGCTTATTTTATCCATCGCATAATTTCATTTAGGGGTCGTTCTTTTTTGGACTTTGAGAGAGGGGAAGTTGGTCAATGGGATTTTGTAGGGATCAGTGAAAGTTTATTTTCCTAGGTATCACTTACCCGGATAAGTGATATCCATCTCTTAGATGGGTAAATTAACTTCCCCATCTAGGGGAAATTGCCAATTCTTGTATGGTACAAAAATGCCCTTTTAATAATGGAATTTTTATGGCTAAGATGGTCATTACCTTATTTACATGGAAAATAAAAAAACATGGATAAATACACTTACTCGGGTAAATCTTTCTTAGGAAACACTTACCCAAATAAATGCATTTATCCAGATAAGTGACTTACCGAATTAGTAATTGAAATCTTTAGTTGAATGACCAAAACTAATTGAAATCTTGTTTGGACGTCCAAATTAGTAACAAGCTTCTTGACTCCATTGATAGCTCTATACTTGATTTATCTCGAGAGAAGAGTTAATCAACTGGATCTTTAATTAGGAAATTATGACTTTTTTTTGTGAAAATCATGACTGGCAACATCTTTTTTGGTAATATTAAATGGGTCAAGAGCATATTTGTAAGTGAAACAAGAACACTTTTAGGATTTTAGAAATGTCTAACAATACATCTAATGATGATAACAAATAGGTTATTAGTCAGGATAAGAAAGTATGAGGAGTTCAGTCCACTGTTGGAGTTTTATTGATGATAATTGAAAAGGGGTATTATCCAAAAACTCCCCTTCAATTTTTCTCATTCTTCTGAACCCTACCTTGATTTTTCATAACGTCTTATATCCCCTGTCAAAGTAACGTTAGGAGATGAATGATTTTTTCAAATTTATTTATATTATCCCTCCATCTGAATTTTTCATGAACAAAAATTGTATGATGATGACATTTACTATACTACCCCTCCGCCTGAAATTTGGGGGTTCATCATTCATCCAAATGGGTTTTGGGATCGTTTGGTTGAAGGAGGGTAAAAGAAGGTTTTTTTACCTATTTTCTTTTTAAATAATTATTTAAGGGTTAATTTGGTTATTAAAAATAATTAATGGCCCAACTGGACAACTTCTGCTGATGGTCATAGTGATTTTACCAAAGTTAAGTTTTAGATGGACAACAAAAATTCTTTGACAATGGGGTTTGGAGCCTGGAGGTTTTGAAAAGTCGGGAGAAATGGGAATAGGTGAGGAGTTTTAGGTAATTAAAAAGAATAATGATGTCTAAAACGTGGATTACCCCCGGTGTCATTTTAGATTGTATTTTAGGAGGCATAATTTATTTATGGTACTCAATATCAAATTCAATTCAAATCTGATGTAAATTTGATGTATATATATGATTCAGTTTGAATCTGAATATTAATGAATTAAAGTTGAATCTAGGTACATGAGATTGGATAAAATCCATTTCTAAATTGTAACCCTAACTGAGTTATATCTAGATGCTCAAACCTCAACATTAAAGAAAACTAAGAGAATGAAGGATTCATATATCACCAAGCTCTCTGGTAAATTGCCAAAAGTTGTGATGCAATATACAAGAATGTAAAATCTGAGGAATATGTTGATGAGATACCTGTTCATCTGCTTGCGCAACTTCGCTACAGCCTACAGGGAAATGCATCATCTTGCAAATTTCAGTATCACGACTCACTCTTTTTCAAGACATCTCTAACCAATAGTTTACGCCCACGAAACTCCTGATTAAGAAACATGAAAAATTAAGGAGGAAAAAACAAAAGAAATTATAGATAGAGAGCTAAAAGTTTTACCGCTCCACTTGAAGAAATTGCAGCCTCGCATTCTGTGGCGGAAGAGAAAGAGATAAATCCATAAACACGGTTTTTCCCTCCTTTGCGATCGTATAACACTCTTGCACTGACTACAGTCCCGAATTGGCTGAAATGCTGTCTCAAATCTTCGGGCGTTACAGACCACGCAAGATTGCCAACGTAGACCTTATGAAGGCTTTCTAAGACTACGTTCCCATTGGGCGCTGAATTCACAGAATCAAGTTTCTTCCGCCAATAAATAGAATTCATTTCTGCAGAAAACCTGACTCGCATTTCACGCCCTCCAACATCCTATAACCAGAGAAAAAACGATAATAGGTGATGTGTATTGAGTAGGTAAGGCCACGCTAGGGATTGTGGCCAAGTTACCACTTACAGATCTATCCAATGCAGCTATGGCAGCTTTGGCTTCGTTGATAGAGCTCATTTTGACATAGCCGCATCCGCGACTTATCCCGGTGTCAACATTCCGAGAAACCTAAATATTGCCGATCACTGATTATGATTCCTCTCTCACAATCTCCAATTGCAAGGGGAAAAACGAATGAAAGAGGAAGAGCTAGTCGGAGAAGAACGCGTACCTCGACTGATTGAACAGTTCCGTAGGGCTTAAACATCTCCAGAAGCTCTGAGATGTCGCAACTCCTGGGAAGATTACAGACGTAGAGTTGATACGGTTTCAATCGAACCTTCAATTCTCTGAATGGGGAGCCGTCTACGATGTTCTGCTCCTTCGCCGACGTAGTTTCAGATTCAGCTAATGGTTGTTCTTGTACGACGGGTAGAGCTCTGGAAATCCTAGGTTTAGCAATTGAGCTGAGCAAAGAAATAAAGGTTTCGTGGGCGCGAGGTAGGAAGATGGAAGAGGATGCAAGAAAGCATGACAAGGTTGGACAAGGAAAGAGAAGCCAAGAAGGTGAGGAGTGTAAAGTCACGGAACACTGCTTGATTTTAGATCGGAACGGTGAAGGAGTAGATAAAGAGAAGGATGAAGCTAAGCTCCCGCGGGCAGCAGCCATTAATTGCCTTGGAAAGACGTGCCCAACCTTTAGTCTTTTCTGCTCTTCTTCAGACTGCAGACGGATAGCATTCCTTTCCCTGCCTTTTTTTTCTTTCTAACCAAACACAACCTAAAGAACTTACATAGTGTTCTACTGTTCTCGTCTCACAGAGACCCTGTGCCCCGCTAGCTTTTGTTGGTCACACGATTTAAGAGATTGATTGAAAGTGTAAGAGTTTACATCCATTAAATCTTCTATTTTTTGGTCCGTTGAAGATCCATTAAACATCATTTGATGGAGTGAAATAGAAACAGTCATGGCAGGTGGGGCCATTGCAATACATCAAAGCCTTCATTTATTTCGTTGTTTCAACGTAGTGAAGCAAACGAGGTTTGAGTAAGAAGCATCGAATCACGAAATATGGGGATTCTTATTTTTAGAGAAATTTGTATTTTGGGTGTAGTTTTACTTTCATTCCCAAACTTCAAAAGTGACAATCCAATATCTGAAACTTTTAAAACATGACAATTTAATACGTATTAATGATCTCATTAAAGGGACTCACTTAAACAGCTGTTTTACTTGTTCTATAATTCCCAACTTTCTTACTACTATCTTTGTAACTTAGGTCATGTTTGGGAGTGTTTATATTAAAAATAAGTGTTTATTGGAATAAGCACTTATTTACATTTGTCACCCAACTTATATTAGACATTTGGTAATATTTTTCTTTAATAAGCATTTGTGAATATTTTTTCCTTCATTTTTTTTCTCAAATTTTTTTGTAAAAACACTTTTGTGAATGTACTTTTATGAAAACACTTTTGCGAAAGCATTTTTATAATATAAAAGTAATTTTAAGAAAGTATTTTTATGAAATGACTTTTGTAGAGTGCTTTTATAAAAGCACTTTAATAAACACTGTTACGAAAACATTTTATAAAAGTACTTTTATAAAAGAACTTTTACGAAAATACTTTCATAAAGTTCAACTAGAGATAGTTTTATAAGTGGTATTTTAAAATTCATCTAGGGATAATTTTGGAAGAAAAAAATTGAATAAGTACTTATACAATGAGCACTTAAAAAAATTGAAAATTTGTGCTTAAAAAATAAGCACTTATTTCAGGTTTATTTCTCAAATACTATTAAATACTTAATGGCATAAATAAACACTTATTTTAAATAAACACTATTTTTAAACACTCCCAAGCATGGCTTTACTCTTTTTAGTTTTTACTGAGATTGATTAAGAATCAGCCTATGAGCTTTAAAAAAAGAAAAAATGTATAACATGATACCAGAAGGCTTATATAAGATGAACTAGTGGTGGTATTCATATTGACAGGGTGCTTTAATTGGTTAGTAACTTGGTACCTTTTCTTTTTCTTTTCCATATCATAGATTTTGCCGGTGATGTTTTCTTTTCTTTTTTTTAAACAACACCACAGTTCTTTAAACAGAACACAACTAAACGGTCTCTCATGGTAATCATAACTTACACATGGATCCTCTGATGAGACATGGGAATAAATATTGCCTTTATTTTTACTTTGATATGTGATATATATTTCTTTTAATTTGTTTTTGTTAATGGCTTAGACAAGTGGTGTACTCCGCGTGCACTCGGCTCCCCCGGTTTATAATGACGGATAGTTAGAATTTAGAAACGAATGCATACTGAAGTTAAAGTTGAAAAGAATTAGTAGTTTCAATTAATATTTTAAACTAATTTTCTAATCTAATATATAGAATATTATATTAGATAATATTTTTAATATTATCAAAATATATAGAATATTAGATTAGAGAATACTTTTTCTCTCATAAAATATAAGTAATAACCAGTTAGGATCCATGTGATGTACAAGAAAATCCAATCCCCAATTTGATGATTAAAGGATTAAAAGGAAATATGAACCTTATATTTTTTGCCTTCCAAAAAAATGTAAGAAATCATAAATTCATATAAGTGAATAATAATATAAGTCATAATAAATATTGCTATTAAAAAAATGAATTTGAAAATCTCTATATCAAGCTACTATATCTGCATTATTATGTAAAAATAACATCCTGACAACATCATCACTTTTTTGTTGATCTTGCAACCAAATTTTTGTAATCATCAATATAATTTAGTTAAATACATTACAATTTATATGGATATAATTTTTATTTGTTCCTCATGTTCGAAGATTGTATTCTTTTATAATGAAAGGATTGAACGATAACTTTGTATTTTTTTATATAAGTAAAAATAAGTTGCCTTGTTGTCATGTTTATCATGCATAAGCAATGATGTTATTTATTGTTATTTATATAAATTAATAAAATAGAAATTTAAATTACCATTGTAATGTCATACTTTCATACAATTTCTAACAATAATCGTACAATCTTCTTATTTTAATAAATTATTATTTTTTGTATTTTTATAATTTATTAATATTTTTCAATATTATTTTGAATTTAATAAAATGTTTTTTATGAAATAGTACAAATTGAACTCAAAATGACCAAATAGTCTATTTTAGGGGTAAAATAGTAAAATCAGGGAATTTCAGATGTTGAAGGTTTGGTCCAACACAAATAACCTTCTTTATTCAGAGCCTCTAAAAACTCGAAAAGCATTTATGCCTCTTTTCAGATTTTAGATACTTTTAATATATTTTTAACTATTTAGATTTTAGATTTATCAAATGCCATTTAAGACAATGAAACTCATTTCTCATTAAACTTGTAAAGTTTAAACCCTAAAAGTGGCATCCAATGGGATTTTGGGATAGAACTGTCTTTTTCATTTTATTTCTATTTTTATTATTTTGAATTAATTTTGAAAATGACCATAAACCTATACCTGGGTCGAAATATGGTTCAATGGTTCAACTGACCCAAGGTATAACCGAATCTGGAAACTTGATTGGTTAGTTTGTTACCAATTCTAATGGTTCAACTATTTGGGTCAACATAGCTTTTAAAACCATGATTTTATTAACTAAGGATAATCTGTAATATTCTTTTCCCTATTTTGTGCCTCCGTATTTCTGTATCTTTGCTTTCCGTTAATTTCACTTGTTCTTTTTCTCCCTAATTGTATGATCAAATCCTCCCACAAATTTTTGCCATATAGAAAAGAAAGTTTAAAATTTGAATCCAATAAGAAATCTAAGCTTCTTGCTAGTTGCCAGGGCCCTGAAGAAGAAAAAAACCCTTAGCCGACATAAATAGACAAAGGCAAGTACAAGTGTACAACCTTTTTATTTTCTTCTTTATGTAGTTTTCACCACATTCTAGCATAAAATTGGTTTCCATACAGTTCTCATCAATGTCATATCCATCATTAAATTGTGGGCCTGTGAAACACATACAATGCAAATTCTCATCTATTTAGGAGCAACCGTTTCTTTTTTGGGAGAATGACCAATCAGCCCATATCAGAATTTTATAGCCCCATAGTATAGGGGGAATGCATCTTATCTTGAATTGATGTCAAATTCACAGGCAGGATGTGGTTTATAAGGGGGGAGAGAGCTAATATTAGGGGGGATAGAATTCAGAATTCTGCATTGTGTGTATCCGTACTTGTCCATTCTTTTTTTCATTGGAAAACTCATATATTGTGCATGAGCCTAAACAATTCCATGTTTTATGTTTTTATTTTTCAAAATTCAAAAAAAAAAAAAACCACGGAATTTAGAAGGATCAAGGAGATCACACAAAGAGTTGTTATGTGGACAATTTTATAAAAGCCTTGAGAAAAAAGGAAGTGACAAAATCACTCTTAGAAAATTCACAATACTATTAAACGTACGTATATATATATATATATATATATATATATATATATATATATATATATATATCAGAAAGTTAATCAATGTAAACATAAATTATTAATAAGTTCATAATTAGGTAAAAAATAAATAAACCTTATTTTTTCTTATTCTTTGACATAGAGTAAGGCCACTTTTATATCTTATTTTTATGCCTTAAAAATTAAGGATGAGGTCAGGATAAGATCGGAAGTAGAAAAAATGTAAAAGGAGAAAAAATGCAAAAGATGGACAACCTCCCTGTTTTTTTCCGGCCAACCAACATATATATAGATGAGCTAAATAAATAAATTGGTATGCGTTTGTTAATTTTAGACACAATTAATTACTCCGATGGATGTGTAAAGTGATTTCCCAAATCACGAATTGCGATTTCAGATCTAATCATGGGTAAGTGTTCGCACATCTCATCATGCGTCTGAGTATTATGGTGAGATCACTGAGATGTGTGGATACAGATGATATAGGAAGAGTGTTGTGACAGTTTTTGTCAGAGAAGATCCCAACTCGACTGTGACCCACCGTATATGAGATGTAATGTGCTGATACACATAACACATCATGTTAGAATGGAGGAGATCCGGACTCAGTCGCACAATACATCTCCGCCGTGTATTAAAAACATTTTCTAATGATGATATGATTGATTTTTAATACTATCATCGAGAGATATTTTTAATACACGGCGGGAATGTGCTGAAGGGCGGCCCCTTATGGCGCAGAGTATGAACTCCCATAGAGTAGGCTCAGTTTTACGGTGGTCATGATTCTTTAGGACAAGTGTTAAGATATGGGCCTCAGACAGACGCTTACGGTGCATAGGTTATCAAGAGATTCCCAAAAAGTTATGGGCCAGACTGAAATAATTGATGTTTAAGGCTGCAAACGGATCAGATCGAATATGGTAAGGGCATATTCGATCCGATCCGTTAAGAAAATTTGATTGATCTGAATTCGATTTGATTAGAATTATATTTATATAATAAAATAATATATTAAAATATAATATATAATATATAATTATATAATATAATATATAATATTGTATAATTAACGGATCAAATTGGGTCACAGCAGATCGGTTTGGCCAATATTCAAATACGATACAGATCAGTTTTTGCGATCCAAACCGATTTATTAGGATCAGGAAGATTATTAGAATCCCCCCCTTTAACGAATGAGTATCGGATTCGAATCGGATCTGATCTGATCCGATTTATTTGCAGCCCTAGGGCCACCTTCCCTACCTCGTTCCCGTTGTGTACCCCTTTTGCCTAAAAGAAACCAGGGAAACTATTGGCTTGGCAGCTTTGGGGATATATTAGGAAATTCGAAATTTGTCGTACCTTCTGTCTCTGTTGGACAAGCAAAAGGCAATTAAGCGGGGACAGCATGATGAATAAAATAATAAAAAAAAAACGACTTACGGGTTAATTAAGGGGGTACCACATACCTGTTTGTTTTTTAAAAATGAGTCCGACTGCTTTTTTAAAATATACTAATCAGTTTGCTGCAAACTCTCAGATTCCTGAGCCTCTTTCTTCCTCTCCCATGGCTTCGTCTCTGTAATACTCGAACAACAACAGCAGGAAGAAGCTCTGCAGAGGCATATAGCTCTTAATGGGGTTGATGCTCGTGAGCAGGCACCAAAAGAGTGGAGGCGGGCTCTCAATCAGATGGGTTTCTCTCTTCTGCATTTTGAGCTTCTGTTTTGGAGTTCTGGTCGTTAATAGGTCATTTCTCCCTTCCTTGCTTTCTCCTTCAAAATGTTGGGATCTCCTCTCTACTAGTCACTTTCCAATTTTCATTTTTTGTTGTTTTAGTTTTCTGCTTGTGCTTACTGGGCCTTCCAAATCTTCAATGCCGTTTTTTAGCTCCCGAGATAGTGAACATGCTTGTTATTGTTTTATCGTGATTCCTGGAGATTCTTTTTTTCCCCTCTTTTCTTGGAGACAAACCCACATGCAGAGTGCAATCCATAGTAGTCGGTTCTGGATTCAGATTAGATTTCTAGGATTAAAGCATATTTTTCGGGCAACCATTTCGGTGATTTGGGCTCCCTGACTTTCCCTCTATTTTGTCTTACCTCAGGATTATTTTGTTCCAACCTCGTGGAAGGGGCTTTGCTTTTATGGTCACAGAAGTTTTAAATTTGTTTATCGGTATTGCCTTTTCACCTCCTTGGGTATCAGAAGAAGCTCGTTTGATTGCAGCTATTAGTAAAAGCTCTTGAGTGCAGCTCTAATTTCCCTCGATCACAGTGGCATGTGTCAAAAGCAAACCTTGCTCAACCCTCAATTCACATTCTTTTTTTGTCGGTCCTCAGTCCTTACCTTTACCAGAAATTTCAAGGATGAGCTATGAAACTTCTCCCTCTCCCCCTTATTTTAGGTTTTGTAACAAAGAGCTCGACTAGTTCTCTTTTTTTAATTTTTTATTTTTATTATTTTTTGATAATTCCTTGTTGCCGTGATCAGGGTTGAGCATGATTTGAACAACACAGGAGGTTTTTGGTGGGTAGAAAAGGACGGACCCTAATTCAGAACAGAGCAAAATTAAAAGCCAAAACAGTGTACTTTAATCATCTAGCTAAGACGTTATAAAAAAATCATGTAGTTAGGATGCTGGAAGGGTTATTTTGTTCAATGAGAGTGACTACGTGGAAATTGGATATGATTCCTCCACCGTAAAGTGAAAGTGAAGTCTAGAATTGCACTGGACTTTCTGAAGAAAATGTTTGTTACTGTTACCATTTTTCCCCACTAAGAGTGTAATTGGTTCTTACCAGGAAGTGTTGGGGTCACTTTAACTTGAAGCAGTTGGTTTGCTGCAATTAGGAAAGAATTTAGTTGACATTGCGGAGCAAAACTAAATTGCTCCTGCTCTCTTGAAATGCTTTTGTATAAGTGAATTTGTTGAAAAATGAAGCAAGAATGAGGTGGCATTGTTGATAACTGATAACTCTGAACAAGATGATGAAGTGATTGAAGTTTTGGCTATTCCCATAAAAGGGTTCTTCTGTAGGTTGATAACACTCTTACTTGGGCATGGTACTGATGCATGTTGTCAATCCCTGATATTTGAGAAAATGTTAAAATTAGGTTATATGTCATGGCACTGGGCCACTGGCAATACTTCTTAGGATTTGGCTAGCATGAGAGTCATCACATATTATGGTCTAACAGTATCTTCATTCTTAGCATAGAGAATAGAGTCTACCTAAAGAAAAAGATTATCTATTATAAAAATCATACTGCTCCATGTATCTCAATTGGACTGTCCCATGATAGATTCTTTCTTTCTTTCTTTCTTTTTTGTATACTTCTTATTAGCTCAGCAGGACCAGGAGCGTACATGATCAATATTGTTCATCTCCATCTCCTCACTTCCTTTATGTCTGTCTTTTTGTTTATTATATCTTTTCTTTTATTTTGTTAAAAGCTTATCTCTGAAAACATTAGTACAATATCAAGTGATAAATATTACAATGGTAACAGGTTTATGTTGCATCGGTTTCAGGCTGGGTCCAACCTGACCACAGTGAACTCAATATCGAATAATTTATCCAATGCACCTTGACCATATAATGTTCAGTGGGGATTGTGAACAGGGAACTACAAAATGGGAGTTAATAAAAGCTTAAGAAAGGATAAAAGAAGACAAAAATTCAGAGAAAAAATAGATAAATGTTATATTGGTATGTCTATTGAACTGGGGCCCATAGAAATCTCTATGAAGGGGGTGATCTGCAAATTCAATCTTTTGAATTATCAATAGGCATTGTTTCATTTGTAAGATTGCTTCAAGTTCTATGGTCATTCTTACTGCGTATCAATTAAGTGCATAAAGTTGTTGATGACATTTATTAATTTCCTTAATTTTTGCCATTAATAAATTTATGTTAATGTGACACAAACCTTATATTTATGGTACAGAGAACTCATGATGCTGTCGTTCTAGCATCTATATCTTTGTTGTAATGTTATGGCACTTTTGCAGTTGTGACATTTAAGATCCCATAACTAGGGTCCTTTACTCAAATCCCATAACTAGGGTCCTTTACTCAACATTTTATGGCACTCTCTGTATGTGCAGGGACAAGGCTGCGTACATCTGTCCCTTCCCAGACCTCGCATTGGTGGGAGCCTTATGCACTGGGGTGCCCTTTGAACTAGGATCCTTTACTTAGTGATGGCCTTTCTGTGTCAACTCTCCTCTTAAGATGTAACTTGTTTGACTTATATGTATCTTGTTCCCAGTAAATATTGTAGACCATATATTCACAGGCTCTTACCCCTCATTTTTCCGCATTCAAAAGTTAATGAAAAATCCTAGTAAATCCTACATAGAGATATCCATATTCTCTGGTTAAAACTCTCATATTTTCAGTTAAATGATATTTATTTTGTATGGAATAAATTTAGATTAACTACATATGCTTAACTACAGGTTCTGGGGCATTTCTGATCCAGCTAAACTAGACAATAAAGCTTCATCACGTCAAGAGCAGAACCTTGAACTAATTGCTAATTGTGAAAAGAAGGCAAGCTAGAAAAATGATAATGATGCATGCTAATTTGAATTCATTATCTTGTATAAATTATTTCCTTGGCCCTATTTCAGGAGGCTTCTATTCAGACCGGAGATATCCTCACTCAAGTTTCTCAAACACATGATGTAATCATGTACATTTCTAAGTCGTTCTAAGTACACGTTTCAATTTTGGCTACTCCTTTCATGATATTTTCTCCTTCATTTCCATTTTACCAGTCATGGTTGATTCACTTGAAAATCATTTCATGTGTTCTTGAGTTCCATATTTCACTACTTTCAGGACTTTGGACAAAACAATCTCCTCTCTGGAAATGCAGCTCGCTGCAGCTAGAGCTGCTAAAGCAGATAATCAAGAAGGATCTTCAGTTGATACAAAGCTAGGAACTGAACAATCTGAGCGCCAGAAGTTGTTCTATGTTATGGGAATCATTACTGCATTCAGCAGCAGAAAGCGCCGGGATTCGATCCGAGAAACTTGGATGCCCCAAGGTTCAATCCTCATGCGTACCTCTTTAATTAGGCATCAATCAGAGCAAAAGTAAAACTAAATGTAGAGATATTATCTATTTTTCTGAGTTCTCTTTTCTATTTATGTCCAGGAGAGGAGTTAAGGAAGTTGGAAAAGGAGAAGGGTATTGTTATTCGGTTTGTTATTGGCCACAGGTAGTATGTTTATCATTTCTAATTATGCTAAAGTTATTACATGCTTCAACGTCACAGATTGACAGGATGCATTGGTTTTCTTTTTATGAACTATAGTGCAACCCCAGGTGGTGTTCTTGATCGTGCTATTGATGCAGAAGACGAGCAACATAAGGATTTTCTGAGACTGGTTTGTTAACTATCAATTGCTGAGGACCATTAAGTTGCAAACTTCATCTCTGCATCAATTCAAATCACATATACAAGGTTTTTATGCTGAGTTGAACTGATTTTATTTGCAGAACCATGTAGAAGGGTACCATGAGTTGTCTTCAAAAACCCAGATATACTTTTCAACAGCTGTTGCTAAGTGGGATGCTGATTTTTATATTAAAGTAGATGATGATGTGCATGTCAATCCTGGTTTCTATTCTGCAAACACAACACAACCTTTTAAATGTAAACATAGGTTCACGTACTCTAAATCATAGTTGTCAAGCCAATGCCTAGGCGACAAGGCGCCCTTGGAGTCTCGCCTCGCCTAATCGCCGAACAGTTTTCTATAACGTGTTATAACAAACTTTTATATTCTTAATTTTTTGAGGTTATAATTATAAAATAGACATTTTTAAACTAAAATATTCATTTTGTGTGTTTATATGCTAATTTCTTTTTGTTATTTTCTTATTTGTTAAGGTTTAATCAACACAAACATTGCTAAATGCTGTATTGTACCCTCAAAGACTTCAAAACCTGAACCAATAAGTAAGAAAGAACATAAAATGTTGTCCAATCAACACATTTTCTTCTCTTTCTTTACTAATTTTGTGTTTTTATATACTAATTTTTCTTCTTCTTCTTCTTCCTCCACCTTTTCTTTTCTTCTTTTCCTATAACAGAAATAGGGGGTTCAGCCCCTATATTTTTTGAATTTTCTTTTCTTTCTTCTTTTTCTTCTCATGAATATGTTGGAATATGTTGATTTTCTATACTTTAATATGAAGTTTATACTTTTCTTGTGAAAATTAGGGATATTTATTAAGGAAATATGATTATGGAACCTAGGGAATTACCCTATGATACATGTTTTTACTTGAAAAAAAATCCATTGCCTAGGTGACTAGGCGACTGGGCACCCCCCAGTCGCCTAGCCTTGCCTTGGCGCCTTGAAAACTATGCTCTAAATTTAATTCAATCCATTCAGGAAAAAAAATGAGGATTAATGGACTTCAGATACTTCGAACTCTTCTAGCGTTGCCATCAGGATCATGGTTACTAGTTTCTGCCGTTTGCATGATGTTGTACTTGGTTGCATGAGGTTGCTAGTTCAAACTATACGGTTTGTCCTTTTACAGGAGCAACACTGTTAGGCTTATAATATTGTTGCAATGCAATTGCAAAGAAGTCATCCTTGAAACAGTACTAACTACCAAAAAAGATTGATAATATTCATACTTATTCCTTACTTTGAGCATGGGTGGGTACACCTTTCTGATTGAAAGGTCCTTTTTTTGGCCGGAGAAATTCAATCCCCAGAGCTGAAGCTGTCTAAATATAAGAGTAACGCATTTAATCCTTGCTTCCATATCATACAGGGAACTGGTGTTTTGCTTACGTTTTATTAAAATTATTAACTCGCAGATTGCGAGTGGAAGGCCCAAGCAGGCAATTCTTGCGGTGCATCATTTGATTGGAGCTGCAGTGGCATTTGCAAATCAGTGGAGAGGATGGAGGAAGTACATCAACGCTGTGGGGAAGGTGATGGGGCTATCTGGCATGCCAACTTCTGAATCTCTCTTTGTAATATAGTTAGGTGTTACCTGTTACTGAAATCATGGTTTAAACGTTTCTATTTCACCCGAATTTTGCATATTGATGTTTCGGGATAGCTGCTGGGTCTTCAAATCGATTTGTTGCACATCTCTCTCTCGCTCAATTGGGAAATATTGTAAATACAAATATGTACAATGCAAATGCAAAGCCTTCTATTTTGTATTTGTAAACTCAAGTTTGAAAAGAATACAAATACAAATATGTACAGTACAAATACATAGAAAATAATATAAAATACAAAGTCTTGCACTCTACATATTTGTATTTGTACACTTTCCAAACTGAACATGCAAATCTGTACAGTACAAATATATAAAAATGATACAAAATATTAAGGTTTTGCACACTACATATTTGTATTTATACTCTTCCAAACTAAGCCTAAAGTTAAGTGGTCTGCGCCAGTCATTTGTAAAAACATTTAACAGGTAGGATTGAGAGAAAAACTAAAGGGCAAAAATACCCTTTAAATGTTCTGTAAATTCTCAGAACATTCCTTTAACTTGTAAATATGGAAATTGGTAATCTTTTTTCATTTTCCTGGAGTTCACTTTTAATATATGATTAAGATTATGGCAGTGTCATCAAACTCTAAGGGGGTGTTTGTTTTTTTGGATTTTGAGAGGGGGGAAGTTGGTCAATGGGACTTTGACCAAGAAACATAAGTTCTTTTTTTCAGATTTATGTGGGGACCAAGGAAAGTTTATTTTTCTGGGTATCATTTATTAAGTGATTTCCATCTCCTAGGTGGTTAAATAACTTTCCCACCCAAGGGAAAAGTTGCCAACACTTGAATGGGGCAAAAATGTCCCTTCAAATAATTGTTTTTTATGGTTAAAATGATCATTGCCTTATTTATATGGGTAAATGCACTTATCCGAGTAAGTCTTTCATGGGAAACACTTACCTAAGTAAGTAACTTACCGAAAAGCGAACGAGTCTAAATAAAAGATACCGGAAGCCACAAATGGTTATCTTGTTGGCAAATCCACTTGTCCCCCCTTGTTGAGGGAAAGAGATACTGAAGCAATCTCAATCATGAACACCTTGCTTTTGTGTCAATCTCTTGATAGTCTGTTATAATACTTGCAATTATTTGGATTCAGGAGAAATCAGCTATGCTCGTGGTGCCTATAATGGAATATGTTGTCTTCTTATGGAAAAACAAATATACAAGAGGATTTATTTATTTTTTTGATAAAAATATACAAGAGGAAATTAAGGTCATGTTTGGTTCAATTCTCATTTTTTGTTATTCTTACCTAAGATGGAATTCTTAAATGGACAAGAATGGGTAAAAATAGGCAGAATGAGAAAATATTGCTATGAATCAAACATTTTTTTCCTATAAATGAATTATTTCAGATTGATAAGTGTCCTATGTTGTTCATTTTCATTCTTCAAGGAAAAAAAACTGTGCCAATATTCATAAACCCTAGGCTACGTTTCTAAAACTGTTGGCATGGATGTTTACCAATGGATGGCCAATAGTTAGGGTTGTCAATTAGATTAGATTTGGTCAAATCTGATCTAGTCCAATATTGGTCCATTTAAAAATGGGCTGGACCAAATCTACATAAACCAAGTCCAATCTATTTCAAATAAAGTGCAAATGGATAGGATTGGGTCCAATCTAATCCAAATTGGATCAAACACCAAAATAACATGAGAAATCCAGAAATTATAAAAAACTACAGCACCTGCTATAGTTCAATCTAGTCTAATTAAACTACAAACGGATTGGGTTGGGTCCAATCCAATCCAAAGTGAATGAAAAAAAGTATTTTTGCAAAAGTGTTTTCATAAAAGTATTTGATAAAAGTGCTTTCGTAAAAGTGATTTTGTAAAAGTACTTTCATAAAAGTGAATTTGTAAAAATGCTTTTATAAAAGTACTTCTGTATGTGTTTTGTAAAAGAACTTTCGTAGGAATGCTTTTGTAAAAGTGCTTTTTATAAAAGTACTTTTTAAAAGTGCCTTCGCAAAGGTACTTTCATAAAAGTGTTTTTATAAAAGTAGTTTTGTAAAAGCATTTATATAAAAGTGCTTTCGTAAAAGTACTTTTGTAAAAGTGCTTTGTAAAAGTAATTTACTTTCATCCTAAAAGTACTTTTATAAAAGTGCTTTTATGTAGAAGTACTTTATATAAGTGCTTTCATAAAAGTACTTTTATAAAAATGCTTTCGTAAAAGTACTTTTCATAATATTACTTTTATAAAAGTGCTTTTACGCTAACTTCAGTTTTGATCCAATTTGATAAGGTTTGGATTGGATTGGACCCGGTCTATTGGCACCCCTACCGGCAGTCAATGTTTGACGAGGTGAGTCTTCACGGTAGTCCACTAGTAAACATCTATGGCAATAGTTTTGCAGGCAGATTTTCCTCAAAGAATGAAAATAAGCTACCTCAATTTTATGCTATCGGTTGATTTTTTATTTTAAAAAGAATGTAACCCATGGGAAGAATTTTGTAACTGAACTGTTTCAAATTTTTGAAGTGAACAAAAAGAAAAGAAAAGAAAAAAAAAAAACCATGGTTTTGAACTTCCAAAAAGCATGGTTATTAGTTGTTACCATGAATTTCAACAGTTCCCACTAAAACTTGTTTCCATGAATCAATACAATCAGCAAGGAAACATACTGAACAAGATGTAATCTCAACACGAACAAGATATTATAAACCGAAAGGGAATTCAACAGCGCATAAATAATCTGAATCATATTGAAAGAGACTTCAAATGAAACATCCAAGAACAAGGATAAAAGGGGGAAAAAGGAAACAATCCAAAACTTCTAAATACACCATAAAGATTAAAGACCCGGTAAAAATAAGTCATGAAAAACAGTCCAATCAAGAGAACGGTTTTCTGATTAGAGGTGTAAATCGGGTCATTCCACTCATGGCCCAGCACGAACTTGGACCGACCCGACATGACGGTCTGCAGGCCATGATAGGCTTGACACGGTCATGTGGGCTGTGTTGGGCCTAGGGTTTTAGGTCCATGGGCCAGCACGGCCCAGCCCACAACCCGTCCCAACACGACTCATATATATTATTTATATATTTTATATATATTATATATATTTATATAATATTATATAAATTATAATTATACAATAATATATAGTATATAATATATTAATAAAATAAAATAATTTTTAATTTTATTATACTAATTTATTTAATTATTGTATATATAAACAATTTTATACACAAAATTCATATAAAATTAAAATTTTAAGGTTTTTGCCAATTTTTTTTTAAATAAATAGGTTTAGCCAGATGCATAGCCCAACCTAACCCAAGGCTCGACCCACAGACTAGTCCTACTTGCGACATGACACGGCACGGGCCCGCACAGGCCTGGGCTATGGGTCATGCTGGGCCGACCCCCAAATTTTTCACTAGGGAGGCCAACATGACCCGGTTTATACCTCTATTTCCGATGCTCTAAGAAGCATGAGGCAGAGCAATCCCCAATGGATTACGTCTAGTTACCCAGTTTGCACTAATGGGGTTGGCATGGGAACCACCCCTTCTACTACGGTGGTAACAATAATAATAATAATAATAATAATAATAATAATAATAATAATAATAATAATAACAATAATAATAGATTGTTATTTAAATAAATATGAAACAATTTTTGATAGATTAATTTCCTAATTCAAATTTCCTAAAATTTTTATTAATTATTTAGTTGAATGATAATAATAATAATAATAATAATAATAATAATAATGGACTATTATTTAAATAGTTTTAGAGAATATATATTTTTAGATTTATTTTGTAATTTTCTAATTATTATTTATTTAAAAAATTATGTATTATTAATTAAAGAGTTTCCCTAAATTATTTGATAATTGTTTACTATAATTACTTATTTTATAGAAATTAGTAAATTACGCCAATTAGTAGTATCTTTTATGAATAAAAAAATTGTTGTAAAAATTTAATGAAATTTTCTTAAATTACAATGATTAATGTAAATTATGCTAAACATTAAAAATTTGAACATTTATTAATTAACCAATGGTTTGTATTCACTAATAGTTGGTCAGTTTCAAGTGACCAACTCCCTAACCTGACTAGATTAGTTTGGCTAGCCAAACAATTTTCAACCGAACTGAATTGCCTAGAGAAAACTCCTAATTTCAGCAAAATTAATAGTCTAATCTCTAACAAACAACAATAGTTTAATCTCCAATAATTATTGAAAATTTATAGCAAAAATACACAATGGCTGAAAATATATTTATAATGAAAATACAATAAATAACTAATAAAAGGATTTAATACCTCTATGTTAATTAATGTACTTTCACTATTTCAATATTATTTACTTTTTTCATTTATTTATATTTTATATTCATATTAAAGTTACCATAAAATTTTGTTATTTAATCTATTTTTTGTTTTTTAAATAATGTTTAAAATATGATTTAGTATTCAACTCTTTAAATTGTAAACATTTAAAATTTATTTAAAAATAGTATATAAAACATAAATAATACCTTGCCCCACCCCAAACGGGGTAAGTTTTCTAAAGTCTTAAATAGGGATGGGGGAAATATTTTTTCTCCAAATCAGGGATGGGGTTTGCATATAATTCCCCAAACCCAAAGGTAAATTAGTAAAATATTAGTAGATGTAACATTGACTTTTAAAATATCTTTAAGTTTTTCCTCATGTTCTTATAATCCTAGTATTCCACAATTTCATTTATAAATACCCCTAAATTGTCATAATCCAATTCCTAAAATACCCCAAATTTCCATAATACTATTTGTAAAATATCCACAAATTAGATTACTTTTAGGTGGTTGCATCGAGGTGGGGAAAATTTGGGGATTCCCCACCCCCAACAGGGAATGGGTGCCCCGCCTCCAACCCGCCCCGCCACTGGAACGAGGCTGAGATGGGCAAAGTGTCTTGACTAAAGGGGTGAGGGACAGGGAGGGGTGCCACATCTGTTTATCGCATGGGTTCTCGATAGTTATAATTACTTTTGTGCTTTTGATAAATTTTTAAAGTTATAACATAATCTTGTTATTTAATCTATTTTTTGTTTTCAAAATAATATATAAGATATGATTTTGTTACTAATATTTGATATTTATAGTATTTAATAACTAGTTATTTATCACATTATTTAATTATTTAAATAATACCATTATTTAAAATTTTAGAATATTAATTATTTATTAAATTTAATAGTCCATGAAATTAATTTTATAAAATAGAAAACCATTATTAACTCAAAAGTTATGAAATCTATTATAATTATTATTCTACCCTTAAGATTTTTTTAAATATTAAATAATGTATTATTATTCATTATTTAAATAATGTGCAAAATATTTAACCTTTTTTGTTATTTAAATTTTATTTATTTAAAGTTATTATGCAATTTTAGATATTCTGTGACATAATTATATAGCTATTTTTAATATTTTATTATTTAAATAATCTTTATTTATGTTTTTAAAGTATTATTTATTATTAAATTTATTGAATATTCCATAAAATTATAATTTATATTATTATTACATAATTTCTTTATGAATTTCATAAAAATAGATAATTATTAATAATATGAATATTACTAAACCTATTATAATTTTTTTTGTATTTCTATTAAATATTTTAAAGTTATTAACATTATTTTATTATAACATTTAAATCATTGTTAAATATTTTAATTGAAACTTTCTTTAGATAGATATAGATGAAAAGGGGAGAGGATAAATAAGAACTAGATATAATTTAGAAGATAAATAGGAATTAGGGAGAGATAGAGATAATTTAGGAGAAAGTAAGGGATAGTTAGTTTCTTGGTAAAAATGAGAGGAAAAAAGAAGATAAGCCATGTCAAGTGGCAACTCCTAGTGCTTCTAGAGGAAACCTTGCACCCCCTCTGGAATTGCTTGGTTTTGGTAATGGAGCAAAGAGAGGACTACTGACATGGAAAGCTCTACTTTAGTGTGTGTATATATGCTAGGAGGGACCTATGCCATGCACGGGAAAATCTAAAAGATTTAATAATTTTATTTTTCATTTAATGCTGATTTATAAAAAATAATTATTGTTAATTGAATATGAACAAATATTTTTTAATAAATTTAGTTTTATTATTAAATTTTAGTAATTTTAATAATTTTTATTCTTTTTATTATTTTTAAATAAAATTTTGATTAAATTTATATAAATAAAATTAGTTATAAAAGCTAACATTTTTATTAACTCCACTAATAATTAGCAATTATATAGGAATGGCAAAGGGGTGGGTTTAGGGTAGGGCACCCTATCCCTTTCCCTGCCCCATAGTTAACACACTCTACCCCACTCCCATCCCGTACCTAGTGTCACATGAGTTCAGGGCAAGGTAACCACTCCTTGATGTCGGGCGAGTTCAGGGGTAAGGCACCCCACTCCTCATCAAGGATGGAGAATCCTCGAATTTCCTTGCCCTGTCCCTAGTATTGGGTGGGTTCAAGTAGAGGTGTAAATTGGGTTGTGTTGGGTCGCATGACACGACTCGCATGTGGCCCGCACAAAGTGCAAGTCGTGTCGTGCTGGCCCATGAGGCATCCTGAGTCGTGCCTCCCTCCTCTAGGATAATTTGGGGGGTCGGTTCGATACGGACCATGGCTCGAACCCACACGGGCCTGTGCCGTGCCGAGGGTTGGTCCATGGGTCGGGCCTTAGGCCAGACTATGCCACACACCAAGCCAAGCTCAAGGCAAGGCACTCACTCCCCATCCAAGGTTTTTAAAATTGGATCGGATAGGGAACCGTTCTTGGGTTGAACGATCTAACTTTTTAGTCCTAACGAATGACCCGCTTTGACAAAAAAATAAAAAATTAGAAAAACTAAAAAAGGCCAAAAACTATTATTCAGGTTGACGGTTCGACTGCCCAGGTCAACAGTTCACTAACCAAATAAACGATTTTTGGACAAAAAGAGGTTTTGAGGTGAAATGGTGTCCAGTTCCCAAATTTTTCAATCTAACCATCTGGTTTGATCCAGCTTTGAAAACACTATCCCCATCAACCCAATATTTAACTTGACGATAGAAATGATCAAAATGATATACGGAGTATCAACCACATGGTAAATTTTTAAAAGTACACTAAATTGTCTTTAATATTCAAAAATGTAATTTTATGAAAATAATTTATTTTCTTTTTAAATGGTTTACTTACAGAATTATACTAATTTATCTTATCATTTCTAATATAAACTAACTAATAATTTCCTTTTTCTAATATTATAATAATCTGTGTAATTATTTGTTCAAATTATAGTTTTCCATTTCCCATAGTCATTTATCTTGAATAATTTTCAATAATTTGAAATGAAAATTATATAAATTTTTAATGGTTTTCCAAAATCTATCAAATGTAATAAATTTTCCTAAAATTTCCAAAATATTCTAATAATATTTTTATTTAGTTATTGAAATAACATTGTTATTTAAATTCTTAAAATATTAATTATTTATTGAATCTAATAATCCATAAAATTATAATTGTACTATTATAGCATAATTTGTTATTAATTTTGTAAAATATTAAATTATTATTAATATGAATATTATGAATTATATTATAATTATTTCTCTACTTTTAAGATTTTTTTATTTATTACATAATTTCATTATTTGAATTTTATTTATTTTAATGTTATTACGTAATATTAAATATTTGTTATATTATTTAGCTATTTTTAATGTTTTTTATTTAAGATTTTTAGTTATTGAAATATTTAAATAATGTTAAACTTTTATTATTTGAATGACATTTAAATTGAATAATTCATAAAATTATAATTTATATTGTTACTACATAATTTCATGATGAATTTTATAAAAATATTGAATTATTAATAATATGAACATTGTTAAAGCTATTAATTTTTTGTGTTTTGAATAAATATTTTTAATTTAGTATATAATTTCGTTATAACATTTAAATAGTTCTGAATTATTTTAATTGAAACTTTTTTGATAGATATAGATAAAAAATTGGGGAGATGATAAATAGGAATTAGAAATAGTTTAGAAGAGAACTTCTCTACTAAATTAGAGATAATTGAAGAGATAAATAGAAGTTGAAGATAATTTAAGAGATAAATAAGAATTAGAGACAATTTATGAGGAAGTTGGGGAAAGTGGTGCCACTTGGCTAAACATTAGAAAAGCTTTATGGTTGTTAGAAATAGTTAAGCATATGTGATTTCCTTATTGGTTTAATGGGTAGTTATGTGGAATTAAAAAAATAAAAAGAATTCAAAAAACAGAAAATTAGGAAAGGGGGTTTGAAGCAAGGAGAGGGCTGATGACATATATATATATATATAGAAAATTACTGTTAAGTTCCATAAATCTATCATATTTTAAAATTTAATGGTAATTTATATTTTATGAACTTGTTTGATAATTTCTACTAATAATAATTTATATTGGTTATATAATCTCACATAATAATTTCATGATAAATTCTGATAAATTTTAGAAATTTCTACTATTTTTTGGAAAAAAAAACTTAGAAATTTCTAAATTAATCCAATATTTGTGCTAATTTAATCCAATATCTAACAAATATTAATAGTAACAATGAACATCAAATTTAAATCAATACCTAACTAAAGATGAAGAATTATTCATATTTGAGACGTTTTTTATGAAAATATTGGATAACTCAGCATTTGGGTCTCTTTGAAAGCAAAATTACTGTTGGAAAAACGGGCTGTTTCGCTAGAGGTACCACTATGTTTTGGTACTGTGATCGCCCAATTGAGCGATCAGTGTAGCTCAAAAACGGGTGAAGAGGACAATGTTTTTGGCCGGTCATGGATAACTACCCAATCTGGATCAGAATCCAATTCCATGTTCCCTTAATTATATTTAGTGGTTTACCCGCTAGTCTGGGCCATCTTCTAGGCCCATTCAACCCAGGCCCGAATCAAACAAATTTTTTTGACCCATTAATAGTTCTGAAGCTATTAACAGTATTAGTAATTATTAATCATTTTGAAACTATTAACTATATGTAATACTAATTACTAATTACTGCTTTTCAGAAATAATTTTTCACCCAAATTATTGTTAATAATTAACAATTCTTCAAATACTATTAATAGTTACAAAATTTATTATTGGAACCATTTACCATAATTTCAATAAAAATATTATTAAATATAATATTTTCAGAAAACACTATTATCAAAACCATTATTATATTACTCTAAAAAATTACAGTAAATTATTCATAGTAGTTAATATTAAATATAAGAATTAATATTTTCAAAAAATAATATACATAGTAAATTATTCATAAATTATTCTTAGTAGTTGTTTATTAATTATTCATAATTAATATTTTATGAAATTTTTTGATAATCTACTAATAATAATTTATATTGGTTATATAAATGAATTACTAAAATTAAAATTATCCATAAATATTGAAATTAACAAATTCTGTAATTTTCAGAAATAAATTACTAAAATATATTCTACAAATTTCCAATAATTATGAAAATTATAATAGAGTAACTATTTATTAGAATAATTAGTTTATAGAAATCAATACCAAAAATTTTATTACAAAACGTCCAATAATTAATTTTGAGTTAATTTTTAAATAACTTCTTGAAATTATTATTTTTTTCAAAACAAATATTTATCAGTAAATAATTTCAGTAATATCAATATAAAATGCTAGGTTATTGGTAATTAATACAATAATAACCATAATTACCAGTCTTTATTAACGGTAATAACCTTATATATTTATTGACAGTATTGATACAGTTAATAATTTCAGTAATTATTTTCTAATAACTACTGAACTTTAATGATAATATCATATTTTATGAACTTTAATGGTAATTTATATTTTATGAACTTTTTTGATAATTTATACTAATAATACTTTATATTGGAAATTAATTACTGAAATTAAAATAATTACCAAAATTCCAATAATTATGAAAATTATAATATAGTAATTATTTATTTGAATAATTACGAAATTCATGAAAGTTAGTTTATGGAAATCAATACCAAAAATTATTAAAAAATTTATGGGTAAAATACAAAATCCTCCCCTGAAGTTTCTGACAATTATAAAAACCTCCCTATAATTTTACTTTAACAAAAGCCTCCCCTAATTTTTTAAAGAATTCTTTAAAAACCTCACTTCCATCAATAACCCTAAGAGAAAGCGTTTATATTTACAAAATTACACCTAAGGCGTCATTTAAAGATTTTGTAAAGTAGCATGGTGCAAACGGCCAAAAACGTATTCGGCCTCCTCGGTGTTATCTATCTATTTACAAAATTATCCCTCATTTCCTTATGTTGAGGTTCTCGGCGAAGAAAAACTGATATTTCCTCTGAAGCTTCCATTATCTAACTATTTGTCGTTATGCTTGTTGGATTGTTGGCTTATGGAGTATTTCTTTTTCGTTAATGCAAGTGGGATGTGTCAATGCTGCAAATAATAAAGGGATCAATCTCTGCTCTCTAACGACGGTCTTGGGATGGCCATGTTCGAGTTAGGTGAGTTCAGTCAACGAATCTGAATGTGTATGTACTTTTGTATAGACAGTTATATTGTAGTGTTAGAGTCAGCCTGAGCATCGGCTGGATACGAATGACCGGCGTTAATAACTTATTAACGGTCCCCTGCGCTCAGTCGTAGGTTTCCTAGCCATTTGAAAATGGCAAAGAGAACATGGCCATCCAATTTGTGGGCCATGGTTGATGATCTTCTCTTGCCATTAGACCTGTTCATGGGCCGGGTGGCCGCTTGAACGTGGTTATAGGCCCTTGGACTTAAATTTGGGCCAAAAAGCTTGTCCCGCAATAAATTCGAGTTGGGTTTAGGTTTTGTCAAAATAGCTCGGCCTGAGCCCAGCCCGACCTAATATTAGACTTAAAGTGAGTAATATGATTATGTCCATTTGAATAAATTTTTTGGTTTAAGAATGTAAAACTGTGTTTTAAAATATAAAAGAAAGGGGAAAAAAACCATCTTGTAGGCCCATTGTTCATTTAAATAAGAAAAAAAAAACTATCTGAATTTTTAATTCTAATTTGAATAGGGACAATTGTTTTTTTTTATTAGGTCGGGCTTCGGGATTCGGACATTTTATCAGGGCCGGGCTCGGGACCAAGTTATAGGGGCTCGGGCCTAGCATATTTCCCTTAATGACAAGTGAAAGCCCGGCCCGAGCCCGGCCCGGCCCGGCCCATGAATAGGTCTACTTGCCACAAGAAGATTGAATAGAGAGCTGACTGAGGCTTGATGGGATAGTCATTTAGTGCAAGCGACAATTTCCTTGGATGGCAATAGCCTATGGCATTTCTGGTAAATTAAGAGGTGTGTCAATTATTCGAATAAGTAATTATTTGCATTTGACACCTAATTTTTTCAAGTGTTTATTTTTTAAAATAAGCATTTATTTTAGAGGAAAAATAAGCATTTACTTTAAAATGCGACAATTCAGTATTCAAACTTTCAAAATGTAACAATCCAGTCGTTAACCAGTCCGTTAATAAGCCGTTAAGTGACATTTGAAAAGTAAAAAATGCCCTAAGAATGCCATCTAATTCTCTTTATCAACCATCCAAACGTTACAATAAAATGAACACCCAAATTCTAGATTCTTCTAAACAGTCATAAACTTTTTTGAATAGAAGAGGTTAGGACTTAGGATTTGGGACTGTTCATTTTTTTGTCAACGTTTGTCTAGATGGTTGATAAAGAGAATTAGATGGCATTGTTAGGACATTTTTGACTTTTCAAATGTCACTTAAAGACTGATTAGCGGATTGTCGCATTTTGAAAGTTCGAGTACTGAATTATTGCATTTTAAAGTTTGGGGACCAAATTGTCACCCGAGCAGGGTACTAATCGGGAATTTTCCCTATTTTATATTGGGTGTTTGGTAGTCTTTTTTTTTTCTAATAAGCACTTAATTAAGCATTTGTAACTATTTTGTCCTTCATTTTCTTTTAAATGTTTAAAATATACCTGATGAGGGCGGATTTGGCCCTCTAGTGAAATTGTGACACCTGACACCTCATGCAAACCAAGTGCAGCCTCTTGACAACTGGGCAGCTCGGGCAGCTCGGCATAGCTCGGGGAGCTCGATATAGCTAGGGGCAGCTCGGCATAGGTAGCCCGCCACAAGCAGCTGGCTACTCCACAGGCAGCCTGGCGTCTTACGAAGAGCTCGCCACTTAGGGGCAACTCGACACTTACAGGTAGCTCGGCATAGGCAGCTCGCCACTCCGCAGGCAGCCTGGCATCTTACGAAGAGCTCGCCACTTAGGGGCAGCTCGGCACTTACAGGTAGCTCGGCACTTAGGGGCAGCTCGGCGTATCGCAAGAAGATCTCCTACCCGACAACCGTACCTGACAGATCCGGAGACCTGCGCCCACGTCTCTCACTAGGCGGTGCCATGCCTGCCAGTCCTGAGAGCTGTCCCTTGACTGATAGAGTCATACTCTGCAGCAGTCGCCTGCACCCGCCACCTCAGCTCTGGCAGTAACGGCTGCGGCAGAGAGACAAAGGCAGTTACGCCTGACTTGACAGAGGTTGTTATGCCTGATTTGATAGGACACCATTATATAAGGACTCCGACCCCCAAAGACAAGGGAGAGAAAATGAAAAAATGGAGGTAATCCCTGTTCTCTAGCTCTCTCATTCCTTTAATATCATCTTCAAGCTCTCGACAATCAGAGTGCTAACTTAGGCATCAGAGAGTCTCCGCCGGGTAAATACCCTCGGGCCCCCTGGTTCAATTCTCGCAAGTTCCTCAGCTCTCGCTGCCTACAAAGAGGAGGAAAAGATGGAGTTCTCGCATGTCCCTCAGCTCCCGCCGCCTACAAAGGAGAGGAGATCACTTCATGTAGAGGGCAGTTGGGTTGCGCTACACCAGGGAGCTCCACCATCCTCTGAGTTATAGGCCGCCTAGGAACAGGTCAAATGACGAGTCCACCAAGGTAGTTCACCACCAAGGAGCTCGTCACCAAGTAGCTCTCCACCAGGGAGCTCGTCACCAAGTAGCTCTCCACCAAGGAGCTCGTCAGTAGGTAGCTCACCACCAGGGAGCTTGTCACCAAGTAGCTCTCCACCAGGGAGCTCGTCACCAAGTAGATCACCACTAGGGAGCTCGTCACCAAGTATCTCTCCACCAGGGAGCTCGTCACCAGAGAGCTCGTCACCAGGTAGCTCACCACCAGGGAGTTTTCCACCAAGTAGCTCATCACCAGGCAGTTCGCCACCAGGGAGCTCCATCATCCTCTAAGTCACAGGCCACCTGGGAGCAGGTCAAATGACGAGGTACTTAGCCAAAAAATTGGTACATCACAAAAAAATTGGTACATGACCAGAAACGGTTACATCAATACCCTTTGAAAGTACTTTTATAAAAGTACTTTTATGAAATTACTTTTACATAAGCACTTTTATAAAAATACTTTTAAAAAAGCACTTTTAAAAACTACTTACAAAAGCACTTTTAAGAAAGTACTTTTAAGAAATTACTTTTACGAAAGCACTTTTATGAAAGCACTTTTATGAAAGTACTTTTCTAAAAGCACTTGTAAAACTACTTTTATAGAAAAGCACTTTTACTTCATAAAAGTACTTTCATAAAAGTGCTTTCGTAAAAGTAATTTCTTAAAAATACTTTTATAAACGTGTTTTGTAAAAGTGTTTTCACAAAAGTACTTTTATAAAGTTAAGATTGGGGTAATTTTATAAGTGATATTTTAAAATTCAACTAAGGATAATTTTGAAAGAAAAAAAAATTGAATAAATGCTTATTGTATAAGTACTTAAAAAAAGCTGAAAATTTGGGCTTAAAAAATACTCTTATTTTTAAAATAATCACTTATTTCAGGCTTATTTCCCAAGTATCAATAAATGCTTAATAACCCAAATAAACACTTATTTTTAAGCACTCCCAAACATGACCTAAGTATAGCCTCAAATGGCTGCAATCACAAGAAAATGTCTTTTACCACTTTGGGCTTGTTCTTTTGATGTAAGCTGGTGTAGGGTGTGGGGAAGAGGGGAGTGTTCTTTTGCAGGGGAAGTGTGGACTCACGAAAAATGAAATTTCCTTCCAATAAATTTGAGCCACTTTTATGGATAAATTTTACCTTTTTCCTAGGTGAATGAGTTATTTACTCATAGAAGAGGAAAAAAGCTCCTACTAACACATAAAACTTAAGATTATTCTAAAAAGTTGTCCCAAGTGAATAAATGCATTTACCTAAATAAACAACTTTACGAGAAACAAATCAGTCCTTAGGCTCAGTTTAAAAGTAGTACAAATGCAAATATGTACAGTATATATAAGATTTTTACACTACAAATTTGCACTTGTAACATTCGTAAATAACATTGTTTTGCGATGGTTGAATATGCATTTGTAACATTCATAAAGAACAATTGAGTATCAATTAATACAAACCAAAATCGATCAATGAAAATTCTTACCCTGAAAATTTTGCAAAAACCTTGTTTTCCTACCACGCTGCGTTGTGGTCTTTTCAAAAACGGATATGTCTCAGATGATGTATTACTGATGCGTGTCAAAACTTAAAACGTTGATTGGACAACGCTAATAATTCAAAAATGTCCTATAAGGGAAACAACATGAATAATCAATCAACGGGAAATAAATAGACATTAACTCCTGGCCTAGGCATGGATCAAAATTATGATTTTCCAATTTCAGTAATCCTTTTTGGTATAGGCAACAAGATAAGTAGGTTAATTTGGACAACTTCTTTTTCTTTTCCTTTTTAATATATTCTTGTTTTTCTTCTTCTTAGTGTTTTTTTTTATGGTAAAAGTACTTAGTGTACATTATAAATATATTACTCTCAAGCCAAGCCCGGGTCCAAAATAGGCCAGTAATAGTTATGGGTAATTTTATCACATAAATATTTGATAAAATTGTCGGTCATTTAAAGGTAGTTTGATCATGTAAAATATTCAAATATTTATGTGGACAACTTCTGTTATTAATCACTAATGGTGAATTAATGAAATATAATAGAATGTGAGTTTTAGACAATAAAACTCATGATAGGGGGCTCTTTTGAGAATCTGAAAAGTCATGAATACGAAACAATAATGATCAATTTTAGATAATATCCCACTATAGGAAGGGCAAGACCGCAAGAACCATGTGGTCCATTTTTATGGTCCCAAAAAATTTAAGAACTTCATTTGAAAAATATTACTTAAACAGCATTGATGTAAAATCAAACCAAAAAACAATAGGCATGGCGTGGATGAGGGTTGCCCAATTTGTGGCCACAAGCCCACAAGTATGAAACATCAAGCCCACAAGTGTGATTCATGCATTATTGTCGTATCATTATGTGAACGTGAAAAAAAAAAAAAAAAGCTCCTACTTCAGTTCCGCAAAATACTTTGGGCTGTTGATTACCATAAGAGTGGGGTCAAATAATAATTAGCCCTATTTATTTTTGACCAATAGGATGGATATGGGCATGAATAGATTAGAGGTGAATGTGTCCAATTCATAAACGCTCTCAACAGTATAGGCTGTGGGCCCCAATAACTAAAGTTATCCCTCAGTTCAGTGGGCGTTATGGTCTGGAGGGTGTAAATGCAAACTTGTGGAAACTGTGGTCGGACAATTGTTTGAGTAGGGGGGTGGGTATTGTGGGCCAGCCAATTGGCATCCTGATTTATTTAAAGATATTATGATGCTAAAATTGAAGATGCGACGGACACTAAAAAAAAATATGATTAACAAGATTTGAACCCATAACGCTAATATGTAAATATGTAATGGGCTATTAGAGAAGCCCGACCGAAATGACAAGGTTTTTAATGATGTAAATTAAATCTTAATTGAAAATTCAAGTTCTCCAGTTTCATTCGGCCGAGCACCACTCATCCTCCCCCCCCCCCCCCCCCCCTTTTTTTTTGATATATAACATTTCTTTTTCACGTTTTCTTTTGTTTGTTTTCAAACAATTTTTATGAAGTCAGAAATGTATAACCCCGGAAGAACTTTGACCGATAATAACCCAGAATTCCAGCTCATTGACTTCCGGTATCATTTTCGAACTCTCTTTTCAGAGCTTGTTTTTCTTTTATTAATAAAAAAAACGGTCATGTGGCTCACATTGCTTTGCTCGAATTCAATGGTGAACAGGTAATGTAAACTCGGGTCAGGTGGGTGAGACAGAGTCACTGAGACAGATTTGGGCTGAGAAAGCGAGCAGCACATGTTTACTTCCGACCTATTTATGTAAGAAAAGGATGACTAAGCTCTTGTCCTTTTGTCCAAACAACCAAAGTTGGAGTTGCAGACGACAGAGGGAGAGGAACCCAGATGGGAATGGTTTTGATAATGCGTCTATAACCCATAACGCTAAATAATTTAACATTTACCCAAAACAAAGGAAAAGGAAAGCTACTGTCATCACTAATCAAAACTTATTATCCATAAAAATGAAAAGGAAAATTACTTTAACCTTTCCTGTGTTTTATTTTGATACGTATTTAAACCTTTCCTGTCTTTGGCTTTTGCGAGGAAAATTACTTAAACCTTCCTGTCTTGTATTTTTTGAGGAAAATTAATTAAATCTTTCTTTCCTGTATTTTTAATTCTTGTAAAAACCTTCTATCGTCATTTATCATAGCCATCATTATCATTATTTGATCTTTATCCAACTATCTGGGGTTGGTTACATAAATACTGTTTTCACCATTTTTTTTCGCTTTAATGTTGTGCCCATGTATCTCTATTAATTATTTTGGTGTAAAATGTTGATTGATGCAATGTATTAAATCTTTTTTAATCTCTTTTTTACCCATTAAAAACCTTATCGGGATGAAGAGTTATCAAATTATCCCCCAAAACCTTACTGGGTTTGAACTTAACCTCTCAGAAATGTTGTTTATTCTTTAGGGAAAATTCTACTTTCGTACCTTGAACTTCAGGGGTAGTGTCAAGTTAAACATGTCATTGTAATGTCTAAACTTTTAAAAAGTGTCAAGTTGGTCCCTACTGTTAACCGATCGTTAATTATATATTGAAAATATCAAAATTATCTTTCAAAAGAAGACATTGTTCATCGTCTTCTACCTTGAGATTGAACTGGTTGAGGTGTTTGAGATTCTAGACTAATGAAATCATTGTCTTCTATCTCTAAATCTGAAACACATTTTTGTCTAGTTATTTCTTTTCTTTCAGTTATTGTTTCCCTCTATCACGTTTCATTTTTTTTTCTCTCTTATTCTTTACAAATAACTAATTAAGTCTCAAGGTAGAAGACAATGACCAATGCCTTCTTTTGAAGGGTAGTTTTGACATTTTTAACAGATAACTGACTGTGGATTAATGGCATGGACCAACATGACACTTTTTAAAAGTTTAGGTACTGTAGTGACATGTATGAAAGTTTGGGCACTAACTTGACACTACCCCCAAAGTTTAGGGTACAAAGTGCATATTTGTAATTTTAATGTCTTCACTACAAGATAATTTTCCAAAAAGAAATGTTGGATAATTAATGAAAGGGTATAATTGCATATTTATTTGGAAGTAATTTATCAAAACACATGACTTTTTAATAAAAAAAAAGAAGTATAGAAGACATTTAAATATTAGCTAATAGACATATTCATGGGTCGGGTAACTTGAGAGACCGGCCTGACCTGGCCCATTCTAAGTTGGGATTGGACATGACTTTGGGCTCACAGGCTCGGGCTTAGGCCCAAAACCCCAAGTTTGACTTTTCCATTAAATATGCAACCACACCAGCTCAAGCATGAGCTTGACTTGATAATAGTTCATTATTTTTGGGTTTTGAGGTCTTTTAATATAAATAAAATAAATTTTTATTAAACAAAAAAGAAAAAAAATCTTTTTTTTAATTACTAGCTAGGCTTGGGTTTAGGCTTTATATGAGGGCCAGGCTCAAGCTCAAGCTTGAATGTATTATGTTAATACAGAGACAAAACCCGGCCCGACCCATGAATAGGTCTCTAACTAATAGTCAAAAAACACATGAAAGGGTCATAAGTATCACAAGAATTTCCAACATCATCATATTTTTAGTAGAAATTGTTATGCATTTAGAGGATAGTTGTCAAAATGGGGAAACTTACACACACATGTTAGACTTATGCATAAGAGTTGGATACTATCTTCAAGCTTCTATGAATCCCAGCAATCTCCCTTTCATGTGCTAGTCTCTTTCACATTAGGTACTTCACACTTCTCCTTAAACATGTGCTAGTCCCTTTCCTGTGCTTACACACACATGTGCTAGTCTCTTTCACCATAGGGAGCCATTACTCAAGGTGAATAACGAAAAGTCATCTATGGGAATCACCAACCACACTCAACTATGGGAGTAAATTCTGATGGGTAAAATCATCATGAGAGATGAACCACTCTTGCAAACTACTTGACACGATGGGAAAATTGGCAAAGCCTTGAAAATCATCACGTTCATCTATCAAAACTTGCATTCAACCAAAATTTCAACTCTCATACTATTATTGACATTGAAAGGAGTAATCAAAATCGGAGAACTTATGCATACACATAAGATTTATACATAAGGGTTGGACACCACTTTCAACCTCTAAGTTTAAGCCATTAGGTTGTAAGTCAATCTTTATGTATAATTTCCTTCTATCTCTCTTTTTCTCTCTCCCCAATATGTAACCCTTTACTCCATACATTAACACAAATCTCAACAAAGATGACATACTTTTTCTTACAAATCAAAAACTATAAAAAGCAAAGAAATGGACACAATCTAGACACCGACCACTTTACTGGTCGAGTCTTAATTTGTTACGTGGTTGGTTTTGGGGGCAGGTGTGCTCATCAAAGCCTTGTCCCAATTATTATGGGGTTAATCAGCTTTTCCCATGTATTATCAAAAAAATAAATAAATAAATAAATAAAAGAACTACGAATATTAAAGTTGCAATAATAGAAGTTCAATAGTTGTGAAATGTGATACCATTCCTTTGCCTTTAGTTTACGCCTTTAATCCAGTGCTGTCAGTGGGTCTAATTGGGTTAGATATTGTGCAAAATTTGTTCTGAATCAGACCCTATATTGGTCATTAATAAATAACCCACAACCAACCCAATATATAGTCTATATAATAAGGACCATTGAGTTTGACCAAACCCGATTGTAATTTTCTCTTCTTTTGGTTGGGTGAAAATCCGACTGTAGTTGGAAGCGATACTTTTAACTTTCTAATTGGACAACAAATTATTCATTTGTTAAATGGCTTGGCTGGTTCATAATGTCTCCTGCTGGATAGAATAGAGATTTGAGATCAAATTCTACCTGGGTTGGGGGTTTATGGATTTGCAAGATGAGCTACCCCGTTGTATAGCCCCTTGTGTCAAAAAAAAAAAAAAATACACATTAGGACGACCACATGGTTAAGTCGTTTAGGTTGTATTCAGTGCTACTGTTCCATTTGGCATTCCTTATTTTAAAGACTTATTTCATTTTTGTAGTTAAAAATTCAGTGTTTATTAGGACATTTTAACTGTAAAAAATAGATAAGTTCTTAAAATAAGAAATGCTAAATACAGAAGGATGAGAGTGGTGTTTGGTTTGGTATGGATGGAACTGGTCTACGATATATTGTGGATGGGTCCTATCTAAACCTCAATTTCTCATTCATTGATTTTTCTCAAGGATGTGTCATGACCATACCGTGGATTGTTTGAATGTTTGGTTTGGTGCATCTCAACCACTAATTAGTGTACATTTTTTTGTAACATTTCATTAGAATAAAATATTTTTCTTATGATTTTAAGGTTATATTTTTATGACTCATCACTTTTCATATATTTTAGTAACTTTTGTTCTTTTTATTACCCTTTTTTTAATTTTTAATGACTTCTATTATTAGATATATTCATATTTGCATATTTTATCCTCCAAAATTTGGCATACATGACTTTATATTCTTATATTTATTAATAAATACATAGCGACGTTCTACTTTAATTTAACCATTGTTATTTTGTATTATATTTATTTCTATTTATTTTATTTGTAAAATATAATATTTTTTTTTATATTTGATTGACTATAAAATACATCTTACAAGTTATACATAAGATGTATGGAATCAATCCATAGGGTGTTGATGGGTCCACATCACATTTGGTAGAACACCCCCCTTGGGTGTCAACCGTTCAACCCACACAATTTGTCCATATTACAAAAACCTGCAAACAGTGGCGTGATGTGAATCTGTCCACATCACAATGGTGTAGTGTGGGCGGATCCACACTACTATACCTATATTAGTTAACACATCCTTAATTGTTGATATTTGTCTAGGGACTTTTAGCCAAGGTTCGAAGTATCAATACAACTTGATTCAGCTAAGGGGTGTATTGATACTTTAAACCTTTTATTATTTTTTTTTTTTCAAAATTTCAGAAGTGGGCCATAAAAATGTTATTTAACTATTAAAACGAGCTTTCTTAAAATCTTTTAAAATAGGTGCATCGACCACCCATTGATACAATATGATACGAGACACCCAATACAATACAAGGTGTATTGTGTCCAATTTTTGAACATTGCTAGTAACAGAGGTTTTGATGAATGGAATTTGCGCAAGGGTAGTTTTTAGAAAAAGAAAAAATGATATTGTCTCAATCATAATCTAAGCCTAATATTGGAACCTTTAGCCAATCCAATTATGGGACACATAATGCAAAACTAAACTCTATATATTGGATTGGATTAGGAGTTATGGATCTCAGGGATAGGCTACCCCATGTGTAGCCCCATGAAGCCAAAGAAAACTGTATCGTAGTTGTGGATTTAAGAAATTAATTCCTTTTTGTCTTGTTTTTTTCTTTTTTTTTTTCTTCAACCATATAATTTTTATTCGCCATATTTGAGATTTATCAATGATATTCTCCACCTTTTACAAGAAGTGTGTGGTAATATTGACTCAAATGAATGACATGGACATAGTAAGACCTTAAGAGAAAAATGCATCGGAAACGCCAAATGTATTAAAAAGACAATTTTAAAAGATGTATCAAAATGCACTGTGTATAAGAGAAAAATTAAGATATACATAGAAATATTATAAATACTCAATAAATTATAACACTAAATATAATGCCTTTATGAGGTGTATATACTTTAATTGTTTTATGAAGAAATACATCGTAATCAATTATAATTTCATCAAAAAACCATATGCTTAACTACAATTTATAAATTATAATTCTTAAGTTTTAAGGGATGGGAAAACCCAACTATCCTATCCAACCTTAAAACATGCATTGGCACAATTTTAAGTGAAAATATATTTAATAATTATTTCTTATTTAAACAATTACTATTTATTTTTATTTTAAAAATTACAAAAAAATAAAAAATAAGTAAACATTTTATAATATATTCAAAAATATAGAATTAATTATTATTTATTTTTTAATTCTAAAAATATAAAAAATAAAAAATATATACTAAGTCTTTATAGGCTTGTGTTTTTAATTCTTTTGTTATTTTATATATTTCCCAAATCTTCTTTCATAAAATTTTCATAGATCTCTACTAATAAAACACAAAAAAAAAATGTTTTTGAATATAAAAAATGTAGATCAACATAGATTTAAACATTTTCAAGCATTCAAGTAAAAAAAATACATGATATTGTGAAAATTTGAAAAAAAAACTTATCTATTTTTGCAATATTTTCAAAACATTAAAGCTTTGAAAACGTTAATCATTCACACTTGTTTCTTGAGTTTCTTTTGCATATCTAGTACTCTATGAATGGGGTTTGGAGTTTTAGAGTCATTTGGGGGTGAAAGAATGCTTATTTCAGGGGAAAAGAACTTCTTTCTCCTTTTATTTTTGCTTTGTTTTTCATCTGTATTTTTTCATAGCGTATTGACCAATGCACCCCTAATATGGCTTGATACGGGTCTGATATAATGGAAAAAAAAAACATGATTCCATCGATTTTCCACTATATCTTGTATTGAGCATTACAAGATACCATATGATGCCCCATATTGGGTGTATCATGTCAAAATTTGAAGCCCTAATCATAATGTTTCACCTCAAAAGTCATTTCAACAATCATATCAGCATTATCTAAGCCTTATCCCAACTATACCGTGAAAGCTTTGTGAATCCTATTTCATTGATCTATTCTTTTTAGTGTCATATCCATTGTTAAATTATTAGTACTTAAATCACCTCTTATTACTTAAAGCCATATCCTTTTTGATCTGCCCCTAATCCTTTTTTCAGCTTAGCATATCATTTCTTCTTACTACTTAAATCCATTTTTGTTCATTTTCTCTCATTTTATCATCTATTGGACTAGGTTCCTAGAAGTAATTGTACTGATGGTATCCTAAAATATTATAAAGAGATTAAAGAATTTGAGTATATTTTAAGGAGTAAACTTACAATGTCAACATACTCAACCCCATAAAACTGTTAACAGCATGTCAACCCCCATCCAAGCGGTGATAGATAGAGCTCAATCTTCTTACATTGAAACATTTGAAGTGAACACGAAATGCAATGGGGACAATCATCAAAAGGCATGGAGGTTTATCTTGTGGTGACCTCCAATAATTGGAACAATCAAAATAAGTTTTGATGCATCCCGTTTAAACAATGGTATGTGCTCAATTGCGACCATTGCAAGAAACATTTTGGGAGAGGTGGTAGATTACAAGGCCTACCACTTGGGCTCGACAACCATCAACATGGTGGAAGCTTGGACTGCTTGGGAGACCCATAATTTGGTAGCAAACTTCACTATCCATTCCATCACCATCGAGGATGACTCAATGCTCGTGATTTCTTGTCTCAAGCTTCTCATCGATCCCCTTGGAATTTGTAGAACATTGTAAAGGATTGTTTGGGGATGAAGAATCGAGTGAATGAAGAGATTCTCTATAGTCATGTGTACCTGGAGGCCAATCAAGCAACAGACTAACTCGCCAATTAGGTGTGGCCATGAGTTGAGCCTTTCATGAGCTATTTGAGCTTGGCTTGGTTTAAATCGAGCTTCAAGCTGAATTCGAGCCCAATATATAGGCTCATTTGCTACTCAAGTCGAGCTCGAGCCAAATGAAGCTTGACTCATGAGGCTCGCAAGCCTAGTATTAAATAAATATTTTTTATTACATACATACATATATAAAAAATATAATAAATAATTTTATTTTTTATGTATAATAGAAAATAATTTTTATAATTCTTATTTCCTTGTATTTAAAATAAAAATAATTTTTATAATTATTTTTTTCATATATAATGTTAAATAACTTTATACTTATAATTCTTAAGTTTTAAGGGATGGGAAAACCCAACTATCCTATCCAACCTTAAAACATGCATTGGCACAATTTTAAGTGAAAATATATTTAATAATTATTTCTTATTTAAACAATTACTATTTATTTTTATTTTAAAAATTACAAAAAAATAAAAAATAAGTAAACATTTTATAATATATTCAAAAATATAGAATTAATTATTATTTATTTTTTAATTCTAAAAATATAAAAAATAAAAAATATATATGGATATGATAAATAATCCATAGATCTAAAATATACTAAGTCTTTATAGGCTTGTGTTTTTAATTCTTTTGTTATTTTATATATTTCCCAAATCTTCTTTCATAAAATTTTCATAGATCTCTACTAATAAAACACAAAAAAAAAATGTTTTTGAATATAAAAAATGTAGATCAACATAGATTTAAACATTTTCAAGCATTCAAGTAAAAAAAATACATGATATTGTGAAAATTTGAAAAAAAAACTTATCTATTTTTGCAATATTTTCAAAACATTAAAGCTTTGAAAACGTTAATCATTCACACTTGTTTCTTGAGTTTCTTTTGCATATCTAGTACTCTATGAATGGGGTTTGGAGTTTTAGAGTCATTTGGGGGTGAAAGAATGCTTATTTCAGGGGAAAAGAACTTCTTTCTCCTTTTATTTTTGCTTTGTTTTTCATCTGTATTTTTTCATAGCGTATTGACCAATGCACCCCTAATATGGCTTGATACGGGTCTGATATAATGGAAAAAAAAAACATGATTCCATCGATTTTCCACTATATCTTGTATTGAGCATTACAAGATACCATATGATGCCCCATATTGGGTGTATCATGTCAAAATTTGAAGCCCTAATCATAATGTTTCACCTCAAAAGTCATTTCAACAATCATATCAGCATTATCTAAGCCTTATCCCAACTATACCGTGAAAGCTTTGTGAATCCTATTTCATTGATCTATTCTTTTTAGTGTCATATCCATTGTTAAATTATTAGTACTTAAATCACCTCTTATTACTTAAAGCCATATCCTTTTTGATCTGCCCCTAATCCTTTTTTCAGCTTAGCATATCATTTCTTCTTACTACTTAAATCCATTTTTGTTCATTTTCTCTCATTTTATCATCTATTGGACTAGGTTCCTAGAAGTAATTGTACTGATGGTATCCTAAAATATTATAAAGAGATTAAAGAATTTGAGTATATTTTAAGGAGTAAACTTACAATGTCAACATACTCAACCCCATAAAACTGTTAACAGCATGTCAACCCCCATCCAAGCGGTGATAGATAGAGCTCAATCTTCTTACATTGAAACATTTGAAGTGAACACGAAATGCAATGGGGACAATCATCAAAAGGCATGGAGGTTTATCTTGTGGTGACCTCCAATAATTGGAACAATCAAAATAAGTTTTGATGCATCCCGTTTAAACAATGGTATGTGCTCAATTGCGACCATTGCAAGAAACATTTTGGGAGAGGTGGTAGATTACAAGGCCTACCACTTGGGCTCGACAACCATCAACATGGTGGAAGCTTGGACTGCTTGGGAGACCCATAATTTGGTAGCAAACTTCACTATCCATTCCATCACCATCGAGGATGACTCAATGCTCGTGATTTCTTGTCTCAAGCTTCTCATCGATCCCCTTGGAATTTGTAGAACATTGTAAAGGATTGTTTGGGGATGAAGAATCGAGTGAATGAAGAGATTCTCTATAGTCATGTGTACCTGGAGGCCAATCAAGCAACAGATTAACTCGCCAATTAGGTGTGGCCATGAGTTGAGCCTTTCATGAGCTATTTGAGCTTGGCTTGGTTTAAATCGAGCTTCAAGCTGAATTCGAGCCCAATATATAGGCTCATTTGCTACTCAAGTCGAGCTCGAGCCAAATGAAGCTTGACTCATGAGGCTCGCAAGCCTAGTATTAAATAAATAATTTTTATTACATACATACATATATAAAAAATATAATAAATAATTTTATTTTTTATGTATAATAGAAAATAATTTTTATAATTCTTATTTCCTTGTATTTAAAATAAAAATAATTTTTATAATTATTTTTTTCATATATAATGTTAAATAATTTTATAATTCTTAATTTTTTGTCTAAAAAATAAAAAATAACTTTATACATATAATTTTTATTTTTCTAAAAAAAGGCTTATAGTCGAGCTCGAGCCAAGCTGAGCTCGAACTTGTGAGCTATGAACCGAGCTGAGCTTGAGCTCGAACTTGATACTATTCATGCGAGCCGAGCTCGAATAGCCAAGTATTCGGCTCGGCTAGGCTTGAATCTACCCCTATCACCAATCAAGCCCCTCTTGGTTTCATAAAAAAAATACTCAACACTAATGCATGGACAGCCTAAAGAAAACACAAGTGCATTCACCAAAAAATACAAAGCATATTTCTTTTCATACATATTTCTTTTAGTTTTTTAAATATCCAATAAGCATTAATTCAAAAAAGCTATTACAACATCTAGACAAAGTCACCCGGTACATATCAAAAATCACATGCAAACTAACATTTGGGGATAGACTTTCATATTCCTTAAAACACTCATTTTGAGCCAATGTTCATAATATCATCACAATCCCTCAAAATAGGCCTTATTGTATTTGTATTCAGAAGGGGTGGGAACACATGGATTGGGCACATTTGTGGAAATTCCACCCTTGCCAATATTGTATCAACTGATTTTCCCAATTTTTCATAACTTTATCATTATGTTGTTTGTTCCAAGTAGGGGTGTCAATTGGGGCACATTTGTGGAAATTCCACCCTTGCTAATATTGTATCAATTGATTTTCCCAATTTTTCATAACTTTATCATTATGTTGTTTGTTCTAAGTAGGGGTGTCGATTGGATTGGACTTTCAGTCCAATGTGAGTTCATTACAAATGGACCAGGTCCAATCCAATCCAATGAATATTTTGTACCGATCGAATTCAATGTTTGGATTGTCCAGTCTGTTCAAATTCATTTTAATTTAAATTGATTTTAATCCATATCCAGTCTATTGACACCTACATTCTTATCTTATATCAATGGACCAGATATTAACTTAATCCAACCCAATCCAGTATAAATTTATTATGGATGGATCAGGTCCAATCCAATCTAATAAATGATTTGGACTGGACTGGTCTGATCCAATATGTCTTGTTGTTCGTCCAATCCATCCAAATTGATTTTGGTTTGGACGAGGTCCAGTCTAAAACCAGTCCATTGACACCCTTGGTTCTAAGTATAATTATGATTGTTTCTTCACTTCCAACCTGCAAAAACATATTCATGTTCCTTTAGAAGAGGAAGAAGGTAACTTCATTTTTTTTTTATCTAGTCATTCATGTTCCTTTTTTGTAGAAAACCATTCATGTTCAATTGATGAATCTATTTTGGGATTCCAATTGCGAAAACATATAGATTTTTTGTTAGTTTTGTGATATTTATTATATTTATTCATTTTTGAAAAAATAGAAAATTCCAAAAATTATAAAAATAATTTATTTTATATATCTTAAATGATATTCAAGGTACAAAAATAATTTATTTTAATAGATTGAAATCTTAAACATTGCTTGATGTATTATTGGTAAAGTTATTGTATGATATCTACATGTTTTGGGTTCTTGTTATTGATGATTGTAATGTATCTCTTCATATAAACTATTAAAAATTTAAAATGTGCATTTATTATGTGTTTATACCTTACTCATAATCACTAGTTAGCAAACATTGAATAGAAATTTAGATAGGTTTGGGTTGGCTCTTAACCCCACCCAAAGTCCATAGTTTGGGAGGGTCAAAAGAGTTTCAAAGATACAAAGAGGGGGCTAGAGAAGAGTAATGATAGATTTAATGGGTAGAGGGAAGACGTTACAAACATTGACATAAAGAGTGGGGTAGAGAACAGTAATAATATTTCGCATGTGTGACGGCAAGAAGGGGAGACTCTCACTCTTGTGGCGAGAGACCCTTGGCATCCACATACTCCTCTTTCTATTATATATTTGAACCTTAGATTTAGTGTTGTTAATGTATTGGTGGGATTCATATGAATTTCACTAATGTATTCAAGTGTGTCCATATCTTTCCACCATACCCATGCATTTTCAAAGCATATTCATATCCAAGCTTACTGATACAATACTTGAAATTGATATTTTGAACCTTGTTATGAACCATAGTAACATTTTCTATTGTTAGCACTAAAATTTGCTTCTTGAAAGCAATGCATCAATCCACTTGTCTTGGTTTAATAACTTGGAGAAGTCTTTGAACAGCTTTGCTAATTTCTAGTTCTTACAATAACATTGCTTTAATAGTAGATACTGAATTTTGAGAATCTAACTCCACCATGATTTGCCTACCACCCAATAAACTTGTTCATGGGTCAAGTAGCCCGATGGGCCGACCTGTCCCAACTCAATCTAAGTTGGGCTTGGACAGGATTTTAGGCTCGTGGGCTCAAGCTCAGGCCTAAAACATTGGGCTTGACCTTTTTTTCAAGCCAAGCTTGGGCTTTCTCTAAAAAGCCCGAGTCGAGCCCAAACTCGACTTGATAATGTATTATATAATAAAAATATATTTTATATAATAAAAAATATAATATATATCTTCTTTGTTATTCTTCTCCTTTGCCAAGTAATAGTGAGATATTTCATTATTTTTTAGGCTTTGAGGTCTTTAATATAAATAAAATAGTTGTTTTTTGAATAAAAATAAAATAAAAAATAAAGCCACCAATCGGTAAGGTTGCTCATTTCCACCTAAATCGGGGAGTGTGTGAGCTAATATAGCCATTATGAGTCACAATCTCGTAAAACACGGACTACGATGGTGAGCTCCTCGGGGTTGTCATGCGGTGGTCGGACTGACTAGGAGGCGAGCTGCCCGAGAGTGCTGCATGATGGCGAGCTGCTTGTGAGTGATGCATTGTGGCGAGCTGCCTATGAGTGCTGCACCTATTTGTCACGAGGTGCCAAATGTCACAATGTCACTGAAGGGCCAAATCCGCCCTCACCAAACTTGAGTTGAGAACCCCAAAGGTGACTCTATAAAAATTTTATAGGTGATAAATCAAGTTTATATCATAAAGGTATTGTTCAATATATAAGTTGTTTGTTAAACGTTAAGGGGTTGTTTGATAACAGCTGAAATGTCTAAACTGAAAAAATTAAAGATTATTACTGTCTTTTAGTGAATAAGTTTTTAAGGAGGCTATGTGCTTAGCTGAAGTTGGGTAGAATACTGTACCCTTTGAATAATTTACTCTTTAATTATTTTATCCATTGAATAACAAAACAATAAGTCATTCAGTTCAGCAGCCTCAGCTGTTATCAAACAGTCTCTCAATAATTTTGGATTGTTTGTTAAATATTATGAGGGAGCTAATTAATATTGGATTTTCCAGATAAAATGAGTATATTGTCTTGGGTAGCAACCATCTTTTATTACATTTGACAAAGCTCGAAATAATTTTTTGGTCAATAGTAATTCATATTTTCTTACTTGGGTATTGAACTTCAGAAATGGGATAGTTAATATAATGATATAGAGCAGTTGGTTAGCAGTGTAAATTTTCAAATAAGTGTTTCGATAGAAGGCTTTTTTTTTTTTTTTTTTTTTTTTATCGGGAAGATATTGTGGTAATGAAATGTGATGGTGGAGTTTTGGAACTTTTGGTATCTGTTCCTTTTCTGGTTCCGGTTGAATCATGGAAAAGGTGGTTAACCCTTTGGATGCGGAACTTCAAGCCATCTTTTTTAAGGCATGCCTTTTGGCTGTGCAGATAAGGCCTAAGGGATGGAAAAGTATATAGTTATTTGTTGTAATCCAAAGTCTGTTTTGGACTTCAAATTTAGAAACAACTCTTCCCTTGATTTTTGGATGGGCATGTTGATCTTATAAGCTTGTACTCTTACTAGGCCAAAACAATCTTCAACCCAGTTTAGCTCTAAGACTAATTCTTGTGGGACTTTTGCTTTCTTGGCCCCATATTCCTGTTGAGATAAGTGTTTTAGTTAGGTTTAAGGTCTGCATAAGCTTTCTAATTCCAAGTTCCAACTGGTCGGTCATACATTACATTCTAGCCTGAAGAAAAAAAAAAAAAAGTTAGTCCACAGTCCACACCGTCCACGTTTGAACAGTGATATATTTTTTTGAATTGACTTGACCCAATGGAAGCGTCCTCACTTTGTATCTCTAATTTCCAGCCTCGCAGGTTCAATTTTGAACAAGTTAGAATGTGTAAGACAGAACCAGTTCTCCACTAACCCTATCATGTACATATAATTTTTGGGCATTATTCTTTTGACAGATACTCGGCATTTTCACATCTTCATCTAATTGATTATATAATCTTTTGGAAATAAAAATTGTTGTATTAAGAATTAATAGACGACAATATGTGATTATCAATGACAAACCGTCATACCGTGCCCGCGCCTCACTCGCACTCAGACGATACCAACCAAAGTTTCAGTCCTTTTCACTCTTGATTCTTTGAAAGGAGTCATCAGTCCAAGAGTGAATTTTGATATCATCCATGGTGGGATTGGCATCGTCGTGATTTCTTTTAACTGTGGTTAAAATTTTGGCGTGGAGATCTGGTATGGTACGGAGTATAAATTATAACCCATAACTCATCTCAATTCCCAACCAAAGCCACCGCTGCACCGCGTCACTGCAATTGTTTAATTGTAAATATACTCTGAATTCTGAATTCTGAAATTCTGAGAGGAGAGGAGGAAAGATCATCATCCAAGTCAGCGAACGTGAAAAACGAGACAATTGCAACCACGTAAAACAAACATCTCTGATCTTCCTTTATCATTTGTGTGGAGGGTTTGGTTTGGACTTTGGCCAGGAAAAGAACAGAAGAGACCACTGCAGTATATATTTCTCTAGCATTCATTTCATCCTTCTGCATCTCTTGGTCCCGATTCCTCTAAATTTAGCGCCAATTTTTGGGCCACTGCTGTGGATATTTTGTTCGCCAAATGTAGAAGGCTGTGTTGAATCTGAAATTTAAGACTGGGCCTACGGTAATCCTTATAACACGCCTCGCTGCCGCTTATCTTTAAATCCTTATCCCAAGCTGCTGTATGCATACTATCGTTTTCTTCTTCAGTTCCTCTGCTGTCCATATCTGCATCTCCTTCCATCCTCTCTTTCATCTTTCCTCTTCCTCTTCTCTTTATTAGTTAGCGGGGGTTTTGCTTCTAGGGTTTCATTTTCCCTGTTACTTTTCCCCCGTCGGAGTCCTCGAGTTATCGCTGTGCTTATTGCTCTATAATTTTATTGAATCGAAGGTTCCTTTTTTTTTAATTCTCTTCCTCCTCCTCCTCCTCCTCCTCTTTTTTTTCTCCTTTTTTTTTTTCCGGGTTATCGATTCTATTCTCTTCAATGGCTGTGGTTTCGGCTTTGTTCGAGATTCTAGAGAGACCCAATATTGGGGATATCTTCATGGAGCTCATGGGGTTTTTCGGTCCTCTATGGATTGCTGTTCTTGTTGGAATTGTGGTTGGATGGTCTTGGAAGCCAAAATGGGCCAGTTTGGGGAGAGACAAATTGGATTCTTCAACTTCAAATCCTCCTCTGTTACCCTCCTCATCCTCCCCAAGGTTGAGTTCATCAAGGGCAACAAACCCCAGTTGCAACTCTTTGATCCCCGACGATGGTCTGGAGAAGGAGACTTTCTCCTCACCACCTACCACGGATTCTGTCTGCGGGTATGTTTGATTTTTCTACTAAACTTTGGTCTTATCCTTCATACTGAGTTGAAAATTTCCCCCAATTGTTTATTTAGTTAATTTGATTCCTAAGTTATTTCATTAATGTCTTACATACTAATGGTATTAACTTTGGTTTGAATGATGAGCTCGGCAAGTAGAAATAAAGATTACCTTGCAATTTGGTGTCTAACCTCCCGGCCTTCTTACATCTTTCCTGCAGTTCGTCACAACTTGAAATGGAAAAATCGGTGGCTGTGACTGAAGAAGATCTAGAGCATCTGTGTCAGCTTGCAGAGATGAAAGATGGAGGTCCAGCGTGGATGCATATGATGGACCGTTCTACTCCTAATATGAGCTACCAAGCTTGGCAGAGAGATCCAGAGGTAGGCCATCTTCTCTATAATTTAATTGAACAAATTCAGTGGCATCCTGAAGCTGTAGTTTGTATGCTAATTTTGGAGAACTTCTAATTCTGCAAATTTTGTAACATTGTTCCAATATTATCTTATTTGGGTGTATTTCAATCAACATTTTTTAGAATGGTCCTCCACAATATCGTTTTAGAACTGTCTACGAGGATGCTACACCTGAGATGGTGAGGGATTTCTACTGGGATGATGATTTCCGATCTAAGTGGGACGACATGCTGAAATATTCTGCTACATTGGAGCAGTGCCCGACCACAGGAACTATGGTGGTCCATTGGATCCGCAAGGTGAGGGAACTGTCTTCCTACTATCTTTGCATAAACATCGTTCTTGGTTCCATATGCTTATGGTTCCCAACATTCTGTGGTACAGTTTCCCTTCTTCTGTAGTGATAGAGAATACATAATTGGACGTCGAATTTGGGAATCTGGAAATGCATATTATTGTGTTACAAAGGTATGGAAAGGGGAAACCAATTCTGAGATTTGTTGTGAATATCTTATTAATATGATTCTGTTTCCATTTTAGTTGATTAAGAAATTTCCCTTTCTAACTATTTTATGCTATTTATCTTGTTGATTGAGATCACCTGCATTATGTTGAGTTATCATTTACCTTCTCTGGATGGAAAAGAAACAGCTTACCCCCCCAAAAAAAAAATAAAATAAAATAAAATAAAATAAAGGAATCCCAACCACGCAGCACTTTGAAAAGGTGTATGCCTAATCGCTAAGACCCTAACATGGACTTGATTGGGCTTGTCTTGACTCTTCAGGGGCTTGTCTTAAACACAATTGGGAAAAAAATAAAGAGATGATAGTTTTACAGTGCTTGAATATGTTTTATATGTTTGATTTTATTTTAAAACTTTCATTTTTAATATGTTTTAGATGCTATGTTTACATTATTTTAATTTGAGACAATAGGTTTTTCAAAATACTTATTTTAAACTTTATATTTTAATTAATATTGTGTTTAATATTTTTTTCCTTTTTTTTTGGGTATTTTTTGCAAGTTTGCACCTTGCTTCAAAAAGGTGTGCATCTCGCTTTGCGTCTCAGGCACAAAATGCCCCTTGTGCTTTTGTTTTTTGAGCCTTGCACTCTTAAAACACTACTTCTGGCTTTGTCAATCTGGAAGAGACAAATAGTAATTAACTTTTGCAGCTCACAATCCTATTTCTGGCTTCGTTATTTCCCTTCTTTAATACAAGCTAATGAGACAATTTCTTGATCCCTCTCAAAGAAATGGAAAAAATAGGATTCATGAGCCTTCTGGCTTTGTTATTTCCCTTCTTTATACAGTTGTTTTGTTCCCCTTTCAACCATCTATTTGTGAAACAAGCTTCATCTTAAATCTAGGATATAGGCCTTTTTCTATAAGGGTCTATAATTGAGATTTTTTATGACTAATATCACTCATGGAGAAGGCCACTGGTACAAAGGGTGGATGTGGTCCAGGGGATTGAACACTTGGCTGAACCAAAAGGTCTCCATCCAATAGATTGCTAGCATTGGCTTCATCATCGTTAGTTAGATTCTTTAGCCACGGAGAAGGTCACTGGAACAAAGGGTGGATGTGGTCCAGGGGATTGAACACTTGGCTGAACCAAAAGGTCTCCATCCAATAGATTGCTAGCATTGGCTTCATCATCGTTAGTTAGATTCTTTAGCAAATCAGTTTGAATGACCAAGGAGTACAACATGTGCCAATAACATTGGGGCCCAAAATGGCTCTGCACTTTCCTCTCGCCATACTTTAAATGAGTCAAATTTGAGCCCAAAATCCATTAACAAGCTGTCAGAATAAACCTCTCTTTTTGAGTAAATTTAATTTAAAACATTGAAACTTTTGATTACATTTTGAAAACACTAGAAATGCCATAACGGCGGGGTACTAATGTGAGCTGGAGTCTGGAGGAATGAAAGGGTTCCCAACTTGGTGGATGGCTTTGATTAGCCATGCCATCGCTCCATGTGGCAGAAACAGAATAGATGTAGAGAAACTCCCTACATGACATGATAAGGAGACCTTTTTTCCATATATTTTGTATGCATGACAGATTGGTACTAGCTCTCAATTTGGTTGCCTAGTAGTTTTTGGGCATTTTTGTTGGACTATGTGTTGTGTAAGCTAGTGTTTATCTGACTAGACATTCCACTGATATTCGGTCCTGAAACTTGAATGCAAATGATATAAAAAAAAAAAAAAAAAACTAATCATAGCAAGAGAAATGAAATGGTTAACATGGTCTAGCAGGAAAAAACTCCAACTCCCACCCCTTAAAAGGGATCTCCTTTTGTATCACCTGAACATTTTCTGATAGTCAACACTTATTTATTGGTGTTCGATTCCTACTTTTAAAGAAACTTTCAATCATGGGTTATTTGTTCATGTTACAGGGAGTACCCTGCCCCTCTGTCCCAAGGCGCAACAAACCAAGACGTGTTGACCTGTACTATTCTAGTTGGATTATTCGGGCAGGTAAATAAGCACTACATCTCTATGGAAACCTTGTCTTTCATCTCTCCTTGTTTTTTCTTCCCCTTCTGTGTAAATGTATGAGGTGTCGCTTAACCTTGGGAGATTCTTAAGAGCGAGAGGAAATTAAGTTGATTTTTCCTGGGGATATTAAGAGACAATTTAAGATATAAGTATTAGCCATTCATGTTCTTTTGATGCTTGGAATCCAATCAATAACTAGATGTGTTGTGGTGTATATGAACCAGTGGAATCCAAGAGAGGGGATGGTCAGCTGACTGCATGTGAAGTGCTTCTCTTTCACCATGAAGATATGGGTATTCCATGGGAAGTTGCAAAGCTTGGTGTTCGCCATGGGATGTGGGGAGCTGTCAAGAAGATCGATCCTGGTTTACGTGCTTACCAGAAGAATAGAGCAGCAGGGTCACCACTCTCCCATGATGCGCTCATGGCTCAGATCAACACTAAAATCAATGTAGACTACTTCAGATCCTTAGAAACTACTGGTGACTCAACCGAAGTAAAAACAGTAGATTCATCTGAGAAACCATTGGGAAGGAACATACCTAAGCTCCTAGTTGTTGGGGGAGCTGTTCTCGTTGCATTTACACTTGACCGGGGCCTCTTGACTAAAGCAGTCATATTTGGAGTGGCTAGAAGATTTGCTAATATTGGGAGGAGATTGTGACTGAGGAACATTGACTGGAATCTGCAATCAATACAAGTTAATTCACTCATTTGTTCAGTGAGCTGCACTTTTGATGGATTGCCACTCGCCTCTCCTAACAAGAAAAGATTTTGTATCCCCTCTGCTATTTTAGTGATGATTCAACTCCAAGAGGTTGTATGTTTTCATCCATTAGAATGGGTAAATCTCACTTGAGGATTTGTCATTGAAACCACAGGCAAATTCAGTTTTTCTTTCACTTTCCTGTAATTTTCCCCTTATTTCGTTATCCATATTTAAGCTGAGGTTGCACATAAAACAAGGAAAATTAAATTATTTAATACAAGGATCTAATGCCCTTGGTATCACAGGTAAATTTAGATTTTCTTTCCCAACCATTTTTATCATTCTTCAATTTGTTTTGTGATTTTAATGGAAAGTTAATATTTTATGCTACACTTGATTCTACCTATTTAATGGTATGGAAAAAAATGTCTCCGGAGAAAAGTGTATTGTATTGATTTAAGGCGCAAGCAAACTTCTTGCAAGAGGATCGTGTCTCATGCAACCAAGTTGTTTCTTACATCTTACTATCAAATACTGGGAAAATTGCCATTGCATGTTAGTATAATTTGTTTCTTTTGCTTCTTTTTACATGTCTCCCTTCTCCTTGTACAGTTAAGCTGTCTCATTTTGTTCAAGAACAAAAGGACAGGATTAATAGAAGAATTAAAGGAAAAGAAAAATGATTAAATGTTACTATAATGGTTTTCAAAACCGGACCAGATCAGATGATAGGACTGGAAAAACCAGGAACTGGTCAACTAATCAACTCTGTTTCACCCTAACGCCAATTTTGTCCAAAACCATTGATTTGGTTAGCAAGTGACCCAGGTGGTTGAACTATTGAACTGTTAACTCAGATAACGGTTTTAGCCTTTTTTTTTTTATTTTTTTAGTCAGAATGGGTTATCAGTTCAAACCGGATGATTTAGCTCAAATGGGGGCTTTTAGCTAAACCCTACATAATTAATTAAGAAGCATATTTGCAACTCTCAAAGGAACCACTCAACCTAAAAGCTTAAGCTCTATTAGGTGAGAACAGTGTTTTCAATTCATCATTGACCTGATTGGTTGAATTGTTTGAGCCATCACCTGGTCAGGGTTGAGTTTAGTTGAGTCAAAACCTGTCAGGTGGTCAAAAAACGTTGACTTCATAAAAAATCGTCCAATTCGGCCATTTCAAATGTTGACCCATTCAACGTGATTATGGGGTCATAGGTTGCACATTCAGTGCATGAAAACTTTCGGAGGTCAAAACTTTGCATTCCGATGTCCAATTGGGGTGATCTTTTTTATTTTGGTAACTTTTCAAAATCTATGCATTCCTTGTTATTTTCACGATAAACCCCCTTTTTTGGCCTAAAAATGAAATTTTTAATATTTTTATAAATAAAAATTTTAAAACTGAATTTTTTTTTCGCTTCATGGGGCTACACAACAGGGGTAGCCCATCCCCTTTCGCTTCATGAGCATTGAATAGATTTTTATTCTCCACCCCATCACGTGAAACCCTATTGAGCTTGAAGCGCGAATAAGTATAGGCCACACATACCTTGTGTTTAAATTTAGTTATAATGAGGACAATGATCAAACATTAGACCACTTGGTCAAACAGTTTCTAATATTATTATGTAAAAAACCATTCAACTAAAAGGATAAGCTATTTTCTATTAGCGGCTAATGTCTAATGTATTCTAGAAATCAAATGGCCAAAAAAGAAAGGTTGAGATGAAGGGAAAAAATGGTTTTGCTCATTGTGACAGTGGATAAAGGTTGTATTTGTTACCTTTGAGTGGATCAATACAAATTGATGAAAAATGTATTGTCACATCATGTTGAATCTTTTCATTAGAAAAGTGCGTACGTGAGGTTGGTCGTTGGAAAAAAAAAAAAAAAAAAACCTTTCACGCAAAGGCAAAATTTATATTAATCAACCAAACATTTGAGGTAGATACATTCAATGACCTTTGGATGCCAGATGGGTCTACTTAGGTTTTAAAAACAAGATGTTAGTAGTATCAACTCCCTTCAGGTTGCGGAAGATGGTCCTTTGCACCATAGGGTTCTGCATATAAGGTTCAAAGTAACTTGGACCCTTCGTCCAACGTCACTTGGAAGCAGTTATCAGTTATGGGCCTTGAAATCTATTCCATAACGAGCTCATCTCTTTTCTTGGAAGTGCATTAATAACCTGCTCCCAACCCAAATGCCAAATCCAAATGGCTCTTAGACAATTTACGTGGAACATTGAAGAAGACTGCCTAACTGGCTATCGCCATCTGGTTTCAAAGCTCTTCTTTCACTCCAGAGTTGATAAATACCCACACTTCACACTGAAAAGATTGGCTCCACAAATGGGATGATACCAACGGCAATATGTTGAGACCCACTCACCTTCACGCTAGCCACTCTAATTATGCGGCTTATCTGGAGAGCGAGAAATCAGTTGACTTTGGAAGGGAAACAATTTCAACCCCAGTCCGTCATTGAAGCCACACACGCAGGCTTTACTGAAACGGGTTCCACTCTTGGACCTAGACCAATTGCTACCGATACTACAGCTCTCATTAGAGATGTGCCCAGATGGAAAAAAAAAAAACCAGTGCCAGATTACGTTAAAATAAAGGTGGACGGAGCAGTTGGTCGTGCTCGTTCAGAGGCAGGTATAATTGTAGGAGATGAAAACGGCTCCTTTCTCCGAGTTCGGATTTGCTGACCACAATACATTGTTGGTCATGTTAATCCAGCCCCACATCCAGAATATGGATGATCACAATACAATCGATGTTCCATATGTGTGGCTGGATGAGCATAACCAGCAATGTGTTGTGATCAACAGATCTCTTCGCAAGAGCAGCACCCCTGGAGGCCTGCCCAACTCACTCTGGATTTGCTACCCACGAGCTGTTTCCACAGAATATCACCACCATGTATTAGGAATATCTACCCAAGAATGATAAAAAGAGATATTTCCAATGCACAGCTGTAATTATTTGTGGGTCGGGATGTGAAAACAGATCTGAGCCCTGTAATTTGGCTGAAACTCGAGCCCTGCTAGAGGCATTGGTGATGACAAATTCCCTTCCCTTCACCTCTGGAACACAGTTATTAAAAGTGATGACAAACCTATTGTTGAGTTTCTGGTACTGGAGCAAAGTGAACGACCGTGGCGCATCAAGAATGTAATTGCGGATTGCATACGCGGCTCTCATCAACTTCGAAAGCGTGTGTGCAGTTACACTCCAAGGTATTGTAATAAAGTAGCTCACGGCTTGTAAAGTAGGCCGTGCCGGCCAGCATGGCCTGAGGCCCGGCAGAGCCCATATACTATCTATCTATTTATCACGGATTCACGGTCCGCTACAGTGTTAATGGCCTGCAAAATGAGTCGTTCCAGCCCAGCATGGCCCACATTATACATCTATATATGATATCTTTGTACTCAATTTCTTTGTCATTTCCCCTTTCATTGCAAATCTTCTTAGTGAATTGTAACTGAAACCATTCTGATTCCAATTCTGGAAGATTCCGATTCAAATTCAGACAATGAACCAAATGGACCCTGAATGATTTAGCCCAAAGGCCTCAAAAAACATGGGTTATATTGCCGCATTTTCCACTTCCAGATTGATGGGACTAGATGGGTTATGTGGACGCATTTTCCACTTCCGGATGTTTCTCACCAAACTGAAGTTTGCCCACCTCTACCCACATAACACCGCACCAGCCGAGTCTGAATCTCCTGCCCACGCAAATTCTACCCATATCTACCCACATAATATCGCAGTTACACATGGATAACATCTCATCCTCCTAAATGGTATTATACAGGAGCAGATATTCCCAATTCACGGGGTGGCAGGTACCTGCCAATTAATTAGCACCAATGATATTCTGAAATCCGGATCTCCTAAGTCCTACCCACAAACTGTTTACAGATACCCAATCGTTCAAACTTCAAATTTTCTAGTACATGCACTATTCTTCAGCTTCTACTCATGGTTACCCAAATATAGGTCCAATGGGAATAACAAAATCAACGTAACCACTGTAACAAGAATAATGAAACATATGACCAATAATTCCTTATGAATTTCCCACAGAGAAACAGATCAATTTCTGTTAAAAGTAATAATCAACAGTAAGTGTAGGGGGCAAGAATATGCCTGGATAAATAATTAAAAGAGCAAACTAATATCAGATAACAAAGAAAAGCTGAGAACATACACCGTCCTTAAATAAGAAAAAGAAAAAGAAAAGCTAATTTTTGGAAATATGAACTTGTATAATCAACCCTACGCTCACACTAACCATGAAGACAGAGCTTGCATAAATGTATGGATAATCAACTATAAAACTCAGACATGGGCGGTGCCTTCTGTAAACTTAGGATCTTCACATCTGTACTTCCCATCAGGGCCAATTCCAAAACCTTTTGGATCTGCAAACACATTCTCTAGTAGCTGGCTGCGTGATGGAAGGGGGCTTTTATCTCCAAACTCCACAGCATCCTCAATCACTTCATCAATCTTCTTTTCTATAGCTTTCAACTCAGCTTCGTTGACCAGATTGTTCTCGATCATGTATTTCTTCAATGCTGTGATGGGGTCTCTTGCAGAATAGCGAGCCTTCTCAGCTATCAAAACAGAATCAAAGGTTGAGGTGTTGGTGGCAAAAAAAATAGCTGCTAAAAGAAAAGCAAGATAAAGGCGATAATTCAAATTCAGTCAAAATGTTGTTAGACTTGGATCAGACTGGACGGTCAGACCATCAGAACTGGGAAACACATTTTCTAGTAGACTTGCTCAAATTCAAGTCATTCATCCCCAAACTATTAGTGATCAGCCACATGAATCTTGTTTTATAGTTCCACTCTGTTAAAGGCAGCATCCTTCTTCAGAAACTTCAGCCAGACACTCTGGAATCCAAGTTCCAGGCACCAGTTACAGCCTACTCCCAAACAATGCAAATCAAGTGGCAGGTATGATTTTGGAACCAGCTACAACCGCAGCTGGGATTAGGGACTTCAGGTATCTTTAGATGCAGGGTCCACAATGGCCAAGAGGCATAGAGGCACTTGGAGCCAGCATTCTCCTCATGAAATTGTGATTCCTCAGCTTCTTCTGCTCAGTTTGGGAAGAGCACAAATACAGATATGTACAGTGCAAATCCTTGTATATGGTATTTACCACGTTTTCGTTTTCCTCTAACAAGTCTTTTTAGAATCCTCAACTTGCATAAAATTGCTTATTTGATGCAAATGATTATAAATAAAAATGATCAAAAACATGATTATAAATATAAAAAAAGCAAGTCTCAACGAAGGAAATTGAAGGGGTCAAGTAGTAGACCTGCAGAATGTATTGTCAACCAGGGAAGAATCAACTGATTGACCAGTCAAACCTTATTTGATATAGTTGAAATTTGATAGCAGTAAAGGACACTTATTGTGCTTACACTGTAGATTTTCAGCTTAATTCAACATGTCAAAGTACCCTAATTAAATGTTTCAAGATGGCTGATTTTTTAGGTTGGCAATTTTCATAATTAGCATTTATAGTAAAATCAAGACTTACAATTTTTAGTAATTTCTGACTCTGCATATAGTAGTTTCAGTAGAACTAGAATGTTATGAAAGTGCCCTAGTTTGAAAAGTTTCTACTTCTTTTACAGTCTAATACAAGTAGGATATAGAATCCAAGTTAGAAGCTGTCTTTGGTCTATAAGGCTATCAACAAGTCTTAGAGAGAGCATCCTTTTTCTGTCTCTACCATAGTCAACAGCTGTAGAAGAAACTATGTTTGTTTCCTCTTCTATTTTCTCTTCTTGTAACACTTGTAGCAGAAGCCTATTGCTGTGTTTCAGAAATATTCTGCTTTATCATTTTACTGGTGTAGCAGGTGCTTCCCACATGCATATGACCAATCCATCTTAGTTGACTCCCCTCGTCTTATAAACAACTAGGATACCTTAGATTTTTTACTAATCCATTCGTTTTTCTCATTGAATCCTTTCAGTCTTTCTACTCATCCATTCACAGCATTCTCAATCTTTGCAACACTCATTTTATACATGTGTTGCTTCTTGCATTCCCAATAACCTACACCAATGAATGCCTACGGAAAATTTGTTAAAAAGTCAACCACTTCCACTAAAAACCAGCAAAGAAAAGAGATAGTTATTACAAATTCGCAATGTTTAGGTGGGTCAGTTAAAACTATGCACTTTATCATTTAAAATATTGCTCAAACATTAATGCAAAACAAATAAGAATGTCAAATCCCATCCATCAAAACCACTCTACAAAATAAAAATAGTAATTCTACACTTCTACAGTGCTTCATCGGAATTTTGCCCAATTAGAAAGGTGACATAAACTGATTGAAGTGATTTTTATAGCTGAAACAAACAAAACATTTCAGAACAGATAGAACATGAGACACAAAAGTCTAATGCTAAAAATTGCAACTCGTTGGGGTAGCATAATAAAATTGTCAAGGAAAAAGACAAGGTTACTCCCTTGGAGATGCAAAAGCAACAAAAGCTAGAAATTTTACTCCCTGTCAAAACCATGGATCAGTGACTTCCTTGGTATTGAAGGAATAAAACTTTAAGGCAATTATCTGTTTCAAAATAAATTATAAAAAAAAAAAAAAAAAAAAAACTTGAAAGCAGTTATAGTAGGCTCGATGAGTTCATTGTCAGACAGTCCTTGGGCTTTGTGGCATCACATAAGGGAGGCAAGGCCATTGATTGCCCAGATGAACTAGCAAGGAACAGGAATAATTAGAGATTCCTCATATTGGGGGATGGACTTGCTGCTGTATCTATTGTGTTTCAAATATCTATTTGGTCAGCTTGATTTTATATTACCATAATTTTCCTCTTCTAGTTATTAGAGGAGTAGATTAGGTAGAATGTCACTGAATTAAAACATAAACCCTACGATGTTAACATTTAGGATCTTAATTGCTATCAATCAATTCCTAATAAGATGAATCAGCAAATGGTCAAACGAGAAACCACATGTATTTCAATTGTACACTTGGACTGAAGAATAATTATTTTTTTCATGCACTGATAAGAAATTATTGGGACCCATCCATCTACTTCTACCGAGCCTTTTGTCTTTTAAATAGCGCATACACCAAGCTAATAACTAGGTCGAGAGACCAATTAACTTCCAACTTTTCTTCCTTGAAAATCATGAATTAGATTCTCGTGGTTCAAGACCAGAATTCACAACGTTAAGAAGATGACGAATTCTATCACAAAAGAAACAGTAAATGGGGCAAAATGCAGAATGACAGAAATACTCAGAAGGAAAGGCATCTAAAGAAAAGGAAAAACAAAATATACTAAGATAACAAAATTCAAAAGCTCACCAGGGTCACGAAGTTCATCCGGATCAGCCAGAGAGTGTCCCCTAAATCTATATGTCTCACACTCCACCAAAGTCGGCCCTTCTCCTCTTCTCGCCCTCGCAATCGCCTCTTTGGCTACCTCCCTCACCTTCAAAACATCCATCCCATCCACATGCACCCCAGGCATCCCGAAAGCTGGTCCCTTCTTCCAAATTTCCGGATCCGAAGTCGCCCTCAGATGAGACATCCCAATTGCCCACAAATTGTTCTCCACGACAAAAACAATTGGCAATTTCCACAACGCAGCCATGTTCAAGCACTCAAAGAACTGGCCGTTGTTACAGGTACCGTCCCCAAAGAAGGCCAAGGTTACACTATCGCAACCCGCCTCTTTGAGAACCTCCCTCCTGTACTTGGAGGTGAAAGCAGCACCTGTGGCGACTGGAATCCCTTCCCCGATGAATGCGAAGCCACCAAGGAGGTTATGCTCTTTGGAAAACATGTGCATGGACCCACCCTGGCCTCGGCAGCAGCCGGTAGTCTTGCCAAATAGTTCACTCATGACAGCACGAGCAGGAACACCTTTGCTGAGGGCGTGAACATGATCCCGGTATGTACTGCAGACATAATCTTCCTGCTTCAAAAGTTTGATAAAGCCGGTCGACACGGCTTCCTGGCCATTGTAGAGGTGGACGAAGCCGAACATTTTACCTCTGTAATACATCTGGGCGCACATGTCCTCGAAAGCTCTTCCAAGAACCATGTCTTCATAGAGTTCTAAGCCTTCCTCCTTGGTGATCAACTGTAAATCACAGAGAATTGTTGAATTAGAGTTTCCAGATCTGCAAAAAATTTGACTGGTTTAAAATTAAGATGTATGCTTTTGGGAAGAGATGGTCGTTACCAGATTGGAGAGAGAGGAGTTAGATTTGAGAGTCTTCTTCTCCTTGACAACATCGGATACGGCGACAATGGTGGATGGACGGTGACAAGAAGAAGGAGATGGTTTCTGAGCATTGAAGCGCAATTTGCTGGCGGAGCCGAGAAAAGAAGAGGGGGATTTGAGGAGATCGAATAAGGGTTTCTCTGGAGATCTGGTGGTGGAAAGCGGCTGGAGGATCTTCATTGCTGGGAAAGCTGAAGACATTGTTGCGCCCTTTGAGTTCTACTACCGGTAAGAAATGTTCTGAAGTGAAGACTGAAGAAGAGAGAGATGAGTATGATGAGAAGGGGGCCGGGCGACGGAGATAGCGATGAAGGGCGGAGAAACCCAAGCCAGGCAGGCAGGGAAAAAGGAATCAAAGGATGATCGCCACGCCGCCTACACGAAGAAGAGAGGCCACTCCCTCACTCATCAACCCCAACCCAACTCTGCCCTGGGTCGCCGTCACCCGCGGGTGACTTACACGTTGTCTGACGTGGCAACAGTTTTTTTCCGAAATTTTCTTAAACTATAGTTAACTCTACTCTTACTCTTTTCGTATTATCTTAAAAGTATTCTCAGTTTTCTAACAATTTTATAAAACCTCCCTCATCGTTAAGTTTCCGTGACACTCCGTCCCATGTGACGACGGAAATAGGGGTGCAAATAGGTCGGATCCGATCCGATTCAGAATCCAATCCGAAATTAGTGGATTCGGATACCCTTTTTCAGACTTCCAAATCCGATCGGATCATGAAATTGGATCCGCTTGGAATTCGAATCATCCCTCGATTCGATCGGAAAATATCTAATCCAATCCGACCCTTCACATATATATAATATTATTATAAAATAACATGTATACCCCATTTTAATATTTTGTTTTAAAATAATATAATATAATTTAATTAATTACATAAGTCTAAAATTGTAAATTTAAAAATAAAAACTAAAAAGTGGAGTCTGAATACCCTAGACTCTCTCTCTCTTCTAACTTCTAAATATTTGAAAGAGTGAAAGTGAGAATAAGGCGAAAAACCCTAGCCATCGCACGCCACTATGTTGCTACCTGTTGCCATCGCCGGTGACCGGTCGTAGATTGCGACTTATTGACTTGCCGTTCGTCTGTTTGGTTCAATCTTGATCATTACTAGTAGTCGGTTGCCTCGCATTCAGCTATTCAAGACTCAACAGTGCCGTTGATAATGTTTCTTCTCCCATCTTCTATTTTTTTTCCCATTCCCTTTTCTACGACTTTTATCATATGGAATAGGTTTAGTCATATAGGTTTGTTCGAGTCAGATTTTGTTTATTATATCTTTAAATTCTACTTTTAACTTTTTTTTGTTTATAATATTTTTTTATTATACTTGTTTATTATATTTTTAAATTCTACTTTAATCCAATTTTTGTATGACAATTTTGTTCTTAATGTTAAATTGAATATCAGAATAGGTTAGTCTGAATATTAAACTGAATATAATATTTGAGCATTTCAGAAAATTTACAGGTTAAATTTGTGCTAGAAGTTTATCTTAAATTTTATGAGGACGAAATCCAATATGCAATCTAGGATAGAAATGGATCAATAATCCCATATGCAAAGGCTGCATTTGGCATTCCTTATTTTAAGAACTTATTTCTTTTTTTTTTTGCAATTAAAATGCTCCTATAAATAATGAGTTTTTAACTGCAAAAAGGAAATAAGTCCTTAAAATAAGCAACGACAAATGCAACTTGAATGTACCTTATTGACCTTTTAAACACCAAGTCCAACAAATTCAATGCAAAGGATCAAAATGTCCCTAGTTGTTCATTAAATTTTCAAAACATGCTATAGCATCTCTTTTCCTTCTTCCTCTCTCCTGTGCCGCTACAAAAACCACCAAGGATGACGATGATGTTTATCTCTGGATTTCAATGCTAAAGAAGGCATCAATTGATTGCAAATGCTGCAAGACAAAGGTAAGGAGCGTTCAACATGTGAACATTTTCTTGCTAATTTGCTGCATTGGAAAAGTTTATATCCATCTCCTCTTCTATTACAAGTTAGGAAGTACTCATGAAATAGAAGACACTAAACTTATAATGTTTCTCTCTTAATCCATCTCCTTTTCCTGGTGAGAAACTTAGAACCAAATAACTCTTCGTTCGCATAAAAAATAAGGGTCCGTTGGGTTCACGAATAGGACCTTAATTAGAATCGGAATCACCTAGTCCTGATGCCTATTTGATTTAATCAAGAACCATAATCAGATTATGATTGTTGTTGTTTGTTTCATTGAGAGTTGGAATTGGGATCAACTGAAAATTTTCAATTTCCTATTAATTTATATATTATTATATTATTATTTTATTAATATTTTATAATATATAATTATTATTTTATTAGTATTTATCATTAATTTATAAATATTTTATTATAATATTATTATTTTGTGAATATTTTATTATTATTATATTGTTATTTCATTATAATTATTATGTTATTACTTTCATAATATTTTATTATTTAATTATTATTATTATTATTATTATTATTATTATTATTATTATTAGCAGTAGTAGTAGTATTAGTATTATTATTATATTTAATAATTAATCTTTTTGTTATTATTAATTTATTACAATTTTATTAATATTAGGATTTTGGGGGCTTTTTGTCATTTGTTCTTTGCTTCTTGATAGACTCTTGAATGTGAATCACATTCCCTATGGGGGTTTGGAATGGCCATTCCCCAAGAATAGGAATCAGAATCCCATTCATGCCAAATAAATAATAGGAATCAAAATGGGCCATTCCAATTCTGAGTCCGGGCACCTAATCTGGAAACCAATGTACCCTAAAAATAAAGAAATGGGGCAAAAAGGAAAAGCACAACCATCTCAATGGCCAACATTGTAATATTCATTGCACAAATGAGACCGGATCTGCTCCTCACATAGGGTGCCTCACACGCACATCCTACCATGCATTGGGAACATTTCACATACTTGTAAGTTATTTTTTCCGGGAGATATTCTCAATGCACGGTGGATGTGCATATGAGGCGCCCAAGTATGAGGACCAGTTCCTGTTCCCGCACAAATGTCTGTTTGTGTGAAAATATGGTCCTCACAACCTATAAGCTACAAAAGCAAACATCTCTCTACTTTTATGAAGAAACGAAAACTGATGTCCCATTCATGAAACTAAATCACATTAGTATTAGTGCTAAGATAACTAGGGATTAAGTGTTGTGACTTTTATGTGGCGGGATTAAGTGTTGCAGAGAAATGGAGAAAAATGGTAATCAGTTGCCAGCAAGGAAAGAAAACAGGAAGAGTGACAGACAGAGAAGAGAAGAGGAGATAAAATTATGAAATGGAGACCGGATCTATTCCTTCACCTGACGCCTTACATGCATCTCACACGTATATCCTACCTTGTATTGGGAATATCTCTTGTACTTATTTATTATTATTAACGGGAGATATTCGTAATGGACGGTAGATGTGCCTGTGAAGCGCCCATCTGTGAGGAACAGATCCCATCACTATGAAATGATTAATGGGCATGTGACGTGAAATGATACTAAAAGTTTTTTTTTTTTTTCTGGCAATAAAAGAAGGTAGCAGACTTCATATTTAACCATAGCAAAATTGTATAGAATTTCCTGGTAGTATTCCTGTACATGCCATATATGCATATGTGCAGCTTGATTTTCCTATCTACTTATATTTATATAAGAAATAAAAGATAAAAGTGATAATAGACTATTAATTTTCAGCCAATGTAGTTCAATCCAGTGATTAGTATCTCTTTACTTTTACCACAAGTGAGAATGGCATCTCCCCATGGTCAGTCCATTCATATGTTCAGTCATAACCCATAACAGTGGGGACCCACCAATTTACAAAGTAAAAATGATAAGTGATAGTTTCTTTAAATCTGAAATTTTAGAATAAATAAAATAGAAATTACCAATGCAGTAAAATTTTGAACAAATTTGTCAAACTCTCTTTCGTCCATTCTCACAAGCCATTTAGTTCCCAATACAGTTGTATATGATGAAAAATATCAAAACAGACCAAGAATACGTACATATTAAGTAAAATGATTATTTTGTTTAAGTAAAAAAGGTTGTAAGCATAAAATAAAATATAAAATATATATTAAAACGAATATACATGTAATAAAGAAGTGCATAAGTTGTCCTGGAAAGAAACCATTGTAACCCAAAATGCATAAAAATCAGGTCTTATCATTGTAGCCCATTGTGTGTGTGTGTGTGGGGGGGGGGGGGGGGGGGGGGGGGGGTACTGGTACTAAAGACAAGCTAATTTCACATCATTTTCATCTCAAATCTATCTGCCCTCTATCCCCGAATGAGCCGAATGAGTAGGAAGTAGGAACCTCTTGGATGTGTGTTATTTTATCTTGGCTGTTAGAGCTTGGTGGTTTGGATTTCGCAGGGGCATGAATCATGATGCCCCAATTCGGAATTTAGTCTTTTTCTAAGGGCTTTTTCCAGGCTTGCATGAAAGCTACAGCTAACCATGTCCCCAATCATTTATATTTTATACCAAATTCTAAGGCTCCATTTGATAAATGCCGATCTAAAAAAGAAAAAAAGCTCCATTTGATAAAAAAGGAAACCAAATCCTGTTCGGGTTACATCCAAGGTTATCTTATTGGAAAAATCAAAGACCCTCAAATTTTAATTTCTGTAAAAAGACTTTGTTGCTAATGGTCCTTTGCCAATTGTGATATAGAGGATTTCTTTTTTTCATCTGCGGGTTTCTCTGGTGATTCCTGCAGAATTATTGAGAGCTCAGAAGTTGATTTTGGAGTCCGATTCTCAGGTGACAATTCAAGCACTGATGGATCAAGTATCAACAGATATCATCGTAGACCTCATCTGTCTCTCTCTTTTATGCAATTTTAGATATTTGTGAAGCTTTTGCTGAAAATATTAACGATGGGATCAGGTTGGGTAGATGAGCGACCCAGTTGGGTCAAGGATACCTTGAAAATGGACTTTTCTTTCTGATTTAAGTAAAACACACACACATGAGGGGGAGGGGGTACTTTATAAAGGAAATGCTGATATTCTAAATAGGACTTTTAACAAGAAAACAACTGAAGATGGGCTGCCTAACTACTGTCCTTAGAGGGTTCAGCCATTAACGCTTGCTATTTATAGTTTCCCATTAATCCATCTCAATATTCACATTTTTTGCACACTTGTTTTTTGGAAACGTTTCTTGATTGCCCAACAATCTTGCTCCAATAAAACATTGTTGGCCTTATAACCATTTAAAAAAAAATAGCCTGAATTATATTTTCCTATTATATAAGACTCTAGATGCACCCCTCCATATTGTCCTGCTCTAATTCCATGGGCAACATGCTCATCAACCTTTCCTTGTTATGGATTATTGAACCAATGTAGTGGAAGAGGCTACTTTGAGATCTCTTAGCCTTCAATCCTAAGTTTAAACTAATTTTCATCAGATTATCATTAAATTTAGGACAAATTTCTTAAACTACCCTTATGGTTTAGCTAATTGATTAACTATACCCTTATTATTTAACTATTGTCTTGCACCACCCCTATTGTTTCTGATAATTGTCATCGCTGTTAAATTCTAACAGAAATAATGAAAAGTCCATTTTACTCTTCCATTAAATCCCACCCATCTTACGCATCATTTTGGGACCCTTCCGATACGCCCCTACAGTGGGTGTATCGGGGGTCTGACCAGTTCAGGGGATGGAGGGGACCTAGACCGACTCCCCTGAAACAGTTTTGAAAAAAAAATAAAAGTAAAAAAACAAGTATTGAAACACCCAATACACCTCTACTAGCGTATCGATATTTTGAACCTTGAATGTAACCCAAATCCCCATCACCTGTTGAACCATCATCTCTATTGTGGCTTCACTGTCTTTTTCCTCTCACTCTAACTTCTAATGAACTCTGCCTCTGAGATGAAAGGTTTTCTAATATTATTTCCACATGTTACTCAAATTCAACAGAAAGCATCTGGCCTGCTTCATCAAGGACCAAATATTGAAACTCCCCCAACTTGGGGCTATTACTATTGATCAAGTCAATGATACGCCCTGCTGAGGGGACAGAGAAGCAAGTATCAAATCGAAAGGGGTTTAGGGTTCTGTTTGGTTTTGTGGAGAATCGTCATCCGAATCTCTCCAATGGCAGGCCTATCCCTCAAATGTGGTTATGTGGAGACTGTGGGGCCCTTCTGAAGTTTCTAAATCAACAGAAGCAATACTAAATCTCATATGCACTACTTGCAGAAACCCTTGCCTATTCAAAACTGAGTGATTTGCATACGCAAAGAACTAGGCACACTGATTTTTTCTGATAAGACAGCTGAACATGTATGGAGTCCTATCCTAAATTTGGAACCGTCGATTTCACAAGTACATGATACATCAAGAACGAAAGTTACAATAAGAAGACAGAGCTGAACTCTGTATGGAGTCCTATCTTAAATTCAGAGATGCTGGAACCCAGGTATAACAGAAACAGAATCCATTGCAATTTCACAGAAGAATCAATGACTTCAAAAAATAAAAATAAAAGTCGAATTTGGATTTGGTTTGCGATCTCCAGTTGTCTAATTAGAGAATTGAAGAATCTTCTTCCCCAACTCCCATATTGTACATTTGCAGTATCCGCAAAATTAATGCCGTCACAGATTACAACCTCAACAACTCAGTTGCATTTCTCCCAATTAATTTTCTAAACCTTTTTACGTGTATTTTCTTAGTTTGACTCTTTACTCAACCAGACAATCCTCATTTCTTATGGATGAATTCGTCTTCATCCGTGTTGTTGGCGACAACTACTGTGAAGGTGTGAAGAGCTCGGTTTGTCACTACTGAAAGGAAGAAGACGAAAGGAGAGGGGGAAAGGGTAAAGTTGAATTTAAAAATAAACTATATCACCTGGTGTCACATGTTTATGGGTTTTGACGGAACATTAACAGATGCTAACAGCAAGAGTAGATCAAAACAGTAAGGATTGTTTAGACAAATGTCAAACAGTAAAGGTACAATTTGTTAATTAGCTAAACAGTATGGGTAATTCAAGAAATTTGCTCTTAAGATTACATTGTATACATTCACTTTTAAGGGTGTTCTTTTTTTGGATTTTGAGAGGGAAAGTTGGTCAATAGAATTTTGATTCCCATTGACCATGAACCCTATGTTCTTTTTTCAGATTAATGTGGGGACCAGGAAAAGTTTATTTTCCTAGATATCACTTACCCAGGTAAGTGATACACATCTGTGGATAAATAACTTTACCACCAGGGGGAAAGTTTCCAATACATGAATGGGACAAAAATGCCCCTTTTAATAATGGATTTTTATGATTAAAATGGTCATTTCCTTTTTTACCTGAAAAATAAAAGAACATGGATAAATACACTTACCCAGGTAAGTGTTTCTAGGAAAAACTTACCCATGTAATCGCATTTACCTGGGTAAGTAACTTACCAAAAAGCGAACGGGGACTTAGTCTTATTTTAAAACCTATTGTTTATAAGGTATTTGCCCATAATCTAATTTTGCATTTAATCCTGAGGTTAATAATGATTTTACAAAATTTTCCTCTATTTTCCCTTGTCATATCTAGCATAAATACAGAAAATTATATCTATGACAAATATTAGCACAAAATAACAAAAAGGATGCAATAACATGGCATCCAAAATATAAATAACCGAAAACCTACAAAATATACATATATACAGAACAAAAAAGGACCCAGAAGAGGGGCAAACACATGGTTAAACGTGGTTGTGTGGCTCTGATAAACTATCATAGGACATGGACAGTTCGCTGGATACCACATACCACTAAATTACTTTTCATTTTTACCTGTGGTTAGTCTTTAGATGATCGTTTTTACCGCTTTGTCCTCTTCTCTGCACTTGTTAAAAAAAAAAAATGAAAAGGAATTAACTTATTATCTAAGATGGCTTGAACTCAAGGACCATAGCATTTTAACTAGGGAATTCTAAGGTTACTCACCAAATATGTTTGACCTCAAAGGGAACCGTAATGTTGATCCTTTCATTTTCAACTCCCTGAATTGTTTGCTTTTACTAGGTTTTTCACCTTTTGGAAGCGTACTGCTACTTTCCCCTGCAAAAATATCCATGCCTTTCTTTACCTTTTCATGATAAATTGCAGGTGGTACAAGTCTCAACTGAGGTAAGTTCTCAAGCTGCACAGATTTCTTGCCCTTCTGAAGATTATTCAAGATTTCGAACTACAACATCCAGGTTTAGAACTAATTAGTATTTAGTAATTAATAGGTTCAAAGTGTCAAGAAAATAAAAACTTAAGAAATGACCAGAAACCTATTTACCCGTGAAATTTGCTGAAGCCCATAGGGCTTCTCTAGTGCCTCAGGCTCATATGGATGTTGAATAATTGTAGTCCCTCGTGCATGTTGAGTTCTTGATAAAGAATTCTTGACCAGTCCACTATCTTCATGGACTGACTTACTTCTTGATTGGCGGCTCTTCTTTTTAGGCATACAAACAGGGCATCCAACTGACGAGCCCACTTCTAATGCTTCATTTTCCTGAAATTCGCACTGGAGATGGGTTGCATGGCCACAATTGAACACTCGAATGCTTGAAGAAGAGGATTCCTTTGAAAGGACATAATTGCACAAACAACATAATAGGCTCTGTGGAGCATAGCCATGAGAAGCTCCTTTCTTAAGCAAGCTCATAGTATAGAAGGTATCATCCTCAATCAAGGATTTAGCAGTGACCTAACATTCAAAAAAAAAGGGAAAAAAAAAAGAAAAAAAACTCAGTCAGTGCTAGAGAGCAAAAGAACATTGAATTTTCTGAAGTAGTGTTGCCTGCACAAGTAGGAAAGTCAATGGTGTGGTCACTGTTTATTTATAAGAGTCAAAGGTCCACAAAAAATAGTGTGCACATATAAATTAGAACAGTATTATCTAAAGTTTGAAGTGAGCAACAGTGGATCATCAATTTGAAGTCAATGACCCAACATATAGGTGGTAAAATTAGTTATCAGAGAGTTGTTACTAGTTAAGGTTTGACAATTGGAAAATGGCAACACACAGTGGCTGGACAACCCACCTCCTCAACCACTGAACTGGCAGCCCAACATGCATATCACATTACCACTATAGGATAAAATGTGGCAATATGGTCTTAACAAACAGAACGAATATGCACACAACAGATCAGGCATGTAGCAACAATTACAAAAGCAGATAGTAATTAGAATCACCAGAATTCTTCTCTCAAAGCCATATGTTCCTAGCATTCCCAATATTGTGAGCTTAAAATCGCCGAACTCTTGGCCACCATTATCAGAGAGAAGTTTAGTCATGATTGTTGGAAGACGTACATATCCAATCATTCCCTCAACAATTTTCCTGATGAACTGAGAAATGACTCTTCGTAAAACATGAGCACCTCTATGGGAATTTGAGATCCTCCACTTATTCATGGAAGCTCCTTTATCCTCTGCTGTACCAAATGATGCTGCTAGTATGCTGACATGATTTCCTCCTTCAGAAGCTGTTTGACTATCATAAGAATCTTTCAGAGGTTCACAAAACCTGTATTAGAAACTTAAATGATTAAGACAACAAGGAAAAGTAAAACATTCAACTAGTAATAGAATGTATAAGTTGGATTTTCAAATAATGAGTGACTAGAAACTACTTGATCTGAAAACAGTAAATACTAGTGCAGTTCTACATTGCATGACTTTGCACATGGAAATTCAATATCCTCAGTGTTGCCAGGATGGATATAATGATTCTTTTCTTAGTTATTTGGCTTGTTTATAGTATTTTTTTATATTTGTTTAATGGGCTCTTATTATGTTTCTTATTTGACCAATGGGCCTCTTTATTTTTTATTCCTTTATGGCTGCTGCCCTAATAAGGGTATTTGCAATTTCATCTCTTATTATACATCAAGTATAAAACATAGTGAGAACTCAATAGAACCCCACAATCTGATTGTGTTTTCTCCTAATTCTTCCCCCTTCTTCTACCTTCTTCTCATGTGGTCTTAGTCCAGCTGGCGACATGAGTAGAGGGGATGCTGGAAGATTTGCTGGTTTTGGTGATTTCTTCGAAAACTAGAAATTACCGCCCAAGTGGAAATCTTGGAGAAGTGCCGAAGAGGCCAAGAGTTAGAAAAGGCCATAGAAGACCTATTAATCACTATTCGCTACAGTTAGGATGGTTTTTATGGTTTGGGTGTGATGCTCAAGGTTTTCTGGGATTCATTTACATCCACATTGAGATCGATCTGGGCAGATTCCCTTTTGAATATTTTTGGAGAGATTGATTGCTTGACCTCTTGTTTTTGGATTATAAAAGAAACCTTGTAGTGGTGAACTCGTATTGGACTGAGGGTGGTTGGTCAGTTTGGCTTGTTTGGATTTCATTTAGTCAATATTGATTGCTTTTGGAGTGGTTTGGCAGCCTTTCCAAAGATCAAGTGGTGGTTCTCTTTAAACCCAACCTTGTGAAAAGCTCCAAGGTAGGTTGTTTTCTAATTAGGTGCACCTCTTCCTTGTTGATTGATCTTACTGATTGTTTTTTGGTTGTGATACATTGTTCTGGTACATGATGGAGATATCTAGAAATGATTGGAAACAGAATACAGCATCCAGGATGGTTTTGGGTGGGAGCTGGAGATCTCCAAAATGGAGGGCTAATCACTCCAAGACTAGATGGTACCATCTGAAATGGGTTTAATTTATGAAAATTGGGATTGGGAGCATGGAAAATTAGGTTATATGATAGAAAGTTCAGTAGAACCTGACGCCAAAGATCCTAGTCACCCCCATTGGATGCAGAAACTTACATAATCATGTCATGGCTACTCAATTCAATGCAGCACACATTAGCAGTAGGGATGTTCGCATTAAATGTCAAACCAACCAAACCGGCCCGAGTTGGTCAGTTTTTCAAAACCACCAGTTGATTTCGGTTTGTATGAAAAAATAAACCAACTCAGTTCGGTTTCAGTTTTCATACATGAAAACCAAAACTGAACCAAACCAAACCGGTACTGTATGTTTATGTAATTAATAATTAGTCCCTACCCCATATAATTAATAATCAGAATGGAATAACTTTCTCTGAATTAGAACAATCATTGATTACCCAAAGAGACCTAAACCAGAAGGAAGTGCCAGCTTCACAACAAGGGAAAGTGACTCCTTCATAGCACCTTCTCTTAACATGGTGGACACAGTAGTGTCCATAGTTAGAGATCAAGAGATGCGTCAGAGCTTATATCCTATGGGAGGTGTAGACAGTATTTCAATGGGGGCAGGAACGGATCAAAGGCAACCGACAGCGTTAGCACCTGACCTTAGAGCTTTGAGTCCCCCAATCGGTACTTGAAATGTGGACGAGACCCCAGAGGAGCAGCCACTAGCAGTAGTTTCGACAAGTGAATGGCCACATACAGGTATGCATTATCAGGGCTTAGGGACATTGAGTAAAGGGGACTTGCAATTGATTCCTAGATGTTGAATTTGGGGAATTTTTAGGGTATCAATGAAGGGCTTAGCCATTGATTCCTAGTCCTTCATTGATACCCTAAAAATTCCCCAAATTCAACATCTTGGATAACACCCACAGAGAAGGGTGGAGTTAAACAAGAAGGAATGCTTCGACGTCATTGTTGAAGTGGACAGATTGCAAGAGGATTCCCATTATCAAGAGAAAATAGAAGGAAAACTAAGGCCAAAATGGAATTTGATAAATTATCATTCCAAGAGGAAATTAAATGGTGGCAGATATCAAAGTGCTAATGGCTGAAGGAGGGTAGTAAAATATCGATTTTTTATCAGTAAAGTGGAATTTATTTATTTATTTAAAAGCAGATTACAGTTACTTTGCTACTCCGCTTCCAGAGTACATTACTTTACAAAAACTCCTATATTACATAGATAAACACCCCTCTGTTTGATACAGCCAGTTACAGTTTTGCCCAAAATAAAGTAGGCCTATCAACTCCCTGTTTTGCTAGAGTATGGCATTCTAAAAAACTGGTAAGATACCAGTTTTTCTCACAAAAATGGAAAATGCAAGGAGAAGAGAGAATTCAATCAAAAAGCTGGTCGTGGAGGGGGAAGTTGTAGAAGATGAGGCAACTTTAGAGGCAGCTGCAAAACGATTTTTCTCTGACCTGAATTAAGAGGATTGGAAGAGGAGGCCAAAGCTGGATGGACTACCATTCAGTGGTTTATCTGAGGAATAGGCAAGATTACTTGAAAGTTTGTTCACTGAACAAAAAGTATGGAAGGCTATCAATGAATTGGAAGGAGACAAATCTCCAGGACCTGACGGTTTACAATGAAATTCTATAAGAGGTTTTGGGGTTTCCTCACGGAAGACATTATGAATGTGTTCACAGAATTTCACTCTTCAGCAGCTTTCGAAAGAAAAGCCTGAATTTTACCTTCATAGCCCTAATACCAAAGAAAAAAGGAACTGAAGATTTAAGGTGTTATCATCCTATCAGTCTTATTGGGAGTGTTTACAAGATTTTATCCAAAATCTTGGCCAAAGGAGTGAAACCAGTTTTGAGCAGCATCATTTCAGACTTCCAAGGAGCTTTCATCGATGGGAGACAGCTGTTGGATGGAATCCTGGTAGCAAAAAAGTTAATAGATGCCCAGATCAGAAATGGAAGAGATGGATTGTTTTGCAAAATGGATTTGGAAAAAGCTTAAGACAATGTCAATTAGGAATTTCTGGACTACATGTTAAGGAGAACAAATTTCAGCTCCAAATGGAGGAATTGGATGAAGGTTTGTGTAACCACTCCTTTTTCTATGTTAATGAATGGTGTGCCCTGTAATCAATTCAAGAGCTCAAGGGGTTTGAAACAAGGTGACCCTTTGTCTCCCTTGTAATTCTTCTGTGTGATGGAAGCTTTAGGTCAGTTGATCTTGACAGCAGCTAGGGGTGGTTTTTTGGAGGGTTTTACAGTGGGGGAGGAAGAGTTAGAGATACCTATCTTACAGTTTGTGGATGATACTCCGTTCTTTTGTAATGCTTCTAGTGATCAATTAGAGTTCTTAATAGCAACCTTGTGGTGGTTTGAGGCAGTTTCAGGGCTGCACCTGAATGTCCATAAAAAGTGAATTGGTGGCAGTAGGAGAGGTTCAAGACTTACAAATTTGGGTGGACTGCCAGGGTTTCAAGGTGGGTAAGCTGCACATAAAATATTTGGGAATGCCTCTAGGAGCTAAATTCAATGCAAAATCTATTTGGGATCCTATAGTAGAGAGGGTGGATAAGAAATCAGCTGCATGGAAGTACAAGTATTTATCAAAAGGGGGGTAAATTCACTTTAATTAAAAGTGTGCTTTCCTCAATCCCAAACTGTTTACTCTACATGTACTCAATGACAGCTAGGATGGCAGCCTTGATTGAAAAAAAAAAAAAGAGAGAATTCTTATGGAAAGGCTGGAAGGACAATAAGAATATTCATTTAGTAAGCTGGGGAAGGGGTCTGCAGGCACAAGAAAAATGGAGGTTTAGGAATCAGAAAGCTGAGAGATCAAAATATTGCTCTTCTTGGCAAGTGGTTTTGGAGGTTTGGGCAGCAGGAGAATAGCTTGTGGAGTAGGGTTGTTAAAGCAAAATATGGTCTAAGGAACGAGGGATGGGAACCAGGTGAAGCAAGTCATTCATACGGTTGCTCAGTATGGAAAGGGATAGAGAAAATCTATACCCAGTTCGGAAATGAAATCAGTTTTCAAGTGGGAAAAGGAACCAGCATCAGATTTTGGAAGTATTACTGGTGTGGAGGTAGTTTATTGAAAGACAAGTTCCCAAAACTGTTCACAGTAGCAGTTGATAAGGAAGAAAAAGTAGCAGACTATTTGCAGCTTTCCGGTGGAAATTGTGCTGGGAATCCCTTATTCAGAAGAGCTTTAAATGACTGAGAAATTGAACCCTTCGCTCTGTCTGCTGCAAAAGCATTATAGTACTAATTTTGATCCAATCAGGGAAGATAGAAGAGTGTGGCTGGGTGGGAAGGATAAGCAGTTTTCTGTCAGTTCTTTCTATACCAAGCTGACTAGGGAAGAAGTTCAGGAGTTTCCTATGAAACTAATCTGGTGCAACCAAATCCCCTCAAAAATTGCCTTTTTCCTATGGTCAGCCTATTCAATAAGATTCTGACAAAGGGCAATCTTTTGAAAAGAGGTGTGGGAATCAATTCCTCAAATTGTGTTCATTGTAACAGAGAGGAGGAGACTGTTGACCACCTGTTTTTACATTGTAATTTCTCTTATAGCATCTCGGTGAAAGTATACAGTTTGTTTGCCTACAAGGGTTGCTGTCTGGTGTCAGTGGAAAGTTTCTTGGAAGGGTGGCACTTACAAGGTCTGAACAAAAGAGAAAAGGTTATTTGGCAAATGATTCCTGGAGCTGTGTGGTGGTCTATTTGGCAGGAGAGAAACTCCAGAATTTTCCAGAACAAGGGCAATCAAGAGGAGGATATTTGGCAAAAAATTGTGGGAAAATTGTTTCCCTGGTCATCAGCTCAGTTTAACTTAGAAAGCTCAGAATTTAATTCCCTTTTTGATTATAGTAAAACTTTTTGTAAATGCCAATGGGATAGTTGCTCAGTCTTTTTGTATGGTTCTCCCTGTTACAGCCTCTAGCTGTACAAGGTTTCTTTTTTTCCTTTTCCTCTAATAAAAATCATACTTTACCTCTTGTTTATCTATCTATCTATCTATATCTATATATATACATTCAGTAGAAAGATGAAAGGGGAAGAGAAGAGAAGGGAAGAAGAATTGGAGAGCTAAAAATCTTCGCCTGGCAGCGTCCCCAATAGCATTTATAAGTAAGTGACAGCAAACATAATAAAATATAAGAAGAATTATAAATATACCCGTGGCACTAACCAGTAATAAAACAAGAAAAATAAGAAAATATTAGCAGGTTAACCACAATTTTTTTTATCAAGAACAAAAAACTTTATTAAAGATATGAAACTATGTGAAGCTTAGGTATAAAGGGGAGGTAAAAAGACTTAACTCCCCATCAAAGAGTACAAGGAAAAAATCAAAATTTATCCCAAAAAATCGAATTCCAATTCACCCCTTGCTTTGCTAACCCATCAGCAAAGAAATTAGCAGTCCTCTTCGCCCAATTGTAATGAACCACCATATCCCTACTCAGCCATTTAAATTTATTCTTCTCATTATTATAACTCCATAAGCTACTGTCTCCCCCTTTTAGCCACCTAATCACCACCTCTGAGTCACCTTCAAGGACCAAACATCTAATGTTCAGCTCCCTTGCTCTTTGTATGCCTTCCTGAGCTGTGAGGATCTCGGCCCTAAGAAAGTCTCCTTCCCCAATTGGGCCTGAAAACATAGCAATAATAGCCCCCACCTCATTCCTAAATACTCCCCCAATCCCAGAAGGCCCTGGGTTCCTTAAACAGCTGCCATCAAAATTCAGTTTTATGAACCCATAAGGAGGAGGGGACCACAAAGGACTACAGCTCCTCTTACAGAGGACAGAGGAAGCTATCTCCTTCCAATTTCCCACCAAATCAGCCACAGAATAATCTGAGAATAGTTCCATAGTTTTCAACCAATGTGCCTAACAGAATTAAATCTAATAAGTTTCCAATGGTTCTTTCCTTATCTGAAAATATTTGTGAGTTTCTTTCTTCCCATAGAGTCCAACACACTGCAGCCCTGATGCTTCTCCACATAGTCTTCCCTCTCTTCTTCGGTCATCTGAAAAAAGGAGGGAAAGAACAAGCTTTGGACACTCCCAAGGGTATCCAAACACACCCAAAAAGGGAAAAGACCCACTCCCAAACTAATTTAGCAACCGAACAAATAACCATAAGGTGGTAACCAGTTTCCCCATCAGCTTTACAAAGAATACATCTATTAGGAAGTAAACAAGAGTTGTGTCTCTTCTTCTAAAGTAGGTCATTTGTGTTAATTCTTTCTAGAAAAGTTTCCTAGCAAAAACTACCAACCTGAGGAGGAATGGATCTACTCCAAATTTCTTTAACCGGGAAAAACCACCTAATGGGATCAAATGGCTGAATTAAAGTCTCAAAAAATGAGGCACAAGAGAAAACACCTGAAGATGAGGGAACCCAAAATCTGGTGTCCTCCTTATTGGGATCCAAGAAAACATTTTCAAGGATAGCTAATAAAGACAAAAGGTGGTCCAGGTCTGCATCCCTAATTGCCCTTCTCAGACCTAGGTTCCACCCAAACCCTGAAGGAGAGTCTGAGGGGCTTAAGAAGGAAGAAATGGGTTCATTTTTCAAATCAGAAAGAGCATACAAAGAGGGAAATTGGTCCATCAAAGGTGAGTCCCCGACCCAAAGTTATTCCCAAAATTTTATTTTATTACCGAAGTTAAGACCATACCTGGTACAAGGGGAAAAAACTGGAAGTAGATTGTGTATGGCTGACCAAGGAGAGGCAAATGTAGTCCTTGCCAAGATTCCAGGTTCCCAACCATTGTTTTCCAACCCATGTATGCTAGCCACAATCTTTGTCCACAACTTGTCTCTTTCCAATGGAAATCTCCATAACCATTTCTACTTGCATAAATCGGATTTTAACATTTTCATAAAAACAAAATGCTACGAATAGTATATAAGCAATCATATTTGTAAAAGGAAAAATAAGAAAAAAAAGGGCTTAGAACTCACCAACAAAGAGGTTTCCACCAACTAGTTGTGTTTCTTTCCCAAACACAGATCTAGGAGAAAATGGCAGAAAATGGCTTAAAACCCACCACAGCAGAATTGCAGCCCGAAAACAGAGAGAAATCAAGAAAAAAAAGGGGGGATTTCACTTGCATGAACCATGAAATCCTCGCTGGTTGCTCACGCATCCACCTCGGTTCACCATTGCTGCCTCTAGTTCGCAAAAATGGAGCAGACGATAGGGTCCTATCATCTTCACGATAGAGAGGGGCAATGTGGATATTTCAAATATTTTTGGGACAGTTTTGTCCCCAAAAACTGAAATAAGTATGTATTTTATAAGCACTTAAAATAAGCAGACCCAAGTCAGCTTATTTTTTAAGCATTTATTCTCAAAATAAGTACTTATTCCTGATTTTTTTGCCAAACATGAATAAGTACTTATTTGCCACTTATTGTGTGGTCCCACCACTTTAAGTACTTATTTGAATTACTTAAAATAGGTGATACCGAAAGCCACTTCTATTATTTACCTATCTTGTATACCATATTTTTAGCCATCAATTTCAATATTAACCCTTCTTTGAATCTCCTTCAACAATAAACGTGTGCACATTCATATCCTTCACTTTTTGAATTCCTTCCATCACTACCTTTCACCCTATAGGAAGCCACCAAACCAATCAGTCCTAAAAATAAAGCCACCACATGATCTAAACACATTTCTGAAAATACCACCAATACATGAAGGACCCAAGTCTCCTCTATTACTCCCATCAAAGTTTAATTTTAGAAATCCAACAGCAGGTGGTGTCCATGATCTAATGATTTTGAGTTTCTTTGATGATGTTGTAGCCACTTGCTACCACTTTCTCAAGATATCATTCATTGGAATTTCCATGAACAAATCATGATTTTTTATCCAATTTGCAACTCTTATACCTTCAATCAAGACTTACTTCTCTCTTTTTAATTAAAGATACTTGCAATTCTCTCTTCCCAAATTGTCCAAATTGCAGCCCTTACACTTCTCCACATAAGTCTTCCTCTCTTCTTTGACCATGCAATGAGTTGGGATCAAAGAAGCTTACATACTGGTTGGAGAATCACCTATAACCAAATAAAGCAAGAAACCAATCCCAAATGCTTAGGTTTAAAATGTCAGTATCAATGGAAATCTTGGTCAAATATAAGAAACATGTCAAAAATGTTGGAAATGTCAAAAATATTGTATAGAATGATATTTTATGAAAATATAAAAGAAGCATAGGCACACCTTTTTAAATTATTATCTTGTTCCAAATCATTAAACAAAGTTTAGAAACTAAGGTTATAGATAAAAATCATACGTTCTGAATTTGCCCTTAAAACCTTAAGATTCAAAGTTTCATGATAGAATAGGTTAAAGCAAAATTTAAACTCATAGAAAATGTAAATGGTTGTAATAGATCAACCAAATAATCTATTACACAAACAAAAACTAATATTTAACTTCATGTTGAAATGAATATTGAACTAGCTCAAAGTGGTAACCATGTAAATTAGTAGGCAATGACATTGTCATTCCACATATCTACAATATTATCGCCAACATATGTTATAATACTATATTTTGTACTCCACATAGTGTTGGTAGTGCTTACTGGGAAATATGTCAATTCCAATAAAATTCCATGCCGCTAACCATGGAAGTGGAAATGGAAATATGTCGTGGAAACTATCTCTTGTATTGAACATGGTGTTGGTAGTGTTCATTGGGGAATATGTCGGTTTTGGTAAAATTTCGTGTCGCTAACCATGGAAATGGAAATATTAGGGAAATTAGGAAAAATTTAAACCAAGAATGCTAGTAGAAAAAGGACAGGAGATTGGTAAAAGAAAGGAAGATTCACCATTTTACTTACAAAGGATGCACCAATGAGGAGATAAGCAAGAATAAGGTGTTGATTTCCTCATCAAAAGACTCCCGCAGAAAAGCTCCTAGCCTAGGTGGAATCAATCTCCCCCATATCTCTTTAATAGGAAAAGGTTGCAATGAAGGCAAAGGGTTCTCTAGAGCCTTGAAGAAGGAAGCAAGGGGGACAAGGTCCAAATTCAACCATCATATTTAAGAGGATCCTAGAACATATCATTAAGAAGGTTTGATCAACCAAGCATGGTCCATTAGTCATCTCCTAAAACCTAGATCCCAAACAAATCCATTTCTTGAATTTGAAGGAATAATGAATTTTGCAACCAGGTCCCCTCTTTAGGAGGAAAGAGAAAATAAAGTAGGGAATTGATCCTTCAAAGGGGTTTGACCCAACCAAATATGTTCCCAAAATTTCATTTGATTGCCTAAGCAAACATCATAACTAAAAAGGAAGGAACTAAGGAAGAATTGCATTGATGGATTTCCAAGGGATTCTCCTTGTAGCCCTAGCGGCAACTTAACATCCCACCTGTCCAAATAAATGTTGTGAATCACTTTCTTTTATCAATAACGGAAACTTTTAATAAAGAATTAATAGAAAAGGTATAGAAGAAGCAAAGGGAGGAGTAAAATCCCCTAACCCTCCCCAGGAAAAACAAAAAACAGAATCACAATACAGCCAAGAATATTTGATCCCTTCACACCCCTTGTTTAGCAAGAACATCCGCAAAAGAGTTAGCACTTCTTTTAACCCACTGCAGCTGAATCTCTAGATTCTGAGATAGCCAATTGAACTTTCTTTTTCATTGGCAAACTTCCATAATACAATTTCCTCCTTTTGCAACCAACCTATAACCACTTTTGAGTCTCCTTCAACAATTAAATTTATGATATTCAACTCTAAGTAAATTCCCTACACCAATTGGACCTGAAAACATTGCATAGCCTTCCCTTCCTCATCTCTGAATGTTCCTCCAATGCCTGAGGGTCTCAGATTACATTCACTACTTCCACCAAAGTTCAACTTAATAAAATAAGAAGCTGGTGGAAACCACAATGGACACTAATACTGACTACTTCAATTATGTCCTCCTCGCTCCTCTCCTTTCTAGAAAATATGCATGAGTTCCTTTTTTCCCAAATTGTCCAACAAATGGCAGCTCTAACACACCTCCATATTATTCTGCCCCTCTCTCATGCCACCTAACAAAGGAAGAAGTAAACAGACCTTGTACACTTGGCAGGAGTGTCCAACTACAACCAAACAAAGAGAGAAACCAATTCCAAATAACTGAACCAAAAGGGTAGGAGATTAATAAGCGGTAGCAGCTCTCACTATTAGCTTTAGAGAGGATACACCAATTGGGGGATAAGCACCAAGTTGATCTCTTTCTTTGGAGAAAATCGTGTTGCACCTTTCCAAGACAACTTCCCAGCAGAGCTCCAACACTGGGAGAAATCAGTTTACCCCAAACCTCCAATATAGGAAAATCTTGTCCAACACTATCAAGGGACTGCACTAGAGCTTTGAAAAAAGATGCACAAGAAAACACACCAAAAGAATTTAAGGTCCGAACCCTACTATCCTCCCCAAGGGATCAATAATCACCCCACTCAAAATCTGAATCAAAGCCGATGCATTCTCAGCTTCCGAATCCCTGAGACCCCTTCTAAATCCAAAATCCCAATCATACCTAAAACTAGAGTCAGATGAGACCAAAAAGGTTGGAACCGCCTCCTAGTCCTTCTTAAACAAGGAAAGGGAAACAAGTAAATGTTCCTTCAAAGGCACATCTCCCACCCAAAAATGTTCTCAAAATTTTACAGAATTCCCAAAACAAATGCCATACCTGATAAAAGCAAGAAGGGAAGTAGGATGACATGAATGGATCTCCAAGAAGAAGCTCTTGTAGCCCTTGCCAAAACTCCCGCATCCCACCCATCAGCCGCTTGCCCATGAATACTCAAGACTACCTTAACCCATAACTTATCTCTATCCTCTTTCATTTTTTTTTTGTTGATCAACAAGAAATTTGGATTTTTTGGTCTAGGAATCCATTGTAACGATTGGTTAGTCGATTTCCTCAACTCTCCCAATGTCTGAGTCTGGTTTGAGGACTAAGATACACTCTTGCTATTGTCTGCCACCGCACCCTTCATCTCAACAATCATGTGACTACTAAAGGAGTCACTTTATGATAAAGCCTATCTCTCTCCCTAGGCAATCTCCATAATCACTTACCCAAAAGTGTCACAATTCCCTTCTCAATCTTTCCAACTCTTAACACACCTTGACCTTTATTTTTACAAAACACATCCCATTTGAATAGGTGGAACTTTTTCACATTTCTTAGGACCCATAAAAAAGTCCCTCAGTTTTTTTTTTCAATCTCCTTGCCCACTTTTTGAGAAATCTTAAACATCAACAAAAAATAAAGAGGAAGTTTAGACAAGGTGGCCTTAATCAAAGTTATTCTGCACCCCCCCCCCCGCCCCAAGAATATGTACCTTCTCTTCAACACAAGTTATCTCTTAGAAAACCTCTCTAATACCGGACTTCAAAAAGAGTGATCCCTAGGGTTCACCCCTAGTGGCAATCCAAGATATTTCATTGGCCAAGTGAAGATTGAGCAATCTATGATACTTGCATACTCCCTTAACACCCTCTCATCTAGATTGATTCCCGCAATACAACCTTTGTCAAGATTAATTTTCAAGTTCGAAATCTGTTCAAAGAGTTGCACAAGTCTCAAATTCCTAATCCATTGATCTTCTCCAAAACAGAACAAAATGATATCATCTACAAATTTCAAATGCATAATCACCACTCTGTCTTTCTCCACTCTTCATCCTTGTGATCAGCTTACTAATATCTGCATAATCACCCTCAACTCCCTTACCAGACTCTTTATCACTCTTAGTTCTAGTACCTTCACGGTCCTTGATCACAATTCAATAAACAGCTCACTATAATGCAGAATTCCTTATGCCAAAAAATTGCCGAAGTTAAGAAAACCTGCCAATCTGAGAACATAAAGTAAAGCCATCAGTTCAGCTTTCAAAGCCTCACTGCATCCTATTGGGCCCGTTATAATGCAACAACAAACCAATATGCATCCCTTTACCCCACCAATTACCAATGCCCACTCTTCCAACTCTTCCTGTAAGGCTGTAACTAACAACATTCAATTTGAGCTGATTTGAGATAGCCACTGCTAAAGATAATTTGTAGCTATTCTTGCAGATGTAGAATTAGTTATTTGATGCAAAACCCTCACAATGACCTCGAGGAAAACAGCAAAGAAGGGCAAAGTTTTTTCTGGGTCGGGTGATTTCTCATCACCTCTTTTGTACCTTTTTTTCTTGAATAAATTTTATTTTTTATTTATCTTCAAACAAAAAAAAAATTATCTATCAACCACTTGGACCATGACATTTTCCATTAGTGCCTCCTTTGAGTGGGATTGTTCCAAGAATATTCTTGCATTTTCTTCCTACACCCAAATTACAGCCACCTTAGAACACTTTCATAAGATTCTTCCACTTGCTTTTGGTAGTTAAATTAATGAATCTTCAAATACCCTGTCCACATTATCTGGAGGACCCACCTACATCCAAACAAAGAGAATAATGCTGGATGTGAAGGAATAGAAGAATAACAAGTGCAACGCAGTCTCACTACTTGCTCTAAAAAGAAGGCACTTATGGGGGAGGAAAACACCAGCCTGGCCTTCTTCATAGCATACCTCAAGTATGGATCTTCAAATGAAGTATTGAACCCACTTCGCCAATTTCATGCTTACAGATGATATCTTCATCTATTCAACAGATTTACTTTATTTACCACTTAATAATAACATATCCAGTCAATCTACTTTTTGCTTTCAACACAGTTGACTTGAGATGCCAAAAAATAACCAAGTAAATTTGTACTTTCTTCAATTGGTAACATTTACTTTTTATGGAAAAATGTGCAGAATTTACAATGATACTGTAAATTTGTATTATTTTATAAGTGTAAATTCGTACTTTTTTGCCTTCCCTGGCTCCCTCTATCATTGTTTACATCTTTTTTCCTGATAATTATCATTGTTAACATCTATTACAACCAATTTTCATTTGAAACCCCCACAGTACATTTCCTCCCTTCTTGCCCCTTGTTTTGCAAATGGATCATCAGCCATGCAGTTTGATGATCTAGATATCCATCCAATCAAGATGACCATCTCCTTTGCTTCATTCTTGATTTCCCTCAAGGTGTGCTGGTATTGCCAAGTTCCTTGCCAACATTTCTTGGCAAGCCCACCATTATTCCAGAGTCATCTTTCACATTTATGTTTCTCATATTCAACTTTTTTTTATCAGCAACACAAAAAGATTCATTAGATCATCAGAATGTGTACAACAAGTTGTGAGTAGACTTAAAGTCCACCTAAACCCCACTCATTACAATACAGACCCAAGCTTAACCCAACAAAGAAATTCATTAGTTACAAGCAAGCCCCAAAAGGATCCGAGGGATATCCAACTAGCTACAACGTAGCCCACAACATAGATTGCCTTTGGACTCCTTGCTTAGCTAGACCATCAGCTATGCTATTAGCTGACCTCCTAATCCATCTTATGTGAATTTCCATGTCTTTAGAAGCCTGCTTAAAGTGCCTGAACTCATTTCTTTAATCTCCAGATTGCTCCTTCCTCTTTTTTGAGCCAGTTTACAACGACTTTTGAGTCCCCTTCAATAATCAACCTGTCAATCCCCAACTCTTTAGCTTTCTCAACACCAAACACTGCTGCCTTCAATTCTGAATTCACCACATCACCATACTGGGTAGGGCCTGAGAACATGGCAATGAATAATGATATTTCCATTCTCCTCCCTTATTACCCCACCAATTCCCGATGGGCCAGGGTTTCCCAAACAGCTCCCATCAAAGTTTAGAGTCACTAAACCAAAAATCTAGTTTTATACTTCTTAAACGTCTATTGAGTGATTAATTCTTAAAATTCCTTAAATAACAACTTTGGCTTAAGCTGAATATTTTTTAAATGATTTCAGAATTTCAAGTAGCTCAAATCTATACTCTGCAATCTGCATTCTCATCAGATGGCAGATTCTTTCAGAAAGGGAATTTAAAAGAGTCAATAATAACATGCAATTATCATATAAGGATCTCTATTCATAAAGAGTTCATCATATAAGTTGAAAATTTTGAAATACTCCTAAATGATCTGGATAACCAATCAATCCAACTAGAAAACTCCGTATTGCTTGTACAAAACCGTTCATATAGAATATCAGAAGATATAATCCTAAAAAATTAACAAAATAAAAAACTGTTGTGATTCAATGATCAAATGTCTTAATGAAACATGCAACTGATGCTAAATTTCTATAGAAAATTAAACACATTAAAGGACACACAGGTGATAACTATTAAACTTACGAATCAAGTAGATGGAACCAGAGAGACTCTGACTCGTTAGGGTCCAACCGCTGGGTATTCCGTTGGCATAACCCAATAGAAGTTTGCAATATATCATGTATGGCATCTACCTGAATAACAGTGGTAATACATGAAACATGATTAGATAATCACCCATAAAGTATAACCAATCTTTCCAGTATAAAAGGTCAAGTTTATAAACCTCCTCCATCCTTAAAACAAAGTTGAGCTGTTCTATCTCAGTAGTCCTACTTAAAGGTATATCAGAAATTATTCTTTCTACAGCAGCATCTAGTATGGTAAACTTTTCATCGAGGCCAGAAAGAGTAAGTAATAATGCACTCCCAACATCACCAACTCTTTCCAGCAAGAAAGCAGCAGCATCTATAACCCCATATTCCTGGCATAGGCGTAAACAATGTTCCACCCTATAGCTTTCAAAAGTCCCCAAAAATTTGAGAACTGATTGGCGTTCATACTGGCATAAGAGCTGCACAGGAAAAAATGCATGCATATGAAAAGCAGTAACGCTATACTTATAATTCACGGTTCTCAGATGCATTAAAAGATAAGAAAAAGAAACTCAGGAATACCATAGAAATTAGAGTGGCAGGAGAACCATTTGAAAAATTGAATCCTACTAGATAAGATGAGTCAACATTGCAACACATCACAATACTGACAAGCCACTAAGCAGATATTTACACTTTTAAACCATTTTCCAGAAACAACAATCTGATGATAGATGCAGATACTTTTGATAGATAATATAGTCCAAGAACCAAAAATAATAAGTTCAAACCACACAATTAGTAATCCAGAACAGAGTTCAATTTTTTTATCAACCAAAACAGAATGAAATATGCAGAAGACTAGTTGGAAGTCTGAAGCAAAGAAGACAAGATACACTAAGTTGTTTGCAGAACATGAGTTATTCCATTATAGATCATAACAAAAGTTGGGGTTGGGAAGACTAACAATGACAATCACAACAAACAAACCCAATTATAATAAGGAATTCAAATTCCAATTTAAAGTACCCGAAAACAAAATATAAATCCCATACATATAAGACAACTATTCAATTGTTAATCATATCCCCAACTCAGGAAATGCTAACCTCAAGATAAAGTTCAATCATTTCATCAGTCACATGGACTGGATTTTGACGTAGAAGCTTTGGGAAATCAGAAATCCTTGCCAAGTAAGCCTCATGTCCATTGGTATGGTCCTTCAACCTTTTTCCACATGAAACATCTAGGTTATCTCCTTTCTCCAAAGAAGAAAAGTTGAGTGTGCCAGCCAAATGAATCTCAATGATTGTTTTTAAATAAAGGAACAGGCTTTTTGGATGAGATCGAAGTCCAGCCAAGATTTGATGATATTCTTTATTGAAATGTTCAATGACCAAAAAGAATGCTCCTTCTCTGCAGTAGGCAACAAGAAAAGTGTGATGTTATGAGTTAAGATACAAGTTATGGAATAACAATGGATAAAAAGAAATAGCACTCACAGAATTCACCTGCTCAAGTTAATCAGATCAGGAATTCGAGAGATTACTGCCGACTGAAATTGAGTAGATTCAGTATCCCTCAGCAGTCGTAACATGTCATTGATAAAAGAAAAGGCATGGATGGGTTCATCAGTATCTTTCAAATAGCTATCTAAAGCTGCAATATACTGACCTCTCCTAGCATGTATTAAACCACATACCTGTATATTGTCATACAAATCAATCTTTTAGAATGATGATGAATTATTCTCATGAAGTGCCACTGAGTAAAAAACAATACAATATAGGATCTTTTACAATTCTAAGGCATTTGAAAATGATAATGTATTAGCAAACTATGTGAAAAAATGTTAAACTAACACTTGACATGGAGAAATATACCTGGTGAAATTCTGCTTTCTCACAGAGATGTAAAACATATGATGAATCCCAGTCTGTCTCAGGCACCACTTTCAAAAGAGCAATAACCTGTTTCTCTCTTCTTTTCAAGGTTTCAGTTTTCTGATGGTGAACGTTCAGTAAGAGACTACTCTCTGATGTCAAGTATTCTAAGATATGACTCAGTACACTTTTTGAAACAGTAGCCTGTTTACATGCAACAAAGTAAGCAATGAACTCGAGCAGATGAGCCATATCCTTCTTTGAAGGCCATATTTCTGGGTAACCTGTGTCATCAATGCCAGAAGATCTTACTACTTCAGATATTTCCAAATCAAGAATATGAATAAGGGTGTCTACTGTGTTTTGGACCATTAAATCCAGACTTTCTATCTTTGGATCATTTTCTTTGACATCCTCCAAGTTAGTATCTGATCCATGGAAAGAATGGTCAGATCTAGGAACTTCTTCTTCCAAGAAAGCACAACTAATAACTTGTAAAGTTGCTTCAGTATCCAATAATAAGAGAGGATAGAGATTTGGGCAAGTTCCAGTAGATGATTTTGTGCCTGCTACAACTTCTGAATTCAAGTCATTAGAATCCTCTATGAGGAATTGCATAAGTTCTGCCCTAAGTGATGGTAGGCGGGTGGGAGGAATGGAACCATGTCCTGCAAAGCATATATTTAATGCTTTAGTGCCTTATCTTTAGGAGTTTCATTGTATTCCTAGACAAGTACTGAGTTTCCAATTTATACAGAAGACAAAACCTCAAAAACATTTTAAAGTGATGCAGGTTCATTTCAACCACCAAGAAAGCACATCTGAGTATTTTCTAATCATTTGATTACAAGATTACGAGTATAAAGCCATGGAAAGCTTCTGATGTTGCAATTTCTGATATGAACTAAGTAACATGTAAAAGTCAAACATTGTGAAAATATATATATATATATATATATATATATATATATATATATATGTTCTATAAGTTGACCTTGTTTCACGGGGGTAGTTCTACAGTGGAAGAAACCTGTGCAGCGTCCAAACCAAGGTAGGTCAGAACAAGCCTTTATGCACTTAGAGGCCAGGAGTTGCCTGATGGGATGGCTCCACCAAAGTCAGTAGCACTGGATCATGACCTCAAGTCCAATGGCCGGGGCACTCTCCTGGCTCAGACCGATCCATGGGAGGCTCCGCTTACGTACTAAAAGGGGACAACCATAATGCAAGGCGACTATGCGCCGATGAGGTGACTTGGCACCAATGTGATGGGTCTCCTGAATGCCAATGATGACAGGCACCTATGTGCCATGATGATAGGCAACCACTTGGGCCGAAACACACCCGTGCGCTAGGGGCAACGGGATAGCTCACTCAGTTTGGGCAAGGGGCTGGCGTGGTGAAGGGTCATGCTTGAGCCAAGCCCGCATGCCAAGCCTCCCTTGAGTATCGGTAGCGCAGTGCCAGTCCAACACTGTCCCCATGAGCAAGTGTGCGCCCATGAGGAACCCTGGTAGCCATGCTAGCCGTTAACCAGGGCCACCCCGCAAGGGGATGATGGTCTAGGAGTGCCAAGGTTAGGCACCCAAGGAGGTCGACCACCCCTCCTCAAAGAGTACGTTAAGCTTTTGGTGGTCTGCCTGAAGATGACATCAGTTCTCCCAAAAATCTTACAGGTGAAAATGACGATCATGTCCCTAACGTAAGTCTGCCAAGCATAGGCAAGGCTAAGCCTGTGTTGAACCGTCACACTTGTGCAAGGTTAGGGAAGATCCCATGGACAAACTTAGTTTTGATATCATTTTTAAGCAATAACCACAAATCATTAAGCTTCACATGTTTGATGTAACCAGCCTTAAATATCATATAGTTAACAACTTGGTCAAGGTAATGACAATTTTGTTCCCCAATAGTAGGAGAATTTCTGTTTGCATGCATAAGCATCATTCAGATGCAGTACATGAAGAATAACTACGCAACTACTAGATGACTAACATAGCCTCTAAGTGGCTATCACCTTGCATGTGTTCTCTTTGCAACAACTCTCATGGTTTGGCTAATCATCAACTCTTAATCTCCAGTACATATGCTTTGGGAATATGGCAAGTTGGCAACATTTTTCCTCTATTTGAGTGAGATGGACACTCGGGAGCTGGCAGCCACAAGGTCTCAGCAAAGAAAGGGCTGTTATGTAGATGATTGCAAACATAAAGATGTTTGAGAATAGTAGCCCTTTGCTCAATTTGGGAAGAAAGAAATGTTATAACTCTTAAAGAACAAAAACAAAGATAAGAAGATTCTGATAAAATTTATTGCAAGCAAGGTGGCCCACTTGGTATGTATGAGCATGGTTTAAAATGTCCTTAAATTCCCTAAAATTTCCACAACATATTTCCATTTGCATGGGTAGCAACACAAAATGGAATCAACATATTCCCCAATGAACACTACTTGCACTATGTGGAGTACAAGAGATAGTTTCCACAACATATTTCCATTTAAACTTCCATAGGTAGCAAAATAAAATTTTACTGGAATCGACGTATTCCCCAATGAACACTACCAGCACTATAAAGAGTATAATAGATAGAATTATAACATAAGTTGGTGACAATATTGGAGATATGTGGAGTAACAATGTTATTGCCTGCCTCCTAACTTACATGATACCACTTTGAGCCAGCACAACATTCATTTGTCATTTCAAACATGAAGTTAAATATTAGTTTTTTTTATGTAATAGATTTTTTTTGGTATCTTCTGATGGGCTACACAATGGGGGGTAGCCCATCCCCCAATCCAAGTGCAGGCGGGATTTGATCCCAAGTCTCCACTATGACCAGCAGGAAACCTTAACAACCAGCTGGCTGGCACCTTGTGTGGGTAATAGATTATTTGCTTGATCTATTACAACCATTTACATTTTTTATGAGCTTAAATGTTGCTTTAACTCATTCTATCATGAAACCTTGAATCTTAAGGTTTAAAGGACAACCCTCCAAACATATTCCTTTCTCTATAACCTTAGCTTCTTAGCTTTGTTTAATGATTTGGAACAGGATAATAATTTAAAAAGGCATGTCCATGCATCTTTTATCATTTTATATTTTTGCATATTTTACAATGTTTCTACCATGCCTATAATTTTACAATATTTCCAACGACATTTCTGACATTTCCAACATGTTTCCTACATTTGGACGACCGACATTTCCACCGCACTGACATTTTAAACCTTGATCAGAAATTTGGGGAAGCTTGGAATTTGGGGTATTGGATACTAGAGAGATTTGAGGGACCAAGTTAGGAATTGATTGTCATGTGATAGTGAATAGGATTGGGTGGTGTTATGCACTTATACTAAAGAGAGCATCATGCAGTTTGGGGGGCCTGTAGGAAGTTAAACATTTCTGGTGTTGTGGGAAAAAGGAGTTGAGTTTATGTGTTCGGCAAGGTGGAGTAAAAATTGAGTGGTGATTTTTTTATTGGGGAGAGGTTTTTGAGTAGTGATATGATAGCTGCTAGGAAGTGCTTTCTTATTACCTATCTCCATGTAATACTCTTTAATACTTTAATAAAACTTTATCTTTATTATCAAAAACAAAAACAAAAAAAAAAATCCACTAGGAGCCTCAGGATTTGGAAGAGCTGATAAAAACAAGGAAACATTCGGCCTATTTCTATTCAAGGCCATTATGACTTCTCATGTGAAGAACAGTAGCTCATTACATCTTCATGTAAAGAACCCTTTATGACTTCTCAAAAAGATTCTTGAAAACAAGGGATCAGAACTTGGACTCTGAAACCCTAAAACTGGCTTTTCCTTGAAAATGAGTCAATTTACAAGATGTACCAAAAAATACCTATTTTACAACCCATGCTTCTGGTAAAAGAAGGCAATGCTGCCTCATAGGAGGAATTCTACATAATAACGAGTCAAATCACCATTTGTAAAGCATCAGCAATCGGGATGGAAGAATGTTGAGCAGCTCAGAACACAATACTCAATTCAGAACCAATTCAAGGCCAAAGAATCATTCTTGGAGAAATTCTAAAAGGGGTGGAGGTAACCCCAGGTGCAGTATGCACATTGTGGAAAATCAGATCCATGATTGAAAGTATAAGGTTAATTGCTTTTCAGGCTCCAATTATTGCACATATATCATGAGGTGAGCAATGTTGTGGTCAATTTTCTTTTTAATGAAAACACCATAACCACCCAAACGGAATAACTTGGATAAGCTCCACCTTTTAAAGTCTGACAAAGATTGTTGTATTTTAATAGGTGTTACCCTTGTTTTTAGGATGAGAAAACCAATACAGTTAAAGTAAAGGAACTGAACATCCACTTATCTACATTATTGAATAAGAACCTCTAGGAGCATATTGCCAAGATTTCCTTCTGAAAATTTGGAAAGATGAAAATAAATAAAGTATTATTTCTCATTTTCATATGCAAATAAAGCAGAACTTTACTTCCACAAACTTTACTAAATATAATCCCCTGCATACCTGGAGGAAAAGCAAGACCCGAAAAGCAATACTTCAGATAAACAAGAATTCTGTACCTGCTTACAAATTCAAAAAAAAAAAAAAAAACACTTTAAGGAGTGCAATAGAAAATCAACATTATGAAAAATGAAATTAAAATGAAGTATGAAAAGTAGAAATAACAAGTCCATTTATTGTAGTTACGGTAAAATCTTGCTATCCAAGTGATATATAAAATCAATGCGGCCCCTAAATAAATTTCCATGATACCCATTTTTTAGTTATTTACAGCAATGAAAGTGTTTGAAAAAGGTCAAGAAGAAAACGAAAAAGGTTCAACAAAAAAGAGAAAAAATGGAACACCATCAAACAAAAAAAAAAAACAATTACCTGTTTCAGATTCAAGCACCATGCATCAAGAAGAAATATTGACATGATAAAAGCATAAGATTTAAGAGGAGAAAAATAGGGGAAAATAATATAGTGCTCAATGCCAAAATCTACTGTTTCTTGTAGATATGCAACAGATTTAAGCTGCATACCCAATAGCAACTGCATCATCTCCTTGGCTATTTCGCAGAACCTGCAAGAGCTCCTCCAAAGGTGCCTTGAAATCATCTAAACCTCGATTGAAAAGATATATTAAGGCACCATATAATCCATGCTCCTGGCATAACCTAACTACCTACGAGATAAAACAAATAGATGAGAAGGAAAAAAAAAAAAACACCAGAGAAGAGGGCCAAGCAATCAATTGTCACTCAACATCCTACTTCCTAAAACAGAGGAAAGAAAGAGCACCTGATTGAAGTCCAAGGAAGAAATGTCCATATGAAGAACACATTGTTCAACTCGTTGCAACCATCCTTTTTCACTGTAGTGCTCTACCAATGCTTGCATAATCTACAAAATAAATTAAAACACAAAAGAGTATAAGAGATTATTGTATTCCAATTTACCTGCCATCAAGGCAACTAACTAACCATAAGCTATACCTCAGGAGGTAGACACCCAAGCATGTCCTTCAATATATATGGCTCCAAGAGCTCCAAAAATGTACCTAGTGCCATTGAAAGGTCATAAGCAGACAAAAAATTAAGTATTTTAGAACCATAGGCAATTATGTAATATGATCTAGATGATATAGTTGTATCTAATACATTAGCTGTTCCAACATAAAGTATGCTTAAAATATGAGTATATATGAAACAAACATTAATACATATAAAAAAAAAAAACATTAAAAGATTGCAAAATTCTCTTGCTGAACTCTACAGGAATAAGTTTACAATGGATAGGCTCGACCCTAATTTATTTACAATGGACAAGCTCCACCCCCCCCCAAGTCTATTCTTCAGTTCTGCCTAATGTGATAGTACGCCCCAACTATCATTTATGTTAAGAGAATTTATTTACAATGGACAAGCTCCACCCTAATTTATTTACATACATGATCAATCCACTTAGGATTTTTATAAAAGTGGTTCAACCCACAAATAGGGATTCTAACTCTCATGGAAGAATCCATCACATTGCTTTCATTGACACAGTTTGTCCTTCCTTAAGCCACACCCCTACTTTAACTTCTTTTTCTAATTGAAACCCCATCCCCATCATTACTCCCTCTTGACTGTTTGAACCCTCCCCCCACCCTCTTCTTGCAAACAAATTCCAAGTTTTTTTGGCAATTCTCACCATTCATCACCAGAGATTTCTACATTTATCAGAAATTTTGACCCAGTAAACCTTTCTAGGTCAAATTGCATAGCCCTATTGACTATAGTATAATTTTATCCATCTTCCCTGTGCTTATCCATGTTAGAGCAGTTCAAATGACACATAGTTGAATCGGATGTGTAACTTCACCTGTTCAAAAAAGAACAAATTATATTAACTCAAAATAGTGTGAAAGGAGGTTATGTCCCTCACAAACAAGAGAAATACAAATAGAAGCAAGGAGAAAAGGAGAAATTACAACAAGATAAGATACAAGCAATGTACAATATAAACATGGTCCCATCATCCCATATCTCTAAATCCCCCCTCAAACTAATGTTGGGAAAAAAACATTAGTTTGTCATTGAGAAATTGATGGCGAGCATGTGTCAGAGCTTTCATAATGAAATCAGCCAGTTGAAGACCAAAAGACGCATGAGGAAGGATAATATGGCCTATAAGGTAAAGATCCCTAATGAAGTGGCAATCAACCTCAATACGTTTTGTTCTTTCATATAATATTGGGTTTAAGGCAATCTTGATTGCATCGTATTATCTGCTTAGAAAGGGATAAGAGAAGAATAAGAAAGACTAATGTCATTCAAGAGGGCACGGAGCCACACCATTTCACTACAAGTTAAGGGCATTGTGCGGTACTTTGCCTCGATAGATTATTAGAGACAATTTGTTGTTTCTTACACTTTCATGATATTAAGGAATGTCCAAAAAAACACACCACTCCATAGTAGAGCATCTAGTGTCAGAGCACCTAGCCCAATCAACATCAACATAGGCCTTGAAAGTGAATGGGAAGGATGAAGAAAAGAAGAGGCCAGGGTCCCTTGAATATAACGGACAATCCAATGAATTACTAACATATGAGGCTTCCACAGGGTAGAAACAAACTAACTGAACTGCATATGAAATGTTCGGTTGAGTCATTGTAAGGTATATCAGACTACCAACCAGATGTCGTTAAGAGGTAGCATCAGCAAGGAGCTTGCTATATTCCTTAGAGAGCTTATGATTAAGTTCAAAAGGTGTATCAACCTGTTTAGCATCCATCAAAGAGGTTGGTTTCACTAAATCAATAGCATATTGTTGATTGACAAAGTGTAGGTACATAGTGGTCACTAAGACCATCAGAGTACAGAGGGTGTCAAATGAAGACTATACGGATGCCTGCGATGAATCCATAACCCATTACGCGTTTGCAATGAGTTCATAACCCATCGCAAATCTGTGATGAGTTCATACTCGAAACAGGTAACGATAAACTTCGGCTAGCGTGATCCGCAATGAACCTTAGACAAATATAAACCTACGATAAAGCCGATCACACATACATCTTTAAATTACCCGTGTGGGTTTAATAAAAGCGCGCCCACCGAACAACGACGTCACCCGCACCACGTCAGTACAAAAGGGCCACAAAAGAAATAGCGTACGTAGAGGATCTTAAGGGAAAGAAAACCCTATCTTCAAAGGATCTCACTAGACACGTGGTGAAACCCCAATAATGCTCCCTTAATAGTCAAACATAAAGGAAAGATCTCCTTTCCTAACAGGAAAGGTCTCCTTTTAAGTCCTTCCCCTTATATAGCCTTGGCTTTTTCTCTATAAAAGGGGAGAGCAATTCTTCCCTAGGGAGACAACACAATACAACTTTGACCTAGGGTTTCTCACAAGGAGGCAACCCCCTTCTCTCCTCTTTTCTCCTCTCTTCCCCACATCCTCTCTCTTCCCCGTCACCTCCTCCAAACTTTCGGAGACTTGATCGTCCACCAACGAGAACAAAGTGCCCATGATTAGAACGAGACACTTCTAAGCCCAAGAAGTAAGATACATGACCAAGATCTTTCATCTTGAATGAGTAACTAAGAGTTTGTTTCAAGGAATAAATACCACTAGCATCATCTCCAATAACAGAATATCATCCATATATACCAACAATAGAGTGATGCCACAAGAACTTCTCAGAGAGAACAAAGAATAGTATGCAAAACCCAAAGTAAACTCAACATCAATAATGGTGGACATGGATCTAAATTTCTCAAACCAGGCCTTAGGTGCTTATTTGAGGCCATAAAAAGGCTGTTTCAATCAGCAAACCAACTCAAGTGCAGTGTTATACTCAAGAGGTGGCATCATATAAAATGACTCCTTCAGATCCCCAAGCAAAAAGGCATTTTTTACATTCTTCTGATGAATAACCCACTTCTTAATAGCAGAGATAGCAAGGATTATACACACAATGGTCACTTTTTGCTACAAGAGCAAAAGTCTCTTCGTAGTCAGTGCCATATTCTTACTTATAACCTAGTGCAACTAGGCAATCTTTATATCTAGCAAGGCTCCCATCTGACTTCAATTTTATTGAGTACACCCAACAACTGCTAATAACAAAATCATTTTGTAAAGGATGAACCTAGTCCCATGTATCATTTTCCAGTAATGCTTGAACTTCAACATCCATAGCCTCATTCCAATGTGGGACATCCATAGCTTGTTGGTAAGCCTTGGGAATTTCTGTAAAAGACAAGACAGCATAAAAAGACTTGTGGCTAGATGGGAAGCCATAGCGGCCAGGTGGGCATCAAACACGAGTAGAAAGACATAAAGGTGGATCTAAGGTAGGTAATGGATCAGGAGTAGAAAAGAGTGGAGTTCTTACTAAATCAATAGGAGACATAGATCCAACAACTAGAAGTGGAGAGGGCAGAGGTGTAGGGGCTAGAGAAATTTGATGTCCCTTCATGTAGACCTAGAATGGTCGTGTAGAAGGAACTAATGAAGATGAAGATCCACTGGACCTGCAAAATCAAAAGACTACAAAGACAAACCAGAAGAAGTAGATATTTTGCCATGTGAGAAAAGAAAGAGATATTTTCCAAAAAGACTATGTTCCGAGAGATAAGCACATGATGAAGCCAGGGATTGCAACAAAGAAAACCCTTCTGATCAAAGTTATATCCCACAAAAGCATACATTAGCACCTAAGGAGTAAGCTTTGTATGCTCATGAGGTAAGTTAACAAAACAAACACATACAACACATGGAGCATAGAAAAATCAGGAGAACGATGAAACAAGCATCCATATGGTGAAGAATTGTGTAATACAGATGAAGGAAACAAATTTAAGAAACACAACAGTGTTGGCCGCCTCCGCCCAAAAGGAATTAGGTGTATGAAAGTCAGAAAGAAGGGTCCTCACCACACTCAAAATATGCCCCTTCTGTTCTTCCACCCAGTTCTGTTGTGGGGTACTAAGGCAAGATCTCCTAGATTTAATTCCCTGTTCTTTCAAAAAAGTCTGAAAATCACCTGAATTTCCATCATAACACGCCCCCTAAATCTGAACGTAGGACTCTGAGGATTAAACTGGGTCATCACCATAACAAGTGTTACAAACATCAATCTAGAATATCGATATGTCAATATGTCCCTAAGCCTCTAGAGCAAGGTTATAGAAATTAAACTTTGATAGGTGCAGCAGCTTAGGCAACCCAAGGATGTGAGGTATCAGAAGTGTGGCTAAATAGGAGTACAACTAAGGTTGGCCCGAGTTAGCATTTTACATTGCTTTAGGCTCAGGCATCAAGCCAGGCCCATTCAAATTTTGAAAAAAGCCCAACTTGAGCCCACCCAAGTTGCACCTATAGTTAAAGATGATGGAATAAGCGTATTACATAGCTTGCTTCTCAGACTTTGTTGGTAATGAAAACTGAGAGCAGAGTTTCCAGTATTACTACAAGGGCTAAAGTTAGCTGCAATTAAGGTTGAATTGATATATCTACAAGTAGAAGGGATGTCAAGTAGTGGTAACTGGATTACATCAGGGGAAGAAACATCAGAACATCACAGGCACTAAGGTTTCTGGTTAGAAAACAAAAAAGCCTTGACTACAAATCTGAACTGCTTGTTGAAATAGGTTCCAAGAACACTTGTCCAAAAAAAAGTTCCAAGATCTGTTAATTCCCAAGCAGATTCATTAGCTAGATCTGGGATTACAAGGGACAATCTTGTATGCGGTACACCAGATCTGGGAGGAGGTTTGTGAAGTTCTATTATAGCTATATGCTCTTCTCTTTGTACCCTGCAATTTACTTGTTGAGGTTGCAGGGATAACTCTTTTCATAATGAGTTTCGCATTTGCATTGCTGATAAAAAAAATATTTTATCACATCCTAGATGCATAGCATCCTGCATGTATTATCATGAAAAATACCTCCATGTTTAACAGCCATAAATTTGGAGAAGATGTCATCAAAAAGAATGTCGATCCTTTTTATATGAACACAAAACTCTACTGCAACACCACCAACACGTGCAAATTGTTCTTCCATCTCTGAGTGTACAGAGCTTCTTATACTCTTTGGGTCATTCACTTGTTCTACCTTTTCAATTTGGTTGCAGAATGCCACTGAAATATAAGAAAATACTTCATCTACGTATGATAACAGCAACTCCACCAGATAGGGCATTATGGTCTCCTGTATGGCATCCAAGGTTCTGGGAAGATCAATGACACCATGTGCATGGCCATCATAGAGCCTCATTGCCATGTCTAGTGCACCCATCCAGTCACCTGCCCTTCGAAGAACCTGAATGCGTTCCTTCCATGGAAGAAGACGAGAAACCACTAGATGCATAGGCCCAAGCATGTATATGCTAGCTCCTCTTGCAGCAACACAATTGTGATACGCCTTCTCAGGGTTACCAAAAACATTAGTGAAGTATGTATGATATGTAATGATGTCAACTCCTCCAGAACCATCTACAGAAAAACTTGTTCGATGCAATTCAGTTCCTTCCTTAGCAAACAAACACAGCTGTCCTCTCAGTGTCAGAACTACCAACATCTGCAAGAAATACGAGACCTTCAAAATCCTGTAAATCTAAGAGCAGGTAAAAGAAAGCATCCCCATGCATGTGTTAACCACACAAGGTCAGAAAACAAAATAAGAAAAAAGATAAGGAAATAAAACTATATTGCAAAATGTGTAATAACGGATATAAAGAAAAGACAAATACAGATATCATACCTGATCATCCAACCACTGCACACCAATTGCTACACTGTCAAGTGTCCATTCCTTGTATATTTTCAATTCTGATTTAACCAACTTTGCTACTTGAATCTTCCTATCCCATGCAATTGCAAGCAACGAAACTTTCTCAAATGTCTCCCCAGGAAAACTTTCTGTTACAAAACCATATTTAAAAATGTATATAAAAAAACTTGTTTGAAAATCCAATTAATTTTCAAGCTTTGCTTGGAAATGCAGGCACCAAGTCCAGATAAAGTTTTGAAAGGTCAGCACCCAGCACAGAACTTTTTTTACATGTTTCTAATAAATTAAGACTGATAAATGAATTATGTCTTACCAGTGGAGGAACCCTGGGGTTGTGTCATACATTTCCATGCAGTATAAGGCATAGAACCTTCCCGAACTCCGTCTGGCTTAGAAAGTTGGGCATAGACCTCCAAAGTTGGACTCAGCCTTGCCTACAAGAAAGATATGCATCTTCAACATGTTGCAAGCATGAAGTCAACATAGTAGCAAGGACAAGTTGACAAGTGATTATCAAAAAAGGATGAGTTGCTAAGTTAAATGGGCATTTGGATTTAGTGTACTTTATCTCAGGAATCCATACCACCAGAGCAGTTTGATGGGTGACAAATATGACCACACCTTCATCAACCAAAGAAGACCCTTCACTTAAGATTTTCCAACCAGCTTCTCCCCCAACTACACCTCCTACGACACCCCCCATCATGCTACCAATACCACTGGCAGAAGTCGTAGCATTTCCTTGTGCAGATATTGGATTACCCCCATGGGATTCATAAAGCAGAAGAGGAGACGCAGTAAGTACAGTACCTGTTCTTTGCCCATCAAGAAGGCACTGTTCAAACAATAGGCAGAAAGTTCATTATACAGTGAAGAAGAACAATTTTGACAAATAAATGTGTGAAATTTAGAAAGAATGAAGTTCAAGGTCTACAAACAGCAACTTCCCAGGAAAAGACAACAAACCTGTGTTTTGATGGTGATCTTATTAAACAAGGGAAACACTGAGAAAGCATGTAAAAGAACAAGACCTCTGCAATCACCAGTAACTGCTTTAAACTGACGTGTAACTTGAGAATCTTGCCCTAGAAATAGTGTATGTACAACTGGTGCTGTATGTCCCCCTGTGATTACTTTTGCTACTGCTTCCCTCTGAACATCCCAAACAGTTATATGACCATCACCATATCCTGCCAATAGCAGGTCCCCTTGCTGATTGAAGCACATAGAAGTTACAGGGGAATGAGATTTTTCACCATGAGCACCAAGTATGGACATCTGGAACATATGAAACATATCTTAATAGGTCTGAACTATTTTGATTGAAAGTAGAAACAGAATTGCAACATGTGGTCCTAATTAAAAAAAGAAAAAAGGTCCTAAAACTGAAATATTAACAAAGATTCTAGTAAATTAAAATTCAACTAATAAATGAAATACATGCCAAGTCTAAAAAAGAGGTCCTAATGGAGTCAGTACCACAAGGTTTCTCTGGGAGGTAGAACATTCATAAGCTTTAACTTAGCACCAAACACATCAATAAAGAAAATTTACCCAATGTACCGAGGGTCTTGGGAGGGTGAATCGGATAAAAACCTAATACTCAGCATTTTCTTGCATAAAGTGGCAGTTCACATACTAAAACCTATTTTCTCATGCTTGTCAACCCAAGATTCTACCTTTGCAGCAAAATGTGTATTTTCCTAAAGGATGGAACTAAAAAAAAAAAGAAATACTTGCTAGAATAAGTCTTCTAAGTCCTAAAAACATCCAGATATCCAACAAGCCTGAAGAACCAATCAAAAGATTTCACTCCAAAGAGAACTGAATCAGATAGAATCTTTTTTTTTTTTTTGAAGAAAGATAAAGTATAACATATTCATTTGAACAAAAGGTCCACCGTACAATGAGTATATGTACACGTATAAGCCAAAAAAGGACCTCAAAAGAAATTCACCCTCAAAAAAAAAAAAAACATCCAAAGTGTCATCCATGAAAGTGTTATGAATAGGCAACCAATCTAAGAGAAGTCCAACAGCCCTGTTGATGACTTCTGCTTCTGATGAAGTTTTTTGCTCCTAAATTCTGCAATTTCTCTTGAGCCAGATTGCCCATAAAATTGCCAAGGTGATGGCAGACCAACTGACTTTCCCTTTCTTTGTCATGCCAACAATCTGTCATTCATCTAACAAACTGCTTTGAGAAAAATGGTTCGAATTTACAGTTCAATAAAAGATGATTTGACGTCTCAGCCTCTCGGTTGCAAAGGGAACACAGCATGTCTGAAATGTCGAAACCCTTCTTCCGAAGCAATTCTTTGTACAGCCACTGAATTTACAATGGCTATCATGTTTCAAGAATTGCATGGACACCCATATAGACCTAGAGAAAGGTATATAGTTGGCTTACCTTTTATCAACCTTTGATCCCAAATTAGGTGGGCAAGGCAAATATAAAATATTTAAATGAGAAACTATAGATGTCAACAAGGATCAAAAAATTGCAATGTATCGGGGTGTATCGACCAATACGTATCGTATCGGAGGCTTCCCGGTACACCCCTACAGGGGGTGTTTCGAGGTTTGGTCTAGTTCAGGGGATAAATCAGCCCCTCTGAACCAGTTTCAAAGAAAAGATAAAAATAAATAAATAAAATGCGAGCAAAGATACAGGCTGATACACCCCTACCAGCATATCGGCTTGTATCGATATTTTGAACCTTGGATGTCAACAGAATGGGGGTAAGATAATAATGATTTGATTTGCCTTAGGAAAGGATAGAAGTAATGTGACCAATCATCTGAACCTTAAGTAGCACCAGATGAAGCACTAAGATGCTTTGCACAAGAGTGGAAATGGATAAGCAGGACAGAAAAGGACTCGTGCATCCTTTGTTTCCATACTCTGTTGTTAAGCTTTGAAAAAAGATTGTGAAATGCAAGAAGTAGCAAATTTTATTCCACCTTTTCCATTAGTCCAATGGATAATGGAATGATTAGTCCCCAGTCATACCATTATCTTTTTTTTATAAATAACATGGAATTTCATTAAGATTTAAAAGGAATTATAATATACATACAAGCAGAGGGAGGTAACATATCTTAACTCCCCTGCAACCATCAAAGCAAAATTACAAGATTAGAAATGAGCCCACAATAAAAAATCCCTAGTCACCCCTTGCTTTGCTAGCCCATCCACAAAGGAGTTAGCAGATCTCTTCACCCAATTGAAATTTATCTCCATATCTTTTCCAACCATTTAAACTTTTTCCTTTCATTGTTGTGATTCCACATTGCAGTCTTGTCTTCCTTTAGCCATCTTACCACGACCTCTGAGTCCCCTTCAATTATCAGCCTCCTAATGTTCAGGTCTTTTGCTCTTTGAACTCCCTCCAATGCCGTAAAAATCTCAGCCCTAATGGAGTTACCCCCTCTAATAGGGCCAAAGTAAATAGCTCAAATAATCCCTTCCTCATTCCTGAAAACTCCCCCAATACCCGACAAACCTGGGTTCCCAAGGCTGCTGCCATCAAAATTCAGTTTTAGCCTTTTAGGAAGCCCGAGCGGGGAGGTATCCAAGAGGGACTTGTATCCCTTTTAATCTGGGCAGAACTTGCTCTCTCTTTCCAACTCCTCAACAGGTCATCCATGGTGAAATCCATGAATAAATCCAGAGATTTCAGCCAACGTACCACCCTAATATGGATCAACTCTATTAGGTTCTCAATGTTTCTCTCCTTTTCTGGAAAAAAAAAATCTTGAGTTTCTTTCTTCCCATAATGTCCAACACACCGCAGCCCTCAGACACCTCCACATGATCCTACCTCTTTTCATTGGCCAGATTAAAAAGGAAGGAGAAAACAAGCTTTGTACATTCATAGGAGGGTTCCAGCTACACCCAAAAAGTGAGAACCCATTCCCATATAGTTTTAGCATAGTAGCAAGACCCCTAGTCATACCATTATCCACTTGATCATAGAATCTGGCATTTTTCCACTTACACCTGGCAATCTAAACAGATCCTACGAGACAACTTCAGGGAAAAAAGAGAGGAGGATGGGCTAGACCATCAAATTCCAGATGAATAAAAAACACTTGTAATCATCACTTAAATGGTCACATACTGAACAAATTTTATTCCACCTTTTCCACTAGTTCAATGAATAATGGAATGATTACTCCCTAGTCATACCATTATCCACTGGATCATACGATCATTGCCATTTTTTCACTTATACCTGGCAATCTAAACAGACCCTATGAGATAACTTCAGGGAAAAAAGAGAGAAGGATGGGCTAGACCATCAAATTCCAGATGAATAAAAACACTTGTAATAATGACTTAAATGGTCATATACTAAAAAATAGTACAAAACACAAGAACGCAAGGGTATTGTTTTGAAGAACAAAATGAACTGGAAGATGAGATTTTGACATTTGAAATTGGATGATATCTTGCAATAATAAAGACATGCTTAAAAAGAGAAACAAAAATTTTGCAGAAATGGGAATTGGATAAACTTAACTGTTACTAGAGGGTAATAAAATCAATCCAAGGACAACAAACTATAAAACATAGGTTTCTTTTTCTTCTTCTGATCAATAATGAGAACTTTTATTAAAGATCAATAACGAAAATTTCAATATTTTACCCACAAGAGATTGGGAGAAAGGCTACCCAGTCTTCAGGGAAGAAACAAAAAAACCCATTCGTCCTATCCACTGCTAAATTATTAGTGCTTAAATCATTTCTTACTACTTATACCCATGTCCTTTCTAGACTACCCCTACCTCTGCTAGCCCCTTCCACTTGTAACAAATCGCTTCTTCTAATTGGAGTTGTTGGCGGTCTTCTATGTGTGTTACATCATGATCAAACCATCTTAGTCTACTCTCTCTCATTTTATCACCTTTTGGAGCTACTCCTAGGTTCCTACAGATGACTTCATTCCTAATCCTACAATTTTTCTAGTTTTTCCATTCCTCCATCTTACCATTTGTGCTTCTGCCACATTCATTTTCTAGAAATGTTGTTTCTTGACTGCCCAACACTCTACTCCATACAACACAGCCAGACATGTTGTTTCACCTATCACACAAAAGTCCAGATGCACCCCTCCATTTTGCCCAATCTGCTCTAATTCTTTGGGTGGCATTCTCCTCAATCTCTCCCTTATTATGAATTGTTAAACCAAGGCACCGGAAATTATCACATTGAGTTATCTCTTGGTCTCCAAATGCCACCTACAATATAACCCATCTATCTAATGGCATTTTCAGAATCCCCCTGGTAGGTTTTAAAGATTTAGAGGTATGTCAGAAAGGCTTTTAGATGAGGAAGTGGTTAGTATGAACTGATTTGATGGCCTATGGTTTAAAAGAACGTGTACCCTGAATCGTTCAGGTCCATGTTTTGACAATATCAATGAAAAACTACACCTGAAGCTGTAAGATCCTCGTTACTAGAATAAGGATCATAACATAATAGTAGGAAAAAATTGCTCAAGGAGTAGCTACAAGATGCAAAGAAGGAAAAATAAATGACGAAACTAAGAAGTAACCTTAGCATCCATATTATCAGCACTATGAGCAGAATATTTACTGGGAACGACAATAATAACTCCTTTAGACATGCCCACGGCAATGAAGTTGGCATGAACGGCTAGAACTTGTGGAGAACCATGGTCACGCCTGCATGCCTGAGACGAAATGGCTCGTGTAATTGCATTGTCAGGATCAATATGCAAATAACCAACTGCAGGTGGGCCCCTTCGAATACCTTCTAGCCTCATTGGCTGGGCAGCAGCTCCCTCTTCCCAATGCAAACCAGAAGAAGCATGCTTTTTCTCAACTTCCTCAGCTAGTTCTAGTGGCTTCTTAGAGGGCCGCAATTTCTTTGCTGTTTTTTTACTTACCCTCTTGCTCTCCAATTGAAGAAATTTATCTTCAACAAGCTCAGTAATGTCACTTCTTGAACTGGTATCATCACCCACAAAACTGACTTCTCCATCTTTGGTATCGGATGACACACTCTTCTCTGAATCGTGTATTCCCAGTCCCTGAACTACTAAATCATCTTGCAGTCTTTTAGCTTTCTCGTATCTAGGGGAAGAAGGAATATCCTTTTCAAGAGAAATAGAATCTGAAACATTAGAACTCAGATCCTCCTTGTGAGCATTCTCGTTTGTAGAAAAAGAAGGATGGTTCTCCTTTTTAATATTAGTTGAATTTGAAATTTCAGATTTCTCATCCGTATCGAGAACCTCAGCAGTCCCAATAGGTGAAGTGGCCTGCGGTTCAACAATGCTTGTGGAAGTAGAATAATTGAGATTCGATAAATTTTCCTGGGAAAGTAATCCAGTTCCATCTGATTCCGAAGCTTGCGCCCGTTCAATTTGCATATCTTTAAGACAGGAAACTTCATTACTCTCATGTGAATTTTCTGTAACTTCATCTCCTCCACAGAATTCCAGCACTATTGATTCTGCACTGGAAGATCGAAATTTTCTCACTTTTTCATCTTCCTCGCTTAATTTCCTACCTACCAGAACAATTCCAGATCCAAAACCATCGCAAGCACCGCCTGAATGAGACGGCTCGTCAACATGGGCATTTCCATCTAAAAAAGTGTTCAACTCACCAACTGAATTATCTAATTCTTCAGTATGAAGAAGTTTCCGCTGAATACTACTGCTCGCTCTTCTCGACTTGATCGCAGCTGCATGAGGAGTGGGGATAGAACGTGAAGCGGCCGCAGCAGCAGCCAGGGCAGCTCCAGGCTTAGGGTTTGCTTTAACTCCACCGAACAGGGGAGAAAAGGGGCGGGAAGCACTCCGACCCAAGGAGAACGTATTACCAGAAGGTTCATCAGATCTTATTCGTCTAAGAGAACTAGTATTTGAATCAATAGATTTCTCCTCCAACCGTGCAGAGTTTAGGGCTTCTCGGGATTTTAGGGTTTCGTCAACTATCGAAATTCGGGAAACTGAAAGGGATTCATGACTGCATACCGAAGCGTCATCGTCATGAATCTGACTCTCCTCTTTCGGAAATGAACTTAAATTGTTTCCAGATGTTGGGATATTGGAAAAGCGTCCGCGACGAAACGCGGCACTGTCGAACAAGGTTGACGAAGAAGAAGATGATGAATCAGAGTCATTTAGAATTTCATCGACGGTGCGATGGGGGACACCACCGAGGTCGTCGTCATCGCTGCTGCTATGTATCTGCAGAAACGAATCTAGATCGAAATCGCCAGAAGGTCTACTCAGCATCTCCGTCATCATCAAATCTTCGTCCATTCACATTCCATCTCTGAGTGAAGAACGGAAAGACTGAATTCTTTTCTCCGTCCCTGCTGGACCAGATGTGCGCAGTGCGCTCCTAATGATACGTAATTACATATGGCACGCACACCCCACGCTCAAGTGTCAACGGAAGAGTACAAGACAGCAGTGAGCAAATTCCTGGTTTCGGTCCTACATCCCCGCCCCGACTACAGTGGCGGGGTGAGTTCGGGCCTTCGGGGTGAGATGGAGAATTCCTAAATTCTTTAATTTATAAATATTTTATAAATAGGATTATAGGAATTTAAGGATATTTTAAGAATTGGATTAGGATAATTTAGAGTCTTTTATAAATGAAATTATGATATATTAGAATTATAAGAATATGAGAAAATTTTAGAAATATTTTAAAGATCAATATTAAATCTACGGATATTTTACTAATTTATCATCGGGTTTAGGAAATTATATACAAACCCTATTTAAGAATCGAGAAAACTTGCCCTATCTGGGATAGCAAAGTAGGGCCTAGTTTTATAGGGAAAATTGTCATTCCTACAATCCTAATAATTTTCTATAACTAATTAATTAATAATAAATTATAATATTTTGTGATAATTTCCAAAAAAATATTAAAATTGCTATTGATTAGTAGTAATATATAGTAAATTAATTATTTACAATAAGAATTAATTAATGTAAATTATTTACTTTTTAAGTCTAAATTATTTACTATTAATCATAGAAAATATAATTATAGTAAATTAATGTAATTATGATAAATTATATTATTTTTAATTAAAAGTAAATCACTTGTTGTTAATAATGTAACATGGGAATGATCGAAATTAACCAAGTGGTCTAGATAGGTGTGGATAGACTTAATAAATTTCTTAAATTATTTAATAATTATTTAATGAAATAATAATAATGGATTGTTATTTAAATAATTATGAATCAATTTCTTATATATTAATGTCCTAATTTTTTAATAATTATTTAGTTGAATAATAATGGATTATTATGTAAATAGTTTTGGAGGATTTTTTTCATAGATTAAATTCTTAATTTTAATTAGTTATTTAAAAAATAATTATGGATTGTTAGTTAAAGAGTTTCCCTAAATTATTTGCTAATTTTTAACTACAATTATTGATTTTATAGACATTAGTAAATTACAGTGTTGTTATTAAATAATGGATTCTTTATTAATTTTTGGTGGAATATTAAATTATTTAAGATTTGTTAAATAATGGATTATTTCTGAAATAATTATTTCATAATTTTTGGTAAAGTACTTTCCAGAATTTTTTAATAATTTTCATAACTAATGGATTATTTATCAATAGATCATTATTTAATAATAGATTATTTAACAATAATGCAAGATGCCATGAATATATAGGAAACATCGAATTCCCCTTTCTTTATTTTGCTTGAAATCACATCTATAGATATAAATATTGTTTGATTTGAAAAACCAAATCTTAATAAATTATGGCTCTATTTTTATGGGAAAGTGGAGAAAATATACGGAAATTATAGATAGTAGTGAATGGGAGAATAAAACATATATTGAGCTAATTAAGAAGAGAAGTTAGGTTGTTATAGAAAGTGAGAGACGCGAGTTGTGGAGGAGAGAGAGAAACCAATGGAAAGTGAGAGGAAAGAAGAGAGAGAGCGTTGAGGTGGCAAATTAAGCAAAAGTTGAACAATAGAAATACATAGAAGTATATAGTTGTTTTATATTTTAACTTTTTAATAACCAATACAAACGAAACTCTACCCGAGTTGATTGGTTTTCTAGTATTTCTGGTCGGCTTTAGTCTACCAATTTTTCAACTCAACCAAGTTTGGTCAATTTCGATTTGGCCATTTGTAAACCAAACAAAACTAAACCGCCCTAACCATAAATATAAATTAATATTTTATATTTAAAATATAATTTTTTAATATAGGAAAGTTGGAAAATTCCCATATTTCTAGTCTAAAATATTTTATATCATAAATTTAAATTTTTTAATTTATTTTTTATAATTTATTAAATTTAAATTTAACTTTTAAGTTTAAATATTTTGAACAAAGAAAAATAAACCCAAACTGATACAACTTGAGTTGGCGGGTTTTACTAATGGCCAATTGGTTTCGAGTGACAAATTCCCAACCTAAATAGGTCAATTTGGTTGGCCAAACAACCTGCAACCAAACTGAACCAACCCTTGAAAACTCTTAATTTCAGCTAAACTAATAGTATAATCTCTAATAAACAATAATAGTTTAATCTCTAATAATTATTGAAAATTTATAGCGAAAGTACACAATTATTGAAAATTATGAAATCTATTATAATTATTTTTCTACTTTTAATAATTTTTAAATTTATTACATGATTTCGTTATTTTAATTATTTAAAATTAAGTAATGTTAAATACTTCATTATTTAAATATCTATGTAAAATAATAAAAAATATATATTATTTTAATTTTAATTATTTTAATGTTATTATGTAATATTAAATATTTTGTTATACAATTTAGCTATTTTTTATGCTTTGTTATTTAAGATATTTAATTATTGAAATATTAAAATAATGTTTTAACTTTAATGTTAAATTTTTATTATTTGAATAACATTTAAATTTAATTATTTATAAAATTATAATTTATATTGTTACTACATAATTTCATGGTGAATTTTGTAAACATATAGAATTATTAATAATATGAATATTATTAAATCTATTATAATTAATTTTTGACTTTTGAATAAATATTTTAAAGTTAGTATATAATCTTTAAATAATTCTGAATAATTTTAATTAAAACTTTTTTTTAGATAGATGTAGATAAAAAGTTGGGGAGAGGGTAGATAGGAATTAGAGATAGTTTAGGAGGAAATATCTATAATAAATTAGAGATAACTTAAGAGATAAATAGGAATTAAAGACAATTTAGGAGAAAGTAGTGCCAATTGGCTAAACATTGGAAAAGCAAGCATGGTGACATGGACTAACAAGTATATGTATATATAAATATATAACATGATGGTAAGTGGCTTGTCAAAGGTAAATTATTATATAGGAAAAAATTTTGTGAAAGGTAATTTTTTTAATTAAAAGTGTATTGGAAAAAATGTATTTAAAATAAATAAAAAATATATGGATAATAATATACTTAATTTAATAAAATGAAACAATAAATAAATAATCATCGTCGTCATGCAATAGAGTGAAAGAGGGAGAGATGACATTTGTCATTGTATTTTTGTTTTATATAGTGGAATAATTGTAAATAGTTAAATAATAATTAATTTAATAAATAAATAAATAACTTTAGTAAAATAAATAAGATAAATAGACAATCAAGTGATAGAGTAAATATATATAAATATATACATTAATCTATATCTTACTTTCCTAGCAATAATAATTTGTTAGATTATTAAATTATTAACTAATTAAATAGTTTAGTAAAATAAGTAAATAAATAAATAAAACTTTATGTATTATCAACACAGGATTGGTAAAGGCTATCTTTAATTATTTAATTAATTAATATAGTGTTGTTAATGGGTCAAGTTGAACTATAGGTCTTCCGAGCCCATGAACAGGCTTAGACCGATTTGTGGCCTAGCCTAGCCTAAGACTTTGCCCGCGGGCCAGCCTGGCCCGTATTACAGTATGAACCTGTACATACATGGAATAAAATAAAATTTTAAGATCTTTTTTTAATTTATATTAAAATTCCAATTACTTTTTTTTTATTTTAAAAAAATGGCTTTACTTGGTTTCATAGCCCAACATGTTCTAAGACTTAGCCTACGACATGGCATAGGCCCGTATGGGCTCGAGTAGTATATTATATACAATAATTATATAATATATAATTTTATTATATTATTTCATTTTATTATTGCATATATAAACAATTGTATACAACAAATTTCATATAAAATAAAATTTTAAGATATTTTTTAATGTATTTATCTATTTTTTAAATTTATCTTAACTTTTTTCATTATTTTTTCAAAAAAAAAAACATGGATTGGCTCGATTTGTGGCTTGGCATAGCCTAAGACTTGGCCCGTAAGCAAGCCCAGCCTGTGGCACAAGACATGCCAATGCAAGGTCGGGGCGAGGGTTACGCTAGGCCGACCCCCTAAACTATCCCAAGGGAGGGAAGTATGACATGGCCCAACACAACCTGATTGTAAATACAATGAGAGATAGAAACAATTTTTAACAAATATGAAAAACGTAGAAGTGTAGTGGCATAATTGTAAATAACCTAAATAATATACCAATTAGAAACTCTACTTTCCCAAAAAAATCTTCCAAATCTCTCTCTCTCTCCCACATGTTAATTTAATATCTTAAAATTTCCCCTAAACAACATCCAAACTTTCTTCTAGGTTATCTCTAATTATCTCTAATTCTCATTTATCTTCTCCCCCACTTTTTATCTACATCTATCTAAAGCAAGTTGGAATTAAAAAAAATATAAGAATTATTTAAATATTCTAACAAAATTATATAATAACATTAAAATATTTATTAAAATGACAAAAATAATTATAATCAATTTAATAATATTCATATTATCAATTTTTATATATTTTTACAAAAATCATCACAAAATTATGTACAAATAATATAAATTATGATTTTTCTGGATTATTCAATCTAAATGTTATTCAAATAATAAAATATGACATTAAAAATGAAATAATATTTAAATATTTCAACAATAAAATATTAAAATTAATATTTTAAATCATTAATAATATATTTTAAATAGTTAATAAATTAATTTCACTTATAATAAGTAGATTAAGATTTTAAATATTTAATTAAACAAATAAATATTTTGAATAACAAAATATTTAATATAACTATATTTTAAATATTTTAAATAACAAAATTATTTATTAATAGTACTATAATTTTATGGATTATTAAATTTAACAAGGAATTAATATTTTAAATTTTAAATATTATTGTTATTTCAATACATAATATTGCAAATAACTAAATTCATTTATTCCAATTAATAATTCTAGAAAATAACTTTCAAAAAAATTATAGTTTATTAATGGAAATTTTTAAAAACTTAATCTTTATTTATTATATTTATCTATACTAAATTATTATTTATTGTATTTCAATAATTATTTATTGTTTTGGAGATAAATATATGTTCAATAATTATGTATAAATCTATTTTTGTTTCTTTATTTAATAGAATTTTTCAACAATAATTGGAGTTTAAACTATTGTTATTTAGCTTTTGAAATTTAATTTATTGTGTATTTTCACTATAAATTTTTAATAATTATTGGAGATTAAACTATTGTTCACAAGTTAGTTTAGTTCAGTTGTAGGTTGTTTGGCCAACCAAATCGGCGTGGTCAGGTTGGGGGTTGGTCACTCAAGTTATATTCGTTTAGTTTAGTTTGGTCAGTCATTTCAAAATATTTAAACTTAAAAATTTAAATTTAAAAATTAGGTTTAAATTTTAACAAAATTACAATAGCATTATTAAAAAATAAATTTATGATATAAACTATTTTAGCCCAAGAAATATTGAAAATTTCCCACTTTCCCATATTAAAAAATATATTTAAAATAATATATATATATATATATATATATATATATATATATATATATATATAAAGTTGGGGCATTCGATTTTAATCAGTTTACAAATGGCCAAAGCAAAATTGATCCAACCTAATCGGGTTGAGAAATTGTTGAACCAAAGCCGACTATAAATACTAGAAATCGGGTTGGTTAGTTTCACTAGTTTGATTCAGAATGGCAACGGGGAGGGTGGGGACGAGGAGTCTCTCCCCATCCCCATCCTCGCAAAAAATCCCCATCCATGTCCCCGTCCCCATCCCCGCTAACGGGGACAAAGTTATCCCCTTCACTACGGGGATCCCCCTCCCCATGATTCTTTATAATGTCAACTATTTTGTTTTTGTTTTTATTTTATTTTAAAAAAAATAAAATTTACAATTCTCTTAGAAAATATTCAAACATATTTGATCATATTTTTTAAAATATTAACATATATACATATATAAATATATGGGGATCCCATGGGACAAGGATTGGGGTCCACTAGAGAATGCTCTCTTCGTCCCTAGAATGTCCCCACTAGTTATTACCTATAATATATGGCTGAAAACATTTGTAGTGCCTTTATTAACTTCGGGCTGCATTTGGAAGAGGTGTAAAATGTCAACAGTGTATTTTTACACTGAACCTTAAATATCTATGACCGTTGTGTTTTTAAATGTGATGAGGTTTTACATCTATTATCGACATAAAACTACACTCCATCCAAACACATGCAAAATTGAACCGGAGTGTAGTTTTACGTTGATAATGATTAGACTTTTTACCAAACGTGTACAAAAGCGAACCGATGTAAATTTACATCGCATCCAAATACAGCCTTAGTAATCTGCATACAATGTTGAATTTTGAAAGTTTTGATTTATTTAGACATATATTATATCTCTGTCCAGGTTCTATTATGTTTTCATATTTGGAAGTCACTTTAAAATAATTCAAAAATGTTCTTTTGGCAATAATACGATGACATACATGCCATGTGCGCTCCCACTTATCTCTATATATACAGCAAGAGGATCCACGTTAGCATGCCTCTCCTTGATCCAAACCCTCTTTCTAATTTCTTTTTTTTTTAATTCCACATATTTGCCCATTAAACCAATAAGGAAACATCATAAGTTAAATTATCTATAACAACCAATAAATAAAGAAAAAATGATTTGATTTTATAATGTTTAGCCAAGTGGCACCGCTATCCCCCACTTTCTCATAAATTATCTCTAAGTCCTATATATATTCTCTCCCACTTTTGCCAAGTGCCACCATTATCCCCCACTTTCTCCCAAAATATCTATAATTATTATTTATCCTCTCCCCCATTTTTTATCCATATCTATCTAAAGAAAGTTTGAATTAACAAATTTAAAGTCTATTTGAAAATCATAATTAAATTATATAATAACTTTAAAATATTTATTTAAAATAAAATAAATAATTATAATAGATTTAAGAATATTCACATTATTAGTAATTTTCATTTTTACAAAAGTCATCACAAAATTATGTACTAACAAAATAAAATATAATTTTACAAAAATTTTATTCAACTGATACAAATTTAACATTATTTAAATATTTTAATAACAAAATATATTAAATAATAACATATTAAAAATAACTAAATAATTATATAACAAAATATTTAGCATTACATAATAACTATAAAATAAACAAAGTTCAAATAACAAAAAAAATATATAAATTAATAACTAATATTTAAATATATAAATAGCTAAGTATTTAAACAACAAAATATTTAACATACCTAAATTTTAAATAGCTAAAATAAGGAAATTATGTAACAAATTAAAAATATATATTAAATGTAGAAAAATAACTACAATATATTTCATAAATAAATAATTAATATTTTAATACTATATTATAAATTAATAACAACATTATGTAATAATAGTATAAACTATAATTTTATGGATTACTAAATTTAATAAATAATTAATATTCTAATATTTAAATAATGACATTATTTAAACCACAAAATAAATTGTAAACTAATTTCACTTATATCAATTAATAATTGTAGAAAATAAATTTCAAAAAATTAATATTTATTATTAATAATTTTAAAATCTGAATTTATATTTATTTTATAATTATATATATTAAAATTAATATTTATTGTATTTTCAATAATTTTTTATTGTTTTTTTTTATAAAAATTTTCTATAATTATTTATAAATTTATTCTGGTTATGTTATTTAACATAAAATTTTCAATAATTGTTGGAGATTTAACTACAACTATTTAATTTTTGAAATTTAATTTATTGTAGTTTTGTTATAAATCTATTTTTAGTAATTATAAATTTCAGTTATAATTTATTAATTAATATTTATTGAAGATTAAACTATTATTTGAGATTACACTATTTATTGACTAATTTAATATAATTTTAGTATTTATTGTATTTTTGTAATTAGTGTACTTTTATTAGTTTTGTATTGTATTTTCATTATAAATTTATCTCCAATAATTGTGTATTTTCGCTATAGATTTTCAATAATTATTAGAGATTAGACCATTAATTTAGCTGAAATTAGAAGTATTCACTAATTGGTTTGGTTTGGTTGTAGGCTGTTTGGCTAACCAAATTGACTTCATCACTAACCATTAGTGAAAACCGACCAACTTGGATCATAATGGTTTTGGTCAATTTTTAGTTAGGTTGGTTGTTCAAAAGATTTAAACTTAAAAAATAAATTTAAAATTTAAATAATTATAGTGGCATTTTTAAAATAAATTTATGATATAAAATATTTTAAAGTTAAATATATATGTTAATTCGGTTTTGGTCGATTTACAAATGGCCAAAATGAAAATTATCTAACCTGGTTGGGTTGGGAAATTATTGAACCAAAGCCGATAAAAAATATTATAAATCAACCAACTCAAGTTGAATTGGGTCAGATTGGTTAGTTTATTCAGTTTCATGAACAACCCTAGCTAAAGTTAATTATTATTATTTTTGTATTGTAAAAAATTATTAAAAGTAGTATATGAAATGTAAATATTTATTAATTATTTTAAAAGTTAAAATATAAAATAATTGTATACTCTTATGCGTTTCTATTATTTCGCTTTCACTTAAGAAAGCCCATGCATCACACGGATCCCCATTATATCTATCTATACATGTATCTATTTGTCTATCTATATAGCAAGTCAGTCCATGTCACCTTGCTTCTCCTTGTTCAATTACCCCAACCCCCCATTCTCCTTGACTTTCTCTCCTCTATGTGCATTCATCTCCCTTCCATTTGAGTTATCTCTCTCCCCCCCCCCCCCCCTCCAACTTACTTATCTCACTTTCTATAAAAACATAACCTCTCTCATTAATTAGCTCAATACATGTTTTATCCTCTCATTTACTTATATCTCTAATTCCCCTATATTCTCTCTACTTTCCCACAGGGCCACAATTTATTAAGATTTGGTTTTCCAATTCAAACAATAACATTTATACCTGCATACATGGTTTAAAGCAAAGAGAGGGGAATAAGGGGAATTCGATGTTTTCTTATATATTCATGGCATTTTCAACTATATATTAAACAATTTAATAACCTACCAAAAATTAATAAACAATCCATTATTTATTATTTTTTTGGTATTAATAAATGTTTGAAATTTCAACGTTTAGTGTAATTTACATTAACCATTGTAATTTAATAAAAATTCATTAAATTTTACAATAGTAATTTATTGATAAAAGATATTACTAATTAGCATAGCTTAATAGTTTCTGTAAAATCAATAATTATAGTTAATAGTTATCAAATAATTTAGGGGAACCCTTTAACTAATAATCCATAATTATTTATTAAATAAATAATTAAAAAAACAAGAAATTAATCTATTAAAAAATATTCTCCAAAACTATTTAAATAATATCAATTATTATTATTCAACAAATAATTATTAACACATTTTGGAAAATTAAATTAGGAAATTAATATATCAGAAATTTTTCCATAATTATTTAAATAACAATTCATTATCATTATTATTTCAATAGATAATTATTAAATAATTTAGGAAAATTATTATGTCTATCCACACCAATCTAGACCTCTACTTATATTTGGTTGTACATTAATTAACAACAAATGGTTTACTTTTAACTAAGAATATATAATTTACCATAATTAAATTTACTTTGATTAATGGTAAACAATTTAGGCTTAAAACATAAATAATTTACATTAATTTATTGTTATTGTAAATAATTAATTTACTATATTATTCTACTAGTCAATAGCAATTTCAATAATTTTTTGGAACGTATCATAAAAGATTGTAATCAATTCTTATTTAATTTATTGTTAGTTAATTAGTTGTAAAAATTTATTAGAATTATAGGGATGACAATTTTTCCTGCCCCTCCCTGAATTGGGTAAGTTTTTTTAAATCTTAAACGGGAACAAGCTGGAGGACAAGGAAAATATTTGTGCCCCAAATTAGGGATGGCGTTTGCATATAATTCCCCAAACCCGATGGTAAATTAGTAAAATATTCGTAAATTTAATATTGAATTTTACAATATCTCTAAAATTTTCTCATGTTTTTATAATCCTACGATCCCATAATCTAATTTATAAAGTACCCTTAAATTGTCATAATCCAATTCCTAAAATACCCCAAATTCCCATAATCCTATTTTTAAAATATCCATAAGCTAGATTTTTTTAGGTGATTGCCTCAAAGTAAGGAAAATTTGGGGATTCCCTATCCCCAATGGGGAATGAGTGCTTCGCCCCACCACTGGGGTCAAGGTAGGAATGGAGTAGAGTGCCTTGACTTGGGGTAAGGGACAAGGAGAGATGCCCCATCCCGTGAATTGCATTGGCCTCCGCTAGTATATACTAAAGTAAAGCTTACCGTCAGCAGTCCTCTCCTTGCTCCATTACCTAAACCGAGCAATTTTAGAGGGGTACAAGATTCCCTCTAGAAGCAATAGGAGTTTCCACATAACATGTCTTATCTCATTTGTTCCTCTCATTTTTATTAGGAAACTATCATCCACTTTCTCCTAAATTATCTCAATCTCTCCCTAATTCCTATTTATCTCCAAAATTATCTCTAATTTCTATTTAATCTCTCCCCCACTTTTCATCTATATCTATCTAAATAAAGTTTCAATTAAAACATTTAACAATTATTTAAATGTTATAATGTAATTATGCTAATAACTTTAAAATATTTATTAAAATAATTATAATTGGATTAATAATATTCATATTATTAATAATTTTATATTTTTATGAATTTCATAGTGAAATTATGTAATAACAATATAAATTATTATTTTGTAGCTTATTCAATTTAATAAATAAATAATATTTTAAATTTATATTTAAATAACAAAATATTAAAAATAACTAAATAATTGTGTAATAAAATATTTAAAATTACATAATAACTTTAAGGAAATAAAATTTAAATAACAAAAGTATTAACAATTTTATATATTATTTAAAAATTTAAAATAATGAAATATTTAAGATAACTAAATTTAAAATAGTCAAAATAACGAAATTATGTAATAAATTTTAATAATTTTTCTTAGGAGTAGAATAATAATTATAATATATTTCATGACTTTTGAATTAATAATAATTTTATATTTTACAAAATTAATAAAAAAATTATGTAATAATAGTATAAATTATAATTTCATGGAATATTAATTTCAATAAATAACTAATGTTTTAAAATTATAAATAATGCTATTATTTAAATAATTAAATAATATTAATAACTAAATCATATCTTATATATTGTTTCAAAAACAAAAAATAGAATAAATAACAAATTTTTGTTATAACTTAAACAAAATTATCAAAAGTACAAAAGTAATTATAACTAACGGGCCCCATGTAGTGCACGAGATGTGGCACCCCTTCCTATTCCTCTTCCCCATAATCAAGACACTCTGCCCCATCCTTGTCCTGTCTTTGGTGGCGGGGCCGGTTAGAGGTGAGGCACCCATTCCCCGTTGGGGATGGGGAATCCCCAAATTTTTCCCACCTTGAGGCAACAACTTAAAAATAATATACTTTGTGGATATTTTACAAATAGAGTTATGGAAGTTTGTGGTATTTTGGGAATTGGATTATGACAATGTAGGGGTATTTTAAAAATGGAATTGTAGGGTCCTAAGATTATAAGAATATGAGAAAAAACTTAGAGATATTTTAAAAGTTAATATTAAATCTATTGATATTTTACTAATTTACCATCGGGTATGGGGAATTATATGCGAACCCCTTCCCTAATTTGGAGCAAAAATATTTTCCCCATCCCTTCCCTGCCACTTTTCCATCCATATTTAATATTTGATAAAACTTGCCCTGTTTGGGAAGGGTATTATTTATGTATTATTAATAACTAAATCATATCTTATATCATTTCAAAAAACAAAAATAGATTAAATAACAAAAATATGTTACAACTTAAAAAAATTTATCAAAATCACAAAAGTAATTATAACTAGCGGGCCCCATGTGATGCATGAAATATGGTACTCCTCCTTGCCCTTTCCCCTCTTCGTAGTCAAGACACTCTTCCCATTCAAGGCGAGGCACCCATTCCCTGTCGGGGATGGGGAATCCCCAAAATTTTCCCACTAAAGGCAACCACCTAAAAATAATCTAATTTTGGGTATTTTACAAATAGGATTATGGGAATTTGGGGTATTTTAGAAATTAAATTATGACAATTTGGGGGTATTTTTATAAATGGAATTGTGGGATCCTAGGATTATAAGAATATGAGGAAAAACTTAGAGACATTTTAAAATTCAATATTAAATCTACTAACATTTTACTAATTTACCACCATCGGGTTTGGACAATTATATGCAAATTCCGTCCATGATTTGGAGCAAAAATATTTTCCCCATCCCCACCCTATCTATTCCCCATCCCTATTTAAGATTTGAGAAAACTTGCCCCATCCGGGGTGGGGCAAGGTGTTGTTTATGTTTTATATACTATTTTTTAATAATTATATTTATGTTTTATATACTATTTTACATAAATTTTAAATGTTTTCAATATAAAAAAATTGAATACTAAATCATATTTTAAAAATTATTTAAAAAATAGAAAAATATTAAATAATAAAATTCTGTAATAACTTTAATAAAAATATAAGATATAAATAATGAAAAAAATAAATATTATTGTAATAGTGGAAGTAGATTAAATAACTTAGAGGTATTAAAGATTTTTATTAGTTATTTATTGTATTTTCTTTATAAATATTTTTCAGCAATTGTGTATTTTCACTATAAAATTCTAATAATTATTGGAGATTAAATTATTGTTATTTGTTAAAGATTAAACTATTAATTTAGCTAAATTAGGAGTCTTCTTGTGGCAATTCAGTTTGGTTGGATATTGTTTGTCTAGCCAAATTGATATGGTTAGGTAAGGGAGTTGGTTATTCAAAACTAACCAACCATTTGTAAAAACTAACAATTGGTTAAATAATAAATGCTCAAATTTTTAATGTTTAGCGTAATTTAATTACATTAATCATTGTAATTTAATAAAATTTC